>NC_140486.1:29228599-29828599 GCF_964271855.1 Acomys minous
TTACCTGTAACCAGAACGACGTCTTCTACTATCTTGCCTGTGCATCTTCCAAGAGAGAAAGGAAGATGAAATAGTAACTGTTGCGTCATAAGTACAGATACTGTGTCAAACAGAATGTCAGAATTTTGCCATTATAAGCTTTTGAAGAAAGAATTATTTCACTGGTTTTAGATAAAGGATATAAAGATCAATTGACAAGGATTACCTGACAAAATAACTGCAAAATTAGAATTCAAACAAAGCTTTCTCTCTAATACATGCACTATCTTTATACTAGCATGCAGGCTTCTGCATGAGGGTGGGAGGAGGTTGGAAAAGTTTAGGTGACACTTAATTGGGCTTAGGTTTTGACAGCCTCAGAATAATGGTGAGGAAAAGCAGGGTTGGGAGGGTAATAGTCCAAAACCAAAACTGACCAAATCTGACCACATATTGAACAGGAACAGGGGAGATGATGAAATCCAAGTTTAAAAGCCTGAGAGAAACAGAGGCAGTGATATTTAAGAAACCAGTAGCTAGCAATTGCCAAAACCTGCCTGAAATTATGAGACTGAGAAACCCCTACCTCCTGGGATGCCGGTTAGAGGAAGATCAGCACTCGCAGAGTGAAGGTGTTGGACCTGGTAGTAGTATGCCGCTCTCTCCAGAAACACTAGACGCCCATACCCCTGCCTTCTAGAATGGAGAGCCTAGCCATATAACTTTTGTGTGGCTGAGTATAAAAATCCAAGTTTGGAGGCATAGATGAATCATTCAGGGAGGCTGAAAAGAAAGGCAGGATTCTATGATAACATGAGGGGTAGACAGGTGTGTAGCGTGTGTGTGTGTGTGTGTGTGTGTGTGTGTGTGTGTGTGTGTGTAGAACTCACACATGTGTGGGGCACACACAATTGTATACACATGGAGGCCACAGGCAGTGGCAGTCATTTGACTTACCCTACCACTCTCCATCTTAATCCTCTGAGACTGGGTCTTTCACTGAACCTAGATTTAAGTGGACGGCCAGCAAGTCCCAGAGACCTTCCTGTCTCTGTTCCCTGACCCAAGCAATGGAGTAGCAGGAGGGTGCATGAGTATTCCTGGTTTATTGCGTGGGTCTTGGAGATACGGGTCTTAACGGCCACACAGCAAGCACTGTTACCTACTAAGCAACCTCCCCAGCCTATGATTTTTTTTTCCAGTGTGACACATCATCTATTTTTTTTCTAAAGTGTGTATATATCCTAAATAAAGAATAAAAATAGTCGTTTTAATGTAATGGCTTGAAGTGTCAGCTAATTGCTAGTTTTCTAAGCACAACTGCATTGATCGGACAGCATTACTTGAAAATAAATTAGAAGATTTATTGATTCACTGATGGCTAATAGAAGATAGATGAATAGAGGGATGGATATATGAATAGACAGATGGGCAGACAGACAGACAGATAGACAGATGGACCCAGAGATAGGTGATAGGTAAAATGAAAGTGGTTTCTTAGGCTCAATCTGAATACCCACGCATGAAGACCCAGGCAATTCAAGGCCAGTCTCTGAGGATTTGAGTCAACAGCATTCTCCTAAACATCCTCCCAGCTTTGTAGTGACCTTTGTGTTATTTCTTTATCGAGAGGGATCTTGTTTCTTCCCCCTCTCATCTATTGATCTCACTGATCTTTGCCAGTAGAAAAAAAAAAAAAAAAAAAAAAAAGAGTAGGTTGTGTTTGTTCCCCTTAGGCCACCTACAGGAAGAGGAGTGCAGTGATGTCAGCAGCCACTATGGGGCAGCAGGAGGCCGTGCCCATCAGCACCACTGGGTTTCACTCACAGTCCTGGGTCTGACTGACATTCATACAATACCGCTTTACACTTTATGAAAGAACAGCCTTTTGTGTAGCCACTTCTTCAGTGAAACGTCATTTTGTGGCCCCTGAGATTTATATGAAACCTTGTCTATCTCTACGATACGGACAAGAAGTTGAAATGGCTCGTGTCTTAGCCCTAAATGATATACTAATACAGCTTGATGGTTTCATGCCAATACTAAGCAGATTCTCAGAATAACTTAACCACTGCAGGTCTTTCCCACAGTTTAACAGTCACCGTATCATTCGCTTGTCGTTGCGGTGACAAAATAACTAAAGAAAGGAAGAAAAGGGTTGCTTTGGCTCTCAGGGAGGTCCGCGAAGCAGCCAATCACGTGCAGCCACTGTGAGGCAACGGAGAGCATTGAGAGCCGCACTCTGCTTGCCTTCTCGTTTTTTCATTTAGTCTGGGACTATAGCCTGTGGAATGGTTAAGCCCGATCTACAAAGTTCTTAGTAGACGTGGCCAGAGGCTTGTTGTAGGGGGTTCTAGATCCTGTCATGTTGGCAGTCGATACTGACTGTGACCGTTACTAACAGCTAACATTTGCTGAGGTCATATCCGCACAGACCACGCACAGTTTGGGGCATCTTACATACACTGGATCACTTAATTTTCATACTTTCCGAGGTAGCTCTAATTATTTAGCCTCTAAGAAAACTAATTAGAGTGGACAGAATATTTAAAAAGTCATTGAGATCCCGTACCCTGGACCATCCCGCTTTTGCTCACAAAATTAGAGACAGGCTCTCACAACCATAAGGTCCCTCTGTAACCGCTGAAACATAATCAACTCCTCCGCTGAACCATGACAGCCCTTAGCTCTTAGCAGGGTATGTCTGGCATGCAAGAATCCCCAGGTCAGAGAAACACAAAGCAGAATAGAACTACTTCGAAAGGGTTAAGGATCCGAGAAGGCTCTAATAGTAGGTTTGCAATCAAGGGCCACTATAAAGGAACAGCAGGAGGAGGGGATTATCTATGAACGCAGTCTTTAGTTCAGAACTATGTCAAGCCACCCAGAAGGCAGCGTTCAAACTTTACCCCATTTCAGAACGGACATGGTATTTTTTTTTCCACTCAAGCCAGTAAGCTGCGAATCTACTGAAGCAATTGATTCAACAGTATTCATACGAAAAGTTGGACTGAGAGTTCGCTATGTCTATTTTTCCATCATAAATTAAAATAAAAATTAGCCATACTACTTAAGCAGGAAAAAGCGTTTGAACTCACCTCCCGAGTAAAAACCACAACATTGTCCAATTTTACTTTTTGGTAGGTCAATAAATCTGGCCTTTAAAAAGGAAAAACAAAAAACAAAAAACAAACAAACAAACAAAAAACCAAAAGAGGGAAGAAGTATCCTCTGTTTAACTACATTGCTCCAAGGATCTCTGACCTGATTTTCCTTGCCCACGCGGGAGGGCAACCCACGTAGAGAGGCTCTCTCTTTCTCTCCTCTGTGACTTGGTCTCAAGAGATACAGAATAGAGAAGCTTGGTAGTGTGGTGTCTGCAATACTTTTCCAAGCAGTAAAGCCAAAGTTTGAGGTTTGGAAGAAAGAAATGAAATGGTGTTGGCAAGATTTCCCACGGCAAGTTGTTCCGAGGTGGAAGTGGGGGTTTTATTTTTGCATGTGCGATGTCCTTTAACCACTCACTCTGAACCCTAATTGATTAATGAAAATTAAAGAAAGGCTAGGCTTTGGGGAACAAACAACAAGGAATTGTATTTGACTGTTTAACCTGGAAAGAAAGACACACTGACGTCTTTTTTTCATTTCATTCTGGTGAAGTGTGACTTCCTTTCTATGAGAAAAACCTGCAAAGGGAGAAAATGTAAAGATTTCTCTATTTCTCTAGGAAATACCAATGATGGAAGATAGCTCTCATAGAGGATAAGCTGACCACAATGACCACCACAGGAGATGTGTGTGTGTGTGTGTGTGTGTGTGTGTGTGTGTGTGTGTGTGTGTGCGCACGCGTGGGCACGTGTGCCCCCCAACCCCTGCCCCTCCATGTGCACACCTTTCAAGAGAGTCGATATTCTTTTGCTTTTAACATGTGTTTACTTCAAGAGTAGCAGATAATAAATGCAATATGGGTAATTCCTGTTAACTGCAGAGACATCTGGGAGTCAGTTTTAGAAAGAAGGAATCAAATTGACTTTTTCTTTTAGTCACAACTAGGGGACATTTCTGCACACTTAATCCCATCATTGTCACTTCAGTCATCTTCTGATATTAGTACTTATACTTTATTGATTTTAATGGGAAAAATGGACTTGCTAGTTCTCTGGCTTCTCCTAAATTTACCTTGTCTCAGAGTCTCTAGAATGCTCCTCTCTCTGTCTCTGTCTCTGTCTCTATCTCTGTCTCTCTGTCTCTCTGTCTCTCTGTCTCTCTCTGTCTCTGTCTCTCTCTCTCTCTCTTTCTCTCTCTCTGTTGCTCTCTGTCTCTCTCTCTCTCTCTGTCTCTCTGTCTCTGTCTCTGTCTCTGTCTCTCTCTTTCTCTCTCTCTCTCTCTCTCTCTCTCTCTCTCTCTCTCTCTCTCTCTCTCTTCTCTCTCTCATGTTTTGTCCCTCATTTCTGTTTTCAGAAAGAGAATTTTGACATACTATCTTCTATTCCAGCTTGTCCTGAGCTCTTAGGTTAAGCCAAAGGTGTTTAGCTCATGACTGGGTTTGCAAAGAGCACAAATCCTTACTCTTTCTAACTCTGACATCAATCATTTAAGATCTCAGGCTGGTTTTGTTAGAAGGCAAAACCCATAGAACTTCTCAAACATCAATGTTGTTAAGTGAGACTCCCAGATTGGTTCTCATTTAAGCTGTAATAAAACCAAAACCCAGACACCTTGGAAAAATATCACTTTGTGTATATGTTAATTGCAAGTACACAATGGTTAAAAGTGAATCAGCAACATTTTAACAGTGCAAAAAAAAAAAAAGAAGAAAAAGAAAGAAACAAGAAAGACAAGACAGGAAAAAAAGGCTTAAGAATTTAATGATTCCTGTAAAAAGTCCCATGCAAAAATATTACCACCCACCGTCCTCTTTTTATTACTCATTTTCCTTTTTCTTCTACTAACTGTAGCAGAGTTTTAAAAAGAATTTTTGGCATCTCTAGATGATGAATTGTGTAAATTATTGTTGGATCAAAATTCCTTTGAAATAACTGCAGGTGTTCAAGATCCTGTCAAAACGGGTGTATTTTAAGTACCACAAAGATGCTGACGCCCAGCTTTTCCTCGGGCTTCTCTGAGGTAGAGCTCCTGTTGGGAGTGGCTTTGTTTAAAATTGGAGACATATGGAACACTCTCCAGTCAAGGGTGGAAGAAGCCTTCCCAGTTGGCAAAGAGTTACACCCTGACTGCTTCTGACTCAAGTCCATATTAGGGTCTTTTTTTTTTTCTGGTGTGTATTTTCTGCTTCGTTTCCTCCTCGCCCACTGTTACGTGCTGCAGAGGGTGTCTTGTTGCTGGGTTGGTAACTAAAGTTTCTTAGGAACATGAGACAGTTAAACACAGTGATATTAGTTATAATGCGATCTGTCCTGAGCAAACTATTTGTATCTATAATTCATTTTCTTTATGAATCTACTATAGAACATCAGTTCAAAGATTATATTTCTTTACTGGTGTGAAAAGTAAAACCTAGAAGGCAACTTTGCCTATTGAAATCACAGATGAATGAAGAGGTAGCATCTTAAATTTTAAGAAAAAAGGAACTAAATACATGGTAAATTATGAGCCACATGTTAAAAATATATTACGTGTGTCACTGAATTGTATTTTTTTATAGACAGGGTCTTTCTATATAGCTTGAGCTGTTCTAATGTTCACAGACACAGGGGAACATCTGACCTAGCCTTTCAACTATCTGAGACCCTGGACACATGGTAGAATGCCCAGATTCATTAAATTCTTACATGTAGAATACTGATTATTGTATTATCGTTCACACATACCGTTGGGAAAATTAATATCAGAAAATCTGATGTCCAACACCAACACAAACAATAAGTGAAACTATGATTCCAGTAAATTCCTGCCAGTGGCCATTTTGTTTAAATTTTCATATGATCTAGGTTGGACTTTGGCAATTTTCTCAACTGTACATAAGTTGAATCGTAGCTGTTGGTATTCAACTCTTTTTTAACAATTTTTTTTTGTTTATTATCTGTAGGAGGACTGAGTGCCAAGGTGCTCATGTAGGAGTTAGGGAAAAACTTACTGTCCTTGGTCCTTCCCTTCTACCATGTGGGACTGGGACCTGCAGCTTCAGTTGTCAGGCTTTATGCAGCAAATACCTTCAGTCTCTGAGCCATTGACCATCCCAGGTTTCAACTATTATCAACCAGTAATTGTTATACCAATTAAGGCTAATTTTTATATCACTTTCTACCTTCACTATGTGTTTGTAAAATTATTGCTATTTGTTTTTATACACATGGAGTTTTAAATTACAGATATCTTGGTCATACTCTACTAATTTTTGTCATTATTATCTATACTAATATTTCCTTCCACACATTCTCTATTCTTTTTGTTTGTTTTACATTTTCTATTCTTGATTCCCTTTACTCACCATTTTATAAAGAAATTCACAACCAACAAAAAAAGGAAAAGAAAAATGAGAACGTGGTTAAGAACACAGGAGGAACTGAATAAACAATCGCATTTTTCTTTAAAAGAAAAACTAATTTTAACTAACAAAATGTTTTTTATGTATTTATAATATTACACTGTGGTTTTAAAAATCCATTTTTATGACACAAGTGCCTTAATATATGAGATTTGCCTTATAAGGCTAACATATAGGTAATTTTTATAAACAATTCATTTGCTGTTTTAAAAATGTATCAACTGTAATTATTAGGTATAAGTCATGTTAATTGTGTTATTTAAATTGTCTATAATACAATATAGATTATTATTGTTTGATACTTCAGGTTCCAAGAAATAAGTTTATTTATCTATTTATCTATTTATTTATGTCTAAGTCAAAGTATATCTAGTTTCTTAAAGATGATTTTCATAAACAATCTAGTGTTCCAAGCAGAAAATGGTAGACAATCATGAACAATGTACAGGAACTTTCAAACTCCCTTGTTTATGGACTACCAAAATCAGAAAGATATTTCAGAATCTAACTGTAGAGCAATACACACCAAGCACAAAGCACTCCTGAGCATAGTAGAACTGCTCACACTAGTTTTCAGCTACCAAATTGGCAAATAGCTGGAGGGAGCCAGAAAGTTGTGGGGAGGGATGCTGTCAGGAGCTAGTATGTCTGACACAAGGTACTTGCATCTCACCGTCTTCCTTCTGATGAAATGTCTGGTTTATGACTTCCATTGGCCATACTCAAGGGATCTCACAGATAGTGTCTGAATAACAACAATTAAGGCCCCAGTCACTGTGAAGAAAGATGATCCATGACTTTCAAAGACACAGGCACTAGTTTACCTCTTTGTTAAAGGTGGGGGTTGAACAGAGTGAAAATGAGAAAATTGATTACATAGGAGGCTTTCATGACAATGGTTTTGATGTTGATGGGTAAATGCTGTTTTACTGTCTTTGTCGTGATGTTGTTGTAATAGAGACAGGTTTCGTGTGTCCCAGTCTGGCTTAGAACTTACTATGTAACCAAGAACAGCCTTGAACCGCTAATCCCCCTGTCTCCATCTCTTCCCAAGTTCTTGGGCGTACCACCATGCCTAATTTTATGGGTTGCTGGAAATTGAATGCAGGGCTCCAGTCATGCTAGGCAAGCACTCTGCAAACTAAGCTTGGTCTCCAGCCCTCCAACTGCTGTTTGGGGTTAAAGTATAAATGTTCTTATTTGCAAGCCTGCATTTTTCCAGCCTGTGTTACCAGCTCAGGCTGACAGACTCTCATGTTTGTGATTTGTGAACTTTTAAATTACCATGGGAAGTAAGTTCTGCACAAGCCGTTGCACCTACCTTGGCTTGAGCAAACATAGGAGGACGTCTAGACAGCTTGGTATTTGGATTGGGTCTAAAAGAGAACACTCACATGTCAGTCTCCCTTTCTCTCTCTCTCTCTCTCTCTCTCTCTCTCTCTCTCTCTCTCTCTCTCTCTCTCTCTCACACACACACACACACACACACACACACAAATAAAAATAAAACTAACCTTAAATTAGAAACATCATTCTAGATCAGAATAATACCAGAGATGAAAAGAACTATAGCTTAAAGATTTATTCACAATACCATTTACATATAATACTCAAAATGAAGGTAGAATTTGATGGACAGGAAGAGATAAATCAATTCAAACACAGCTGATAAGATGATGAATGTATATACCATGCAAGTGAAGGACAAATTGGGCCCATGCTCCATAGGTATAGAATAAGAAACAAGAACAGACTGTGGAAAATGCTCCATAGGTGTTGAGTCTACTGAAGTCAAAAATGCTCAAGCCAACTAAAAGCAGTGGGCAGCATTCTAATCAGTAAGCTCTCTTCATATCAGCTTTCAGTGTTTCAGTCTATACAATGTTTATTTAAAAGACTTCTTGCCAGGATGTAACTGGAAATTTCTCTAGCCCTTCTAAAACTACATACATTTTCAATTTACTCTCATTTCCACTGTTTAGGAGATAGCTGTTTTCAGTCTTCCTCTTGAGGAAGAAATGTGTCTCTATCCATAGAAAGTAAACATTCCTCCATTTATTAGCAGTGCTCATTAGACAACATGAAAACACTTAAGTACACACTGATGGGAAGTAGACAGAAGCAGCGACTGCTAATAATGCATAATTTAAAATGCCATTAGACTTAGCAGTCGGCAGTCACAACACATAGCATAGTTGAGAATCGAGACGCTTGGGAAACCATTTTCCACCTGCACAGCTATTTCTTCTCACTAGTGAATCAAAAGCAAGATAAGCAGCAAGGGGCATTTAAAACACATTTGAATTCTCAGCATCGCCTTTATGAGAAGGTTTGACACGTCCCATCAGAAATTCTGTTGCACAGACTTGTTTAAATTACTTTGTAAGTTAAGTTTATAGTTCAGGGATACACTCAAGAGAGTTGGCTGTCAGAAGGGATAGAAACTCGATTCCAGGACATTTCTTGAAAAGGCATTTAAATTTTTTATTAATATGTACAAGTTCTCTGGAGAAAATAAAATATTTCTCTCATTCACCCTTACTGATTCCCTAGAGGTAATAGGGGATGTTTTATCTACCTTTCAGAAATACTATATTATTTATACATTTATTTTATGTTAAACTCTGGCAAAATGTTTATTTATATATGTCCAGGAATGTCTTCATACAAATAAGAAATTTCATATATTATAAAAACTGATAGTTCATGGAAATCCTTCTTTATAAAAATTTCCTTTAACATCTATAAAACATGTTGACACTATGTCAAATCATCAGTATTAAAAAGTACCAACAGCGTAGGTTGATTCTGAGGTGAAAACATCAAATAAAACAAAACATTTATAACTGCTACCATTTATTTGTATTTTGTCTAAAATTTATGCTATCTCCTCCCTCCTCCACAGCCAGTTAGATAAGATGAGAAAAGACTAACAGAGATGTAAAGTAGAACACTGCTCCACTGTTGAGTGGAGAAGGAGATCTAACTTTAACACAAACTCTGGTGCCCCATATTTGAACATGTCCCTTGGATGGAGATGCCTGGTGGCACTCAGAGGAAGGATAATAGGTCACCAAGGAGAGACTTGATACCCTATGAGCATATACAGGGGGAAGAGGTCCCCCTCAGACACAGACATAGGGGAGGGGAGTAGGGGGTAAGTGGGAGGAAGGGAGGAATGGGAGGATACAAGGGACGGGCTAACAACTGAGATGTAATATGAATAAATTAATTTAAAAAAATGAAAAAAAAAAGAACACTGCATATAATTATAGAGTTGCTAGGTAGAAGGCTTTTTTTTTTTCTTTTCTGGTTTCGTTTCTTTTTGGCTTTGGTTTTCAATTTTTTTTTATGAGAAGATAACATGTGTTTATTAATATCCAACCTACATAAGAAGGATTTGCATGTTATATTCTTTGATGTTATATATTAGACCGGTAGGGTTGATAGTTGGATATTCCTGCCTCTTTCATATTTACTCATGGCTACTCGTTCCTTCTCCCCACTCCCATGGATACTGCTGATTTTTACATTTTTCTGTAGAGCTGATTAACTTAAAGTTTACTTGTAGGTTGTATTATGAAAGTTTCTTCTTCTGGTTTATGTCATCTAGCATGAGATTGTGGTAAACAAACGGCAAGACCTAATTTTTCCAGGACTGATTAATATTCCATTGTCTACATGCGCCATTGTTTTGTCATCTGTTCATTCACTCGGGTCTTAAATAACGATGCAGTGAATATGGAGACACATACATGTTTATGGGGTATTTACGTTCCTCCCTTTGGGCTGTGTTCTGACTGGTTTGATTTTTAATTTCTTTCTTTCTTTCTTTTTTTAAAAAAAACTCTACACTGTTTCCCATGAATGCCTTTTAATTTATCTATTTCTGAGATAAGGTCTTCTATAGGCCAGGCTGAGATGAAACTGCTATTTAGTCAAGGCCAGCTTTAAATTTCTGATCCTCCTGTCTCCAGGACGTAAATGCTGGGATTACAGGAATGGGCTACCCATGCCTGCTTCATCAAATCCTGGATTTCATGACTGGTGGGCAGGCATTCTACTCACTGAGCCTCATCCGCAGCTCATAGGCATGCTTTTTATATAAGCTAAGAAAATTAATGTATTTGGCTGGAAATTTAAAAACTCGGATGAATGCTGAAATTTATTATCGGCATAAAACACCCTGCCTCTGAATGTTGCTATGGTTGGACTTTTTCCTTAATGCTGATACGTTAGGGAAATACAGTGACTGCTGTGCATCCTAGGGACAACCCCAGTGCTGATGGCACCTGTTGCTCTTTTATCTTATCAGCTGTCGCACATATGTATACGAGCAGCTGAGCACATTTAGTGTTACTTGTACGTATATGTGTTAGGGCTGACCATTTGGATAATCAATTAAAGGCCCTGACTCTTCCTCTCTCAGCAGTTATTGTCTAAATGTCTGCAGAACTTTATCTAGGGGTGGAGCCATTTAAGATTGACCCCATCCACATTGGCATGTATATCCTCTGGTACTGTCATAAGTCAGGTGCTCTTTAGCTGACCATGTTGTTGAGATTACATGCGTATATCCTCTTTGTTATACATTCTGTGTATGACACCCTATCCCGTCAGACATCCTAGTTCTCTGCTTTTATTATCTTTCTGTCTGCTCTTTCTGTAATGTTTTCTGAGCCCAAGAAACACCTACAACTGGTCAAGATGCAGAGAACAACTGACTGTAGGGTGTCTATACCTAATTAATATATCATTTTTCTTTTTTGTTCAGTCTAACAATTGTATTGATTATAGCAAAGAATTGGTGTTGAGTTCCACTCCTTCTTGCTTGTTGCCTCATTTCCATTTCACCAACTTTCTAATTATTGTCTCTCTTTAGCACCTTTGGGCAGGGGTTTTTCCTCTTTTGTATTTAAAGAAGAAGCTTAGATCAATGGTTTTAGGGTCTTTTCTTTAGTAAGATCAACATTTGAAGTGATTTTTATGTCTAGCTTTACTATGTAATTTATTCACTTTTGTATTTTTATTAAGATCAAAATAGTTTTTTAAATGCCTTTATGCCTTTTTGTTGCTCCATAGGCAAAACAAATTTGCATATTTTCTAAGTACTTGGTGATTGTTTTTCAAGCTTTTTAAATTTTTTGATATCTAGAAGTTCTAATCAGATAACATTCTATATATTACTGAAACCCTTTTTTAAGTTATCTAGGATTATTTTATAAAGCAATGTTCAGGCAATCAGCAAATGTTCAAGGTGCTCCTGAACATGTGACCTGCTGTCAGAAGTTGTAGTACTTTATAAACATGTAACATGCTATCATGAGGCAGAATACTCTACAAACACGCTGTCAATGTTAGTTACAGGATCTGATTGGTTAAAATATTCTATGTGCTACCATTTTTGAGAAGTATTAAATTTTACATGGAGAACTGAGCACTTGTCTATTCTTTCAGCTATATGATCTTTTTGCTTCATAGATGTATATGTTGTGTTATGAGGCACATAAACAGTTGAGGTTTTCTCTCCGCTTTGTCTCATAAAATGATCGTCTCAACAACAACAACAAAAAACAATGTTTCCATGGTTTAATGATCAGAGAAGCCAAGGCATAGTATACGTGATAGAAGAAATGTTGATCACATAATGAGAAAGATAGTGGTCAGCCGTAGAACACTGAGGAACACCAATGATGAGTTCAAAGGAGCCAAGATCAAGTGCAATGATGCCAAACCAAAATGGAAGTACCACTTTTTCAGAGCCCCTACATAAAAGAAGGCTGAAAAACTGCAGTAAAATGTAGTCTAAAGTGATGGATAGCATTTATTGTCAACTTCACATAAGCTGGAGTCACTTGGGAAGAGATCCTCAATGAAGGATTAGCCACGCTAGATTTGCCTGCTAGCATGTCTAAGGGAGGTTGTTTTAAGTTCAATGATAAGGGAAGACCAAACCCACCAAGGGTGGCACAATTCCCTAAGCATGTGGTCCTGGATTGTCTAAGAGTCGGGGGAATGAATTGAGCACAGCTAATCCAGTTAGCTTGAATCCATTAATTCCTCTCTACTATTGACAGTAGATGTTTTGTTTTAGGTCCCTGGTTCCATGAATTTCCTGCTATGGTAGACCATAGCTGGGAATTGTGACCCAAAATAAAACCTTTCTCCCCTCAGTTGCTTTTTCTCAGGGTATTTTATCACAATGACAGAAATGAAATGAGGACACCTAACATTAGTGAGTGAGCTCATACAGATATAAAAGGGAAGAGAAGGACATCAATAACTTGAATAATTCATTGAGAGTCAAGTTATAATGTGGGATATTTTTATTCAAATTATGAGGTGAAATAAAATAGAAATTTGCAAGTTCAGAGGAAAGGAGCAACCAAAATCTCAGGGAGAAAATACAGTCTTATAATTTGATAGAACAAGCAATGTAGTAGTATAATGTCAAATATTAATGCACTTGATTTATAAAACAGCATTTTAACTTTAAAGTATGATCAGTTTTACATATTCTGAACCACTGCTAACAATTTTCTCTCCAGCTTTCTGTATGGAAGAAACACTGGCTACTTTTGACATATCTGGCGTATCAGATTCAGCTATTTTCCTTTGGTTTCATCACTTGCTCCTGGTGCAACATTTGGCCTCACCACACAAGAATGCTATTTCCTCTTTATGTTAGTATATATAAGATGAGGAAAATACATTTTCTAAGCAACATTAAGAATATAAAATGTGACAGAATAGTTTCTTTGTGGATTCTAATACAAAATGACTTAAATGTAAAAATTTTTTAAATATTATTTCAACAGATAATAAAACATTGTCAGTATAAATAATATTGAATAATGCATTTTTCTTATACACATGTCAATGTATAGTTTTCTATATATTACAGGTTTTCCCAAAGGCTTAGTGATGTATCTGACTATGTAGAGTGGTGGACGCACCATTTGCCACACACAAGAACACTGTTCCAACAAGGTTCTTTCTCATTTTAAGTTACAAACAAGCTTGATTGCCTTGTGGAAATCCAGTACCATTGTCCCAAGAGACTCCATATACCTATACCTGTAGACATATGTATCCATCCTTGTAGAGCTTTAAAAACCATCTGACTTAAAGGTACATAATCTATTACAATTTAAAGGCAAGGCTGAAAGAAAAATGAACTGTCAAGGCAGTATTATCCCATGCTTGGAAAATACTAATTTTTGTATGAGATTAGGAATCAATTCGAGCCTGTAATAGATAGATGCTCTTAGCCAAGCTAATCCACTCTTAATTTAAATATATTCATACATAAAACGAAGTTAGAGCAAGAGAGAAATTAGACATAAACTGAAGTATATGCCCAATGTATATCATATTAATAATGATTATTTTCACTATCATTGAGGAAACTTCAACTGAATAGATTTCTGGAACATGTCAGGTTTCAATGTGTACAACTTTTATCTTTTGTGTCAAAACTTGCAATATTTCTATTTAAAAAACCATAATAGAAAATCAATCTCCAATGCTAATGTTTTATCACTGAGTTTCATAAAAAGAACATTTTGTTCAGGATATGCAGTGCTCAAAGCTCATCTCTGTGGGTCTGCTAGGTCTCTTTTAATGACCACTATGTGTCAAAATGCCATGTCATCAGGCACAAGGCTTTTTAGGTGTTTGGTATAACTCATAATAGCACATACTTTACAGGCTGTCCCAATGTTAGTGACTCAGAGAAACATAATTGAAAATCTAATCAACATTGCTGAGGGCAAGAGGAGTGTAGGTGTGTAGCTCAAGCAAGGAGAGTAATTGTGATCATTTTGTTTGAGCACGGTCACACATACACGTGCGGGTGCACACATATCTCTTTGTATTTGTGTATATGTATGTGTATTTATGCATATATGTATGTGCATCTGTGTGCGTGTACATTTGTGTGTGTGTGTGTGTGTGTGCATAGTCACATGTATATATTTATACACGTGGAGGCCAGAAGTTGATATGAGGTATCTTCCTTGATTGTTTTTTACTTTATTTATCAAAGCAGGCTCTCTTGTGAAATGGGGGCCCACATATTCAGCTATTCCAGCTAGCCAGCTTAACCCCAGGTATTCTCTGGCCTCAGCACCTGAGCACTAGGATTACAGGTGGGCTGTTATCTGGTTTTTACTCATGTTCTGGGACTCTGAACTCTTGTCTTCAGCTGGTGTAACAAGTGCTTTGTCAACTGAGTCTCCACAGCCTTAACTGTGATAACTTTACACATTTATCAATGTAACCTCTGTTTTAGTAATCAAAAGTAATGTGTATGTGTGTGTGTGTGTGTGTGTGTGTGTGTGTGTGTGTGTGTGTGTGTGTGTAACATATACTAACTATAAATCTTAAATTGTGCTATAAGGTGACAAATTTTTCCCTGGGCTTAAGGATGTTTATCTGGTAAATACTGACACATACACCCTCTTAAATTTATTTCCCAAAACTTAAAACTCCTGTGATCTCAGGCATAGCCTCACTCAACAGGATGAGGTTTTCATTTGACTTTCTTTGTCTTTTCTCTTGTTTCAACCAAAGGGAAGTATCCTCAGGCTGTGTGCTGACCTCAGAACATAAGTCTAGACAACACACTAAAAATTCCCTTTAAAGGGTGCCATGAATAGAATCCAAAATATCATCCCTTGAATTGGTTAGACTGTTTTGCCAAAATCTTTCTATGTATGGTCACACCCAATGCAGGTGCTTCTATGGAAAATATATCCAGGATCATTTCTGTCTCATTTCACTTTGAGCAAAGCCAACTTTTAATTTAAAAAGTACAAGGTAGAAGCCTCTAAGATGTTTTACTGACATAGTAACTCAAGCAACTTCCTACCAGAGTTACAAAGAGGTGTCTTTTTTTCTGAGGATCTTTATCATAGAATAAAAGCCTTGAAAGTATGTGGGGATGTTCAACCCCTCCCAAACTGAATTTCACTCAGGATGTGGAGATATTAAGAACGTTTTATCCCATTGCCAATTTTATTGTACTACTAGCTTTTACTTAAATTACAGATTCCATTTTGTCCCTTTCTTGCAGAAGGTTGGCACCAGATCACCTCCTGAGTAGAGCAGACATTCCAAGAAGGGATAGCCTGCCAACAATAATGGAAAGCTGGATATAACCAAGTGCATAAAAAGGCAGCTAAGATGTTGAGCAAATGGCCAAGCTTGATGCTGCACCTCCAGAGCTGAGACCAGTGACTGCACCTGTTAGACTTATATGACAACCGTATGTTCATGGCAAGGAGTGTCTGTGGGTACACTCTTTTTAATCCATGCCTTTTGTTTGGATTTAAAATATGAATCTCCATACATCTGTCTTCTAAAATATATCCTTTCTATGGTCAACAAATTCTGTCTAATGAGATGGACCAAAAAGATATTTAATCATTCCCAGACTGGGAGGAAAATAATGTGTTCCAAATAAAAGATTTAGCAGGAATTATTTCTAAATGTCTTAAATGTTCTCCAAAAACATTTGCCAAACATAATTTTTAATACTGACTGAACCTTTCCTCCTCTTAGGAGTTCTATACTCATTTGAAATAGTGTGTTATCGATACTTTTTGAAATTTCAAAATGTTAACTTACTCTTTCAAAATCCTAAAAGTTGTACATAGAAAATCTATGAATTGCGCATTCTTTTGATTTAAATATACTCGTGGTGCAGGCAGAAAGCACTCAGCCACTAGACACACACCATCAGGAGCATTAAAGTCACAGGAGACACACAGTCCTACTATCTCACTAAACCTGTCTGACCTATGTGAGAGCCTGGGATGTTACACCTTCTAAAACTTAGACTTTTATTTGCTAGGAAGCCTGATTTTGAAAGTGTAAAAACATTTTAAAATTCTTAAAATAAGTATTACCAGAGACAAGATATCTGTCATAGCACTTCATCAGAAAAGAAGAATTTCTATGGTCACTCTAAGAAAAAAAGATTTTGTAAGGAAACGATGACATGAATTGATTCCACTGTAGGAAGGAAATTCTTCTTAAATTGGACTTTCATTTGGGAACAAAGCTCTCAATGCTGCAGGACCCAATATAGTGTGGCTGATTTAAAGCGCCAGGGGTTTAAACAGTCACAATCTATTATTTTCGGTAAGTACACTTCTGGAATGTTTCAGTTTGGACTACGCATCCTGGAAACATGGATTTAATTAAAGGAGCTCTTCGGGTAATTACGGGACCGATTTTCAAAGCGTGCTAGATGGTTCGGATTCCTGGTAACATTCTGAGTTGCATCGTTGGACGCTGCACTGGAAGGGCAACCCTTTGAGAATTTACCGTTTTCCAGGAACTAAAGAAATTTTCTGGCAGAACATCCAGAAGTCAAAAACGGAGATCTGGACAGTCTTTATCTAAAATACTATCAACTGTGAGTAACTTTCAGCGGCCTCCGAGGGGCTTGACGGATCTCTCTGGGATTTACCAGGCCAAGTCAACAGATGATGCCTGAAGCCTAGGCTATCAAACTAGTGGGTCCCCTCTCAAAATGTCACCAGTAAAAGCGCTTGTATGAATATTCAACATACCACTTCCCATCCACTAGGGACACAGCTAACCTCAGACTAACAGTCTATGTATACGCCAGGAGTTAGGAGAGCAACCCATTGAAGTCTGGGAAAAAAATATGACTATAATTTCTAACTGTTTTTATTTTGTAACTAATTAGCAACCATGTGCATCTTTAGAATGCACCTAGTCTCATAGAACAGAAGCACACATTGCTTAATACAACCTGAACAGGCACGTGCAGATGCAATGCCCAATCTACAACATTCTTTTAAAGAACTACGCCAGATGCCATGTGTGGTGGTTGGCATAGGAACGGCGCCCATAGACTCGTGTGTTTGAATGATGGGCCCATGCGTGGGGAGGGGCACTACGAGAAGGTGTGGTCTCGCTGGAGTAGGTACGGCCTTGTTGGAGGAATTATGTCACTGTGAGGGGCCGGCTTTGAGGCAGCTGATGCTTAAGCCCGGGCCCAGTGCCACACAGTTCATTTCTGCTCCCTGCAGATCAAGATGTAGAACTCTCAGCTACATCTCCAGCATCGTGTCTGCCTGTGTGGCACCGTTTCCCACCCTGACCTGATGATAACGGACTAAACCTCTGAACGGTAAGCCAGCCCCAATGAAACGTTTTCCTTTATAAGAATTGCCATGGCCAAGGTGTCTCTGCACAGCAATAATAGAAGCCCTAGGGACATCAAGGAAGCTTACAATTCTAGAATTCTCTCATTTCTCTGAGCAGGATAAATACACAGTAAAGCATCAACCTGAAACAACCCGGCAGCAAACTGCAGAGGCAACTATTCTGCTTTAGTCTAGACAGTTCAAGATAGCTTTGGATTCATTCAGCAATTCAAAAGCTATTTGCTAAATCTATGAAACTTGGGGCTGAATAAAGCAAGAAGTCAGACCTTTTGTGCATTGTCCATTCTGACTGAGAAAGAAGATGGGCAAGAAAATGAGGAAGTTCTTGAAATTTGCAGGCAAATGGATGGAACTAGAAGTGAGTGAGGTAACCCAGACCCAGAAAGACAAGTATGGTATAGACTCACTTATACGTGGATATTGGCCCAACATAGATGTCCTCTGAGAGACTCCACCCAGCCGGGGAGCAGGACAGATACTGGGACCGGCAGCCAGACTCTGAGCAAAGTTCTGTGAGTTGTATGGAAGAATAGGGGGATAGAAGGACAATGTGGGAGTTGTCAAGAGTCCCACAAGGAGGCAGCAGGGGTAGGGGATGGGGCGTGGGGGGATCTGCACAAACTGATGCATCAACCAAGGACATTGCAAGCAGAAAGCCTAGGCTACCTGTACAGAAGTAGCCAATGGACAGCCCATTTTCCACATGGGGAGGACGGGGAGAGCAGGGTATTGCCTCTGAGATCTCTGGTACCTGAGATTTGATCACTGCCCCTTGGAGGAGAGGCCCTGTGGGAACACAGAGGAAGGGAATGCAGGCTATCCAGATGAGACCTGATAGGTTGTGGTAGGTAGAGATGGTGGGGGAGGAGGCCACCTGTCAGAGGTCTAGGGGAAGGGAATAGGGCAGAAGAGGGAGGGAGAGTGGGAACAGGAAGATAAGAGTGAGGGGGATTACAATCAAGATGTAATGTGAATAAATTATAATAAAATAAAATTAAAAAAAAAAAAGAAAATGAGGAAAAGGGATACCAGACACCATCACAGTCTAATGTGAGATCGTGTTACCTATGAGGTTTTCTGTCAAAAATGTTTAGCTGAACTTTAATCATGAGAAAATAATTAAACACAATAACTGCTAATATATGTGTATGTGTACATATGTATATACGTGTATATATATATATACATATATATATCAGCTTAGAATAATAAAATAACTAATATCTGATCTAAAGATTAGATAATAGAATGGACTCAATACAACTTTTCCCAAAGTGAGCACATGGTTATGATTATTTTTTTTTAACAAATGGCCATGTTCTTGGCAAATACACACAGAAGCAGGTGAAATCAGGAGAATGGTAGAAGGCTTCTATCGACTATTCTTGCTTCTTTTTGGAACATTTTCAAGATTAAAAGTTGTAGAGCACATAAAGGTTGCGTGTGTGTGTGTGTGTGTGTGTGTCTGTGTGTGTGTGTGTGTGTGTGTGTGTCTGTGTGTGTCTGTGTCTGTGTGTGTATGGAGAGAAAAGAGCAAAAGGGTAGAAGGATATTGGTTTTTTTTTTTATAAGAGAGGACCTCTTTTTTGTTGTTTTTGTTTTTTCAAGAATAGTTTCTTTAGGTAGCCCTGGCTGTCCTTGAACTCACAGAGATTCACCTGCCTCTGTCTCCCATGTGCCACCATCACCTGGCGAGAGGACCTCTTTTAATGTATGTGATTGACAACTGAGCAGAGAAACAGTAGCAGAGTGTGATGGACAGACCATGCAGCCCTCTGGGATTAAGGTTTCAAGAGGGTACCTGCCAATGCTGAGGAACAGAAGATGCTATTAAGCCTGCAGCAAGGCAAACAGGAGGCGGGATGGAATGGAGGGGAGGCCGGATAGACATCTTGGTATCAGATGCTCATTGGATTGTCTGGCTGAGTAAGATAGCAGCTCCCTGGAGGCTTTTTGAACTGATATTTGTTATGATCTATCTATGCAGTGTCTCTTATAGTTGTATTGTTTTCTTAATTTCATTATATGATCATTTGCTTCTAGAATATAGAAATATAATTTTTTGATCCCTGGTGTTGTAGCCTGAACTGTCCTTTCTCTTGAGTAACATGTAATATGTCATTGTGTGCATGTGTCTATCAATTGTGTGCACCTCTTAAAGAAACACTCCATTGTTTCCAACACTTGACTTTAATCAGTAAAGCTCGTGTTATCATCTTCGTGTGTGTGTGTGTGTGTGTGTGTGTGTGTGTGTGTGTGTGTGTGTGTGTGTGTATGTGTTGGCAGGGCATCATTCAGAGTACCAGATCACTTGAATACATACCTTTAGAATACCTTGCCACCCTCCTCAACTCATGGCAATAAAAAGAACACAACAAAGTGTTTCCATATGGCTCTAAAGTAACAGAAAGTAGGAGGTGGGGATAAGTTTACCACTAAGCCCTCCCCTTAGATTTTAGCCACAGCTCTCCTCTGTACTCCACTCCCTGGCTATAGGTGTTGTTGGATGTGATGCAACACATCACAGCAAGACATCTGACTGACCAGGAGATCCGATTCCAGTGTTTCAGCTTTCATGAATGTCATCGGTCTGGACTGGTGGCACAAATGTCCCTGAGTCATCCATATTCTTGTGCGCGTATGTAACTCCACACTCATGGATGACGTGCCAATGAACTTACTGATTCCTCAAGTCGGAGTCAAATGGAGCCTGTTTTACGTCCAATCTGGGGGTGAATGGATGTTTTTTTTTTTAAATCAATCTACTCATGAAACGTTTTTAAACATTTTCTTAATTTTTTAAATGCATGAAATGTATGTGCTATGCTTGGGATTCTTTCGGACGGCAGTCATGAGAACACTCCTTATTCTTTCTGTTTTACAATGTGGTATATGCCCCAAGAACTGACCTAAAATTATCTTTCCCACTACAACTTCTGCATGTTTATATTGTGTAAGCTCTTGCCATTGAACTGTTGCCTCCTATTCTGCTTCCTAAAGGCCCTATTTTGTTTTGAAATGACAAATCTGCTTCTAACTTGAGAATTAGTGACAATGATGATAATTCCCAAACTGCAACCACTCATAGAATATTTTCACAGGATTTCATTAGTTTTCCTTAACTTTTCAAACCTGTACTCTGTATATGTACTCGTTAGAAATTCCCCAACCTTCTTTGTCTCTCATCTACTTTTCTTAAAAGTTACACATTTTTTTTCCTGCCCTGGCTTGAGCTTCCAATCTCTCTCCATGTCTTCCTTGTAGACAGGAAGCTCTTGTTTCTCTAGAGGACTCTTATTTTGCTGAAATCTTATTCTTAGGAGTCTATCAAATGTCTATCACCGGTGTTACTTTTCCTTGGGAAACTTATATACTTCACTTCCTCCTTGCAAATCCTGAGATTCTAATCTTTTTTTGAGAAGATAATGTACAGATGATATTCTTTTAAAGCAGTTTTAAAAAAGGAAATCATATCAGTAAGAAGAACATAATAAGTTGTTTCCTGATTTTTCTGAATTAAGCAAAATATTATCTGAATAAACACCAGATATATACTTTGATAAGGAATCTATTAATCAAAGATGCAATTAATGTCCACAAATAAGAGGCCACTGAAGCACTAGGCTTTATCATTAAAAAAACATAGGGAGCTGCCCTGGTATCCTCTGGGAAAATTCAAAATGATAAATAGCCAAGAAACCAGAAAGTAACTATAAGTGAGAAAATTCAGCTGCTTCCCAGAAAGAAATCTTTGCTTCAGTGTTGCAAACTCTGTCTAAATACAAAAAGCAAACAAGACAGACAGGCTGGACACTGATGGACATGAGATTAACATAGTCAGAAAGTCGCACTGACTTTAAGGTCCTCCTCACCATCACTTACGCATCACCCAACTCCCAGAGAGTTTACATTGGAGCATTCTTTAAGTGGCCTCATTTAGAAGTGTATTTCTACACACTACAATAAGAAATAACTCAGCCCAGTCCTAGATCTTTGAGGGGAGACGTGGCTGTTCCCAGGATCACTTGCCTCCTAAGGATCCTCCTTGGTTTCCCTTGGTTAGTATTAGGAGAAATTATGTCCTCATCAGAAGACTTCTCCAGGAAACTCTCCAGATGCTCTCCAAAGCCCACACATACCAAACCCTCTGTGCTGCGGAGTTAGAAGGATTACCTAATAATACTGTGTTGGGTTCTGTCCTTCTCTTTCAGTTACTACATTCCTCTGGAGGGGCTTATTGTCTCTCAGTGCCTCTATGTAAACTACCAACTCACTTGTTGGTAGTATCAACTATCAAACTTTTATGAACTAAGAATAAATAGTAAAAATTAAAAAAATGTTAAAGTAATGATGGTATAAATGGGTCAAAAAGAAACTGAAATTCTTAGAAGTTGCTTTAAAAGTCACTCACAGCAGGAGTTTGTAGCAGGGGTCATGAAAGAACGCTGCTTACTGGCTTTCACTCAGGCTTGCTTTGGGCTACTTTTCTTTTTGTATAGTTTTTAATTAAAAAATTAAATTGTAAAATTAAATATAATAATACCATGCCCCCTTCCCTTTCCACCTCCAAACTTCTCCCATGCAATCTCTGACTTGTCTCTCAAACTGATAGCCTCTTTTAAGTTTATAACTGGTGTGTGTGTGTGTGTGTGTGTGTGTGTGTGTGTGTGTGTGTGTGTGTGTGTGTGTTGTATATGATTTCATGGCTAAACAACCTCAGCTACCTTTCTGATTCATCCCAAATCCTTCTGCCAAGGAATAGTGCTATAAACAGTGATCTGGGCCCTCCTACATTAACTAGCAATCAAGAAAATAGCCCATAGGTATTTCTACCAACAAACCTGATCAAGATAATTGACACTGCCTCAGATAACTCCAGGCTGTGTCAAACTGAAAGCTAAAGCCAACTAGAAGACTGAGTCATGCTAATGGTCTTTCTTTGAGTCTCATTGGCCAGACTAAAATTTCATGGACCTTTCCAAAAGCAGACAGTGCCAAGAATGTTTAGATAAGTGGGTAGAATAGCAAACATTTACCTAACTTGTATTGGGAAGATAATTGTAAAGATTGGTTTTTAGTCAAAGTACTTTGGGGAAGGCAGCCAAGAATGTGTGGTAGCATCATTCATCTCTTGTTTCATTGTAAGAGAATTGATTTAAGCTCTCTTTGTCATTTCCTGATAAATAACATCATACTAAGTGACAGTTTAGTGTAACAGTGAAATAGCTGGCTTTAGAAAAACAAATACCAGTTTTGTAGACACATAGTCCTTGGACCATCTGAGTCTCTAAAGAGACTCTAAAGAGACTCAAATACCATAAAGATGCAACATATCATTTGGGGGTGGTCTAACAGATAGGGTAAAAAGAGAACATTAATTTTTACTTTATTTACATTTTCTTTGGTATGATAATAATAAAAACCCTGATAATCTTTACTGAACAGATACCAAATGATGGTTGGAAGAATTCAGCTGAGTTCTGACTAACAAGCTAGAAGCCAGCCTGAACCAAGACATGGGTCAGCAACGTTGACATTATCAGAAGCACAGTGGCATAATCAGAACTTAAATAACCATAAAAATAATCTATAACCTCAGGAGAGGGGTAGCTCAATAATCAAGTATATAGGATGACCCGTTTTATGGATAATTATTAACCTTTACACCTGTCCACCCCTGTCATTTCCCAGTGAGTCTGTGAACAAAGTAGGCATGGTGACAGAGATGGAAGTCATCTAGAGACACAACAGAATGGACGTCCATTCACCAAGGCCGACCTGGCTACAACTGCTGCTGAGTGACAGACCTAATAGTAACAGAGATTAACAGTGAGCCACAGATATGGCACCATTCCTTGATGGCAAGTTGCCTACACTGGACACATTCCATCATAGAAAACATAGTCCTCTGTTTTTACTGGGGTAGATACTTATTCTGGTTGGACTTGCCTTTTCTGCCTGTAAAATTTCTTCCAGAACTGTGACCTGTGGTCTTCAGAACACTACCATCACGGTACTTCACACAGTGTTGCTTCTAACCAAGGAACTCGCTCCATGGTAAAAGTGCAGCAGTGAGCTCCTTCTCACTAAATTCTCTCATTTTACCCTGTTCCCCACCAGCCTGAAGCAGCTAGTATGGCAGAACAGTGGGATGGTCCTTTAAAGACACAGTTCAAGTGTAACCCAGGTAGCAATAACCTGGAACACTGAAGCATGGATCATAGAAGGCTGTATGTCCACTGAACCAGCATCAGATGTGTGGCTGCTTCTCCTATATCCACAATTCACTCATCTGGGAGTCAAGGCTTAGAAATGGTAGGGGTCCTGCTCAAACTATGGCACAAGCCAAGGACAATAGATGCAGTAAACTTCGAACCCCTATCCAGACCTAGCCAATGGACAGGACATTCTCCACAGTTGAGTGGAGAATGGGGATTGACTTTTACACAAACTCTGGAGCCCCATATTTGTCCACGTCCCCTGGATGGGGCGACCCTGGTGGCACTGAGAGGAAGGATAGCAGGCTACCAAGAAGAGACTTGATGCCCTATGAGCATATACAGGGGAGGAGGTCCCCATCAGTCACAGTCATAGGAGAGGGGAGTAAGGGGAAATTGGGAGGGAGGGAGGAATGGGAGGATACAAGGGATGGGATAACAATTGAGATATAATATGAATAAATTAATAAAATATATTTTAAAAAAAGAAATGATGAACCACTCCTAATGACCTGCTACCCATTAATTAGCTTCCTGTTCCTGCAACCTTCTGTTCCTTAGAAGATTTGCTTCAGAGGAGCATGTCCTTATGCCATGAGGACCTACCAACAGGGTCTGTGAACAGGGGTAATTGATGCAGCTAGCTGGAGAAACCAGGGTACTTTACCACAATAAGGTAAAGAAGCATATTGAGAATGCAGAGTATCCTTACGGCAGTGGTTCTCCACTTTCCTAACCCTGTGACCCCTTAATACAGTTTCTCATGTTGTAGTGACCCCCAGCCATAAAATTCTTTTGTTGCTACTTCATAACTACCATTTTTCTACTGTTATGAATCATAATATAAACAACTGATATGCAGGATATCTGATATGCAAACCTAATTGTGAAAAAGTAGTTCAAGTACCAAAGGGGCCACAACCCATAGGTTGAGAACCACTGTTTTAGTGCATCTCTTCGAGTTACCATGGCCTGTGATTAAGGGCACTGGAAAATTACAACAACCTCAACCAGGTGGAGTGACAAATGGCTCAGGCTTTTAGAAATCAGTGTACATTACACACACATAGAGAAAGAAAGAGAGAAGAGAGAGAGAGAGACAGAGAGAGAGAGAGAGAGAGAGAGAGAGAGAGAGAGAGAGAGAGAGAGAGAGGAGAGAAACAGAATGTGAGAGAATGTATGTGTTCCTAAAGGTGAGGAAATATGAAATGAGAGATCAAGGAAAGTATTCTTAAATGTCAACTAAGGTCATGCTGTAGTGGAAATTAATGTTTCTGTCTTGTTAAGAATACACTTGTTTATATATACACACATTTTAAACAGATATAGTTGTAATTTTCTCTATTTCTTTACCATATAACATTGTTGAGGCAATATCAATAACTATATCAATAACTAAGTGTTGTAAATCTCCATTGACATATCCGAATTATAGAATAATAAAATACTAAGCACTCCTCAAGGAATTTTGTCATCTATTCTGGGGGAATAATAGTGAGTTTTCTCTTGTATATGGGTATTTTGAGTTTGTTGTCTTCATTTAGAAATTATCATGAACTCAGGCATCGAGATTGGCTGTCAAGTTGGTACAGGATTGACCTGATGATTAATATTGATTTTCGACTTCACTATATCTAGTGTCAATGGTGAGACATATTCTGTATGGGTTTTTTACTTTATATTTTTTATATTATATATTTTATATTATATTATTTATATTCTGGAGGATTTTTACTGGAAGTACTAACCGAGGGGGAAGACCGTCCCTTAGCACAGGCTGCATCTCCCTGAAGCAGCTCAAGTGTAAAGACGTCTGAAGGAAAAATGCTGCTTGCCTGTGATTGGCATTAGAGAATCAGCAAAAAAGAAGAGAAATCAGGATGGGAGATTCACAGGATCATCACATGGGATCCTGCCTTGCTGCTGAGTTCTTCCATTCTGCTGCTACTGCCACTGCCACTGCTGAGACTGCTCTTCCTGCCACTGCTGCTGCTGCTACTGCTGTTGTCGCCACTGTTGTTGCCATTGCCAGCCTTCACTGATTGTGGAACCTAGATTTGACCTTCCAGCATGAGATGGATTCTCCAGGAATCCTTCAGGCTTGAGCACCATAATGGGCCTCCTGAAATATCCAGCCTTGTGAACTAAGCATCTGCTGGGTTACCAACCTTGCCAGTATCCAGGTGGCCACTGCTGGACAGTCCCCACTATACTGTGCATGGCAGCCTAACAATTCTCCATCATAGTGTATATGTCAATAATTCTCTGTTTCCCTGGAGAATACTGACTAAAGCATGCATGTAGACTTAGGTGGACAGCCAGTTTAAATAATTGTCTCTCGGTGTCACAAAGACTCGCATATCTGACATTATTAGAATAAACTACCAGGCTCAAAACCCACAGAAGTGCTGATAGGTCAGTCTGAAGTCTAAGATAATCTGAAGGAGCATTCCTCTTCATAAGCCTTTCCCCCTCATTCTACAGGTTGGATGGCAATTACTCGAACTTTGTGGGGTGCTCTTTCCTCAAAGTTCATTAATGTAAATACTAGTCACTTTTGAAAATAAAATACCTTCAAAGCGTCATCTTGCCTGGTGTTTGACCAAATATCTGGGTCCTGTTAGCCTTGCCAACTTCACTCATAAGTTGCCAACTTAACTCATTAGTTCTCACATGAGATGGCCACCTCCATGTAGAAGTCTAATTATATGTTACAGACACTGAGTACAGGGGCAATGAGCCTACATAAAGTCTGAGATCGACTCACACTACCACCACTGGCCTTCTCATCAAGGCAATAGTCATGCGGGTGACACTACGCAGGATCCCAGTAGTTAACTAAGTACTACCATGTAGAGAATAAAACATTGCCTACCTGATTCCTTCCTACATTTCTAAGACACAAAACATAACATAATGAAAGTGTTGATGTTTTGTGCCATAAATTTGGAGATAATTCTCTTTTTTTTTGGAGATAATTCTTTAGATTAAAAAATGATAATTGGCACTTACTTTACTTAGAATAAGTCTTAGTTAGGGCATAGTTATAGTATAATTAGGTTTATGTGTATGTTTAAATACCTCACCATGAACTTACATTAGCTTTTTCTTTCTGAATGCAGATGAATCCAAATATGCTTAAGTACATCTGCATTAAATGATGATGACATTTCTGGAAAAGTAAATATCCCTGAAGATAATCAGGCCAATGCAAACAATGGTCACCCACTACTATCAGAAACACACATCAAGGTTTTCCTTGCATATCAAGAAACGAGTTAGCCAGAGACCTAGCAAACTATGGAGAAAAAGAGGACTGTGATCAAAGCCCAATGCAGTTAAATGTCTGTCTGTAAGATGCAGAACACAACCATCCTGTGTGTAGTGTTTGCTGCAGAGCATAGCATCAATAGCTCTAAGGGAGATGATGAGAACATTCCAGATAAAGGAGGAACTGCATCCCTCAAAAGTGGAGACCATAACAGATGCTGAATCAGCTGTGTAGCTGTGATTGGCGTTAGAGAATCAGCAAAAAAGAAGAGAAATCAGGATGGGAGATTCACAGGATCATCACATGGGAGTATAGTCAGTCCCCAGAAACACTGAGTGTTAGAGAGAAACATGCCAGAGAACTGAGCCCCTGCAAGAGCAGTGGGATCTCTCAAAACCAAGATTTCTTTTATTTAAACTAGCTTCTCTTCATTCATGAACTTTTAGAATTCTCCTATAGAGAAATTTGAAAATGCCCATTGCATATTAACGCCACATAGATAGGGATGCAGAATCAGCCACTACACTCCAACACACACAACAGTATATCCATTAATATGAACCCCCAAATTCTGTTAAATAATATGCAAAACAGTGAAAACACATGAGAAATTACAGTTTTTCTGAAAGCTAGTTGAGTTATCTTTCGATGAAGACATGCCACTCTAAGAACTGTTAGCCAGGTGATAAAGTGATAACAAGCTAGAGTGGTAAAGTAGAAAGGTCCTACCCTCTC
Source organism: Acomys minous (assembly GCF_964271855.1). Lineage (NCBI taxonomy): Eukaryota > Metazoa > Chordata > Mammalia > Rodentia > Muridae > Acomys > Acomys minous. Next base: position 29,256,515 of record NC_140486.1, read on the forward strand.
TCTTTCACAAGTTTCTCAAAGTTCTTTTTGCTCTGTAAAGAAACCACACATGGATCTGACATTGCAGGGGGAAATGTTCCTGGTATATTTAGGGCATGGTAACCCAGGACAAACTTCCCTCTCCTGGCTTTGTTCTGGGAGCCTTTGAAAGTCCAGTGCTGCCGATTCTGTTGCAGACAGGTTTTGATTCTAGTCACCAGGAAACTAGCATACTTACACAGAAAGCTTATGTCTCTAACTTTGGTAATGGTACTGAGAAAACGAGGTTCACAACCTCAAAGTTGCCCACCACCGTTCTGTCCCTTGGTTTCAGTTCTATTTGTTGGGATACGTAAACTGCTTCCTCATAAGTGAGCTTGTAAGTATCAGGGAACACACAACACAGCCTCACTGCTCATGCACATGAAGCTGAAAACGGAGTCTCAACTAAGGACCATTTAGAAGCCAAGATCTTTCTATCACGTGGCTCATACTGTTGACCAGGAATCCAGCATATTAATATGGGGAAGGGACGGAGGATGTAGAGCAGATGGTTTTAAGGACTAGGCCTGACAGGGAAACACATAGATCGTTGCCCTCAATGCATGAGGCAAACCGAAGTGCAAGGAACTCTGGGATACCTGCTCTCACTGGTTCCTGTGAGAAAAAAGAGTGTGAGCACTTAGCTGTCTCATCCACACTAGGCCTTCACTGCTTGTCCTCTTTTCAACACAAACCAAGCATTTACCTTGGGGTCTAAAAGGACATTTAGGAGTAAACGTGGAAAGAGTTAGCATAAGGAGTCAGGACTGAGTTGAGCTTCTCCCTGCATGGATTCTGGCATTCTGGATCACTGTTAGCAATGACAAAACATAACGAAAGATTGTGAAAGAAGGTGCTCTACCTGGTGTTGAATAGTTGAGAAATGAAGTATTAATTCTATAATAACAAAAAGATATGTTCATAAAGTGCAGCTTCTTAGAAAACTAAACTAAAAGTGATTGAAAACTAAATTTTCACATTATTTACTGATAATTAAAGGTATGTCATTTGACTTCTGTGTTTTTTTAATGTATTATGTTTGTGTATTTTGCATGTGTGTGTGCAGGCATGCACTCTTGTGCTATGGTATTAGGGTAGGGATAAGAAGGACCTGTGAAAACCAATTCTTTTCTTCTTCCATGTCTGGAAGCTCAAACTTGGAGTGTCAGGTGTGGTAACAAGTGCCTTTACCCACTGAACCATCTCATAGGCCCTTGTCTGATAAATGGTGCCCAGGAGGTTTTAGTAATGCCAAGGTAGGTACAGATTACAGAAACTTAATCCATATTCACTGTGCACTCCAGGGTACTCTATGAAAACCAAGTGTGACATAAAAATAATACGATGATAATTAAAAATCTGGATAGTATATTCCATGGAAGCTTGTCCTATGGAAAACGAATCTCAAAATGCATATATCGTAGCTCTAAAAACATTCTTCTTAATTTAAAAGTCAAAATGACCAAATCCAATTTATATAACATATTCAAAATAGTTAATTTGAAATGTTGAACTAAAGAATTCTTTAGCTGTTCCAAGGGAACACAATGTTCTTCAACTATAATCCAGAAAATGTTGAACTGTGACAGAAATATCTTGGTTAGCTTTTCTGGTGTTTTAGATTAATATCCAGAATTAAGGGATTATATGTCATAGCTTTAATGGATTAGTTTATAAAATACTCCTTCTGTGGTCACTTTAGGAGAAACATAATCTGCTTGACTTTCTGTTTTCTTTGAATGATCTCGTGGGATAAGAAGAAAATGATGCTTCCTCGGCCACATTTAAAAACTCATTTTCCAGTCCTCAGCACCTAATGCTCCTTTCTATTTATCCATCTGATCGTGGGCCAAGACTATCCAGGCATATTTTAGAGCTGAAGGACTCAATGGGTGGTTCTGAGACTTGGCTTTGTTGGAACAGTTACCACCGCTGGTGGGATAATAATTTATTTAAGCAGAATGTCTGAGGAGCAAATTGGAAAGACCTGGGAAGCAGAGCTGAATGTAAGCAAGACCATGTTGAAGGTGAGATTTACATTCAGCATTCCTGAGCACTTTGCTCTCACCAGCTTCTCTAAGTTCCTGGGGCAAGGCTCCCCTTGTACGTAACTCTAGACAATGCGCTGCACACTGCACCTTCCCCTCACTTCATACTTTCATCTAGGACTTCTCTTCCATCATCCTCTCATCATCTCAAATGGCATGTATTGATACAGTTAATGATCTTCAGTGATACGTTAATACATCAAAGCTGCAACACATGGCTCCTTCTATATAACTTGGGTATTTTAACAGACCTATAAGACATGAAAAGCTTTCACTTCTATCTTGGTAACCAAGAGAACTCTTAATGCAAAGGATTGCTTTATAGCTTTCAAATATGAACTGTATCCATATGAGATTGCCTGGTTTCATTTCCTCCTTGATGTTAAATAAGATGTGTTTGCAGAATGTACTTTACACATACAAAGAAAGACACATCTCTATAGTAAGAGACAGAAGTCTTAAAAAGAAAAAATATAATGTAGCCTTAGGCCTTTCACTTTGGATGCATGACTGCACATCCTCATGGAGGCGAAGGAGGCCCTACCCCTCCTGGTCCTGATGCTGCAGAGTGGACAAATTCATCCAAGATTGAGGTAGCAGAGCTTATTAGTAAACACTATGATGCCGTACTGGAGAGATGGCTATCAGTTAGAGTACCTGTTGCTCTTCCAGAGGACCTAGTTTGGTTCCTAGCACCCATGACAAATAGCTCACAGCCACCTGTAACTCCAGCTCTGGAAAAACAACACCCTCTTCTGGCCTCCACAGACAGTGGTATACATACATTGCACATGCACACAGAACACACACACACACACACACACACACACACACCACCACCACCACCACCACCACCACCACCACCCTGTCCGTCCATACCCCAAGGAACTCTTAAAGATGAAGAACAAGGATGCTAAGCTATGATTTGAGGTAGAGATCTGAGGTTCAGCATTAGGAAAATGACAACTCTAAGTTAAGAAGGGTGGAAATTGACATCTTAGCAACTATACCTCTCAAGTCTAGGTAACATCCTGGTTTACATTTAATGTCCCAATATATTTTTCTATCATTATTTCATGATATAAAGACCCATCATATCAATTAATAGCCAATATTAATAGTTAGATGTAATGCTGTGGTTTTAAACTTCCTCTTCTGGACATTAGCTGGCATAAGTGAAATCTTTTGGAGGAAAGCCATTAAAAAACTATGGGATGGCCACCACAGGGCTCTATAGTGAGACCATGTGTTAGAGAAGGAAAGAAAAGAAAAAGAAAAGAAAAGCATCTTCAGGTGGGAGTCACATTCTTTAATTCCCAAGTAAAGAATTTCACAGGTAAAACCTGTTTGATCACTACAAAACAAAAAGTTTCCAGGAAAGTTATTGAACAATAACCCTATCTGAACTTTTCAAACAGTCATAGTTATGAAGGCACTAATGTCTACTGAGTTTCTGGCTAATATTTTCAACTCAGTCTGAGTCCACTAGTGTCCACTCATAGCCCATCTGTAGTAGCTTTTTGTCTTTGTGAAGATGCTTCCATGGACAGAACTGGGTGCACAGAATGCAGACTCCAGCTCATTTGTTTGCTAATTTTTCACAGTCTGAAAATGTGCTTTTCAGAACTCCCTCTCATGTATAAGTCCTCACTAAGTGTATTTACTCCATCTGGAATTATGTATGACAAAGACTCTTTACAAGTTTACACTACCATGGATTACACTGTAGTTTTGAGGAACACACGCAGAGAGTTTCAAAAGGGTAGCCCAATCATACATACATAAGACCTCCTTCTCTGACCACAAGGGCATCAATTAGAGAAAGACAAAGAAAGCAAATGTTGCAAGGAGCATGATCTCTAATGCATGGTAGGAAGACTTCTTCTCATAGCTTCAAAAGTTCCCCTAACTTAATCTACACTCCTTTATTTTCATGTACCACTTGCTGTCATATACAAGTAATCCTGAAAGGAAATGGAGAAGTCATTTGCTGTGATCTCAGTCTCTACAGCTTTCCATAGGATTATGAGCTGAGTTATATAGTGAATGCCAAAATTTTTCTTTATCACTGTATCCCTTGCTATCAACTGAATTTGTGTGTTCTAGATATTGTGCTCACTTAAAAGAAACTCCAAATTCTTACCTTCAGGAGATAAGTGACTAGAACCTGCATCTAGAGCCCTCATCAATTCCTTGGTGAGGGCTTCTGAGCTAGACTCTGCTTGAGCACTTCTCACTTCCGTGATGCTGCTGCCTCTGTATGTAGCCACCTAGAAAAGTCCTGAACACACAGAAAACAGGGCCTGGGCATTTGGTGTCAGCTCACTTATTTGGCATGTTTACTAACTTCCTCTTAGCCCTTGTCACATAGTCACAAGATTCCGTTGAGGTATGGCTTATAAGTAACAAAACTTAGTGCCCACAGCGCTGAAGGCTAGATGTCCAAGCCCAGGGTATTTTGGGGATGTGGGCCTGGCAAGGAAGGACAGGCTTCCAGATTCATAGACTAAGCTTTCCCATGATATTTTCACATGACAGAAAGGGCAAAATAGGAGCTGGGCTACAGCTCAGCAGGAGATCATTTACCTAAAATGTTTAATACCATTGTGTAGGATAGAGAGACAGAGATAGTGAAGACAGAGAGAGAGAGAGAGAGAGAGAGAGAGAGAGAGAGAGAGAGAGAGAGAGAGAGAGAGAGAGAGAGAGAGAGAGAGAGAGAGAGAGAGAGAGAGAGAGAGAGAGAGAGAGAGAGAGAGAGAGGAGGTATATATAGGGAGACAGATACACAAACCCAGAATGAGGAAGTGATCTAGCTCTGAAAAAGGAGGACAAGGAGAATAGGGAGAGGATGAAAAGGAAAGGCCAGGCAGAAGGCAGCTCTTTGGAGCATCTTTTATACATGCTCCAAACCCATCCTTTAAGGCTCTCCCTTCATGACTCAACCACCCCCAAGGCTCTACTCTCATCCGGCCTGAATAAGCCTCACATTGAGACTCCAGTTTCAGTGCAGAAGTTTGGTGCAGGGGTAGTTGGCAAACATTCAGTCATAACTCTCTGGTGCCCTTGAGTCACATAGCTTGACATAAAATAGTAGAAAAGATGGTTTCGATGGAACATGTCATCTGATGGAGAAGACGAACATTAGAATAAATGTAAAGTGTGTAACATTAGAATGTGCAGTAAGGAATCTAAAGGAAAAGTGAAAGAGGCTATAAAAAGAATAACATCAATGTTCATGAGGGAAACTGGTCTGAAATTCTCTTCAACTACTTCTAGTGTCTATTCTATTTGCCCTTCTGAATGAGAATTGAACATTCCTTCTAGGGTCTTCCTTGTTATTTAGCTTCTTTAGGTCTGTGTATTATAGTGTGGTTATCCTGTATTGTGTGGCTAATATCTGCTTATAGGTGAGTATATACCATATGTGTCCTTCTGGGTCTGGGTCAGGATGATCTGGTGGGAGACTTTTGATGACTACTTCTATTTCTTTAGGGATTATAGGGCTGTTTAAACTATTTACTTGATCTTGATTTAACTTTAGTAAGTGAAATCTACTTTTAACAAATCATCCACTTCCTTTAGATTTTTCAATTTTGTGGAATACAGGCTTTTGAAATAAGACCTAATGATTCTTTTGGTTTCCTCATGGACTGTTGTTATGTCCCCCTTTTCATTTCTGATTTTGTTAATTTGGATACTGTCTCTCTTCCTTTTAGTTAGTTTGACTAGGGGTTTGTCTATCTTGTTGATTTTCTCAAAGAACCAGCTCTTGGTTTCATTGATTTTTTTTTTTTTTTGGTATTGTTCTCTTTGATTCTAAGTTAATGATTTCTCCCCTGAATTTAATTATTTCCTGCCTTCTTCTACTCCTCTTGGGTGTATTTTCTTTCTTTTTTAAATTTTTATTTATTTGTTTATTTATTTTTGTTGTTCTAGTGCTTTTGGGTACGCTGTTAAGTTGCTAGTATGGGATGTCTCCAATTTCTTTATGAAGGTACTTAATGCTACAAACTTTCCCCTGAATACTGCTTTCATTATGTCCATAAGTTTGGGTATGTTGTGCCTTCATTTTCATTAAATTCTATAAAGACTTAATTTCTTTATTTCTTCCCTGACCCAGTAGTCACTGAGTAGAGAGTTGTTTCATTTCCATGAGTTTGTAGGTTTTCTCTTGTTTCTGTTGTTGTTGAAATATAGCTTCAGTCCACGGTGGTCTGATAAGATACAAGGGATTATTTCTATCTTCTTGTATATGTTGAAGCTTGCTTTGTGACAAAGCATATGGTCAATTTTGGAGAAGGTTGCATGAGGTGCTGAGAAGAATGTATATTTTTTGTGTTTGGGTAAAATGTTTTGTAGATATCTGTTAGGTCCATTTGATTCATGACATCTGTTAGTTTCATTATTTCTTTGTGTAGTTTCTGTCTTGATGATATGTCCATTGGTGAAAGTGGGGTAGAAAGGCTGCCCTGCAACCAGAAAGGACTCCTGGTGGAGTCTACTGTGTTTGCAGATGGGAGCCTAGCATGGCTGTCCTCTGAGGGGGGTGTGTCCAGGATTGGATCGAAACAGAAATGGAGACTCACAGCCAAACATCAGGTGTAGCATAGGGAGCCTTGTAGAAGAAGGAACAGGAGTTCCACAAGAAGAGCAACAGCCCCAATTAACTTGGGCCCAGAAAAGCTTGCAGAGACTGAAGTACCAACCAAGAGTCAGGTATAGACTAGTCCTGGATCCTCTACACGTATATACCTAATAGGCAGCTTAGCCTCCATGTGGGTCTCCCAGATAGGGCATGGAGGCTGTCTCTGACACGGTTTTAGTTGCATGTCTTTTGATCACTTAACCCTATTGTAGCTGCCTTGCCAGGATGCTGTGAAAGAGAAAGTACACATTCCTAATGAGACTCAAAGTGCTAGGGCGGGCTTGAAGTGTGTGGGGGGGTATTTCCTTTTTTATATGGGACAGTGGAGGAGGGTAGGAGCATTGGGGGACAGGGGAAGGACCAGGAAGAAAGGACAGAGGGGGCTACAATTGAGATGTAAAGTAAGCAGCAACAACAACAACAAAAATAACAGTAATGCTGCATCAGGGGACAGTATTGAAGTGAAGGGCAAGTGGTGGCTTCTGGAAGTGACATTCTCCCTGAAACCTGAAGAGACAGACACTTTTCAGAAATAAACACACACACACACACGCACACATGCACACGCACACACACACACGCACACACACACGCACGCACGCACGATACAGATAAGAATGATCCAGTCAGAAGTGATGTAAGAGAGGTGATGGTGGGAATGGGGGCTAGAGGAGAAGAAGGGGCCACTCAGGCCTTACGGGGCATGTGAAGGCTGCTGACTTCCTCCTAACTACCATTACTAATATTGATGGTTTTTAGTAAAGAGCAGCATAGCCACAATAAGTTTTTCTAAATAACACTGAACTTAGTGACTTCCGTTGAACAAAAACAAAGTTGTGTTAAACATTTGCTTCACTTTGGTTATAGACATGGCAGATGCTCTCAAGTTATACTTGGGGGAAATTAAAATACAGATCCACACACTCTGTGTTCTGTGCTTCATAATATGTACATGACTCAAATGCCATATCTAAAATGCCTACCCTACCTTTGTAGACAAAGGTGATAAGAATTCCTCTTTGTCTCTTTTTATATGATTCTTTCATAATAACATATGCCATCCGTATCAATGCCATTTGTTTACACTATCATTTTTCTTTAAAAATTCAAAACAGTTCAATACTCAAGTATTCTAAGTTTTGATAATTGCATTGTGAGTTAACTTTTGATACTTGCATAAATGAGTTTTTCAAAGGACATCTTTACTATTGTTTCTTCATGCACACGGGTGTACACAGTAATAAAAGTTGTCAAGTAACCATGACCACCAGGATGCTTCAAAAGTAGAAATCCCTGGGGACCATTCTTATGAATTGGCCTCATACCCCCGCTGCACTCACTACAGTGTCAGTAAGACAGAAGTGATAAATGAGTTAGCATGACCCAATACCAATAAAACTCTGTCCACATGGGTTTTGTCCAAGGCAGTTAAAAATTCTGAGGAGGAAAAAAATAGACCCAATGGCAAAGATCCTAGAAAACTAAAATACTTTGGAAAAGTTTTGGAAGACCTACAATCAGAATAACATCTAAAATATATATATATATATTTATATATATATATATATATATATATATATAGTAGGTTAGATTAGAGAGTGTGAAGTAAATATATGTGAAGAAAGCCAGTTTGATTGGCATACCAGAATGTATTTTAAAAAGGAGGCAGCTGGGGAAATCATCCAGCTATCCTGGTGATTGAATAGATGAGGTTGCCTCACAAAGTCATGCCACTGTTAGTAACTAGTCTTAGTTTATAGAGCTGTTCTTATGGGCTAGAGAATGTTACTTAATTCTCCCTGCACATCTCCTGTCTTTTTCCCCTGCTCACTACCTAGGGCTGCTGACTTGGCTGGACTACATCAGTGGGCTTCTGTGTGCTCTGACATCCAGTGTGTTCAGCCTGCAGGAAGTGCATGGGTAGACAAAGGGCACAGATGAGCACTCTCTATCTTTTAACAGATGGTCAGTTTTTCACACTGGGAGATGCTCTTTGAGACAGTCCTTACTTCCGGGCTCTGAGACTGCCTTCTTCCTATTGTTCAATTCAGCTCGTGGATTGTTGAAAGCTTGCTTCTGCTAGCTCTGGCTTTCTGAATTATCTCTGTGTCTCACCACCAAACCCCTTGCCCATTCACACACCTCTGTAATCAGTCCTTTTAATGAATAAAATCTTCTTAAATTAGTCTGAGTGTCACACCTGTTCCCTTTGAGACTTTGCCTGCTAGTTAAACATATTTCACAACCACTGTTTCTGCCAGATCTGTTTTCAGACTTTCAGGCTTTTGTATGTGGACTTTGTAGCCAAAGCAATCTGAGTAACTACCATTCATCCTCAGGCAACAACATTGTGTTCAGAAATGGGCTTTGAACCAAATTTGGCCAATGTGGCATATGGTGATAAATGGGTGCAGTGTCCTTGGCCTGAATGTCGTATTCTAAAATGAGCTCTGGTCATACTATATAACTCTAAGGCAGATGTGGTACATCTGGCTAAGATGAAAGCATCTCCAGTACACAGAAAATCAATGTACTACAAAGAGCTTCAGCCTTGTGGGTTTAACATGAAGTTGAAGAGACCATTGCCCTTCGAGAAGCTACATCATGCAGTTCAGAGGCACCTTTTATTATCTGTAATTGCATGCCCCTCAGTGAAAGTTTTGAAGTCTAGAAATCTGTGTTTATATCTGTTCTAAAAAAATGCCATTGCTCTTATAATTGTTAGATGTGGGTATTGTGGTCTCATTCTACAACTTTTCTTTTAGTCTTCCCTGCCCCTCTCTCTCTGTCCCTCCCTCCTTGACTTCGTGTGTGTGTGTGTGTGTGTGTGTGTGTGTGTGTGTGTGTGTGTGTGTGTATCCATACATGTTACATGGATTCTGGCAATATTAAGTCGTCAGATCCTCATGATTTCACGGCAAGTGTTTTTACTCATTGAACCATCTCCCCAATCTTCTTTCAATTTTTAAGACATACATTATTTTAATTAATTCTCGGAGGAATTCATGCATGAAGTCAATGCATTTTGATCACATCCAACCTCCCTATTACTCTTCTAATTTCTCCCAGTTCCATAAACCCCCACTGCCTTTCCCAACTTCATGATCTCTTTCAGAGTTGTTTGTTTTATTAACCACAGAGTCCAGTGTGTGCTGCGATATACATATAGGTATGGGGTCACTCACTGGAGCATGGTTAGCCTACTAGGGACCACACCCTTAAGGAAATTGAAACTGGCTCACCACTCTCAGGAAGCCATGGATTCTTAATAGCTCTTCAGCAAGGGATGGGGGTACTTGTAAGGCCCTCTCCACTCCAAGCTGGAATGTTGATTGCCCTGGGTTTTCTGCAGGTCTTCTGTAGGCAGCTGCTGAGAGTTTGTGAGTGCGTTAGTTCAGAAGACTCTCTTTTGTTCTAATTTCTGGCTCTTAAAATCTTTCTTCTCCCTGTGTTGATCCCTGCAACTCGGGGACAAGACATGGCATATTGATGCCCCATTATTTTTGGTTAAATTGATTCTTTGAAAAGATTAACAAATATTACAAACCTTTAGCCTAATCAACCAAAAGCGAGTGAGAGAGAAGAGGTTCAAATTAGTAAAATTAGAGATGAAAAAGAAAACATTGTGACAGATACTGAAGAGATTCAACAAACCGTAAGGACATAGTATAAAAATCTATATTCCACTAAACTGGACACTCTAAAAGAATATATATATATATTCCACCAAAACTATTTTGAGATGAAATAAATAATTTAAGTACACCTACAATAACTAATGAGATACAAGCAGAAATTTAAAATCTTCCAATGAAAAGAAGACCGAGGACCAGAAAGCACAAGGCAGAGTTCTACAGAAAGAAGAACTAACATCAATACTCCTCAAATTATTTCACAGAGTGGAAAAGGGAGGGGAACTTCCATATTCTTTTGACCAAGGCAGACAAAGATCAAATGAAAAAAATAAAATTATAGGCTGATCTCTCTCTTATGAACATAAATGCAAAATTTCTCAATAAAATACTTGCAAACCAAATTCATGAACACATAAAAAATGTCATGTGTCATGATTAAGTTGGCTTCATCCAAGAAATACAAGGATGGCTCATTGTGTATAGATTGGTAAATGAAATCCATCACATAAACAGAAACCACCTGATATCATTAGGTACAGAAAAATACCTTTGACAGAGTTCAATATTCTTGAATGATAAAAGTCCTGGAGAATCCAGGGATATGGAGGACATAACTCAATATAATAGAGGCAGTTTAAAACAAGCCTTCAGCCAATATCACTGGAAGAGAAACTCAAAGCATTCTCACTAAAATCAATAATAAGAATATGGTGATGTGCACAGTCTCTCTTTCTATTCAATATAGCATTTGAATTATTAGCTAAAGTAATAAGTAAAAGAGATCCAGGAGATACGAGCAGTCTAGTTGGACTTGATGGATTTAAGGAGGGATAGAGAGACAGAGAGAGACCATGGTAAGATTCCCAGGTAGAAAGGTGGGGGTGAGGAGTTAGGTGAATATGATCCAGATACAGAGTACAGAATTCTCAAAGAAGTAATTTAAAGTTATTTTCAAACTCTAACAAATATCAGGAAAGGAAAATAAACAGATATTTACATCTGGACTTTTCACAGTGAAACTTTAAACACCAAAGGGGAGATTACTTCTTTTTTTTTCTATCTGTCTGTCTGTCTGTCTATCTATCTATCTATCTGTCTGTCTATCTATCTATCTATCTATCTATCTATCTATTTGTATGTTTTTTCTAGACAGGGTCTCACTATGTAGCTCTGGCTGTCCTGGAATTCCCAGAGATCTGCCTGCCTCTGTCTCCCAAGTTCTGGACTCAAAGGCATGTGCCACTGTACCTGTCTGGGTTTTTTGTTTGTTTGTTTCTTGTTTTGTTTTTTAATTTTTTTCAAAGGAAGATTCTTAAAAAACAATAAACATTTAAACAAAACAAAATAAAAATAATATTATTTTCAAAAGAGTAAATTTACACTGATAACTGATAGGGAGAGAGAAAAAATAAGTACCAACCTGACATGATTAATCCAGCCAGCTGTCTTTTAAGAATAGAATTAAGTGAAAGATGTTTCTGGACAAGTCAACACTGAGAGCATTTGCTACCAGGTCTAAAGCCAGCCATAGTGGTGTAATACCAAACTCAGGGATACAAGCAGAAAGACCAGCAGTTCTGGACCAGCCGTGATCCAGAGTGAGCTCGAGGCAACTCTAGAATACATAGGAGCCTATTCTTGCATATGAGATAAACAAAAAGAAACAACCAGAAACAACACATCTAAAAGGAAAGAAAGCCCATTCATTTTAATTATTTATAGAGTAAATAAGTACTGATGATTGACAAGAAGAAATCCCCAATGGTTAGAGAGGATAAGGGCTCAGAAAAGGGAACTTTGAAAAATAAACAACACACGAGATGGAAAGATGGCCAGATGGTTCAGTGGTTAGGAGCATCTCCTGCTCTTGCAGAAGATGCTGGATTGGTTCCCAGAGCCAAGTGGCAGCTCAGAAACATCTTTAACATCAGTTCTAGGGCATCTGGCGCCCTCTTCTGACCTCTGCTGGCACTATCAGAGTTCTTACATATAACAGACAAAACACTCATAAGACATAAACTACAAAAGCAAACTAGGAGGTACTATAATAGTTTATAATGAGATAACTATAATTTCCTGAGTTTGTGTTTAACCATTAAAAAAATGTAATCTGTACTCTAAAATCCTTGAAAAACAAAAAAGGAATCATTACTAGGACCAGGTGGAGAGGCACATTCTCACTTATAGTCAGGAAAAGGTGATTCTTTTCCTATAATTACTGCTTCGGAGAAATAAAACACAGCAAGTGCCCCTGAATTATTTTTGAAATTAATACAAGCTTACATATCAAGCCTGACAAAGACAGAAAAAGAAAAAATGCATACATATATACATACATATAATTACACATACATATTATATATATACATATATATATATCACAATTAAATTTATAGATAGATAAAGGCCTAGCAAACTATTGGAAAATTAAATCCAACAAAAAATACTATATATTTTAATCAAGTAAGGTTCATGAACTGTAATGTAAACCTAATTTAATTTTATAAACTTTACCATTTTATTTCACTGCTACAATAAAGAAGTCACATGACCATCCTAGTACATACGGAAAGAGTATTTGCTCATAAGATACAGTCTATATTCAAAATAACACCCATGCCCAACTAGAAGCAAAATAGCAATTCTTCAGCTTATTAGTGCTTTGAAGCTAAAACGCACAGTGCCAGCCAAATGATGTGTCCTTATTCATTCATCTCGCAGCTTCTCTGGGCTCCAGGTAGTGCCTCTGACCCTAGTAGATGAACCACAGACGCATAACACCCTGTGGGCAAAGTCACATGGTCAATAATGACAGAGATGTGGCTTGCACCCATGAGGTGGTTTAAAGTTCACTCTCGGAACCGCTGCGATAAGTTTCAAGAAATAACACGGTTTCTTTGTTTTCTTTAAATAAATTCAAACTGCTCCTTAAGCTCACAGATGGCAAGAAATTCCATCTCACTGGTTACTGGGGCACCAAATCAAGTAGTTGCAGCTGTTGGGTTAGGAACCAACTAGGAGGCAATCTTCGGTGAGTGCTCATGTGGTCTGGTTTTTACCCTAAAATATCACGTTAACATGTATCTCTTAAACACTGTATTTCTCCAGAGACCACCTACTTGAACACATAAATATTCATCAGTCCAGTTAGTAAGGCTTCCTTCTTTGGCCTTGTATAGGAAGCCCAGAGGTACTAGTGTTATGCAGGGGACTTTTCCCAGAGAGCCTCAACACTCACTGAGACACACAGCACCCACTACACCATACATGCACACCACCCTACAGACAGGCAGACACAAATATACCCCCCAATACATACACACATACATACATACATACATAGACACACACACACACACACAATCCACTCACTCCACAAATAAAACATAAGCCAGACTAAGCCGTGATTCTATCAAAGATCAACATGGTAGTGAACCAATGTGTTTTTAATGGAATTAGTTAACAGGAGTGCGCATGAGGAGTTATTTGCAAAATCAGGGGTGTATCACTGTAAAGTACACCTGAGCACAAAGGAGAATTCATGGGAGCTGCGACCTTGATGTTTCCTGAACAATTTGCCTGCAGCTCAGAGGTCTGAGAAATCTCTTCTTTTCAGCTTGGCTGTATGAGTTTCCTTCTCCGGGAGGATTTTGTTTTGATTTTTTGTTTGTTTGTTGTCATCATTTTGCTCTTTTTATAAAACTGGGGAGGAGACTTTGGTAAATCTTCAATTTTTTCCCTTCCCTGGGAACTAGCAATTAAGGACATTTGGAGACATCCCTGTAGGGGTCCCTGCAAGTCGTTAGGCTGGCAGAGGAATGATCCACCTGAGGCAAGAAGGAAACTGGTTCAACAGGACTTAGAGGATCTGATTCAAACCTCTGAAGTCTGACCCCATGCTTTACTTTTGGCATATTTGATCACAATACAACACTGGGAAAAAGTTTACTCATGAAAATTATGACAACAAGACTTGACGCTTGACTACACCAAAGCACCTTTGCAAAATACATGGGTCCTCTTTCATAAGAATGGGTTCTGTTGACTGAGACACAGTGTTCAGGAGTCTGAGAGATTCAGGTAAAGCCTGGTCCTACCGAAGAGCAAAGATGGCCAGGCTATGAGCATCTACTCCCAGCTTTCCCAGTGGAACCGGTGTAAAATCCCTTCCCTTGAAGAGAAAAGCATGCATGTGTAACATGTCTGGTTTCTCTGTTGCTCTTGGTGAAAATGAGGACCCTGTGCCCTCTATACACCACCCTTCAACTGTCAGTATCTTTATCTCTAGTTCAAACTGCACCCCGAATGGATGTGAGCGTAACCAGTCCTGATTGCCTCGGCTCGTGGAAGCTGCAGGGCGAAAACCCTCTCCAGTTCCTCCCCAGTCTCTACTGCTGGACTTCTCAAAACCTTTCTACTCAGAAAGCTCACCAGCTTCCTCAAAGCCTGCCTCACCTTTGGCAATCTGAAGCTATTATTTAACTCCATGAATTTCCTAAATTTACTAAAAACTCACTGTGGACATTGTCATTTATTTGGCAATCTCTTCTTCTGACTTTGTGACATGCAAGTCATGTACTTCATTAAATAAAAAGAATCCACATGGCCATCGTCTTGGAACATTGAGCGAAAAATTACCTACAAGAAACAAAAGTCAAAATAATCTATCAATAAACTTCCTACTCCATAACAGTGTGTACATGTGTGTGTAATTGGTTATATATTATATATAATTGTTTAAAAATAATCCTATGTGTAATGCCAAAATGTTGATTATGTGTGTCAAAACTTCTTGAGATTAGATTTGGAGAAATTCCTTAATTGATCTTTTGGTTAAGTGTTTATTTTGTGAATTTTTATAAACTAGTCTCAAATTTAATCTTCTCTCCTTTAACAACACCAAGAAAACCTTGCACTTGGAAGTCAGTAGGATACATCCCTGTGATGTGAGTTGTATATGTGGCTTCACACTCGTAACTATATGTACCAGCTCTGTTTTAACGTTTAAAAAAATCTTTTAGAAGATAGAAGACTAAAGCTGCAGTGTCTTAATTAGGATTTCTATTGATATAATAAAGCATCATGAAGGAAATCAGGACAGGAAGTCAAACAGGGAAGGAACCTGGAGGCAGGAGCTGATGCAGAGGCCATGGAAGAGTGCTGCTTACTGGCTTGCTCAGCCTGATTTCTTATAGAACCTAGATCACAAGCCCAGAGATGGCACCATCCACCATGGCATGAGCCCTCCCCCATCAATCACAAGATGACACAAGACTAGCCAGCACATATAGTTTGGATTCCAGGGAAAGAAGGAGAAGGAAACAATTAGTTCCTCATGGAGAAGGCTTAAGACAAGAGTCTCAGCTGTCAGGATGCCACTCAAGAAGTCACAGCCCCTTTTCTGCCTCACAATGCCCTTCAGCTAGTTCGAGGGTGAAGGGTGTTCCTTTTATCAGAATCCAAAGTTGTGAAAGTAAGGACAAATCAACATGGTTCTGTGGTAGATCGCTATCACACACTATCACATCCAAAGATACCATTTACAAGCCATGGTTTGACTCCTAAGATTAAAATTTGTCTTTCAGCTAGCTACACTTGGGGTTTTAGCTGTGGTTTCCTGATGTGGGGTAACCCTCCTGACACTGAAGGTTGCACAGTTTTGAAAGTGTTTAATATATCTGCAGAAAAGGAAAACCGACCACCCTAGGAGTTAGGATATTTCTCATATAATTTTTGGGCACAGGTAGTTTCTCCAGAAGTTGAGGAATAAAAATTATAACAGTAAAGGCTAAAGTTGTCCATATTCTAATGGTTTTCCAAAAATAACAGAAAAACAAGGTTTGTAAGAATCATGCTGCAATCCTAAGAAGGTATTGAATCAGCTGGCTTCCATATGCCACTGTGCGGTGAAACACTAATTAAAATGCTCACACTTGCAGGAGAGTGATGGATTGTTAGCAATACATCCTTGATACTGGCTTAGGTTGGCCAGAATAAACAATTACATCGACCCTGGATTCCCAACTATAATTTACAGATAATTTGCACAATATCTAATTAGTTTCTTAAAGACTATAGTTACTCATGTTTTAATCCATTTTTTTTTTTTAGGTCAAAACCTGAAGCTAGCCAAGACGTTGTGCTTACAATACGCATGCTTTAGATTTCTGTAGTAGGAACACGTGTCTTTTTGTGCCAAAAGTTTCCAGAGAAATAATTTAATTAATACCAACACAGTTATGAAATAAGTATTTTGTTTTCACCGAAAATTTGTACGTTAACATCTAATCCCCACTGTGATGTCATTAGGTGGTTGAACCTTTGAAAAGAAGTCAAGTCATAAAGATGCTGCCTCAGGAGCAGGACTAATGCTTAGGGAAGGGAGATCCAGATAGTTCTCTGCTCTCTTTTCTCCTATGCAATTAGAAGTTACTTGTTCTCAGCCTAGAGAAAGACCTTCCCCAGAGGATAAGAATACCAGCACCCCACAGCAGCTTTCTAGCATTCAAAATAGAATAAAACTTCAATTATTTACAAGTCACCTGCTGAGTATTTTTTAATAGCAGTAAAAAAAAACTGATACAACGATAAAATTTTAAACATGGGAAAATCTCATTTAGTTGAAGAGAAGAAAAAGGCATTATTATCCTAAAATAACACCTTCCAGGTATCTAAAGGGTTTCAGAAGTAAAAGATGTTAAAATACTTAAAAGAAAACCCAAAAAAATTGGTTTTTATCTGAAATAATATAATTTTTATGTAAGCCAAAAGAGAATCAAGATGAATAATTTTGACCTCTTCCCTCTTGCCCTTATGTTTGTGTCATTTCTCTTGTTATTAAATTTGTGTTTCTTTAAAATACATGAAAATATTCTTACTCAGTTTTTAAAACTTTCTCCCAAAAGTAAAAACCAAAAATTAAGAACAGAGACTTTTAAAAGATGGAAATTAGCACTACAGACATGTGGTTTGTTGTCATTGTTGTTGTTTATGAAAAAGAAAAATTAACAGGAGTTTGCTTCCTGTTGCTGTGATAAGCGTCATGACCAAAAGCAATGTCTCACAGGCTTTCCCACAAGATAATTTCTTGTAGGCAATTCAGGCTCTTTCTCCCCAAGTGACAGTTGACAAAATTGAACCAGCGTAAGAGGGGCCCGCTGGCTGATGAAGACAAAAACACTATTTCAGTATACTGAAGTAAAAGAAGAATTAAGCAATAGTATAAACTTTAAAGTAGTCTCCTAAACTAAACTATAAACTAACCTTCCCAACTGCCCTAGGAGTCATTTGTGTGTGTGTGTGCGTGTATACACACATATGTTCCCTTTTTCTGTGTACACATATACATACTCACTCACACACATGCACACACACATACACACACATGCACACACTCACTCATACACACACATACACACACATGCACACACATGCACACACACACACACACACATACACAATCACTGGGGCTGACCATGTAACAAGCCTTGGCTAATGGGACACTGACATTCATTCCATCAACAGAGGTTGGAGAAGAGGATGCCCTACAAAATTTACCCTTCTGGAATGTTCCATTTTGAAATTCAAGTCTGGAGATGCCTAAGGAGTCATAAAGGGAGGCTTATGTGGGTACCACTAGAGAAAAATCCCTACTAGCCTCTCATTCAGGACAGTCTCAATTGTCATCACAGGGACAGGACCACTGGGGTTCTCCTTTCTTTCTTAATGTCCCCAGTTGACTGTATAAGAAGCAAAGATACCTCCCCATAGTGACAAGGTTATGAGGCATAAAACTTATGATTGTACTAGTGATTTTGAAGGAGAATTTGGAAAAGTCCTCATATAGATTGTTTGGCTTATGGAAAGTCTGTTCCATGGTAGGCTAGGAAATGAATGATCTTCAGACAGGAAAAACACATGAAAATGTAAAAACTACCAGAGAAATGCAGAATATATATATATATATATATATATATATATATATATATATATATATATATTTCAGATTGATTAAATCTGAAAACAAAGTCGACTGAAGTTTTCTCACTTTACTGATAGAAGAAAAAATATATAAGCAGGGTGGGGGAAAAAGGCCTGTAAACTACTTATCAAAACAAATAGCCCTAGTACCACCCTTCCGGATCCACAATGTGCTCTGATGTCTTCTCTTCATGGGTGGCTCAAAATGGCAGCTCTGCCTGAGGACTCCATATTGGAATGCCTATGCCTTTCTCAGGCATTGTGCAGAGTACTGAACTCCTCAGACTCAGTCCTCTTTCCCTTCATAAGAAGAATCAGCCAAACATGACAGTCTGAAGATTCTCCCTGTGAGGAATGTTAACATCTAAGGCCCAGAGTGATGTCACGAATGGTTGAACCTCTGGAAACAAATTAAGCCACTAACAACACGGAGCCTCATGAACAGTATTAATACTTTGACAATGAAGGGAGGTCTCAGGTAGTTCTCAGGGTCTTCCCCTTTTTCTGAACAAATATCTCGCTGTTTCACAAATCCTTTACACCTCTAATACTTCCTTTACATCTACTTCACAAAGGAACTAGACTAAGAAAATTATTCAATGAAAACAAACAAACAAACAAACAAAAACAAGGAATATCCCGTATGAATCTCAAAAGCATTGTGTCGTTTGAAAAACACAGTCTCAAGGACATAGGTAACATACGATTATATTTACATAATGTATATGATTTAAAAAAAAACAGAGCAGCACCTGAGTCCAGAGCTCAGGGATCTTTTGTCTTGACTGGAAAGAGATATAACAGAACTATTGATGAGCACTCTGTATGTAGAGTTCAGCTGGACAAAACTCACTGATAGACCGGAATTTAACTAAGATTCAAGGACTATAAACAAACACTCAGCTCTAGGTATACACATGCTAAAACATCTCAACATTACATTAGTTACTTTGCCACAGTAGGACCAAATACCTGACAAGAATATAGCACACTGTCCAATAAACTGTCCTTTAATCACTGTAAACCTGGATAAAAGTCAACTACAACACCAACCCATCCAGCAGCCCAGATGTTTGGCTGCCTTGAAATTTCCTCTAGGAGGATAATTAGTTGAGAGTCTTTAAGCAAAGGACATGAATGTTATGTGCATAAACTATTTGTCAGAATGTAACGCGAGTAGCCTGGAGTTCGGTTCCTCATAGGATCTTTGGTTCCCCTCCTGAATTCTCATGAGTATATTGAGTCTGTCCTCCTAAGGGCATTTTAGTCTCTTAAGCTTCAGGAAGAGTTGCTAATTAAACTCTGCTTATACCAGGCATGGACTCTTGTTGTCTCGATCTCTAAACTCCTCCAAATTCCTCCTAGCAGCCAATCAATCCTAAAAGCTTCTGAACCGCACAATGAAGAATAGTCACAATGCTCCGCCCATAACCTCCTACACTAAAGGTCAGCTCTGCGATACACTTAAGTGTTCTGAAGAAGCAAACAGTAAATGATTCTGGATTTCCCACAGCTAAATCGTATCAATATAACAGGGAAGGGCTGGAAAGATGATAGCATCCACCTGGCTACACATTCCGCTTTGATAATGGAGGAAAAAAAAAATCAGAGTGTTTCCAGCATCTCATGGAAATGAGACCTGAGGTTTCGTGGGCAGCCTTTTAGAACTATGAAAATGCAGGTAGCATGGACCGTTTCAGGCTTGCTTAACTGACTTATATTCTCAAGGAAAAAGCAAATTGCTACTATAGGGCGAAGAACAGAATCAACACTTTCTCACATTTCTGGTGCCCACTGGTAAAAGTTAGGCGAAGGCTCTGGCAATCCGTTTAGGCAGAACCAGTAAAACCTTAGCTCCCTGGGGGAATGAAGGATTGAGCGACCCCACTGGGCAGAGGATCCCCAGCCAGCTAAGGTGCTGGCAGAGAACAAAGAGAATGGAAACAGAAAAGGAAGAAAGCCTCAGGTGCCAGGGCCAGCCTCCTGGCCAGTTATAGGCCAAACTAAGGATTCTACCTGGGCCTAATGTCTCGGTAAGTCAGAGCTATATTTAACACATTTCTAATTACGTTTCCTTTCCTGAAGGGGATTGTTGACAGCAATTGATGATACTATGTGTGCTGAGCGGATAAGCTCTGAGGTGGTACTAGGCAGCAGTGAAGAGATAAACAGAACGGAGATGTTGGGCTGGACTCCACTTTGGGTTTGCTAACTCTGGGAAAGGAAGATACAAAACCCTTCACTCTCCACCTGTGAAAGGAATGGAGCCAAGAATCGGGAATTCTGCCAGGCCTAGAATGGATGGAAATCCTACATCCTATTCTATACCTTTCAAATCTCTGGGACCTTTAAGACTCCATTTTCCTTGGCCTGGGTTTCAAACAAACAAAAAACAAACTGCCCCTGTAACCGAATGGAGGCAACCTGGTGCCCCGGTCTCCTGCCCCATCAACAAAGAAACAGGTCTCCTGTTTCATAGTTAAGTTTATATGTGCTCCACTCTGTTTTGTGACTTTTTGCAGACTCTATGATGCCGCAGGTGTGGTGTAGGAGAGATTAAAGTTGTATTCCTTATCAGTTTGGTCAAACTGGAAGCAAATGTATTTTCTATGATTAACCTATTTGTTTTTCTAGTTTCCTTTGAAATTCAGGGTAATTGAAGTGGCAGGTTTAAGGACGTACTATGTGCCCACCAAGCCTTAGTGTCCCAGAAGTCACCAATGGAGGTCAAACCTAAAGTAATGTACAGGCTAGAGCGTATCTGAGTGGAGACTTGGACTGTATTCTCACAGCCCATACATTCCTGGTTCCCACTTTAACTTAGAGGGCTATTTCCATTGCTTGCAATTCAAAGCCAACTAAGGAAAAACTATTTTTAGTCCTGTAGAAGAAAGACAGCCACTTTGTGGGGGCTAGTCCATCTGAAAGAGGCTGGGAAGAATAAACAGGCCATTTCTGTCTACAACCAGGAGTCAACTAGGTCAAAAGGCCAGACATTATTATGCTTTAATGTCAACTTTCCAAAAATTAGCATCACCTGCATGGGAGTGGTACCTGAAGAAGTGCTCTGATTGATTTGGTAGCTATGGAAGAGCTCACCCTACTGTGATGGGCACTGTCCAGTAGCAATTCACATGAAAGATCTGGCAGGAGGCTCACAACATCCCATTTTGCTGGCTTGGCCCTCTCTTTCCTAATCTACACAGTTGTTGTTGCTGTTGCTGCTGCTGCTGCTGCTGCCTCCTTCCCTGATATGAGAAACAGGGTCACCAAGCTTTCATCATGGACTAACAATGAGCAGCTCTGTAGGAAATGGCAGGGCATCCAGCATCGGATTTGGAGTGCTGAGGCACTACCCTCAGGGACTGAGTGACTAACTACTGGTTTTTGGCCTCCTACCCAGTAAGAGGCAGCGACCTGGGACTATTTGGACAGATGAGGGTGTCAAGGACCAAGAAACTACTCTTGGGTCTGATTCTGCTATTACTTGTTTAGATCTGACTTAGTAAGTTCCACACGTTCAATATGTATCTATTCAACTCACCAGCTCCTATAGCCTGCTGTGACCAACACAGATGTCAATAGTTTTCCCTTACAAGCTGCGGTAAGTGAGACAAAAGAGAGAGGAAAATATTGGGGGTGTATAACTCAGCCACCAACCTTACCAATAGCTCAGGGATCTCTGTTGGACAAAGGCAGCAGCTTTGCATTCTATTTCAGGGGTCCTTGGAACACCCAAGCCTTCCTGCTTTACACAGCTCCAAATAACCACTCAAAGAGTGGAGAGTGGAGAGGCCGGGCCTTTGAAACCTCAGGGAAGCCTGGCTCCCTTTCACCCCCAGCTGATTACATGGGCCTCCAATAGAATTCTCAAATTACCTGCTTCAGAGGAAACTTCATTAAACTTTGCATAGAGCACAGAAACAGGCCTTTCATTTAGCGAGACAATGGAGGAAAACATCCACAGAGTGCACTTTGTGAAGCGTGGCCCAAAGTCAAGAACTATACAAAGTTTCCACACAAATATCCTTTCTTTAGTAGTCGGTAACTATACATAAAGGGATTTTGTCTTTGCTACAGAGTGTTAACTCCTCTTTATTTAGTCAGGTTTAAAATATCCCCCATTTTCCTTTTACAATAGCCAAATGAAGTTTTTGTCTTTTCTTTCTCCAGCCGTTTTTGGTTCCAAATGGACTCGTGCCCAACATTGCTGAAGGGAACATTTCTCCTCAACAGTCAGTGGCTTCCACAGAGCTGATAATGCAAGCTCCCCTGCGTAGCTAAGTCTAACACCGGAAATTGAGCTTTGCTCCTGGCCAGCCATGCCCTCTAAGCCAGATCCAACTGAGTTTATTTGCGATTATATTATTAAAGCAAAGTAGCACAGTACCTGCAAGTACTCTCTGTCTTGGGTATCCCGCCTGAGGTCCCACCTTCTTTCTCCCATGCTCGCTCCACCTCTCTCGGTAAGATGCAACTACGCGATCTATGTAAAATCCCCATGTGATATAAATGAACCGCACCTGTGTGCCTGCCAAGTGTCAGTGCCTCCCCAGCCGGCCTCTAGATAGAGCCTTATCCCAGAGATTGCAGCAGTATCTTTCAGTAACCTGGCCCAAACCTGAAAACTGACCTTCCCTTCATGCCTCTAGCAGATTTTCAGTCACCAAAATGGCTTTTCAAATGCAAGTCATTCTGTTTAAAAACGATTCAGTGCCTACCCGCTGTCCAAATACTGCACACCTGCAAGACCATGATTAGTCTAACCCCCTCTACTTTTAGGCTTTTCTTGCCATTCATTTCAACGTGTGCTGTCTCAAATATATGGTGTTTTCTTCACCTAAGGCTCTGCGATGGGGATCTCCTTGAATGCTGCTTTCTCCACGCATTCTTTCCTTAGTGAAATTTGCCTCTTCTAAGTCAGCTCTGACATTCCTTCCTCCAGAACCTCTAAGGTGACCCAGACCTCAGCACTGCTGTGCCAGTCCATAAAGCCCATTTTGCTATATTTTTCTTTATGCCAGTCCAGTTCCCCCAACACCAGCAACTGCGTGTTTCTGCAATGTCAAGACTAGAACCAGGAAAGCAATTAAGAGCCACTGAATAAATGATTTATAAATGTGTGTGTGTTCTCCATGCTCAAACAAGTTTTTTGTTTGTTTGTTGTTTTTGTTTTTGTAGGTTTTTTTGTTTTGGGTTTGTTGTTGTTGTTTGTTTTGGTTTTTTTTTTTTTTTTGGCGACAGGTGTTCTTCTGTCTTGTGTCTGAAGCACCTTATTCTGAGTGCCATGGCTTTTTTATTTTTATGTCTTATTTTTGTGCTAAATCAATACTTACAACACTTTTTAGATGCAAAACAAATAACCTAACAAAGGGACAAGGACAAAACATTGTAAATGCTGAGGAGGATTCTATTTTGAAGCAGCATTTTGTCACCTGTACTAAGAAGCAAGCATCTGTTTTTTTCCCCCAAAGGTTTACCTGCATGAGATTTACGATATCTTGCCATGTTACAGAGTTGCATGAAGACGACTTTATTTTTCCACTTCTTTTAGCTAAGATATAACATTATAAATTTCCAGATAATCATGTGGCACGTTGTACTGTTTTGAATACATATATCCATGGCATGTTCAAACCAATTTAAACATTTAGCTTCTCAAACACTTTTCCTTTCATTACTATAAAACTTTTCAAAATCTTTTTTTAAACTTTGAGCTTTATGTACATTATTGTCAACTACTAGCAAAAAAATCAGTTGGCTATTGGTGTGTAGGCTTGTGTCTACGCTCTCCGTTTTGTTTTTTGTTTTTTTGTTTTTGTTTTTGTTTTTGACTTTTTTTTCCTCTTGTCAATATGACACCATTTATGTAACTACAGATTTACAGTGTGTGTTGAAGTTAAATATTGACCTCAAGCTTTTCTCTATCTTCAAAGATGGCTTTGGCCATCCACTTTTCTTCATGACTGTTAAAATTTCAGAAATTTTGTTCTTTTATCTTTTCGGTTCTATGAAGATTGTCATTAGTATGGTAGCAGGTATTGCACCGGATCTGTAAATAACCTTGGTTGGTACAGATATTTTCACAATAATTGATCTTTACATCTATGAAATGGATTCCAATATGGCATGCCTTCTTTGATTGCTTCCACAGATGTTTTATAGTTTCCATTGTATATTGCCTCTGCTTTTCTGATTAAATTTATTCCTACATGTTTTTATTTTACATTTATAGCTCCTATAACTGGAATTTTTGTTCCTGAATTCTGTTTAGGATACCTCACTATTGGCATAAATCTTTACCAGTGATTTTTACACATTGATTTTTGTACTCTGAAGCTTTGTTGGGTTCATTTATTGATTCTAGTGGGGCACTTAAAAATATTAATAGAATATCTTTTAACTATGTATAAGATAATATCATATGCAAATGTTGACAATTTGGATGCCTTGAGTGTTCTTCTTTTGGCTGAATGGGTTTTTAGGACTTAGATCTGAAGAACTCCTTTGTAAAATAATGCTGACCCTAAGTTCCCTTGTCTTGTTTTAGATTTTACCCAAGAAAGCTTTAACTTTTCCTCAGTCAATAGAACATTAACAATTAGATTATAATAAACAGGCTTTGTTCTGATGATGTGGATTTCTTTACACCTAATTTGTTTACTATTGTTTATTATTGTATAAAAGAAATAATGTAGTTTTATCAGGTGCCTTCTTTTGTTTCTTGAGATCAAAATACAGATGTAGCCAACAAGCAGCTTGGGCTTCATGTGGGTCTCCTAGCAGGGGGAGTCCATCTCTGACATGGGCTCTTTTGCCTACTTTTTGATCGCTTCTCCCTGGCGAGGCTGCCTTACAAGGGAAGAGGATGCACTCAGTCCTGATGTGACTTGATGTGCTGGAGTGGGTTCATAGGAGGGCTCCCCTTTTCTGGGGTGTAGGGTAAAGAGGATAGTGGGAATACGGAAGGAGGATGGGCCTGGAAGAAAAGGAGGGAAGGGCCTACAATCATGATATAAAATGAAGAAATAAATTAATTAATTTTAAGAAATCAAAGTGAATTACCCCATACCAAGCACACAGAATACAAATCAGTTCTGGCGATTAAAAAAAAAAAATCCTATCTCATAAATCAGTGGTTCTCAACTTTCCTAACACTGTAACAATGTGACAGTTCCTCATGTCATAGTGACCTCCAATTATTTTCTTGCTACAGTTATGAATCTTAATATAAACATCTGATATGCAGGATATCTGATATGGAGGTCACAACCCACAGGTTGGGAACCACTATCCTAAAACAGTGTTTCACATATGTGAGCCTAAGAGGGCCATTTCTTACTGAAACTCCTGCAGTGGTTTAGAAGCTCTCTCCTTGTCTCTGCTCCATCACACACTCCTACCATGATGTTCCACATCACCACAGGCCTAGAAATAGCAGTGGGTGACTCATGGGCTGGAACTTGAAACAATGAGACACAATAAACAAACCATTTACACCTTAAGCTGGCAATTTTATATATATTTTTTGTCACAATACCAGAAAGGCAATATTGTAACTTTTAAAAATGTCTTTAGCACCCAGGCTCTACAACTGGTCACACTTGAGTCCCACGTCAGCAATGATCTTTATAGTATCAGGCCTATACCTTACTATGGTGGAAACATGTCCCATATAATCTTATTTGGCAGTGGGAGTGCAGATCTACACCTGGTCCTTGAGTAACATTTGAGACTCATATGAACACTAGCCTAGAGATAACTGGAGGATAAATGGTGGAGCCAGCCTTTTGCTCTCCGGGGCTAGTGATAGGCATTCTTGTGCTGTACACACAGGCTGCACAGTCTTAAGTGTGTATGTCCCAAGTTAACTGCAAGGCTGTAAATAATGTGGTTAGAAACTCAATTCTATAACAGAATGCAGGTCTCTGGTACTAGGATGTTAAAGTTATTTTTATAAAACTGTTTGTTTCTCAGTTTCTCTCTTAACCCTGCTATCACATAAATAATTGAGACTCTTTTATATTTGTTTAATAATAAGCTTCAAAACACAATAACTGTGCAGTTATTACTCTATTCTTAACCATCTAAGCCAATCTGGTTTCCTCCCAGCATATATCCCAGAGATACTTGCACTTTGTAGCTTTCTCTGCTCTAGCTCCTCTCCTGATGTTTCTTGGGCCGCTGCCCTGTGGCTCAGTCACCCTACATCCTCCTCTAACTCCTCCTCCCCTGGCTGGCAGGAAGTCCAGCCCTATTCTCTCCCCTGCTCAGTGATTGGCTTTGAGCTCTTTATTGGCATATCAGAGGACAATTGGGGAGTAGTGTTTATAAAACATTGAGACAGGAAATTTTCAGAACAAGGATTGCAGCCAGTTATGGGAGGGGAGGTACAAAAATCAGAAACCGAGTTAAACAATAGCCTTATGCCTACACCAGGGACAATCTATATGGCTCCATCTGTGATCTTTGGCCTGCTTATGGGGGCCTCAATTTGTACCAATGCTAGGTCTCTCAATGAACCTCAAAGCACTGTGCTAGTTAACACACACACACACACACACACACACACACACACACACACACACACACACACCTTGAGTAGAGTTTTGTTCCTCACCCTGACAGCCAACATCGGTGGGAAGGATGCAGCAACCATCTGGCCTACTGTAGATTAAGTGGCAAATGGGTAGTTGTATCCACCTGAAGGTAGGGTTGTGGAACTTCACCAAACTGCAATTTGCTTTTGGATTTCAGATTAAAAACCTAGATTTAATAATTTTTCCTTCTTCCCAGGAAGAGGTTGCTTTCCACACTGGAACTATTAGAACTGTTAAACATGCTGAGAAGCCATTTGGCTATGCTTTCTTCAGTATTGGTTCTTATTTAAAAGAGGGGAGGGGCGGGTACTTCTAGCTCTTACTCTACTTCCCTAAGTCTTTTCAAGTTAGTTTGGTGTGCCTGTGTGGTGAGAAACACTTTTTTGGCTTTCATACTCTACCTCCTAGAGAAGACAGGATGTACCTTCAAGCTATATTATTTTTTTTAAAAATCCTTGTTTTGTCTTCTTTTTCTCCTTTTGTCGTTTGGAACTTGAAAATTCACTTTTGTTTACTAAGTGACCAGACACTTCAACTTTGTATCCTAGTCCTGTATTTTCTGTATAAAATGGAGACCTGCAAGCACATGTTGTCCTTAAAGAGAAAGTACATTTGAATCTAAAATGTGAGGCGTCCAAGTTTATCTTCTCGAAAATCTTCCATAAAAGAAGTAGAAATGAAAAGTTGTGGTGCCACTGTATGGTTTCCATGGGTTCCAGGTAGATAAATCATGCAACTAAAGAACATGGGATATTTTCAAACTACATTATGAGACTCCATTTTATAAGATGGCTAGTTTCACTAACATCGTTGATAATATTTCTTATTAGCAAGTATATTTATCTCTATAGCTAATTATATATTATGTCTATTATTTCATATTTTTAAAAGATGTAGATGTGAAAGAGTTGACTTTATTGATGTTATTCATTAATACTGCTAAAATTCCTGCCTAAAATACACATGGTAGAAGATGTAAAGTATAATAGGATTGTTGGAACTCTGGACTAATTTCTTTTTGTTAAGGACATACGATTCGAACTATTTTCTCTTAAAATTGTTACAGAAGCACTTAACAACAGAAATTTTACTAACATGTAGGTTTTATAGCAATATATGTTTCTATTCTCAAGCTTTGTGAACTTCCAAGACACGAGTGAGAACTTCAGGTGTCCAAGAAGGTTGTATATGATATACATCAACTAAGTCTTACATTTCAAGTCTACAAACGTATTAGTTATGCAGAGTATGCTCTTAGGAAAAAACAAATAGCATTTCTTCTCAAAGTTAACATAAAGTATTGGTGAAAATTAGGAAATTATTAATAGAAGTATTTCACAATCTCAATATTACAAGGTTCTTTTTTACATTCTAACCTTATAATTGGAACTTTTATTTTTTTTAACATATGAACTGTTTAAAAGCTCCATTTGTCTTTCAAAGTTCAGTAGTTACATAATTTTTTTGTGAATATTAAGATGAGTTAAGAGCAGATTCTGGAGAGAAGTTTCCTAAATTATTTTTATTACTTATATTTCATGTGAGACTAGGCAGAAAGTAATACTCCCAATGAGCCAGCAAGAAATGGTTAAAGTGCTTAATGGGAAATGGGAAATTCATTAGTTATTGGTATTTTAGACTCTAAATTCTGATTTTGGCTTTACCTCTCTGTTATGATCTTATTATTTAAACCTGGGAAGGAAATTTTGATGGAAAAACCCTTTCTGGAATCATGGAGCAGTGGGAGGCAGGATGTGAGGGTGTGTCATTATTTTCTTCATGCCTCCTGTGTGATTCCTTTATTACAATTCTAGATGATCATTCAACAGACAAGTGAGGTTTCCTGTGATGTTTATGTGTTTTGATACCTTTGGTGCATCAGGAGGCACAGCAGTTTGCCCCATGTGGGTGTATTTATCAGTCTACACAAAAAATTCATGTTAAGCATCTTAGGATGGCCTCTATCGTGTAACTTGGTAAGTGCTTAAGTTCTAAAAAGCCACCAACCTGCCTGAAATTAAGTGTAAAAAGATTATTCAAAGACCCTTGCCATATTTGACCCACTGGATAAACTTTTTTAAAAATTGTTTTTAAATGTAGTGGTAAACATTTCAATTCCACTGTTCTACCTAGATAAAAGCACGCACAATCTATAGTTTTGCACACTGCATGGGTACAAGCAATTCCATCTGAGATTTATGTAAGTCTCCCATATTTCACTTTCAATATCTCAACCATCTCCTACAGCCAGTCCCCCCTTTCTCTGATCATTCTATGTACAAGGAATGTTTATTTAAATTACACGATAGCAGGCCCATCTAATAGCTGAAGCAAAAAAATCAATGTACTAAATTTCTCCAGAGTGATTTAAAAATGTACCCATGGCAGGCAGGGTGATATGGCCAGAAACAAAATAAACCTTACTTTGGCTTCAATTCTAATTGACTTCATTAACTCTCCTTTTAAAGGTTTATTTTTAATTGTGTGTATATCTATATATGGTGTGTGTGTGTGTGTGTGTGTGTGTGTGTGTGTGTGTGTGTGTGTTCAGTGCCTGCAGAAACCCAGTGTCAGATCCCTTTGAGCTGGAGTAACATGCAGCTGAGTTGTGAGCCACCCTACATGGGCGCTTGGAGCATCATGATCTCGGGTCTTCTAGAAGAGCAGTGTGTGCCCAGAACAGCTGAGCCTTCTCTTCAGCTCCATTTTCATGCTTCTTCTATGTGAGAAGGAAAGGTCACTGCCACTCTGTAGTCACTTTCCCCACCCAACACATTTCCAATTCCCAAAGTAACTGTTTTAATCACTTACCAGGTCTCTGAGGCCACCATTCTTCCCCTAACCTTTGACTCTTAACAAATGGCAACATCCTTATGGGATTCAGAGGAAAATGTGAGCATTCAGATTTGTCAGAGGCTTTAGCAGTGCCCCGCTTTTTCTTGTGCATCTCATAGTAGGGTGCACAGGAGCATGGAGGAGAACAGCAGAACGCTCTGTTGATGACGGCTTGAAGTTGTTTAACTTTTAAAATCCTGTGAAAACCAGACAAATGAGGCGTGTGTGTGTGTGTGTGTGTGTGTGTGTGTGTGTGTGTGTGTGTGTTTCTGGAAGCTTGGGGTATAGAAGATTTCATTATACTAGTTAATTGAATAATTTTTTTAGATTATTAATAGATTATAAATATAAATGTTTCTGGTTTCTAGTTTAGTTAGCTAGAAATGCAATTATTTGCCTAAAATGTCTCTCTTCTGAGATAGGTACTCGTCTCCATAATGTCACTTTCTGATAGCAGGAGTTGCGGAAGGAACTCTGGGACAGCCAGGTTTAGATGATAAGAAAACATGAAGCCAAAATAATTACTGACCAGTAGTACACAGACTCCATGGAGTGCAGCCGCACAGTAGCTGCCACAAAGCGTGGGCAGGTAGTAACAGAGCAACATATGTGTTTGCCATGTCAAACAATAGCGAGTCAGCAAAGTAAAGCAGGTCTTGGGGAGGTCCTGGATGCCTAGCTCCTGAGAAAGAGATCTCTAGCCTACAACGCTCTGGACACCCAACTTCAGGTATTCCCATGAATTGGTTCTCCACTCTTGGAAGCCTGGGAGTGAAGACAAGGAAAAGTCCACTGTAATTCAACAGAACACATCTCTAATGCTTCCTTCCATCTTTGCCCCAGAAGAACACAAAGTACAGAACATTGTGGGAAAAATGGAAAGGGAATGCCAAAACCTTTTAGATACTTTGAGGTACTGAGTTCCCAGTAATTTTAATTCCACTAACTCACAGCATCATCGTGTGTCCTGATGGAATGGGATTCCTGGCATCATGATAAAAATGAAGACCGTGCCCAAGGCCAATGGAACAAGTGGCCCAATTGTTATTTTTATAAAGTAACACTGTATTATTAAACTGCCCCTGGCAGAATCCTCATGATGGCTCACTGACCCGTGAGGTGAAAGCCACTATAGAAGGGATGGCCAAATGGAAGGTCTCAGTGCTCTCCATTCTGAAGCTCACACACACAACACATACCTGCCACAGCTCTGTGCATTAAACACAGTGGAATTAATTTCTTGCTCATAGGACAATACAGTATGGGCACTACTGGAGATAGCATTCCTTCCCATAGAGCCTGTAGATCTGTGATCTTTCCTCTGTGTGCCTATTCTATTCATAAGGTACCGTAATTCCTTAAATCCATAGGTAGCATTGAGGAAAAAGAGGTTGAAAATGAAACAGAAATGTTACTGAAATGCGTTGGCCTTTGCTACTATTTCTTCATCTGCTAAGACACAGTCCCAGGAATCACGCCTAGATACAAAAGGATGTGATAAACTCTAATGGTCTCCTTCAAGGGAAGACTTAATTGGTTTGGCTTTCACGTGGTTTTTCGTAGCAGCTGATGCTAAAACATGCTGCTACTGAGTTATAGCCCCACTGAGATGTGGCCCTAAAAGATAGTTATTTCAGTGGGAAGAATTTTGAGTGACAGTTCTCTCTCCTTATTGGCTAGCTCTTGACATAAAAATAGCCAAAGAAGAGTTTCCACACTTCTGCCTCTGTGCTGGCTAAGAGTTTGCTCAAACAGATCTCTCAGAATTGATACAGGCCAGTAACAGTTCTGTCCTGTGAAAATGCTCCCCAGATAAACACTGCCTAAGATCTGTTTAGAAAAACAGCAGTGAAAACAATAGCAGCATCCCAT
The DNA here is from genome assembly GCF_964271855.1 of Acomys minous. Lineage (NCBI taxonomy): Eukaryota > Metazoa > Chordata > Mammalia > Rodentia > Muridae > Acomys > Acomys minous. Next base: position 29,288,151 of record NC_140486.1, read on the forward strand.
AAAGGGCTTCGAGGGAAATGCATAATGAGCTGCTAAGACTTTGTGACCAGTTGCAGGAACAAGGTTGATGTATCATAGAGTTTCCAATCTGGAAGGTGAACACACTAAAACATCACCTTTATTGGTCTACTTTATGTCACTGAGATAATTTTTATTTATTATAAGTTGTTCATATTGCATCCTGATTGTTGTCCCCTGACTTGTATCTTTCCATTCCCACCCTTCCTCCCTCTTCTGCCCTATTCCTCTCCCCAAATCCACTGACAAGGGGGGCTGCTTTTCCCTCACCATCTTATTACAGCCTTTCAGGTCTCACCCAGATAGCCTGCATCCCCTTCCTTTGTGTGCCCACATGGCCTCCCCACCAAGGGGGAAGTGCTCAAATCAAGGGCATCAGAGTTCATGTCAGAGGCAGTCTCTGCCCACCCCCCAACTTTGGAGAATGAGCTGCCCATTGAACAGGGGGGGTCTATGTGTCACTGAGATAATTTTCATGTATATAAAAATCTAAAAGTCATTATGTTAGTGGTGGTTGTTACTTTTTATTTTATAAGAGAGAGAGAGAGAGAGAGAGAGAGAGAGAGAGAGAGAGAGAGAGAGAGAGAGAACATTATTGATAGAATCTTGTGGGCATCTGTTGCTTTTTCTACATACAGCACTTTCCTTATCTTTATGGCGATATCTCATCTTGGAATCTGCATTAGATGCAGATGGACAAGAACAAAGGAAGTAATCGGTATCCTTTCTGTATACCAATGACAAGCAGGCCGAGAAAGAGATAGCAGGAACACTTGCAATCCCAACCACCTCAAAAAAGTACCTAAGAATAAACACAAAAAGGAAATGAGAGATATCTACAATGAAAACTTCACATTTCTGAAGGAAGAGACGGAGGGAGATGCTAGACTACGTAAAAACCTCCTGCCACACCCTGGATTAGTAAAACTACTGTTGTGAAATGACTATTCTATGGAAAGCTATCTGCACACTTGATAAAGTCCCAACAAAAATCCCCATGACGTTCTTCACAGACACAGAGAAAAATGTTCTAGAATCCACATGGAACCACAAAACACTCAGGATACCAAACCAATCTTGACAAACAAAAATGGAGGGGCTTAAACTATGTTACAGAGCCATAATAATAAAAGCAACATGGCGCTGGAACACGAAGAGGCATATAAGTCAATGGAACAAAATAGAAGACCCAAACATGAGAACATAAAACAACAGTCATTTGATATTTGACAAAGATGCCAAAAATACACATTGGAGGAAAAAAATGGCATTCAACGAATGGTGCTTGGAAAACCAGATGTCCTAATGCATATGAATGAAATTAGACTCATAACTATGATATGTTATCAAAATCAAATTCAAGTACATCAAGGATCTCAATGCAAAGCCTGGAATGTTGAAAGAACTATGAGAAAACAGGGCAGTCTGCTTCAATATATAGTTGCAGGAAAGGATTTTCTGAGTAGGATTCTATTAGCCCAGGATTTAGGAGCAAAAACTGACAATAAGATGTCATAAAACTTAAAAGCTTTTGAATGGCAAAAAATTTAAATAAAAATAAAAAAGCAATATGAATAAAGAGGAAGCTCATAGGGTGGTGAGAGAATATACCAGCTATACACCTGAAAGAATATTAATATATAAGGAAGGTTTGAGAGAGAGAGAGAGAGAGAGAGAGAGAGAGAGAGAGAGAGAGAGAGAGAGAGAGAATATTAATAAAGTAGGCTATCCAGGGAAAAAATCAATTCTAAGAGAGTTCTCAAAAGAAGAAATAAAATACAGAATGAGAAGGAGGAATGAGGAACAAATAGAACCAAAGTTGTTTGAGAAAACCTTAAGGAATCACATAATTACATAGTTATCAAAAATTATATACAATACATACAAATATATGTGATACATGAACACATACACACACACACACACACACACACACACACACACACACACACACACATACACACACACACCCACACACACACCTTATAAGACGTTAAGCCACTTGGGCTGACAATTCTCACCACAAGAACCACAGACTAAGCTTTCTCAGTACAAGGCATGAGGAACCCTCTTTCCTGTAGTTGATCAACAAAACCCAAGTGACTTCCCAAACAGTATAGTCCGTTGATATAACCCTTGGTTTATCTGAGGTTAAACCCAGGTTTAACTGAGGTTAAAGCTTAGCCTCAGTTGTTGAAGACACATGCTTAGGACACAGGACTCATGGGGTTTGAGCTGGATCTAACCTAAAAGCCTTCTTTCTGTGGGGTAGCTTTCACAGTACCAGAAAATCCTATGCAGGCTGCCAAGGAAGGAAGCAATTAATAGGTCTACCCAGCTGTGTCGCCCATGAAAAACAAAAGTAATCAGTACTGTGATCAGTACCCTACGATGTCCACAAAGGTGCTATAAGGCGTACACACACAGGATAAACCACAGCTGCCTAATTACACTTGAGGCCCACTCATTCCTGGTACTAGAAACCTAAACAAGACCAGAACAACAGCGATATCAATACACATGTTAACAAGGAAAGAAGAAAATGTCACGGGGTCTCATCACCAGAGAAAGTATTGTAGGCCACAAATGATGATGGAAGAAGGAGAGATGTATTTTCTTATTGATTATCCAACACAAACTGGTTAGGCCTGAAAAATATGTAAATAAACCATGAAAACCTACACTGTGAGGTATATTTATATATTGGTGGATACATATACGTGTGTGTGTAATAACAAAAATCAAAGATTATCATTTTATAATAATCAAAAGCCACCAATTTAAAAACAGGGATATGGGAAGGGTTGGAGGGACAGAACCTGGGAGATGGTGGAGGGAGGTAAGTGAAGTGGGAAAGTGATGTAATTCTGTTTTAATTGAGAGTGATTTCAGATGCCAAGGGGGAAAAAGACATGCACAGTGTTAGCACTGAAGCACTCAACCCACCTGCCTGTCATCTATGCCTAACACTCACTCATACCCTGGCTAGGTGGATATAGAGAATACATGGCCCATTTTTTAAGTGATAGGAATGATATTGTCATGTATTTTATTACTTAAAAAAAAGACTTGTATAGACTTGTAATTTATGTTCCCTTATTTTAAAAAATTATTTTGTACTATTGCTTTATACTATCTGGAGTGAAATTTTTTGAATGTTAAGAAAGAGTGGCTAAGAAATACCTTTAAAAGTGATCAACATCCTTAGCAATTGGGGGACAGGCAAATTTCAGTGTGAATATTTCATCTTATTCCAGTCAGAATGGCTAAGAAAACAAAACAACAAATCCCAGCAAGGGTGTGGGGAAAAGAGAAACCCATTCACCATTGACGGGATTACAAACTGGTCTAATAGCTATGGAAATAAGTGTAGAGAATTCTCAAAAAGCTAGAATAGACTTATAGTATGACTCAGCTATACTACTGTTTGGCATATGACCAAAGGAGTTGATATCTCACTACAGAGATACTTGCTTACCCTGCTCACTGCCAATCTATTCACAATAGCTGGTTAATGGGATCAGCTTAGGTGCCCTACATCTTATTTAGAGCTTTCATTACTGTGACAAACACCATGACCAAAAACTTGGGTAGGAAAGAGATTATTTCATTTTTATAATTCTCAGATTACAGTTCATCACTGAGAGAAGTCTGGTGGGCAGGAACCTTCAGGCAAGAACTGAAACAGAGGTCATGGAGGAATGCTGCTTACTTGCTTGCTCCCCATGGCTTGTTCAGCTTGTTTTGTTAAACAATGCAAGATCATAAACATGACTAGCAGTGGCACTATCTATAAAGATAGTCCCACATCAATCAGTAATTGATAAAAGGTTCCACAAGCTTGTCTGCTGGCAAATCTGATAGTGACATTTTCTCAACTGAAGTTCCTTTCCAAAATTACTGTAGCTTATATCAATTCGACCAAAAATTAACCAGGAAGTTATTTGACTGATGGATAGATAATGAAAATACAGTGCATGTACACAGTGGGATTATATTCAGATACAAAAAAATAAATCATGAATTTTCAGGTGAATAGATAGAACCAGAAAATATTAAACAAAGTGGGATAACCTAGAGCAAGAAAGACAAATGCCACGTGTTCTCTTGTTTGAGGATCACATACTCCATGTTTGAATATATAACCTGTAATAACCCCAGAAGGCAGAAGAGCAGAAGATGACTACGGTGTGGGGAAGGAGGGCTAGAGAGCGCATAGTAGGACACAGGTGCTAGCAAAGCAGAACAGGAGAAAGTGGGAGAACTTTGAGTAGGTAGGAGGGAAGTTAACATAGAGGGAGATGAAAGAACGAGAGGTATATCGTGGGGGTGTCACGTGATGGCACACAGCTCGGTGGGCAGGGGGGTACATGGTGGCCCACGCTTGTAATCCAAGCACTTGGGAGGCAGAGGCAGGTGGATCTCTGTGACTTCAAGGCCAGCCTGATCTACAAAGTGAGTCCAAGTACAGCCAAGGCTTCACAGAGAAACCCTGTCTCAAAAATAACAGCAACAAAAAGAATGAGAAGGACAAAAAGGCCATAGGGAAACACATTATTGTATAAGCTAAATTAAAACTATATATATATATATATATGATATATGTGTATATATCATATAAATTAAACCTTTTTAAAAAGGACATCCAGTAACAAAATGTTAATGTTCCCCCCTCCAAGATCCATATACTATCTCACAAAAATCCTAATGCCAAGAAGCATGAGAAACCTCCCTTGGAGTTACTGGTTAGGGCCTCTAAGAGACTCACAGAATAATATGGGCTGTTGTCATTGTTGTTGTCCTTGACTGCTTCCTAGAACTTGAAGATAAGGTGGTATTGTGGAAGACACACTGGACACAGGACTTGGGGAAATTGATATGGACACGAACTGGAAACCTCTTCTCTGAAGAGTGATTGTCACAAAATTGGAAGGTAGCATGCAAGCTGCCAAATAAAAACAGAAATCAACAGTCCTACCCAGCTGTAAAGCCTGGGAACTACAACAGTGACCAACCCTGCATGATACATATGGTGCAATGGTGGCACTTATGTCTTGGGAGTAGCCAACATCTCTCTAATTGAACTAAAGGCTTTCTTAAAAGGAGTGAACTCATGCCTGATGTAGGCTGAGCAGAGAATCTGTTACTGTCATCTTGATAAAACAGTATTATAAATGTTTATCCTTAGTTTAACAATACAGGGTAGCTAGCTTGCACAGCCTCACCAAAGTTTTCTTTTTATAGTAGACAGAGGCTGTTATGGAAACCCACAACTGGTCAAAATGATGATAACACATGACCATGAGTTAAGTAGTCCTGTTTTGTATATGTATAGTACTATACACAAGGATCAGGTGATCGTGTAGAGGATGATTGGGGGGAGGGATGCATAAAGAGTCTAAGTCCTGGAAGTTTCCTGGAGAGTCAGTGATCCTCATTCAAAATCTGAAGTCCATGTGGAATACCCGCCCAGAAATATGTCTTATTTGACTCAGGATCCTGTCAACCAATATAAACTATAATAAACATCCTTGACTGCGGCAATCTTTTCATCTTTGGAATAACCAGTAAGCTATTTTAAAAAATACTCCCACTTGGTGGTTCCTGTGTGCTGTGATGGTAAGTCAACCATTATTCAAAAAGTACCAGGAAACATCACTATTTCAGTGGACATTTAACACGACCTCTACATGAGTCCCATTGCCTAATGTGGCAGGCATACCAGTCATGAAGACGCTCATAATAAAGTCTGAATAACCATAGATCTGTGGCTGTGTTCATGACTGACAGTTTTACGGCGTACTGAACAATCTTTCCATAGGATGGCCTTTATAGAAATCTGCTGTTTTTATTATTAAGCTGGAAGTTAATGTTTGCAGAGACAAAGTCACAGAGATAAAGTATCACACCTGCCCTGTTTTACCAAAATTACATAACTTCAAAATGAGTTGTGAGTACTGACATTGATCTTTATCACCAATAAATATCATAAAGGTGTTTGTAAGTTCCTTAACTATAAAGACAGACTCTCTGCTCTTCAGTTTTCCCGCTTCACTCTTTGTGAGGACATCACCATGTGCAGCAAACTCTATGGGAGCCTGTGTTTCCCTTTTCCTGTTTCTCTTTTAGAACAGGACTTCCACTTAGAACATCTTCACAATTTGCTAAAAACAAAAACAAACAAAAAAAAAACACTTTTATGCATGGAAGAGTATTAATTAATCATACATATTTGTTTTATAAGTTGCGCTATAATCCAAACTACTATATTTATTTTGTCATTCAAAATTTTCAGTTTCAGGTATTGAAAGATCTTTTAATAGGCTCTGTGTAAATTAAGGTTTCTACTGCTGTGATTTAAAAATGTAAAAAAAAAAAAAAAGAAAAGAAAAGAAAAGAAAAGAAAGAAAGAAAGAAAGAAAGAAAGAAAAAGAAAAGATAACCAAAATCAACTCCAGAAATGGTTTGTTTCAGCTTACAGCTTATAGTCACTCATTGGGGAAGTCAAGGCAAGAAGGAGCCTGAAGGACGGAGCTCGTGTGGAGGCCACAGAGAACTGCTGCTTACTGGCTTCTTATTGCTGGATAGACAGCTTCTTATACCTTCCGGGACCACCTACTCAGGAGTGTCACCACCTCTTGTGGTGTAACCCTGGACACATTTTCTCAGTTGAGGTTCTCTCTTCCCAAATGACTCTACCCAGTGTCAAACTGACATAAGAGCTAGCCAGTACAGACTCCGGTGTCTTTTTAGAAAATGCCATCAATGGCTATGAGTCTGTTCAAAAGCATGTCATTAATTTTGAGACTACAACAAGTTTCTAACCCATCTTGTATGTCAAGCAGTATTGGCTCCTTTTCAAATATAAGGGACAGTGTATTAGAAAACAAGGTTAGCTCCCAACAACATAATAATAAATTATTGATTACATTTCTTCCCTTGTTTTGCCGATATGCATTCAATATGATCAATTTCCTGTTATAATAGATTATCTTCACAGGGATCCTCAAATTTCAAGTTCTGTTTTTTCTTTTTTTACATAGTTCAAAATATTTACTGTCTGTCGAGACTTCTTCTGCACATGTTATTTAGAATTGTGTCCTCTGATGGTAGCCTAGCATTTTACCAACCTTTGGTTATGGGTTTCTATTTTGACTCTATTCTGACATTAGTTAACTTCCAATGATCTCTATTATCTAATGGCTCCTGACCCAGAATATTGTCTGTACGGCTGACTGTTCCAAGTTGAATGTTCCAAGTTTAAGAAAAAAGGGAAATGTTCTGTTCCCGAGTGATGTGTTCTATAATTGCCCATTAGATACAGTTGATTAATGGTGCTATTATGTTCAATGACATGCTCTCCGAGTTCGGCTTGCTGGGTTCAAAAGAAGTGTTGACACATCCAACTACATAGCAGATTTGTCTATTTTTCTTCACAGCCTTATCAGTTTTTGCATCATATATTTTGACTCTATTGAGTCCTGTTAATCTGACTGCAAGGTGTGGAAGAGGAAGTATTCTATAATACCATGATTGATTGTCACATTTTGAATTGGCTTACACGCCGAGCTTTAGACTTGGCTGATTATCCTACAGAAGTCAGATAAGACCCTATTGAAGCCTGTTCCCCTGGACGGGACTCTACAGAATGCTGGGTTTTCAATATGGTTGTTTTAGCCACAGACACGATGGGACTTTTTGACTCTTTATCATGAGAACCCAAGGAAGATTTCACAACACTCTGGGGATGCCTAAGGATATAAATCCCAGTGAGTTTCTGTTCTCACATTGGTGCACATTTAGCCACCATCTATTCAAGATAAGCTCTGCAGTGTTGTAATCAGAGTATGGCTACAGTGGCTCCTGCTCTGGGTAAGCTCATCTCAACTGTGACACTTGGCATTCAGCTTGATTTCACAAGGACAGTTTTCTCTGCAACCACAGTTCTCTAATGGGTCCAAGGAAACCTTGATTTTCAACTCATGTACTATTTTTCTTCTTGTGAGGATGGGAGTGGCAGCTTCCAGGGTTTTATAGGTCTGGGTGGAAAGGTCTTTTTTCAATTCATGTTTGTTCCTTTAGGTTTTAGTTAGCATACAAAGCAACTAATCTCTTTATGCCATTTTCATGTATTTTCTAGATTGCTCCACATTCCTTTCCCCATCCCCCTGTCCTCATCATTTTTTTCCACCCTCATACGTCCCCCTTTCCATTTCCATATCATGTGCATTCTGTTACATTCCCTTCCTTCCTTCAAGCCTCTACTTTCCCTCTTGTCTCATGATTCCCTTTCTAGTTTTCTGGCCTCCATCCAACTCAGTCCCACATAAAAACACATAGAAGAAATTAGGAGCTATGATTCACATGGGAGAGCATATGTAGTGCCTGTCTTTCTAGTCTTCGATTGTCTCCTTCAATCCAAAGCTTTCCAGTTCCGTCCATTTTCTCGCATGTTTTGTAATTTCAGAATTTAAGAATTTCCTTCACATTTGTATAAAATTCCACTGGGTATATTTACCACAGGTTTCCTTATCAGTCAGCTGTTGGTGGCCATCTAGGTACATTTCATGTGGTTGGAAATAGGCCAGGAATAAATATGAATATCCAAGTACCTCTGTAAAAGAACATGGAGCCCTCTAGTTTCGTGCTCTAGAATGGTATAGCTGGGTCATATGTTGGATCTGTTTTTATTTTTAATTTTATTTTATTAACTTATTCATATTACATCTCAATGGTTATCCCCTTGCTTGTATCCTCCTATTCCTCCCTCCCTCCCATTTTCTCCTTACTTCCCTCCTCTATGTCTGTGACTGACGGGGACCTCCTCTCCCTGTATATGCTCATAGGGTATCAAGTCTCTTCTTGGTAGCCTGCTATCCTTCCTCTGAGTGCCACCAGGTCTCCCCATTCAGGGGACGTGGTCAATTATGATAGGCAGATTTGGGCCCAGGGGTCCCGCTCAAACTATGGCACCTGCCGAGGACAATACAGGCCGTAAACTTCAAACCCCTACCCAGATCTAGCCAATGGACAGGACATTTGCCACAGTTGAGTGGAGAGTGGGGTATGACTTTCACATGTACTCTGGTGCCTTATTTATTTATTTTGATAAACCTCCAGACTGACTTCCAAATGAGCATGAATAAATGCTCACCTTTTCCCACATTCATTCCAAATTCTGACTGGGATCAGTGGTAACTTCAAAATGTTTTTGATTTGCATTTCCTGATGCTGTTAAACAAACTTAAAGATATTTATTGGGCATTTGTATCTTTTCTGTTGAGAACTGCTAGTTCAGATAACTGGCCCATTTACTTGGGACTTTGCTTGTGTTATTCTTCCTTTTTGCAATTCTTTATCTAGTCCCCATCTGAGGTACCTGGCAGAGATTTTTCGCTTGTTCTCTGCTCTCTGTTCACTCTACTGATGTAATCATTTATTTTGCTGTGCAGAAACCTTTTAATTTCATGTAATCTCATTTTCCCTTCTAGGGGTTGTTGGCCATACTGTTGGGGTTTTAATTAGAAGATTCTTGCCCATATCTATATTCTCGAAAGCTTACATGACATTTTCTTATAGCAATTTGAGAATTTCAGGGACTTTTAAAAAAATCACACTCTTTAATAAACTTTAAAATGATTTTTTTTTAGTTAGGTGAAAGATAGGACTTGATTTTATTTTTGTGCAGGTGAATCTCCAACCCCACCAGCCTCCTCTATTGAATAGGCCCCTTTCTCTAGGGTACGCTTGGACGCTTATGCAGTTTAGTTTTAAGTGGCAACTTGACAGGACTTAAAAATCACTTAGAAGAGTATCTCATGAGGAATTTTTTCTACATTAGGTTTGCCTGTGGACATGTCTGGAGAGATTACATTAACTATTGTTTGATATAGGAAGACCCAACCCATGATGGGTAGCACCAACTCCCTAAGCAATGCAGTAGAAGAGAGGAGAAGGCCGGTAAGGTTATGTTTAGTGTCTCTGTTCTAGACTGTGGAAGTGATGGGTTAGAAGCTCGAGCTCCCACCTTGACTTTCTGATATGATAGACTGTAACCTAGAATCATGAACTAGATAAACACTTCCCAAAGTTGGCTTTTGTAGTGGTGTTTTACCACATCAACAGACATGAAACTAGAATTGTACCTGTGTTTTGTACCAGTGCCATGGTGGCATTCTCACTATGGTTCTACAGTATCATTTGAGGTCAGATAATGTGATATCTCTGGCTGTATTCTGATTAAAATTTCTTTGGTTATGACCCTTCCTGTTTACTATGAATTTTCAGATTCCACGGACTTCGAAAATTAAATTAGCCACTTTGAGATTCAGTCACATGCGATGTAGACCAGGAGAATTATTTGGTGTTTTCTGTGGATAAAATAGAATTATACAAAAGATGGGAGACACCCAAATGAGAGTTTCACTATCAGAAGGAGCTAGTGATATTTCTGCTTTCAAAGAAGGCATTGTTTCAGATGAAAATATTTCATAATTTGGGCAGGGGAATAAGATCACTTCCAGGTAAGTCTAGAATGGTTTGTCACAAGGGACAGTTTAATGAAATCAAAAGATAGTTATGCAAACAAAAATGTGACAAAGCATTTTATCTAACGTGAGTAATCTACATCCCTATAGAGGGGATGAAATTGAACACCAACACTCAATAAGGCATTACAAAGAATGAGTAAGTTCACAAAAATACAATTACTAACGTCAACTGGGAAGTAAGTCCCAAGATGAATGTACTCTAAGCATACTTGAAAAATTAGTCCTTAGGCAGTGATATATGAAATCTTTATGATTAACAGGGAAAAGATTAAGGTGTTTGTAGATTGTATAATGTGTCCTGCAGGTTGATTTATTGCTTCATAAAGAACTTGACCCAAAGACAACAGGAAAATGGATTCATAAGTGTGCGGGTCAGTTTCAAACACAGCATCAAACAAATTGGCAGAAATACAGAGACAAATGTAGATGGTGAAAAAAAGAAAACACAGAGAAAGTGGGAAAGCTTTTGCCAAAGTACATTCAAAGAGTTGCTACAGTTTTCAGGCCATCACTTGCTATTAATAAAACACAACTTCAAAGCTAAGTATGGTTCTTGCCTATAATCCCAGCACTCAGGAGTGGAGGCAGGAAGATCAGAAACGCAAGGTCAGGCTGGTCTGCATGAGATCCTATGGTTAAAAGAAAACAAAAAACAAAGAGGCAATGTAATGTCACCTGATATGCACAGTAACAAATAAAGAGCAAGTGCCTCACTAGTGTGATATAAAGTCTGGATTGTTCAGTTTATCATATTTTCCTACATGACAGCAAAATAATACACTATAACAAAGTCATCATGAAGACCTCCATCTGCAGCCCACTCCTGTGTGCAATGAAGGCACCCCAACCTTTACACACATGTAGTGAGATTTCAGGGGCCCCGTTTATCAATGGGAGAACAGATAGTAAATGTCTGAGAATCCATTGATCTAGGAGGAATGAGACAGACTGAGTTCCAAGCAGGAAGACCCATTGTCCTGAGAGGACCTCTCCTGCTTGCTTCTGGACAGACTTGTGGTGACTATGAAGGACACGTGCTAAGGACTGCTCAACTGCTGTGTAGATAAGGAGGGCACACAGTGTTAAAGCTGCTCCACAGAGTGTGCCTACTCTCGGTTTCTCTTTTAAGAAGCAGGCACTGCTTTCAGTCTACAAAAATCACTAACAAGTTTAGTTCAGTTTAACTATCTATTTCTGCTCTCTGAAAACTATTTTGGGTGCTGAGAACTAGCTGTGAAACATCCCAGTCATGAATTTGAACTTAATGCTTTGTCTTCATTCTCCTAGTGATAGAAAGTAACTTTGAGAGTTTTGTTATTAAGGCTTATGATATGCCTCAAGAATAAAACAAAATGCCTGTGTGCAAGCCTGAATGCATATGCAATGTAGATGTTAGTGGGTTTGGGGAATGGAACTGAGGTCACCAATTTTGCACAGCAAGCACACTTTCATCTGCTGAGACATCTCACTACCTACTCCGTTTTCTTTATTAAATAAAACACTGTTGCCTAAAACCGTTCAAATATAGATAAATAAACTTATTTCTATTTACTAAACATCCTATGGCACATGCCTTAAACATAAGTTCATAAACACTTCATTAAGCATTATCACACACATACAGGTTTAATAAACACTGGTACACAATGGGGTTATGCTACTGACAAGTTTATGAGGCTATAAAAATAGTGCCTTATGTTCTTATTATATATCTAAATATTCTAAACATCTTTTCCAAACATCAGTGCTTCACAGTGGCTCAAACATCAGCCTTCTATTCCCCCTTGCCCATCTTTACTCTGACCCCATTCAACTTGAGTCTTGGCAGGTTGCCCAATATCAACCACCTTACTGATTCATTTGATGCCCAGTCGATGGCAAGTTCTACTCTGAAAATACAGCAGGGTCGGAGATGGAGTCCCCTCAATCCCTGCTCTTCCTGGCGGTTCCTAGTTGCCTTTGCCCCAATACAGAGGTTTTTCCATTTTTGAAAGAGCAATCCCTGCATCAAAGCCTTTTTGACTTTGGATTTTAAAAGCCAGACCGTCAAGATTTAGAGAAGGGACAATGCCTTTTTCTTGCGAAAGTAGGAAGTCTACCTGATCCCATATAATTTCATTACATGCTGCCTATATCACAATTAATAAATTAATTTATCTTGGTCATGTGCATATCATAGGTGAGTATGTTTTGAATATATGCATGTGCCAGAGGTTGCCATCTGGTGTCTTATTTCTCTTTCCACCTTGTTATTTGAGATAGGCCCTCTCACTGGACCTGAAGCCCCCTGATTCAGCTAAACTAGCTATCTAGCAACCAACAGAGAGGGGTCTGGCTGTCATTCAGTGTCACCCCTCCAAGCTCTGAAGTTACAGATGTGTGTCGCCACCCCTGAATTATATGTGAGTACCAGGGATCCGAACACTGGCCTGTGTGCTTTGCAAAGCAAGTGCTTTACTGACTGAACCATCTTCTCAGATCTGAGTCCTGTTCTTATGCTCTTAAAATTACTCTGCTGAAAATGGGCCAGCTATTTCTCACCAGAACTTCTGGCTGAGGCAATGTCTCCCAGAGCTCTGTTGCTCAAGGTGCATGCCGCATCTCTGTATCTCTTAGCCTTTCCAGGTCCTTCCACGTATACCTTCCTTGGAGGGTACTCTACCTGCTGGCTCTAACCCGCTCTCCAAAAGTCCATGAAAAACCTATGTAGGAGACTTAGCAGAATAAGAGCTAGTCACTAACATGAGGATAAAGCAATGCCGTTCTCTCCCACTCAAATCCCATGCTAGAGGATTCAATAGTTTATTCCTGTTTACGGAGAAAATAAGTAGCATTTTTTCTTGTGATACCTAACTTCTTCCCTACTGAATCGCTTCCTCACCAGTCCTTCTGATCTCTGACAACCTGGCATATGTGACCGTGAACTGTTCATCCATGTCAGCCTTTAGAGATGAGAAGCCTGAACAAATATATCTACTGTCAACAGTGAGATGATGGCATCTAAAAAAGTGCTTCTCAACTTACCTAACTCATATATATATATATATATATATTACCTGATATGCAGGTTATCTGATATGTGACCCCTGTAAAAGGGTCGTTTGTTGCTCAAAGGGGTCATGACCCACATGGTGACACCTGCTGACCTAGAAGAAGAAAGAAGCAAAGCTTGGCGTTAGGTTCTTTATTTCAGCCTTCCGCTTGACATTTTAGCAAAAAGGCTACCCTCTGCACTTCCAGCTTAGGCCTATACACAGCAAGAAAAAGCGCCTTCCCTTCAAATACCTGACTCCTGCTAATATAAAATGTTGGTGAATGTAAGCAGAGCAGTGCATACTGTCACCGAATGCGTTGTGTGTGCACATTCTAACTTCTTGACCAAACAAGGAGAAATTATAACACCTTTCAACCTTTTGAAGTGCAGAGGAAGAAGCCTCAGTTTGATTGCACATGTGTCTTATTCCGACGGTTTCCTCTGCAAGTATTTTCTTTAAGAACACCAACAGCAGAGTGATATCAAACCAAGGCTGCGGTAGCTGGCAAGGTCCCTAGGCTGGCTGCGGGGTACCAACAAACTCCAATTCTCCTCCAGCATCTTTCTCTGCAAGGAGTCCCCAAGTGAGATGCTGATTCATATACCTATGCCCCTTAGAGTCAGCCGGGGGCTAGTAATAACTTTGACTTCTCTTGGCAGGTCACATCTGGATGGGGTTTACAAGCCACAAATCAACCCCATACTCAATAGCTCTAACTGATCTCAACTTCTGAAGCTATGTTCTCAGCACCTTGTAAGAAAGTTTACTGCTTGTGTTTCCCCAGCCTAAACACATGTGCTCAACAAATCTCTCCTTCCTGTTAAGAAGCTCCTATACAAGCTAGGCATTAGAAATGTGCATCTTCAAGCTCCTTCAGCATTGTTTTTATACATTAGTGTATAACACAGGGCACTGTGACAGTCCTAAAACTGGGCCTTGTAAGCTCACTGCTTACCTTTGAAAACTTGCAAGCTACATTTGCCTAAAAATGTTTAACAGCACTCACTCATCTGCCATCACTATCACTAAATTCCTTGAAAAGCATTTCTTGGTTCTCTAGGCCCAAATTAACTTGATGCTCTTTTTCATAGCAAGAAATGCCATTTCAGTGGCCTTTAGATGCTGACTGATTAATAAATGACTATTAGGGAAATCCCACATGCTAAGCACTGGAATATTACAGGCACATAAGTCATCAGGAATAATTCCAGATTCAGAACCTATTGTTGGTACTTTCTAGACAAGTAACTTATGGTAAGCTCTTTAGCTTTTCTGAGCGTAGATTGTCTCTTTTTCTCTTTTTCTTTCTTTCTTTCTTTCTTTCTTTCTTTCTTTCTTTCTTTCTTTCTTTCTTTCTTAATGTATCTGAATGTGTCCAATCTTGGAAGCTAAGTAGGTTGAGCCTGGTTAGAAGTTGGATGGGAGAAGAAAGATTGACAACTATGCAATATATGTATATATTTAGCTCTGGTAGGAAATGATAACAGTTTCTTCAGTTTCCAACTAAGAGCTTATGATCTAGTGGTCCATCTGAAGATGATCTGGAGAATCTAAAATGGAGACTAAAAAATGATCCAAACCATCCAACACTAGCCATTGTGTAATTCCTTCAGATGATGTCTTTACCCTTGTCAGCGTTTGTAAAGAACAATTATACCCATCCCCTCTTGTTTAAGAGTAAGCACAAACACACGACGGGGGCACTATTCAGTGTGCTAGAAATAAATATAAATCTTGTCAACACATTGTTTTCCCAATCACTGTCTGAAGACACAAATTGAATTTTTATGCTTTGAAACGTGGAGATTGACACTGAGAAAAGGTTAGGCACTGCCTATTAAGTGCATGTGTGGATTTTTTTTTTAACTAATAATAAAATACTAAACTCAAAGTGACAATTACTTCATTTTTGTCTTTTTTTCTGTTAGTAAAACATACATAGAATATGTGAAATATTTTCGCCTAGGCTGTTAGGAGAAGGGTGTAACTAACATTTCCTTTTCAGTCTGAAATTTTACAGGAATGTACGGAGACATCTGTGTGGAATTAACAGCGCTGATTCTATTGATTCAAGTGACTCCTCACTTCCAGTCTCAGGACTTCTAAGACAGGCTTTTGTCTGCTTTCTTTAATAAAAATATGACTTGTCTGCATTATGGGGGACAGAATTAAGCCAGGATAACACAAACTTGTTTAAGTATAAAGTCCAGACCATCAAGTTGCTTCATATGTTTGCATTCATTTATAAAATATGATCTCCTGAGATATCCTTCACTGGGCCAAACACCAAAACAAGCAAACGAATTCAGAAAGCTCAAAAGACAGTATAAGTGTTCTGGGTTCTTGAAGTTGATAAATTAAACTTTCCTATGTAATAAAATGACTTCATCTTGGAATCTTGTTGGCTGTTTAATTTATGGACACTACGTGATCCAAGCTTACATTTCATAAATGTGTAAATATATTTAAGACAGATCACACCAGGTTCATTACTCATGCTGTTTAACCTTCAGCTCTGAACAGTGCCTCCTTCTCATTGGACTCTTCTAGAAAATCCCTCGTGGTGCTCGGGGGTTTTGTGGGGTTTTTTTTGTTTGTTTGTTTGGTTGGTTGGTTGTTTTTTTTCCCCAAGGCTTGCATACTTCATTTTTTGTTTTGTTTTGTTTAGTGACTGTTCAATTTATATACCAGCAAGCCACTAATAAAAGACTAATACAATCTACAGCAAAGAGGCAGAAAATCACGAGTCACACAATATAACAAAAACCATGAGAAAGGCAATAATTAATTGCTGTTTTGTTCACACTGAGCCCTAGGTCCAAAATGATATGTGAGTTTCCTTCCCATAAATAAACTGTATACTATAAACATACATGTGATGTTTATGCTGCAAATAAGCATAAACATATATTGAAGAGTTTCATATCTTATTATTTGGAACAGTTAGAAAGTAGGAAGCAAAAGACCAATATATATTTTAGATCTATATTTTTCTATGAAAAAAAAGGAAATTTATCTCTAGGTAAAAATATGCAGAAGTCTGGAAGAAGATGGTAATAACGTGACTATGAATACATAGGGCCTGAGAAGTCCCTGATCAAGACTCGGGATGATGCAGTATTTGCTGATGTATACCTCTTTGCTTCATAGACAGAGGTTCTTACAGAATCTTCCCACAGCAGAAATGGCAGAGCCACAGGCTTTCACATGGCAGAAGAACCAAAGGGGCCACAAGCTTTCTAAAGCCTCTTTTAAGAGAGTAATAACTCCATAAAGAGGGCGGAGCCTTCACCACCAATCATTGCCCAAAGGTCCCTCTCAACATGGCCATATTGGAGATTGTTTCAACATAGAGGGACACAACTATTCAACTATAGGAATCAATTATAGCAACTATAGGATGCTCCAGACAGCCATTTGCCATGAGTCCTGAATGCCTTATATATGGCAAGAATGTTACCCCATCTATTTTCCTGGGCCATGTTTTAGGGTTGTGTTTGCAACAGGCAAGCGAAGGATGAGGTAACGTTTTCCCTTCCTCTCCAGAATGATTTGACTGCTTCTGGATGCTATAAATGCATATAATCCCTCAGCTGTGTGATACTGCTGTGATAACAAGTTACCATCTGCACAGCATCTGTCCTGGCTGCTTTGTCTTGTCCTTGTGGGACTTCAAAGAACTCATGCAACTCAACAGGAAACAGGCTCTTTGCTTTCCTTTAAAAAAAAAAAAGGGTTCCTCCACCTATTATTTTTGAGACACGATCTTGATCTTGCTCTGTAGCTCAGGCTAGCCTGTAACTCACAGTAATTCTTCTGCCTCAGCTTTCCAAGTGCTGCGATTGTAGACTTCGAATCACCATGTCCACCTCCTAGTGTTACTTTGTCATGTACTTTTTTTATCTACATATGTTATAAGACCCATGTTAATCCTTTTAGTTTAAATACCAAATCATCTTTTAAAACAAAGGACCTTCCAGGAAGGTTACAGTTGTCCCACTTTGCTATGATACTGCCCTCTTCCCCTGTCCCCACTCCTTACCGCTTGTATGATACAAGCCACAGTTAACATTAATGTGTTCTGAGATCTTGAGATTGATGGGACACTCCAGACCCTCACATCACAAAGTCTGAACTTTTTCATCTTTACTATACTGAGGAAGTCTGGGTATTTGAACTATATAGTAGTGAATAACATTGGGAGGATATGATTTTGTTTGCCAGAACAGCGATCAAGATGAACTGTATATATCCCCTTTGAACTGAATGTTCACTTCTTTGTCCATGACTCATGTAATTTTTTTTATTCTTAGTCTGTGTGTGTGTGTGCACATGCGCGCGTGTGTGCGTGAGGGCCAGCTATGCAGATCAGAAGAGGATGTTGGATCCCCAGAGCTGCTCTCCCAAAGGACCCAAGTTTCATATCCAATACCCATATCTGATCCACCTGTAACTCCAGCTCTAGCCCTCCCCCCACATAACTTTGAAAATCTCTATTTAAGTGGTGAATTGAATTGATACTATTTGTCAGCAAGTTTCCTCAACAAATTGCACTTTGGGTCCTTGCGTTGATAGCTCTGTGGCTTTAAGAGATTGGACTGAAGTTTAAAAAAAAAGAATGGCAAAGTTGAAGGATCCAGAGGATCCTAGAAACCTACAAGAAGAACATTATGATAGGCAGATTTGTGCCCAGGGGTCCCACTCAAACTAAGGCACCAGCCAAGGACAATACAGGCCGTAAACTTCAAACCCCTACCCAGATCTAGCCAATGGACAGAACACTCTCCACAGTTGAGTAGAGAGTGGAGTCTGACTTCCACACGTACTCTGGTGCCTCATATTTGACCACGTCCCCTGGATGGGAGACCTGGTGGCACTCAGAGGAAGGACAGCAGGCTACCAAGAAGAGACTTGATACCCTATGAGCATATACAGGGAGAGGAGGTCCCCCTCAGTCACAGTCATAGGGGAGGGGAGGAAGGGGGAAATGGGAGGGAGGGAGGAATGGGAGGATACAAGGGAGGGGATAACCATTGAGATGTAATATGAATACATTAATAAAATTTTTAATAAGTTTTATACAAGTCTTGATAGAGTTATGTCCCCACCCAACACACTTGAAACCTTCTGAATCAGTTCAAAGGCTTTGAGTTCCTTGTGATTCTTGTAATGGTCATGGACAGAGCCAACGAATCACCCTTCTCTCAAAGACAGAAAATAACAGTAATGAAGAGACTATTCACTTGCTTTTTTCTCCACCTAGGCCAAATTTCCATATGGATTTTTAAGGCCATTACCTGGAATATAATTTAATTATAAAATAAAAGAGGATTCTTAGCTGTTAGCCAAGGAAATTAAAACTATCGCAGTCAGAAGGGAACTCCATAGGAAGGGAGTCAGACAGCTATGATAAAACCTACAGAACAAGACTTGGGAGGCACATGCCTAGAACGGTCACTTTAAAAAGGTAGATGCTGTGCACTTGCCCTCTTGTTCTATTCCTGCTCCTTTAACATTTCATCCCTGACTTTCAGTTCAGTGTCTCAGACTCGATGTCTAATGGCAGAACTGAGGCATTAGTGGGGAAGGCTCCACCATTATCCTTCCATATCTGAGGCTGTAGAACTGAGTCTCACTGAGTCGCACTGTAAAATGTGGATGATCCCTGGAAAAAGAACTGGATAAGGAGTTGGGAACTTGCAAACGTATAAATGACCCTAACTTCTCACTCCAGCCTAGGATTCTGATACATAGTATGACCTGAAATTCTCTGTGGGTAAATTTTCTGGGCTGGACTTGTATTTATTTTGCCAGCCTCTCCTCACTTTTTAAAGTGTTACATTTTCTAATAGTCAGCATGCTGAAGAAGATGGATGCCAGTCTGACTCTCCTGAGTTTGCTACCATTATACCATTTTTCTTTCTTTCTAGAAAATGTGATGCTCTCTGATTTCCTTGGTACTCTGTTATTTTCTATTCTTCTGAAAGTTCTCACTGCTACCCCTACTACCTGGCCTTCATTTTTTTTAAATGGTGAGTTAAACATTCTCTCAATCTCTGGCCTATATGTTCTATTTTTATCCCTTCATGTCTTGTAGGCAGGGTAAGTTTTGGATTGAAGTTTTTGTGGCTGGGTTGGCATTCTCCTCCCTCCACTAGGAATCTTGTCTAGTTGGAGGGTGTCCTCTTCAGTCTCCATGGCCCCTGCTACTAGGAGTCTCAGCTAAAGTCCCCCTCATATCCTCCTAGACACTGAAGGAATGTCCAACCCAACATCCACCCCAGGGGAGAACACCAGCCCCTGACACTATTAACCATACTCTGCAATGCTTGGAGAGAGGAGCCTAGCAGAGCTGCCCTCTGAGAGACTCTACCCAGCAGTGTTTCAAAACAGATGCTGAAACTTAGAACCAAACATTGGGCAAAACATATAGAGTTTAGTGAAGGGGTGGGGAAATAAAATGACCTACAGGTGACAAGGGCTCCACAAGAAGACCAATAGAGCCAACCAATCAAGGCCCAGAGTGGTGTGTGGTGTCTGAAGAGCCAACCAAGGACTATGCATAGACTGGACCTAGGTCCTCTACATAGATGTAGCCAATGAGCAGCTTAGGCTTCATGTGGGTTCTCTATTATGGGGAGCAGGGGCTGTCTCTGACATGAATTCTGTTGCCTGCTTTCTGATCACTCCCCCTTGGCAGGTCTACCTTACCAGGCCACAGGGAAAGAGGACAAGCCCAGCCCTGATGCTACATGGTCAGCTGGGGTAGTTTGGTAGAGGGACTCCGCTTTTCTGAGAAATAGGGGAGCGGGAGGAGGAGGGAGAGTGGAACTGGCAGGAGAGGAGGGAGGGAGATACAACCAGGATGTAAAGTGAATTAATAAATAAATTAATAATAGTAAAAAAGAAAGTGGGTCGGCTGAAACAGCTTCAGTGGAACCTCAAGGTCTCACCCAAGCCTGGAAGTGGTGATGAAAGTCGCCCTTTTATTCTCTGAAGGGGCTGCTCAAGGAAGAATTTCCTGAAGACTTTGATCTGAAAAGCATCCAGTGCTTAGAATCTTTACCACAAGAAGTTCTCCTTCTAGTGATTCTAGACCCTCTGACCCTCTGACCCATCACATTCAGGTCATTTCCCTTTGATCCTCTACTTCTACGACCGTGCACCTTATCCAGACAATTTCATTTTTTCCTCTGTTGTGCTCACTCTAGTGGAGTAAACAAGCACCTGTGTTTCCTCTGACCTCTTTCTGGTATTAGCAAAAGCCACAGCTGTGTGCTGCTCACTGACCAACTGGTTCTTTATTCACAGGGAGAAACTTTGATACAGAAGGAGCCTATGGGATCTTCTCCTACAGAAGCTGCTCCAGCAGAGGCCCCTTTTCATTCATTTGCTTGGTTGTTTTGTTTTGTTTTCAGCTTTTATTTTTCTCTCATCCGTTACATCCCAATGTCAGTTTCCTCTCCCTCCATTCCTCCCAGTCCTTCCACCTCTGCCTCTTCTTTTCCCCAGATAAACACCTCCTCTATTTTCCTTTTTAAAAAAAATGAGCAGGCCTCCCAGAGATATCTACCGAACATGGCCTAACAAGATACAATATGACTAGACCCAAACCTTCATATCAAGGCTGGATGAGGCAACCCAGTAGGAAAAAAAGGGTCCCAAGTACAGGCAAAAGAGTTAGAGACACCCCTAAATCCCATTGAGACTTACAAGAATATCAAGCTATACAACCATAAGGTATATGCAGAAGACCTAGCTCAGACCTGTACAGGGCCCATGACTATTGCTTCAGTCTCTGTGAGGCCTATGAGCCCTGCTTATCTGATGCTGTGGGCCATCTTCTCTCAGTGTCCATGACACCTCTGGCTCCTACAATCCTTCCTCCCCACTTCTGTGGGGTTCCCTGACTCTGCATAGAGTTCGACTGTAGGTCTCTGAATCCCGTCCTCTCAGTTGTTGGACAATGCCTCTCTGATGATAACTAGGCTAAGCACCGATCTATGAGTGTAACAGAAGATCATTAGGAATCATTTTGCTTGACCCCATCTCTGACAATAATTTCTTCAGATTAACTCACAAAAGTACTCATTACCATGTCCCCCAAATTAGTTCATTTTACCCATACTCATTTAATCCTTTCCTCTTACTCAACAGAAGCCTTTGTAACAATTGATTCCTCACTCTTTCTCACGTAGTGTTCTTGACTTTGTTCCTGTAACACTAGATCCTCACTTTCCTCCTATCTCATTGCTTACCAACTGCAGTTTCTTGCCATCTCTCTCTGAGTGCAACAGACCTGAAGATGGGCATGGTAACTGGTCCTCTCTCCATCTCACATTGCACTCTCTCCCCAACTTACCTTTTCTGGTTCTCGCAGAATGTTTATCATTTGCCAGCATCAGTGCTACCTGTTCTTAATCTTCTAGAAAGACTGCAGGTTCACAGCTCTGCCTCTTGGAGGTCTCAGATTGATTTCAGGGTTCCTAGTTTTCTCACCACTGCCTCATTCAGAACAATGACCTTCTTCTGTACTTGTTTTTCTTCTCCATCCTTTTGTCAGTGTGTTGGACCATGGAAGTGCTATTGTTTGAGACAATGAAATTCTAGAAGAGCAAACTAGTTTTGTTTCTGTGTTTAGACTAACAGCATAGGGTGTTATCAAAATCTACAGAAGTTCAAGGTACATGAGGAGTCACAAATGTCAAACGGCCAGTGTAGTTGGGTAAAGGCATTGCTTGCTCGTGATTCTTATTTCCCTATGGTTTCCCTTGACATTGTTGTCTTTCTCATGCTTCTTTTGAAGAGCTTTACTAGAAGCACAACTGTGATTTAATCAGCTGATCAACAACTGTTCGAAACTCAACTTAATCAGGCACTACTGTAATATCCACGTGTAGGGATGATAGATATATTTTTCCAGAGCACCCAGTAAAATATGTGCCCTCTACAGTAGTGCAAATCACCTTTCCAGAAGTAATCACTGACATAAGCAAAAGGGAAGCTCTGCTTAATTTAAGGCAATCCTTGACTACCTCTGCCCCAGAGAAAGTGCAATTTCCTTGTAGAAGAGACAGAATAAGAAAAATTACAGAACAAATGAATTCTGAGTAATTTAGGGGTAAACATTCACTGCATTTATTCTATTCATAACTCAATGAACTTGATAACTGCACTGATTTGCTTTGTTACTATAGCAAAACACCCAAAGCTTTATTTACATACATACATCTAAACATGCATACATACATACATACATATATATACATATGCATACATACATATAACTTACTTAGCTCACAGTTTTAAAGATTGACAATGGAAACAGGAAGACACATTGGCAAGGGTGATGAATAATAGTCAGGCAATGGAAAACCAAAGATGGGGAGGGAGGGACTACTTCTGTGACCTTTCATTGGCCCCACTCCTTAGAGGTCCCAGGATTTCTTTACCCTGCCACACTTGGAATGAAGCTTATAATGTACAAACTTTGGAAATATATTAGTCATCTGTAAACCATATCAACTGACATTTACAAATTTGCATTATTTGAGTAAATAATTTTTGAAGAATTAATATTCTTACAAAACTTATTCTTCTCAGACAGAAATGAGAGGCACAGCTACACTTATTATTCACATGTCTCCCCTAGAAAGATTTCACATGTAATTTCTATTTTGTATATAGTGAAAATGATTTCCTGAAAATGTTTTCTTATATATGTAAATATTAATTTGTTTACTAAGTCAAATAATATTTATAAACCCTATTTTTAAAATATACTAGCACCTAGACTTCACCCACCACCCAGCTCCTCGCACTGACAGACATGGGTTGTTTTCAACCTTGGCCACAAAAGCTTCATTTAGTTGTGGGCAGTAGTCAACGGAAAGAAGCACTCTAGTAAAAGTGCTGAGAGTCGGATTGAATGTTCAGCTCCAAACAAGGCATCGGTACTAATCTCTCTACTACCACTCAGGGAATATTGAGGAAGACTGTGAGACAAAGTAGACGGAGAGGCACGCTGTGAAATGCCACCTTTGGACACAGCATGCCTATCTCAGTCATGAAGTCACAGCATCTATGGGTACCTGTGGAAGATCTTCTTAAGATCAAGCCAGTCAAAATTCTGCCGCAAATGGGATATATGGTCTAGAGGCCATGCCCCTTACTGAGAAGCCACAGACATTGGATAGTAGCTGAGAAAGGGAGACTCTTGCTTTAGTCTTACTTTTTTATTTATTTTTTAATGTGACTACTAGTAAGCTTTTCATGCTCCAGTGGAGGGTCCCACACCCACACACATTTATGCAACAGTAGGTGAGTTTAGTGGGCTTTAAAAATAAAAAATTATTTAAAAAGACATGAAGTTAAGAGGGAGTTGTGTTGGTCATATATGGGTGTATTTAGAAGGGAGAAAAGAAGGGGGTGAAAATGATTATATTTTACTGGAAACATGAAATTCTCAAATGTGAAGAAAAACTTAAACTATATCAACGAAAGGGTATAAGTTTCACAGTTTTCATTTCTTAGTATGTCAATAAATTCCTTTGTCATTATATTTTTTAAGTAACTATTTAAGTTCCTCGTTCACATCTTATTGATATGACATTAATTTCTGGGAGAATCGATAACAAACATTGCAGCTCTGTGTATGTATCGCAATTTTATGAGTACACTCATAATAATCTATGATCATGAAATGAAAGAATCCATTGCGACTATATCTCACAGGTTAGAGTTATGCTACCACACAGAATAGCTTAGGGGCTAATACCAATTACAGAAAACAAAGAATCTTTTACATTCTGTCTTTTAAGTTAATTTAATTATTAACTTAGTAAAAGACTACTTGATGTAAAATAATTATTTCATACATATTTAAAATTTTACATTAAGTATGAATATTATTGTTACTACTTCTTTCTGCTTGTTTACCTCTAAAATTTTCATTTCTATAGAAATAGATGAAACCTTTGATTCAGTATCTTCCTACATGGAGTGGAAACAAAAGTAAGATTTTTTTTAAGGATACTTTTTTTCAATGTTTCATGTACTGGAGCTTTAAGTTCATTTTACTGAAACATTGATCACAAAACTGCATATTTTCCACTTCTAAGTCCATTGATTTAATTTAAAAAAACTTCTGTCTTGTAACAAACTTTAAACTTCAATAGTGAATTTTATATTATGTTTAATCTTTCTATTTCTTTTCCAACTAGTTTTTTTGGCTCTGATGTTAGCACAATATGCGGGAAAATTATTTAATTTTTCTCTAAACCACTTAAATATAATCAATAAAAATGCCATCGTTCCCATAAATTCCATTTGCTCTACTTAAGAAGAACCAGGAAGTGAACCAGGTGCTTGGCATTTTTTTCAAAGGGACCCGAGTTGTTGTATAAAGCTAGTTATCTGGGAAACTCTATGGAATGTGCAAGTGATATGAAGTTGCCGAGACACTCACTTTTTAAATTTTTGCCTTACATTTTTTGATTTACTAGGACTGCTTATGTATCTCTTTTTTACAAACCCTATTTTCTTTTGTTTTGGGCTCCTTCCCTTATTCCCCTGAAATAGTTATGAGAGTCTTTCAGGCTCAGATTTCACATCTTTAGACTATATTAGGAAACTTATAGGATTGACTTTTGAAGCCAACTGCAGCAGCGCATTTAAGATTCTTGGATGAGGCCCCTCCCATACCTAATATTTGTTTATTCCAATGTAGAATGGATCCCCACTTACTATGTAGGGAAATTTAAGTGACTCCAAAGAAAATAATTTCTTGAAAGTCTACCTTGGATGAATATATACAGCAGGTAATTCTTTTTCTATAAAGTATCCTAATTTTACATAAAAACATCATTTTAGTGACTTTACTGCTAACTTGGTATTTTTAAAGTTATATTTATTTTATTTTTAAGTTTCTTTAAAGTTCATTTCTAATAGTGATTGAACAGAACAAATACAGACCTGGCTGCTATCTTTAGTTATATATATATATATATATATATATATATATATATATATATATATATATATATATTGCTTGTTTATTCTTACATTCATATATTTGGTGAGATGAGGTGGGTGAGTAGATATTGGAAGGAAAGTGGATGCTTGCAAAACAGTATGGGTGTAAGTTTGCAAGTTTATATGTTTATAGCAAGCATTAGGCTCACATGATAGGTAGTCCAGGCTGGGCAGGTAAGTGCCAAATCTGTGGGGTAGGTTGTCAGGAAGGCAAGCTGGAGAGAAGAAAAGTTTCAGCAGTCAGGTCACTACTCCCTTGGGAAACTTCAGTTCTGCTCTTAAAACCTTTTAACTGACTGGATCAGGCCCACCAAGATACGCAAATATAATCTCGATACTGAAAGTTAATTTTGTAGATGCTAAGTCCAAAAAATGCCTCCATTACAACATCTAGACTCATGGTCAATTTAATTATAAAAATACCCAGTTATGGGCTAAAGAGGTGGCTCAGTGGTCAAAAGCACATATTCTTCTTACAGAGGACCTAGGTTCAATTCCCAGCACTCATATCAGGCAGCTCACTAACCACTACCTGGAACTCTAGCTTTGGGCAAATCAACTCTCTTCTTTTTATGCAGATATATACATAAATAAATAATATTAAAAAATTTTTTAAAAAATACACAGTGAACACATAAAACTGACAACCACATTGGACAAGAAAAATAGAATAATACTATTATCCACAGCACCAAAGGATCTTAAAATATCTACAATAAACTTGATGAAATACTAACAGTTACATTGCTAAAAGAAATCAACAAAGCCAGATGAGGTGGCATACCTATAATCCCAGCACTCAGGAGTCAGAGGGAGGCGGATCTTTGTGAGTTCAAGGTCAGCTTGGTCTACAAAGGGAGTCTAGGACAGACAAGGCTACACAGAGAACTCCTGTCTCAAAACAAACAAACAAAACAACAACAATGAAGAAGGAGAAGAAGAAGAAGAAGAAGAAGAAGAAGAAGAAGAAGAAGAAGAAGAAGAAGAAGAAGAAGAGAAAGAAAGAGAAAGACCTAAAAAATTTTTTAATTAAAAAAAAAAAGAAAGAAAGCCCTAATAAGAGTTGTTCTATGTCTATGGTTCATTGATTCAAACACCCACCAAGTACTGATGAGATGTCCACTCTTCTAAACTCTGTCTACAAATTCATTGAAGTTCCAAACATAATCCCATTAGTGCTAAACTGAAAAAAAAAAGGCTTACTTACATGTCCATCACATCAAATGAATAGAGAAACTATGATATGAATAGGCACTCACTGAAATGTTCCCATAGTATGATTACTAAGCAAAACAGGTGATGAAGCACCATACAGTAATAAGGAATAAACTGATGATTACTAAAATATGAAAGCTATACGTTCATGCTATAGAAAAGAATCTAAGAGGATATGCCGTATGATTCAACTCATACAAAATTTATATGTTCTACCTGAGTCAAACTAAGCTAGAGCAAAACAATACATACAGGATGTGCCACCTGGGTGGGCGTGGGCGGACTGAGTGAGTCATTGCCCTGGGGTTCTTCCCTTAGTGGTGGAAGAAGAGTGGCACAGCTTTGAGCCGTCATCTCAGCTCATCAAACTATATTCTTATAATACGTACATTTCACAATATATAATTTTCCCCTCCATTTACAGAGAAAAAGAAAAATGCATATGGTGAGTGAGGTTAGGTTCAGCCACCCTGGAGCTGGGATCAGTTGTTTCTTGACAAAATATTTTTGTGTGATTTGATTTGTGACCATTTGTTTGTACTGCTTTGATTAAAATTTATT
Organism: Acomys minous; assembly: GCF_964271855.1. Classification (NCBI taxonomy): domain Eukaryota; kingdom Metazoa; phylum Chordata; class Mammalia; order Rodentia; family Muridae; genus Acomys; species Acomys minous. Next base: position 29,315,563 of record NC_140486.1, read on the forward strand.
TTAAGTCCTCTTACTGACTTCCAAGTTAAGATGGGTAGAACGAAAACATCTGAAACTCCCCAATTCCCAGCTGTAATGGGAGAATAACAAAGAGGGGAGAGCAGTCAAAATTCCTCAGATGCAGTCAAAAGGAAGGGCAGAATTTCACGACACACACTTCCAAATGTGCAGCCCCGACTGAACAGGAGAGAAGAGGTGGGAAAGGTGTGGAAAGAAGGGATGGGAGGGGAGAAAAGTTTCTTAAACCTACCCATCTCAACTCTGCTGTAAAATAAAATTTCTAGTTCAGTCCTGGAACACACGCATGGTAGGCAGAATGTATGGCAGAAATCTTTAATTACTATATGACCTTCAACCAGAGCAGAAGCTGAAGCCTGTATAAGAAAAGTATCAGAAGGATGCTAGTGTTTGTTTTTGTTTATTTGTTTCGACTTGATACAAGGTAATGACATCTGGGAAGAAGGAATCTCAATTGAAAATCTCTTCCATCAGATTGGCCAATAGGCATGTCTGTGGGGGCTTTTTCTTGATTAATGATTGCCATGGGAAGGCCCAGCCCACTGTGGGCTGTGCTATACCAGTGAAGGGGTTTTGTGGGTTGTAGATGAAAGCCAGGCTGAGAAAGCCATAGGGAGGAGCAAGCCAGTAAGCAGCATTCTCCTATGACCTCTACTTAGTTGCTGCCTCTAGGTTCCTGCCTGGAATTCTTTGCCTGACTTGCCAGGCTAATGGACTCCAGGCTGTAGGATGAAGTAAACATTTCTCTCCTCAGGTTACCTTTGATCATCACAACAATAAAAACCCTAACTAAGACAGGAAGTTCAATATATGTTGTTGCTGGTAGAACACGAAAGAGATTAGCCCCTAGCTTCTGAGAAAGCTGATTTGTGCTGGGCACATTCCTGGATAGAATAAAGTGACCAGCAAGGACACCATCAATAGGGCGGTGTGGTACCCAGAAAGTGATATGCTGTACACTACAGATGACAATTATCTAGAATAAAGATACTGGAAAATTCAGATGAAATTTCCCTAGGAAATAATGATAGCATAAACCCAGTAAGAAAGAATCTTTCAAAATTTTATTTAATTTGAGAATTGTATACAGGCATATAGAATACATTTTTGCCTGAGTCCACTCCCTTCTTTTCCCTCTAGTTCTTCTGTCATCCACCACCACTTTTCCTTCCAACTTCATATGCTCTTTTTTGTTTGTTTGTTTTTAACCCCGTGAGTTCAATTAATGCTGCCTGTGTGTGCAAGCAGACTTTTAATTATGGACTAGCTTAATTGTAGCAATATAGGTATAATTAGAGCTGCAGCAATATATTATTCGTTTGTAAGTTGAATTCTCTTGCTTTGATTTTCAAATACAAAGTTCAATATATTTAAAAATAAAAGAGATGATAAATGGCCATTAACTAAAAGCTTCATACCCAAGGACCTAAGATATATATACATATATATATATATATATATATATATATATATATATATTAAGAAGCAAAACCAAATCAAACATTAATATATTCCTGACTAAATTAAGTAAATGTAGACTTGCTGGATAATCAGATCATCAACAAAGAAGGAAGTTTTGAGATAACCACAACCAGCATAGGAAAAGAAAGGACAATTGACTCCAGTGGACAGATAACAGGCCAGGCAAACATGTCATCTGTCACTGAAATAAGGAGCTCTACACACAGAGTCCAAAAGATACTCAAAGATAGAACAACAAAAAGTTCATTTTTTTTCCTGAAAAACAACTGAATTTGTATATGAAGTATAGTACTATATTGTAGGCTCAATTTTCTTAACCAAATATTTTATTACAACTTATTAACTGAGCATGTCATTTATAACCCGACTAGTCAAAACAATGGGAAAAGAGGATTAAGGAACACAATAACAAAACCGTAAGGATATCAGTTCAAAGGAACAATTCTTTTGGCGTAATCAGCAGGATTTCTTCTGCTGGAACCTGGAGTAACCAGAACCAAGCTCCCACAAGAGGTTGTCGGTCTTCTAGTGGATTAACCTCACCTGTTCTATCACAAGACTGTTCTGATCCCACACTTGGGATCCTAAAAAACAGGTTTATCTCTCCTTCACTATATTCCAGAATAAAAACATAGATGACAACATGTACCAAGACAGGTTTTGCTAGCTAGTGTTATGTTGACATGATACACAAACTAGAGTTATCTGAAAGTAGGGAACCACAATTGAGAAAATGCCTCTGCAAGATCCTGCTGTGAGGCATTTTTTTTTGATTAGTGACTGATGGAGGAGGGCACAGTCCATTGTGGGAGGTTCCATCCCTGGGCAGGTAGCCCTGGGTTCTATAAGAAAACAGGCTGAGCAACCCATAGGGAGCAAGTCAGTAAGCAGCACCCCTCCATGGCCTCTGCATCAGCTCCTGTCTCCAGGATCTTCCCTGCCTTACTTGAGTTCCTGTCCTGGCTATCTTGATAATGAACAGCAGTATGGAAGTGCAAGCTGAATAAACCATTTTCTCCCCAACATTCTCATGGTGTATTGTTGCAGCAAGAGAAGCCATTAACTATGACATAGGTCTTTGATAAATTTATAAGACATCAACAATAACACAAACACTTTCAGGGAAGAAAAATCAGGTTGAATGTGCTTAAAGGATTGAAGAGGCAAAGCAGGTTGGACTCATCCTGACCTATAGCCCCATTCAAAGTCATGAGTACCAGTGTTCAAATAGCTAAGGGAAGGCACAAGCCACTTCCCAATACTGTGCATTAAAATTCAGAAGTAATTTGAATATGTAACAAAAGGGCTGGGAAGGAAGCTACAGCAGCCTGTAGTCCCAGCACTTGGAGAGGCAGAGACAGCGGATCTCTGTGAGTTCTAGGCCAGCCTGGTCTACAAATTCAGTTCAGGACAGCCAAGGCTACACAGAGAAACCCTGCCTCAGAAATAAAAAAAAAAAGAGGGTAGAGGGGTCATGGGCACATCAGTGACAGAGCTGTGGCTAGGCTCACTAGTCATATGTGTTTTCTACAACTACAATGATGGTGTATAATAAGGAATGGGCTGAGGTTAAAAAAAATCATCATTAGAAAGAGGATGTTGCCTTGGAAATGTGTAAGTTATGAAAATAAAATGAAACAAGCCAAAATTTGAGGGAATTACTTTTATATTCATTTTCTTATTCTTTTATAATAAATCAACAATTATTTAAAACTGAATAAATTAGCAAATGGCATTATACTATTAGTATATGACATAATAGAAAGGTGCTGATTATTTGACTTTCCATGGAGACATCAATCTAAAGAGAAGTTACGGCTAGAAAAATATAAATAGTGAACAATGTTTTCAAAGTCACATCTGAAACTAAGACATACACCTTACAAGTCATGAGATTTTATATACTTCAAAGCCAAACGAAAGTTCAAAAGTTTCATCAGTCAGCAAAGCACCATGGCACAGCAAAGCCTAACCTCCCCAAAGTACAAGACAGAGAACCAAGGAATGTATTGGGCTCACTTACTAGAGCATGGCTTAAGGGAACTTCTGTAGCACCAGTGACATCAAAACCGCTACATCACTGAAAAGTCTCAGTTCAACATGGATGACAACTCTCCCATGTCTACAAAGATGATGAAGCCCCAACTCAGTTTGCTACCAAAGGCATCCCTTGGGAACAGTAGACAACCTACAGCGGAGGCAGCTGGCACTGAGGTGCAGGACCAGGAGGCTAAAATCTCAGGTGAAAATCTAATGGCCCTTCCCAGGCCCTCTCTCTCTGATGGAATGTTGATAGGCATTGAGACATTGAGGGTCTCTTGTGAGTAGGCACAGCTGCTCCAGTGAAGTTAATAATAGCTGCTTTGCTGAAAAGACAGTTACACACACACACACACATGCAAGTAAGAAAAGCCATGAATGCAAAAACAAAGTGTTTAAAACCAAACATAAAATAAAAAAAAGAAAGAAAGAAAGAAAAGAAAACAAAAGTTATACCAATAATAAGGAGAATGTATTCACACAAAGATTATCAGGTTCAGGAAAGAAGGAGGAGGGAGAGAAATAGGAGGAGGAGGAGTTGAATACAAAACACAAAATACAAAATACAACATAACAAAACAAGAAAAATCAACCCGCAAACTAAAGGTAGGTTAAATGAAGAAGAAACATGTGATGAGAGCAAAGTGAAATCTGTGACCTAAGTATCAGTGTTATAAGGACTCTATTTAAAGCAAAGGTTTCTTACACAAAACAGCAGCCCAGTGTATGAATATAAGGCATACAGTTTACTATGAGGATACAATTACCAAACTCTGTGTGTTAGGCCAAGGATGGTTGGTTGGTGTCACCTCAGAACTTAGGAAACGGATCAGGAAAATGTTATATCCTGGGCTACATAGTGAGTTCCAGGCCAGCCTGGTTAAAGAGAGACATCTATGTTTCAAACAAACAAAACTGTGTGAGTTTGTAGTAAAATAACCCAAGACTGCAAAAAAAATATGAGATTGGAGTCATGCACAGATTCAGCAGTAAATTTTAACTTGTATCTGTAAAGTTAGAACAGATTAGCTGTGGACAGGAAAAAGCTAACAGAGAGTTTAAATTGTATAATTGTTATTTATACTTTAGCCAACAGATGTCCCAAACTTTGTATCAAGAGCATGCACATATGCTTTTTATAAGCCCTTATGGAACATTTAAGAAAGACCAACACAATGTAACGAGACAGATGTCTGTCAGGAAGGCCACAATCCTTGAGTAGGTTGCAGGATAATTAGAAATGAACAGTCACAAATACAAGAATACATACTTGTATTAAAATTGTATACCTTTTCCTTATCTAATCAAATGCAAAATGAAATTAAAAGTTAAGATAATGAACATATCACACACCAAAAAAATTAAGTTTGGGTTTAGGAAGAAGTCATTATGCTACACTGTTGAGCAATTTAAAAGAAATGTAAGCATCTGGACCCCAAAATTTAAGAAAAACTAAGAAATTTAAATGTGCTTTCCAGGATAAAATGACTGAGCAGAAAGTAACTTCTTTGGACAGCAGAGAATTAGCAGACTTGTAAAACTGACATGTGGACAGTTTGTAGTCTAGAGTGGGAGCAGAGTACAAGCAGGAATCAAGCCTTAGATAACTTTTGATTATGAAAAATCTTTAACACACACACACACACACACACACACACACACACACACACACACACACATACACCAGTTTAGAGATAAGCACACAGTAAATACGCCGTATCCTGTGCCATTTTGTCTGGATGACTGTGACCCCTTCAGTAATTCTTGCAGCCGTACTGTGACAATCCTGTGGCTGTGCCCTTCCTCATTGCTGCTTTGTATTTCCATAAAAACTTAGCGATTGACATGCCACACAATAATATCCACAGAGCAAGCAGCCAAGGTCTTATTTGCAATTGGGTTCAGCCTACAGAGGCAACTTCTAGGTGCTGCAAGGTCTCATCACTGGACAGACAGCATTTATCTAATACTTTAGGTCGTTTTTCTCTTCTGGTCTTTAGAGCTTTCCTTCATTTCATGTTGTGTGCATTCAGTATTGTTACATCTAAGCAGCTTTCCTGCAGATGAGCTCTTCACTGATAGTATAAAGGAAGAATAAAGAAACTGTGGTATGCTTACACTATGGAATACTGCTCAGCTATTAAAAACAAGAAAATCCTGAAATTTGTGGACAAATGGATTGAACTAGAAATGATCATAATTAGTGAGTTAACCCAGAAGCATAAAGAGTCAAATGGTATATACTCACTTATATCTGGACACTAGCCCAAGGGATATGTCCCATGAATGTCTTCACTTATCAGGAAAGTGGGACAGAGGGGAGGACATCCTATTAGGACTCTAGGTGAGAGAAGCATGGGAGAATGGGGAAATAGAAGGATCCAGAGGGTCCTAGAAACCTACAAGAACATTATGACGGGCGGGTCTGGGCCCAGGGGTCCTGCTCAAACTATGGTACCAGCCAAGGACAATACATGCAGTAAATTTTGAACCCCTATCCAGATCTAGCCAATGGACAGGACATTCTTCACAGTTGAGTGGAGAGTGGGGTCTGACTTTCACACGAACTCTGGTGCCCCATATTTGACCACATCCCCTGGATGGGGAGGCTTGGTGGCACTCAGAGGAAGGATAGCAGGCTACCAAGAAGAGACTTGATACCCTATAAGCATATACAGGGGGAGGAGGTCCCCCTCAGTCACAATCATAGGGGAAGGGAGTAAGGGGAAAATGGGAGAGAGGGAGGAATGGGACGATACAAGGGATGGGATAACAATTGAGATGTAATATGAATAAATTAATAAAATATATTTTTTAAAAAGAAAGAGAGTTCAAGTACAGAGGACAGGGTATGCTAGCCATGCCCTGTTACAAAAAAAAAAAAAAGAAAAAAAAAAGGAAGGCAACTGACATTATAGGCCGGTTATTAGCTCCATTAGCTTCATGTTTCTGTTTTAGCCTTCCCTACACATACAATCCTGTCACCTGCTTTGCATTCCTCCCCAATCTTAAAGCAGTCCTAACCTGAATGTCCCAATAGGAAATAATTCAGCTCTGATCATTAAATGCGTTAGCCACAAGGGTTTTACAGATGTCTTTTATTAACCTGAAGAAATTTAAATCTCTAGTCGGTAGTTTTTAATGCTTTCTATTCTGCGTGGCTATTGGTTTGTTATGACCATGAATTTGCTTCCTTAAAGAAAGGGGTGGGGGGAAGCTGCTTGTATATGGAATGTCTGCACTACTGTGTAGAGATGCACATACCCATGCATGGGCAGAGGCCAGAGAGTGTCCTTCTCTAGTTCTTTCCACTTTATTCACTTGAGACAGGATACTTCTCAATCCAGAGCTAGGATGGTAGCCAGAGAGTCCTAAAAATCTTCCTGTCTTCACAGTTTTCGGGTTACAAGTGTGCATGACCATGTCTGGATACATGAGTGCTGCGGATTTGAACTCATGTCCTTATACTTGCACAGCAAGTGCTCTTACCCACTGAACCATCTCCCCAGCCCCTGTGATTTCTTCTGGAACTGGCATATTATGATAATTTGTTTTTAAATTACTTTTGGTTATTTGGGAACCTCACATCATGTACCAGATTGTACTTACCTCCCAATATTCCCATGTCTGCCTCCCTTCCCTATGACCTGCACCTCAGAAGAAAAAAAGGGGGGGGGGAGAAGAAAAAGTCCATTTTGTATTGTCCATATACTCCCAGGAGCATGGTCACATTCCTAGTGGTCATCCCTCCTCTTAAGCCATTAACTGAGGAAAGCCATTTGGTGGCAGGAGAGGGGCGGGGCCAGCTCTCCTGTGCCTATGCTACTTCCTGCACCACAGTGTGTGGGCCCAGCAAGGAACAGGTGAACTCTTCTGCCAGTGACAGCGGCAACTGTTCATGTGCTCATGCTATGGGCCTGTGAGGGGCAAGGCCAGCTCTTCAGTGCCCATAGACACTAACATGGCTTCAGGCAGCAGCTCAGACCACCATCATCTGGTCATCTTGCATGGACTTCGGTGGTAACATGTGCCAGAGACATAAACATGGGCCTTGGCCATATCAACCCCAGACCCACTCACAGCCCTTAGTGGCTGCATGGACCATGGGTCTCAACATGATCTCAGGTGACGACACATGCCACTCACATCAGAATGCCCTCCTCCCAAGGACATCAGCAAGGCAGCAGGCAGCAGCACAGACTGCACATGTCCACATGGATCTCAGGTTCATCATGGCATGGAACAGTAGCATGAACCACTTGAGATTATTTATCCAGTATGTGTGCTCTAGTCCTATGACCCACAAGCCATTAATCCACACCATTGAAGTTAGCATGTTTGTAGCATAGTTGCTTATACTGTGTGTTTATTATCCTGACCCCAGGACTCATTTTGTAGAAGGAGGATATTGATCTCCATAGGTTGTCCTCTGGCCTCCACAAGTACAACATGACATGTAAATGTCCATGCTACCACCATCCCACACATTATAAACGAACAAACAAGTAAATAAGTTAATTAATAATATATACAGAAACCTTTTCTTAAAATAGTGACTCAAACTCACCTATGTTGTCTATGTGAAACAGAGACATTGCTTCCAATTAGATTAAAAATAACTGAGTAAATGAAATAAAATGGCAAAAACTTGGAAATTGTTAGAGCCGTGAGTAGCCTTTTATTAGAAATGGATAGATCCAATGGGCAGAAGTCCCAAAAGGACAAAGACTGAACTGAATACTACCACCGGTCAACTTGATCTAGTTGAATTTTTATAGAGTAGTTTATCTAACAGTCACACAATACACATTCTTCCCAAGACCATGCAAATTACCCTCATGGTAGTCACTTTTGACAATAAAACACACCTTGCCAAATTCTGAGAGAATAGAAATCAAAGTCTATCACAAGACTATCAATGAAAGTAGAAACCAATAAATATAAACAGGGGAGAAAATGGCAAAGCAATTATATTAATAATTTATTATTATTAATTAATAATTAATAATATCCTTCCAATTAGCACTCACATAAAAAAGTCTCAAGAGACTAAAAGACACTATAGTAAATTAAATAAAAATCAAACTTATTTACCTGTAAGTATATCTTGAAAACAGTATTTAGAGGGAAATTTTAGAATAGGTGGTACATATCAGGGGAAAAGAAATGTTTAATATTGATAACCCAAACTTTCACATTAGGGAACTAGAAGAGTAAATTAAATCCCAAGTAAATAGCATAAAAGAAACAAAAAATTAGAGTAGAGATGAATTAAGTCTATGACACGAAATTACAGAGTAAATCAACAATATCAAAGTTTGATTATTGAAAATGGTAGGCAAGATGGATATGACCTAGCAAAGCTAGGGAGAAAAAGACACACATCATTATATTAAATGAAAAAAACTACTCACTCTTTCATTTCTTTTTTACAAGGGATTTTCCTTTGGCCATTATTTTTACAGTGGATGTTTTAGGAAAAAAAATCTTCATCTGAAAATGTCTTCTTCGGATACAGAATTTTAGGTGACAATTTCTTTCATCTCTCTCATTTCTGGAGGAAAGCCCGCTGCTAGCTGTTACTCAGTGGCTTTTCTCCAATGGGAAAAGTCAATTCTCTGGCTGAATTCAAGATATTATTATGTTTGATTTTCATAACTTTGTGATAAATCTTGACATCAATATATTTGAGTTTACTGTGTTTATGATTTGCTAGGGTTCTTGAATCTATACATATAGCTATATATGTATGTGTATATACACATCCATATGTTGGAAAACTTTTGCCATTATTTCTTCAGGCAGTTTACCATTGTTCTCTCTTCTCTTGAGATTCTGATAACAATTTTCTTTTGTAGTCCCCTGTACTCCTGAAGCCGTCTTCTTTTTCAACTGATTTTTCTCTAGATTAGCTTCACTAATTCCATTCTTCAAACTGCAAGTTCATTGACTGCTAGTTCCTGCGCAGCCTGAGCATCTCAACAAAATTCAATCTAAAAAAAACCAAAAAACCATAATCATAAAAATTGGAAAGAGCCCAGGGATAACTGAGTGGCAGAGTGCTTGCTTAGCTTCAGTCTCCAGCATTGCATATAAATAACACCACTTGTTACATTTTTTTCATATACTGTATTTTTATTATATGCTGTCCCTTCCTTCATCTGCTCCCAGATTCTTCCCATCCTCTAATCTAAGCAATTTCATATTCTTCCTCTCTCCAAAAAAACAGGGAAGCAAGCTAGCAAACCATGACACCACCAAAATGAGTAGAAGCTGTGTTGGCTGCTACTCCCAAGCATGGAGTCAGCCCCAGAAAAGCTGTCTGTTTCATTTCTAAATCTGTTCCACCCCCTCTCCCACTTATTACATTTTTATTGCTGCGTTTTAAAGCTTTTTTTTTCATTTCTTTCTTCCTTGTACCTTTCTTTTTAAATCTATTCGCACAAGCACTCACTGCAGCAATTTTATCACGTCTACTTTAGAAACACTATCTGACAAATCTAGTATCCGTGCCATCTTGGTGCTGGTGTATATGGATTTTCATTCCTCATTTGTGTTTACGATTTCCTGAGTTTTACAAGGTGAGTGATTCTCAGTTGAGCCGTGGACACTTTGGTCTTTATATTATGAGACTTTTATATATTTAAACAGTCTATTTTAGCAGCCTTCCTGGCATCATACTGATGGGCAGTAGAGAAGAAAATCCCTTGTTACTGCTTGGTGGTGGTAGAAGTCCAAGTTCTACATGAAGCCACTGTTGACACTCCTCAGGAAGAAGAACACACTATCGTTGCCAAGCAAGAGTGGACCACACGCTTCTCTTTGTAACTTATCAATATCCCTCCATGCTGGGAGAGACAAGGGCACCTTACTACTGCTCCCCAGGATGGTGCTGGGACTGGGTTATCCACATGGTCACGATCTTCTACTAGAGAGAGCTTCTCAAATCCCATCTAATCAAATATAAGGACATCTCATTGAGATTGCATGCACGATTTTTATTTTTTGTTTGGATGATGTTGACGTGAATGGATCCAGGGATACCTAGAAAACTGGCAGAGCATGACTTCTGTTTGTTGAAGATATTATAATGTGAGAATCATTGTAGCAGATGAGTGGACAGATTTAGGACGACCAAGCACCATCTCACCGTGGGAAACCGAAGAAAGAGGAGCCTAGGCTTCTACTTCTTCCTTATGAAGCTACATTATTTTTCCAGTTTCTGATGGCTAGAGCTGTCAAGCTGACACAATCTAGCACATCTCTATCTGAGACTGAGGTCACCTATAGGTATGTCTAGTGCGAATCTTCCTAATTGGGTTAAGGGAGGTGAGAATGCCCACCCTGAATGCGAATGGCACCATTTCGTGGGCTGAACCTTGGACTAAACGAGAGAGTGGGGGCTGAGGTCCAGCAAGCACGCGTTAGTTGATTGCTCTCTGCTCTTGACTGTGGATGTGGCGTGACCAGCTGCTTAAAGTTCTTGCCACCACCTGCCATCCTTCCCTACAGTGATGGAGTGTGACCTGGAATGGTGATTTAAGTCATCCTTTCTCCCGTAAATTGCTTCTGTGCGGATATTTTATTGCAGCGACATGAAACTAAACTAAGATACAAATGCTTGAACATTGCTCCCCGCTCCCTTCAACTTTTCATTCTGGCCTGGCAATAGTAGTCCTTTGAGGTTCTCAAGCCTTTGACCTCTGAGGCTCTACTTTTGGCCTCCCTTGTTCGGTGGCTTCCTGGGATAAGTCAAGCCATTGGGCTCTCTGGCTTTTCAGCCTGCAGAAGGGGCTTTTCAGCCTGTGCTCTGTAAGCCAGCCCCCTAGGAAATACATACCCACATGCGTACACCTGTTGCCTTCGCTTCTCTGGAAAAGCCTGACTGTGTCACACAGGCTGGAAGCCCAGCCTCTCCAGTGATGCACTGAAACGGTGGCTCCTTACTGCACAGGAGGTTTGGCAGTCACACTGCCAACAACCCCGTCTTCTCTGATGCTATGTTGGAGGTGGGAAGGTCACCTTGTTATAGCCCAGTGTGGGTGTCAGTTTCCCATCTGACCTCTGTTGCGGTGTGGGTAGGAACTTCCATTGCTTCTGTGATGTTTTAGCTACAAAACAGCTGTTGTCTAAAAGGTATAGTGCTGCTAGGCTACCCATTCTTATCCCTTTTATTGGAGACAGCAAGCGTAAATGTACTTAGTGGCTTTCCGTAGTCCATGACGTGTTATCTCCAAGCTACCAGCTTCTCTGGCACCAGCCAGACACTAATGAAGCACTCACTTCCAGGTCATTCCGCAGGTCCCAAGCTCACGAGACAGTGTTGCCTTCTTCTTCCCGCTGTTTAAAGTCTTCTCGGACATAATGATTCTCCTTTCTCCATAAGGTACTTAGCTTAAGGATATTCAGCAAGGGATAGAGGGAAAATTACGTTCAACCCATGTCTTCAAAACCCAGTCCTAGTTTTATTTTTCCCAAGTGGTTTAAAATCAAATTAGAAGCATCATATTTTATCATCCAAAACATTTTAGATGGCATAATATTAATAACGATAGTAACTAAGTATAGGATTAAATACGCTAGTAACTACCCATTAAAAATTAAAATTAACCATTAATACATAATAATTTTGTTTTCTCCTGACTATACAAAAATATAATTTTTTTACTTCTCATGTGCATATAGAATTACCAGGTATGATAATATCGTTTTTAGTTGCTGAACCAGTGCAGCTCTCCCCGTTCCTCCATTCCCGTCACTTACTCGAAGAAATTTGGTCACTAGGTAAACCTCACCTCTTAGGTATGGTTAAGTCATATGTTTTGTGACACTCTCTAATAGTACTGGAAACTAGGAGTTAAATAAATGTATATGAATACATCCAGGTTCAATGCTTTTGATGTTTACTTAAAAAAAAAAGGTATAGTTCTTTTTACTGTAGCACATATGTTAGTTTCAAGAAGTTTACAGTTATTATTCTGTAAAATGTTCCCGAATTCTCTTTCCCAGAAGAAGGTGGTATTCTGGTACTGATGCTGAAGTTAACAGAGATCCTGCTTTGTCATGAGACATTTTGGCTGTATCACTTAGGCTGCTCCTCCTACACTAGTATACACTGTCTTGTGACAATAAAAAACAAAACAAAGCAAATACAAGACAAAACAAAACTTCAGCTATTGCCAAATGCCCGCTAACAAGAGATGACCTCACAATTTTATCAGTTATTAGTTTGGGGATCCACATTTCAACAAAGTTTGCCAAAGTAGCGTTTCTTGTTTTCTTTCTAACAATTCTACATTTACTGTTTATTTATTTATTTTTTTAAAGAAGAAATACTTGATCTTACCCTTCCCAGTGAAGGTAGAATAACTGTTTATCTTTTTTTAAAAAAAATTTTTTTAAATAAAAATCTGTAGGATAACAGTTTCCAAAGTAACCAGGTAACCATTTTGAGTATCCTTTGGGGATCTTGAATATTTTTATATTTCATACATCCAGGTCCCTTGAAGTCACTTGTCTTTCATCAGATACTCAGGTCTTTCTCTCGGCGTTAGAGAAAATGATCTCTTTCCAATTAGTTTTAATTCGCCTTTGACAAAGCTCTAGTGGTCTGATGGCTTTCTTGATGTCAGTTGGCATTAATGGCTTTTCTTATCATTGTGGTCAGAAGCAACATGAGGGAGGAGGGATTGGTTTATTTGGCTCACAGTCTGCAGTGGTGCAGTCCATCGTGCTGGGAAAGGCATGTCTCAGAGGTGGAAGTGGTTCACTTCTGTGGCAGCAGGAGCATGAAGCTATGTTTTCACATATCAGGAAGCAGAGATCAGATAGGAAGTAGGGCCAGGCTATAAACTGAAAGGTTGTTCCCTTCTCTACTGATATACCTCTTCCTGCTAGGCCCTACATACATCCTAAAGGAGCCACAGCCTTTTAAAACAACACCATCTACGAGTGACCACTCATTCAGATAGTGGGGGAGGGGGCAGCGTTTCACATCTAAACCATAGAATTCCACCATGGCCACATAGGATCATGGCCATCTCGTAATGTAAAAATGCATTGAACTCAGCTTTAAAAAAGTCTTCTCAGTCTTAACAGATTCAACCATGTCTCTTCTGAGATCCAGTCACCTCTGAGCTACATAAACCTCTAAAAAATAAAATAAAATAAAATAAAATGAGATATAATAGCTACTTCCATATTTCTAATGTGCAATGGCACAAATGAAAACTGTCATCTCAAATGTCCATGTCCAAAACCCAGCAAGATGCACAGCAAACCCTACAGCCCTACATGCCACGTCTGGGGACCCTGGTGGCATCACCCATGCTTCAGTGAGTTTGGATGGCTCCACCTTCCAGCTCTGTTGATTGTGACACATGTGTAGTCTCTTTCAAGGGATGGCTCCACTCAGGGCCTGGAGATTGCCACATCAAACAGCTCTTGTTTCTGGCATCTCCAGTGGCCTAAGGAAAATGTTAGCTAGGTGTGTCCTTCACAGCTTCACAGCAAGCATGAGGAGCTCCTTACTCCTTACTCCTTACTCCAATCCCACTACACATTCCCTGGATTCTTTGACTTTTTGGAAGATGGACTAAAGCTCAGTGACCAGCTTTTTCTTGCCTTCAGCACCACGTGCATGACACTATGCTCTGATTTCAGCTTGAGGTACAGCCTGGCCCTTCGGATCACAGCTGCATAGACCCCTGGGCAACTTCATGAGTGCCCCTGGGGGAAACACTTCCTTAGGCTGGCCATCCTGAAGCTTCTGTATTCTCAGGTACAACTCTTTCAGTTGAATTTGCAGATACAGTTGGTATCAGTGTGAGAGGAGGCACTCTTAGGGTGTCTTTGCCTATTGTCCCAGTGCAGAACAAAAGGTTCTCTATGGTAGTGCTACTCTCTCTCACAAGGATGGACACTTTGTCTACACCTACCCCGTCCTCAACTTTGAGTTGAAGAGCTCACTGCCCCCTGCCCCCTCCCCCCCACAACAAACTGACCATCTTACTTGCTTTGTGTTCCACTCTTTGTTCCCTTTCCCTGGAAATCTGAGTAAATGCAGTGAGCAACAACCATGCCAAAGCCTGAATGTCTTGAAATCTCCTCCATCAGAAAAATCAGTCCATCATTTGAGAATTTAGTTTGACCCAAGCCTTAAGAACATAGACACGGACTTCCAGAACCATGGCCAGATAAATCCTGAGTGATTTCTACTCTGGTTCCCCATAAAGCCCATCCCCCAACCCCTCCTGACATCACATAACCCAGGCCTCTACTGTTCACATTTCTCTCAACATTTTTATTCTAAGCTCCTATTATTCTCTATTTACAGCATTCTTTTTTTAAAAAAAAATTAAAGTGTGTTTGTGTGTATGTGTGTGCGTGTGCGTGTGCACATGCACATGCGCATGTGCCTGCCTGCCATAATATATGTGTGGGGTCAGAGAAACTTTCTTTTTTTGAGACAGGGTTTCTCTGTGTAGTCTTGGATGTCCTGGAACTCAGAGGTGATAACCACCTTGAAGAAGAAGCCTTTCTTACTCTGCTGCTGTTTTCTGTTCTCTAGGCTACCTGGTCCACGAGTTTCTGGGTGATTCTCTTGTCTCTCCCTCTCCTCAGGACGTAAGAAGGTGGATTACAGATGTGCACCACTACATCTGGCCTTTTACATGAGTTTTGAGCTTGAGTTCAGGTTCATACAACTTTTACCCACCTTTCGTCCTTTCTCTCACACTGTTGCCACTGAATGAAATTTTAGACTTGTGTTTCTTTCATTCTTAAATTGTATTTCACTAGAGACTTATTGTTCAAAATATGGCTTTTGATAACTGCTTACTCTGTGGCTATGTTATAAATGTAACCAATTTGCTTTGCTTTTAGTTCTTTTTAAAATTTAATTGTTTTTAATTACATAAGATATATGGTTGTTTTCAAAACTGTAAGAGTAGGCGTAGCTTCCACTCCGTTTTCTCCTGTATTCTCTTTGCTCTGCATGTCGTTTTTGTTCGACATGACTCATGCTTCTATTACGCACAACACAGACACAGACAAAAGACAGCGCACGATGTGAAATCATGTATCTTACATTTGAAATAGTCACAGTAAAATGATGTATAACATAAATTTAGCATTTTCATCACTTTGAGAACATAGCTCAATACGATGGGCTTGCACCCTAAGGAAGTGCACCTATCACCACTATCCACTTCTAGCACGTTCTCATTATCCGGAATAGAAACTCCACGGCCATGGCACAATGGCCATTGCTCCTTTCTCCTCTAGTTCCTGCTAACTTGTATCTTCTTCCTAACTCAATAAGTGGCCACTTTTGTCAACATCTTGCTGTTTTTTTTCCCCCAACTGCCTTTGCTAGACACCACTCCAGAAGAACACAGCACTGCTATTTTTTTTCTTGCATTTGCTTAGTGTTTCATAGAGCGAATTATTGATAAAATATTTGTTTCCAGTCCTTTGCTGTTACAACAGTGCCGCAATGAACAGCTTAATGGATCCTTCATTTTGTATTTTTCCACGGATTTTTATGCAGGATCCTGAAAGTGGCATTATGGAATGTGAGGATGAAGGCGTATGCAATTTTAGAACGTTTGGGCTTAATGTAATAAGCAGAAATGAAATATGAAGTCGTTGAAGTATTAAATGAGAAACCATAGGGTAAGATTTAAATGCTGTTTTAACTCACGAGCTCATTTATTTTGCTCTTTAAATAATTATTTGTTTGACTCAGCACGCAGGGAAAAAAATACCTTTGTTGCTCTCAGTGTCCCCTTCCCCACAGGGTCCTCTGTGATGGCCCCTACTTTTTGTTCTGCTCTGTGAGGGTGCTGTTAGAAGGGCTACTACCTGAGAGTCTTTGTCTGCCAACTACAACTACACTGGGGAAATAAAGGAGGGAGGTGTGCCAATTCTCTAAGAATTTCTGGCTGTCAAATAGCACATCTGGACAATCCGGGCTAGGAAAAACAAACATGCACACTCATTTCTTTTAAAGTAAGGCTCTCTACGCTGAAATAAGCCGGACACTGTTCTCAAGATCCATTTCCTAAACTGTGCTTGCCCAGTCCTACTTTTCAGAGGTGTGTGGTCCCTTGGCCCATTCATTCCACTAAGAGATGGCAAAGCTTCCTAGCGACCTCCTGAAAGCAGGGCCACAAAAGACTCCAGAATCTGGTTGAAAGATGCCCTAAATTTACAGACCATTCGTCGAACCAATTGCCAAGTTTAATCATTAATCAGAAAGGTCCAAGACAAAAACTAGCTAACGCCACGCCCCAGTCCCATTTACCAGCTATGCTGGCAGACTGAGCGCCTCCTCTCCCTCCCCCCCCCCCCCAATAAACCATCCCGTTTAAGGACCCGAGCAGAGTTCTGCCAGGGGTCACACCTGAGCACATCTCCTCTAAGAACTCATTGCGACTGTGGCGTTAGCGCGTGGCCAGGGCTCCTTGCCCTGATAGGAATTCCTTCTGTACAAAGCAAATGCAGTTCAATCTGGAAACGTCCAGCTCCTGTTTGTTCTGACAATTGATCGTGTTCCTGGTGGGGGTAGCTGGGCGATCCAAAGGGCCTGCTCTAGGTTA
This sequence comes from Acomys minous, assembly GCF_964271855.1. Classification (NCBI taxonomy): domain Eukaryota; kingdom Metazoa; phylum Chordata; class Mammalia; order Rodentia; family Muridae; genus Acomys; species Acomys minous. The sequence continues at coordinate 29,332,704 of NC_140486.1, forward strand.
GAGGGAGCGATCCAGAGCAAGGGTCTGTCCCTGGCCATCTGTCCCACCACCACCACTTTGTATCGGAGTCTTGATCCCTGCAGGAGATCTGGGTCCCATCCTCTACCACGTGCGGCCCCTCTCCCACTCGGAAGTTCAGAAGCACTCTCAGGCACCCTTGTCTCCAAATTTTGCGACCCCCGAAGCTCTCTGGAGAAGAGACAGAGGGCTGCTGCGGGGTCTATTTCCAATCTAGTCGCTGGCTGCCCCCTCCCCCGCCGTCTGCTAGCTTTGTAAGGCAGTCAAAACAGAGCTAGCGGCCAAGGAGCGGGACGGGAAGCCCGGCCGCCTCGCCTCGCCCCTCGAGCAGGCCCTGGCCCCCTCCTCTCAGTCAGGGCCTGCCCTCCCCTTTCCCACTTCTCTCCTTGCCCTCACCTCCCCCATACCCCGCTCTCATTTCCTCTGGCACCCGAGCTCGCCAATCCCTCCTCCGAAGCCCTGCTTCCAACCTAGACTGGGCACTCAAACTCACGCCCCCCGCCCCCACTTCTCTCCAACCCCATCTTCTTCACTCCCTTTGCCCAGCCCCCCTTCCTGCCTCTTCCCCACCCCCATCTCTCGCCCGCCCCCGACTCTGCTTGAGATCGCCCCCTAATATTGTCCCCGCCCACCCCGCGCCACTGGCCCCCTCCGTCCCGGCTGCGCTCCACGTGTGGACCGCTGCGCCCAGGCCCCCTCTGACAGCCACCGCCCGCCGTCCCGCCCCGCGCCCCGCCAGGCCTCTAAAACCCCGGCGCCGCGCCCTCCTCCGCGGCATCTTCCCGGGCGTCCAGCCTCCTGCCCTCCCTCCGGCCAGCCGCTCGCCACGGCCCCGCGCACCTCCGCTGGGCTGTGCAGCCTCCGCCTGCGCCTAGCTGCCCTGTAGGACCCCAAACGAACCCCAAGGAGACCCTCCTCTTCTTTTGGGGGTGACTTTTGTTCGCTCGCCTGCTTCCTTTGGTGACTTCTGCAGCGTTCCAGGATCTGTGCCCTGAGCGCACGGGGAATCTGCTCAGCCTCTGCACACCCCCTCCCTTTTTTTTCCCTCGTGAGGTCCGCTTTCTTTGTAACTTTATGCCGCGGCTGCTCGGGTTACTTTTGTAATTTCCCGCCCCCACCCGCTGGCGGTCCTGGAATCGCTCGGGGCAGTGGCCCGGGGGATGCAACGTGGACCGCGCGGGACTGTCCGCTGCATTGCCGCCTCGCCTCGCTGCCTCCTGCTCTAGAGCCCGCGCCCAAAGCGCTGCGGGTCAGAAACTGACGCTGCGTTCCGCTACACCAGGACACCGCAACCCAAAGGAGTCCTGAGAGTTGAGGGACGGACGAAGGGCTGGTCAGACCCTGACTTTTTTGGGGGGTGCCTTGCTGATTTGGTCTTCGACAGTCCTCTCTCCGCGGGCCACGTTCCGCGCGCTCTTGCCGCCGGCGATGGGGAGACGGCGGCGTTCTTGTCTACAGCCCTACTTCGTTTGGCTGGGTTGCATGGCGCTCTGGGCGCAGGGCACAGCTGGCCAGCCCCAGCCTCCGCCACCTAAGACGCTCCGGCACCAGTCGCCCCCGCAACAGGTCCGGCCCGCAGTAGCGGGCTCTGAAGGTGGCTTCGCGGCGCCTGAGTACCGGGACGAGGGCGCGGTAGCGGCAAGTCGCGTTCGCAGGCGAGGACAGCAGGATATCCTCCGAGGGTAGGTGGGCGGCAGAGTGGCTGGCTGGTGCGGGAACCTTGGCTTCCCTGCCTTCTACTTCAAGCCCTCCCTTGACTTTCATGCTGACGGGTAGAGCTTCAGTCCCCTCCACTAGAACACTTAAAGACCCCCAAGAGCTCCAGGAGGCCCTCTGGTTTTTCTCCCTAAAGCCTCAATTCCTCTGGGGAAAACTCTCCCTAGGGGACTTGGCTGGCTAGTGGTGGGGAGCCTGGCCTCTCTGGGTGCGGAGGACAGGGCGTGTGCAATGTCTGTGGCGCTGGGAAAGGTTCCCAGGGTCAGGACGAAAGCGGGCCTGGGTCTGCCCGGAGCCGGGGGCCCCCTTGAGCTTGCCTGTTCCCCCATGATCTGGAGCGCAGCTCTAGAGCCTTTTGTTTGAGGACGTGTGCGGTTCTCCAATCGCCAGCTCCAGCGCTCCACCTTCTGAGTCGCCTTCCTTGACACTTAGGGGCCAGAGACACAGTTGATCAAGGAGGATGGATTTGGAAACAAGAGCAAGGATTTTTGAACGGAGTGTTCCTTTTGTTCTCAACATCCGGCGGCTACAATAGTAGCAAATTATGTGTTTCTCTGGGTTCTTTTCCCAGTTTAAAAAGGCAAGCAAGGGAGGGTTGATGAAAGGGGGTGTTTAGATGTACGGGACCCTCCCCCCATTCTCGCTTCTGGCCCATTTACTTCCACATCTGTTTCCCAAACCCCAAGAATTTGAAGTGGAGCTTTGATTTTTTTTTTTTCCGTCGTCCTGAAATCTAATCGCTCTGGCATTGCTTAGGGAGGCATTTTTATGTTTCTGCACCCATCTTTACGTGTGTACCACGGTGTTTGTCCCCTACAGGCCCAACGTGTGCGGTTCTAGATTCCACTCCTATTGCTGCCCAGGATGGAAGACGCTCCCAGGAGGAAATCAGTGCATTGTCCGTGAGTATTTGGCGGGGCACACGGTCTAAGGCAGCATACTTGACTCTGTTTTAGGGTTGACTTAACATTCAGTGTTTGAACACTCAGTTGCCTGTACAAAACCACTGGTCACATAACCATGGTAATGAGACCTCAGTGGTGGGGTGGAAACAGTGTCAGCTGAGACAGGCTTTAGAATGTCTGGGTGTTTTGTTTTGCCATTTGTGTGTGTGGATACAAAGGGAGGGAGGGCTTTGTGTTAGAACAATTCCTTAGATAATTGAAGATCACCTCTTCTTTAAAATTCCAGATAAGACCACTGTATTACTAAGGTCACTCTTGGACTCTCAGGTTTTGGCCATCAGAATATCAGTCTTAGGCCTTTATACTCCTTTCTCATCTGTAGGCTGTTCTCAACATTCACATGGTAAAAAATGTAAAAGGACTACTCTCACAGATTTTGAACTGACCCAGAGTTAACAGAATTTTTGTTTTGTTTTGTTTTGATTTTGAGAGACTTAATCTAAGTTGTTTGAGTCTGGGGGGGGGCAGTGAAACACTGGACAGTATGTTTCTCAAAAGTGACCCTAATACCTTGAAAAGTCTGTGTGTCAGTGCTTAAATGTTGAGGTTATTAGTAGTAATATTTTTTAAGATTCCAGCGTGTACATAAGCAGGTCTCCAGGCTCTTGGTGGACAGACAGTTCATTAGTCTCTAGATCCAGGGACCCAGGGGGGCCTTATTTCATAGATGTGTGGGGTGAAGTGTGATAGGCCTTTCCCTGTGTGTTTGTGTAGCTCAGAAACATTTGTCCACTCTGGAGGACAGCCGGGTCACAGACAGCACATGCTTTTACAGTCCATCTTGACTTTAGATTGACCTCGGCGTCCTCTGGGGAAGAAGATAATTATGCCACTGTGAACAGCACAAAGGCAAGCTACCCTAGCAAAGGGGCTCTGTGGGTATGGTGGCATCTCCGACTCTGTATTTATTGGGTTTTGTGGGTTTGAGACAGACCCTAAGTGCTGTTTCTGTTCTTTCAAAGGACAGAAATCTGAAATTCTATTGTGAAGATTGTTTTTCCCCCTCTGTCTTTTCAAAAATCACACAACCTCTAGCAATCAAGCAACATTAAGAAACAATCACCGTGTCCTTTTAAGTAATTTGTTCATACATATTTTATATACGCCCTCTCTCTGAATGTATAGGTCTCTGGTTTTATTTCAGAAAGAAAGAAAAGAATGATGGCCACTTGCCTTCTCTCCAACACAGAAAGTCCTATGCGGAGTATTTACAGAAGGTGCATTACTCTTCCAGGCCACTGGGGCATTACTGTGTCTGCCTCACACTAGCAGGGTCTCCTAGACTGTTGAAACAGCTAACGTCACTCACCACACACCTGCCACACTAGCTGGGAATGACTTAGGCACTGCGGAAAGTCTGACTCACTAAATGTAATGAATGTGACGGCCATTATTGACTTGGAGAGCAGCCGAGGAGAAGGGATAGGTTTATGGTACGTGCTGAAAATCTGTAGAGTCAAGTTTTATTGGATCACTAAGGAATGGGAATTCCAGAAAGCCAAGCCTTCCAGTACAGCGGCAGTAGTAATGTATGTATGGCCCAGCGAGTGTCCACTTGAAATGCTTTGGATCTTTGAGCATCATTAGGTCGTTTCCTTCTTTAGACGATCAGTTTCCAGTCCCTCACAGGGAGTACTATCACCCACATTTCTCCTACTTGAAATATTTGAGTGCTAATGGGATGTGTTAGGCAAACCTTGACACTATCTTCCTACCTCCGAAAGTATTTATGATATTTATGTCAAGTATAGCTAAATAATATTACTAACACCTTATGAAAATGACTTACATGCTTGAGAGTAGGGAGTTTGTGCACAAAATCAGCAGAGAGGATGTGCGGTCCCTCTCGCATGAGGCTCACCTGATTTCAGCTACGTTAAATTCAGTAATTCTGTCATTTTCACATCTTAAAAAGGTCACATGTTGAGGAAATAAGGAGATTAAAATCATTGTAGACTTAAAGCTATGAACTTTTAGTTTCTTGATAAAAAGTATTTCTTTGTTGAATTTACTTATATTTCACCAAGAAGCAAAGACAAACTCTGAGGCAATTTACAAATAATGTTAATAATATGAGGATCAATGATGAATTTTCTCACGTGCTTGTATCTCTGCATTCTTTCTATCCAGAACAAGCTTTAAAGTCTAAAGTTGGACTCTTACCAGGAGTCACACAGGAAGATAGCCAGGAAGTGTGTCTACTATTAAAAAAGCACGATGCATTATGATTTTGTTTTCTTTTTCCCTAGGATTATTTTGTTGCTTAGTTTTTAAAGTCAGGGTTCCTAGCTAGTCTGCTGAGATGAAGCTAACTGTTGCCCAGGATGGCCTTGAACTCCCGGGCTCTCTTTCTGCCATTCAAGAGCTGAGATTACAGGCTTGAACCACCATGCCCAACTGTTATTATTCTTAATTGTGGCTTGAAATGCCATTGAAGTACTTCCAAATTTCCATGTTTGCTTCAAAACTGATTTTCTAGCTTTCCTTTAATAAGATCTTAGAACATGAAATAATGGAAGAAGGGTTTGCTTATGCATTTATTTATGGAGAAGGTATACAATAGTGCTTTTGGTCATTGGGGAAACAATGGGGTAAGACTGGCTTAGCATCATAGCATTTGAGACCTTTGAGACCTAAAAAAAAAAAAATCAGACCCTCACAATAGAACTCCTTTTGATTTATGTTTCTAATGAGAAAATGGAACCCAGAGAAGTTTTGAGTGTTTTCTGTGCTCACACTGGGCCACTGATAGAGAACTCAACTTTACATTTCTTCTGTACTACATTTTAAGTACCAGCCCCTACATCTTCCCCTAACATTACCATGCTCCTGGTATGTACATCCTTTCTGCCGCTCCTTCCAAGATTGCTAGGATTCAATGAGACCACAGACTGAAATGAGCACAAGGAGGAAGGAGTTCATCTGTCTTGCTTCCTCCTGGCCTGTGTACGGTACACACTGAAGCCTTGACAGACAGCTAAGGGCCTGAGGGTGTCCAAGCTCCACCCCCTTTAACTTTCTTTTGGTTTAAAAGATAGACGGGGGGCCACTTCATCCAAGCCTAAATTTACCTGTCTGCTAAGAAGAAGAGACCCCTGAAATAAAACTATATTTTAATGAGCATCTGCCAAAGAAAATTATTGGTGGTGAGGAACTAATACATTTTAAGTATTCTAAAGTGGGAGCCATTTTCTTTCCTTTGGGGGAAAAAAATCTTGAGAACATAATATTTTTACAGCATTTCATTCAGGAGAACTTGTTAATACACTGTCCATGTTACACAAATGCTAAAGGCTGTTTCAGAAAAGGAAAATCAGTTGCCAAGTTGGTTTGATGCCGTAAAGAGTCCCAGGTCTCTTTGAAAGTGTCAAGACCTCCCTCCAGCAGAAGATTCATATGCTTGCTGCTGTGAGTATTTACATGTAGTTTCAGGGCATTCCCAGACCCTTCTCTTGTTTCATGTATCCAAGGTCAGAGCAAATTAGCACACAGTCTTTGTGCTCAAAGAGGGAATTCAAGTGGGGACATAGACATAAATCTTTCAGCTCCTTAATGGCCTGACTAAATTTGGGAGAGAGTTCCCGTTCCAAGGCACTTGACTGTGGGTTTTGAGCCACATATTCCTGCCTCGGATGACCCTCTTATTCACAGAGGTCACAGCTGTAGGAAGCATCACGACCCACCCGACCCCCCAGCCCTGTCAGAATGGCTTTCAGAGCAGCAGGACTGGGCTAGGCTGCAGTGATCATATGGCAGAGGAAAGACTGGAGGAAGGGGAGGAGTTATGAAGGGGATAAAGATTGATGACAGGGCAGGGCAGAAGCCAGCTGGGATGGAATGCGGGTGGAAGCTGACATGTGGCCAGCTCTTTAGGGCCTGGTGTCTCTATTTCTACCAATCTTACATTCCTTCATAGTGGGATATATTTTCCATGATGGTCAGTCTCTTTGGGTCTCCTCCCCACTGCCAGCTCCCTAAGGATCAAGACTTCCTCCCTTGGTGAATCCCGAATTCGAAAAATTTCAGGTTTTCGTTAAAGAGAAACAACAACAACAACAAAGCAACTTGCATTCATAATCAAGTTAAACATCTGTCGTTAATCATTATCACAGAATTTTTTAAAAGGTCTCACTTGTTTGTACATCATCACAAGGAAATTGTAAAACTTAGTGCCACGGTCTCCAATGGGTGATTGTGTCATGAACTGAAAGCCAGACGTTTTGCAACGTTGGTTTCATGCCCTAATTTTCTAGACCTATGGCTTTAGAGTATGGCTTCCATACTGTGATGCGCGGTTGGGGGTGGGGGGTTGGAGGGAGGGGTACTGTCACTCACTCCCACTCTGTGCTCTCTGCAGCCATTTGCAGGAACAGTTGTGGAGATGGATTCTGTTCCCGTCCCAACATGTGTACCTGTTCCAGTGGACAAATATCTCCGACCTGTGGAGCAAAATCAAGTACGTTCGCTCTCTGGGGCTACATTCGCTGCATTTTCCTAAAACTTGTGAACTGGTGACAACTGTCCTTTTCAAAGAAGACACAGATTGGTGATTGGTCTCACTAACCAGGCCTGTGTTAACTTTTGAGCTAAGACCGTTTCGGTGTCCCAGTTGTTGCCTAATTGTCAACATAAAATGTACCTAGGTAGTGAGGTGGTTAAGACTCCATGAAGGCATTCTTCATAATAAGTGTAACTCCCCTAAGCTTTCATTCTGTGCGAGGTTCTACATGTGGTGTTTGCATTATTTCAATCCTCTAGTCACCATTATTTGAGACTGATATGATCCCATTTTGCAGAGGAGAAAAGTGAAACACATAAGTATTAACTAACCCTGTCCTACCTTGATGTCTGTTGCTATGGTAAACATCATAACCAGAAGCAACTTGGGAGAGGAAAGGGTTGGTTTTATCTTACAACTCCCAGGCAACAAACATTCTATCGCCAAGGGAAGTCAGAGCAGGGACTCAAGGCAAGAGCCTGCAGCTGGAACTGAAGCAGAGGCCATGGTGGAATTCTGCCCCCTGGCTTATTTACATGGCTTTCTCATCTTCTTTCATTACCTGCCCAGGTGTTATAGCCCAGAGTGGGTTGGGCCACATCAACCATTAATCAGGAAAATGGCCCTGTAAACTTTCCCATGGGCAATCAAATGGACACAATTCTCCCAGATAACTCTAACTTGTGTTAGAGTTGGCTCACCTACCCTAGGCAACATGGACTTGGATCTACTGACTAAAGCTGACTAAGCATGTATCCTCAAACACTAGCCTGCGTTTATCGCCTTTTGTGTAACATTGCAGCCTCCATCCTATTTGTGTCTTAGCTATGGGGGAGGGAGATTAGAAAGGGAACAGATATTGACTGAAATACTGACTAAACACTGATTCAGTACCAACCTGCTTTGCTACACATATTAATTTCCAGCAATTCCATGAAGATAACTGTAATAGAAGACAAAGAACAACTTCTTCCCACAGCTCTTTAGAAAATATTGGGACTCAAAATCCAAGACTAATCTTGTATGCAAGTGTTTAAGATCACATCGGATGAGGCAGAAATGATTCTGCTTATTTAACAGTTCGATATCTAAATAAGGGCTTTAAATCTGCCTAAAAATTAGTATGAGATTGTTAACATTTTGATAGTTCCCTCATTAAGTTTTCTTCTCGACAGGGGTGATGGAGAACTTGTTTGATTCAGGGGTAAGATTTAAACCATGCACAGCGGCGTGCTCGCCTTCTGGTAGACCACTGACACGAGCCTGCGGGCTCATTGTTTTCAACAGCTCATTTCCCAGTGATGTGAGACTTGTCAGTCAAATGCACAGAGACTTTGAGTGTCTTCAGGAACACATTTCCTCTTGCTACATTGTCTCCCAGAGACCCTCCCTCTGTGTCCTTATTATCTATCGCAATTTGCTCACACTCACCCTTGGCAACAAAGAAAGCATAAATCAAAGAAATACTGCTTCTTTTCTTTTTTTCTTTCCCACCAGCACCATATTTTTATTGATTATTTGAGCATTTCACATAAAGTGCCCTGGTCACATCAACTTCCCAAGCCCACCCCACGACCCTTTATGACCTATCATACAAAGGAAAAAGAATTTAAAAACAAAAAACAAAAACCAAGTGTAACACTGCTTCTTAATGCCCAGACCTGAACAGGGAACAATATACATGGTACCTGGTGTCATCCGGGAGCCATGCCTCCATTTGGCCTTTGGAGAATACCTAATTCCTTTCCATCAGGAACTTTTCTAACCTCCCCAACCTTCATCCTGCCTGAACTTGCTAAAGCTTTTTAGCGCTATTTATCACTAACTGCCTGGAACACTTTCTTGCATGAGTGTGTGTGCACACACACACTCATGTAGAGGCCAGAAATTAACCTAAGGTGTCATTCCTTAGGTACAGATCACCTCCAAAGTGAAGCTCTTAATTCATGGCTGACCACAGTCTTCGTGTCTGCAGCTGCTTCTGCCTCAGCAGGTGACAGTGTCACCCATCCGGTGCTTATGCAACTGTGTCTTTTCTTTTTTCCGTGTAACTCTTTAAACATGTGTGTTCTACCAGACAATATACTGGTTTTTTTTTTTTTTGGTTTTTTGTGTTTTTTTTTTCCATGTGCTGCAAGCCATCCTCACCTTCCACCAGACTCTCGTCTACCTGGCATCTTTAAATCCTCTTTCTACAGAGCAGGCCATCCTTTAAAAATCAAACCTCTTCACTTCTATTAAAGACGCTCCAGCACACAACAAGAAAATTTGCTCAACCATGTTCATAGCAGCCTTATTCATAATAGCCAGAACATGGAAACAGCCTAAGTGTCCCTCAATGGAAGAATGGATAAAGAAACTGTGGTACATACACACTATGGGATACTATTCAGCTATTAAAAACAAGGAATTCCCGAAATTTGTGGATAAATGGATTGAGCTAGAAATGATCATAATGAGTGAGTTAACCCAGAAGCAGAAAGACTCAAATGGTATATACTCACTTATATCTGCCTATTAGCCCAAGGGGCATGTCCCACGAAAGCCTTCACTTACCAGGAAACTGAGACAGAGGGGAGGACATTCTAGTGGGACTCTAGATGAGAGAAGCATGGGAGAATGGCAAAGTAGAAGGATCCAGAGGGTCCTAGAAACCTACAAGTAGAACATTATGATAGGCAGATTTGGGCACAGGGGTCCCGCTCAAACTAAGGCACCAGCCTAGGACAATACAGGTGGTAAACCTTAAACCCCTACCCAGATCTAGACAATGGACAGAACACTCTCCACAGTAGAGTGGAGAGTGGGATATTACTTTCTCACATACTCTGGTGCTTCACCTTTGACCATGTCCCCTGGAGGGGGAGACCTGGTGGCACTCAGAAGAAGGACAGCAGGTTACCAAGAAGAGACTTGATACCCTATGAACATATACAGGGGGAGGTAATCCCCCTCAGGAACAGTCATAGGGGAGGGGAATAAGGGAAAAATGGGGGGGGGGAAGAATGGGAGGATACCAGGGATGGGATAACCATTGAGATGTAACAAGAATAAATTAATAAAGGAGAAAAAAATCCTTTCCTTTCATCTGGAATTGAGACATACTAAACCCTTTTGGGGGGCAATGACAAGGTGATCCCTACCTTGTCTGATGGCCTTGCCTGCCTTTCCATGACACTTTCCACACCAGTCTTTGGAGAAAACCCTAGAAGCACCCTAAGGTCTTTAGGCTCTTGGACTCGTATCCCTCTAAAGCTGATCCTTGCTGTTTCCCATGCCTGGCTGATTCTCCTATTTCAAAGATCAGTCTATCACACCAGAGTGAGTTTTGTTTTTCTGTTTGCTGTGTCTAAGTTCCTAAATAGATCTAGACAGCTCTCCCCCAAACAGTTAATCACAATTTATAATTACCTTGTAGTATTTTAAACTTAGATTTTGTTTGTCTCCTCACTGATATGCAGGTTCCACAAGGACTGGCACTCCCCCCACCCCCAGCCCATCATGGCAGCAGGCACACAGGTCCTGCCTGACTTCTAAGTGGATAAGAGTGTCTCCCATATGTCCTAAGCGATGCTACTAATACCTTCTAGTGATTTCCTTTGACCCTGGAATCGCAGTTTTGTTTTAAATATATACTAAGTCACTTCATCACTCATGGTAACAGGTGTATGCACATGTGTAGACTTAATGACAACCAGTAGACTTTCGCTAGCATTTGCATCAGTAGAATAAGTCTGTCATCAGATTGGACAGGGAGTTGACAGATGTGTAAGCTGGTGGATACAGTGTGGTGACTGGTATCTGTTTTTTCTTGCTGTTCTCCGCAGTCCAGCAGTGTAGTATGAGGTGCATGAATGGCGGAACCTGTGCTGATGACCACTGCCAGTGCCAGAAGGGATACATCGGGACTTACTGTGGACAACGTAAGAAACCTTAGGATCAGCTTCATTATAAACAGTGACTTGTGGGCCATTTCATATTGGTCAGAACTTAAGTTCTTGCAAGGCTCCTGGTTGGTCATTGGAAGATGTAGCTTCATATAGTAAGTCCCAGTTCACAATCTAGCCTGGAAGAATTCTTTTAACTCAGTAGTTTTCTTTTTTTTTTATTTATGTTTTATAATATGGATGTTGAATACTAGTGATGTACTATCGAGTTTGGTATTTATCTTGGGTATTTATGCCACAAAACATAGATATGTTCCTGAAAAGAAAATGATAAAGGATACCAGAAAACTCTATAGCTCCCAGCCCCACCCCATGAGAGCCAATTTCACAAAGTACCATTTGCTCAAATGTATTTAATACCAGAATACAGGACTATGACATTATTTGAAAAGATTAGATATCGCTATGAAAAAAAGAGGCTTTTGACAAAGCTCTTACCCACTCCCCAGTACTGGAGATTGAGACCAGGGCTTTGCATATGCCAGGCAAGCACGTTCACTCTGTACTATGTCCCTGCGCCAGTAATTACAACTATCTTCACTGGAGGGAATCCCACACTGATGAGGAAAGAGTCCTGTTTGGAGGAGGGTTTAGGTTGTAGCTCCCGGGCTGTGACACATCCCTGGAGAATACAGTTGGTTAAGGTTCTGCAAGCGTGTCACTTTTATGAAAGCTTGTACTGTTTTTGTTGGGTTAGTTTTGTTTGCAGTACTGAGCATGAGTCTAAGTCTTCGTGCATGATGGACGGGCTTTCTGTAGCTGAGCTGGAGCTTCAGGCCTCTTTCTAGTTTTTAATTTGAGACAGGACCTCGCTAAATTACCTAGGCTGTCTTTGAGCCTCCCAGCCTGCCACCTCGGGCTCCCCAGTAGCTGGGATGTACAGGCCCACACTGCCTAGCCCAGCCAAAATTAGTGTAATTTTAAGTACATAGGAAAAACACGAAAGAAGTTGAGTCACATGTGGAAATGCCATCCATGTCACTTCATTCATATTTTACGTGAGCCTAGCCTCTCTTCCGGGCTTCCCTGAGAACTCCCAATCTACTCCTAGCAGAGGAGAACTGATGTTACGTGTGCGTGAGTGTCTGCTTTTGATTATGGCATTTGTTTTCGTTGCCATTTAAAATGTCTCTTGATTGTGATAAACATGTGTAACCTGGCATTTACCGTTAAACACTTGGAGTCCCAGTGTGGTGGCATCAAGCCATTGTACTGCAGGCATCTCTGCCCCATCTTCAGGATGTCTGTTCTGTCAAACTGGAGCTCTACACCTCCCTCACTTTCTTCTCACCCCAAGCCCTAGCACACATCTTTCTATCTGTTCCGTTATTTCAGGTGCTTTACAAAGTATAATTAAAAAGACACATGAGTGCAGTGTCTGTCCTTTTTTTTTTTTTACTGGTTTAATTTACTTGGCCTGATAAACTCATGTTTTATTCAGGATATAGCATGTCCCTTAACTGCTTCTTCTTAAATTACTGCCAGGAATCCTCTGTGTGTCTGTCTGTCTGTCTCGTGTGTGTGTGTGTGTGTGTGTGTGTGTGTGTGTGTGTGTGTGTGTGTGTGCGCGCGCATGTGTGTGTGTTTGTGTGTGTGATTGTTTACGCATCTGTTGATGGACATTTATGCTAATTCATCTTTTGGCTATTGTGAGTAATGCTGCCTCAACCATTTTATACATAACTATTTGAGTCTTGTTTTCCATTCTTTCAAATATATACCCAGAAATGGAGTTGCTGGACAAAGGAAAGCTCTGTTTTTAGAGTGTTCGAGGGAGAGCTGTACTGTCTTTTGCTATAGCATGATGCAGAAGGGCCCAGCTTAACTTGCTAACACTTGGGGTTTTTTTTTTCTTTTTGAATGAAAACTACTCTGATAGCTATGAAGCACTGTTACATTGTGGTTGTCCTAGCTATTGGTTTGTTGTTTGTTGTTTGTTTGTTTGTTTGCTTGTTTTTGTTTATTCTTCCCTGAGATAGGGTTTCTTTCTGTAGCCTTGGCTGCCATGGACTCATTTTGTAGAGCAAGCTGGCCTGGAACTCACAGAGATCCACCTGCCTCTGCCTCTGCCTCCCTGAGAGCTGAGATTAAAGGCATGAGCCACCACTGCTGGGCATAGAATGATGGCCTAGTTATTTTTAATTTTGCCTCTTAGGTGTAATTGTAGCTTCCCAGATACTGCTATAAAGGTTTAAGACAATTTCATGAAAACAAAGAAGTTTAGAATCAGTTTGTACCCTGGTAAAGGCAGTAATAGGCCAACTCACAGGTTCTCTAACACTAGTTTAGTGTTTGCTTTCTTTGTTATAAACACTGAACTCCACCACTTTGTAAAGCTGGCCACGAGCTTGTATTTCTGAAGGAAAGTTAGAGAGACACGAGTAGATGGGAAAGGCAGGTCTCTGCGATGGTGGCTTCTTGTTCCCAAAAGACATTGCAAACAGACATGCTTGGAGCCATTATCTAAACAGAACTGATAAAGGGAACGGAAGGAACCAGGGGCCCCAGTCTTAGGGCCCCTCCCATCCAGAAGGGATACTTTTGCTTTCTCAGAAGCTCAGTTTTCTGTCTTTCCTGGATGTCCAATTGTCGTCCATCCCAGGGAATGAACAATCCCCTAGATGATCTATGGGGCCCCCATATAGTACTTAGGAACTCTCATTTACTCAAGGTTGCATACTTGACCAAAATTCAGAGAGAAACTCAGAAGTGGTTGCTCTCTGAGGGCCTCTTCTGAGAGAGGGCAACACCCACTCATAACTAGCAATGCGGGAACTCCCAGTCAACCATCATGAAGGCTAGCATTAGGGTAAGGAGAGTAGGGGACTGGGCGCCATCATAGCAGGGCACTGTGATCTCTTATGGCTAGACAGAAATTTCTCCCTAGAGAAAGTACAGGTTTGTGTTGCCTATCCTAATGCAAGAGATAGGGCAAACCAGACCACAGCTTCCCAGAGAGGAAGGATGGGGGAAAGTTTTCACTCCTTATACTTAGAAAAGACCCACAGATAGGGAAGTTCACTGTGCTAAGTTGCTTTTTACCCCACAACCAGCTCTTAGATCCCCCGTGCTATGAATAACTTAAGGGTAGACACCTGGTTATAGTGGAGTGGGAAGACAAGGTCAGTTCTGTCTTTGAACCATTCCAGAGTGTAGGCAAAACTTGAAGTAATATTGAAGTTTTCCCAATGTAGAGCAAAAAGGTGATAGCCAGCTTGCTATGAGTTGAGGTAGGGCATGCCTGAAATTCAGATGGAGGCACTAAGTGAACTAGGGCGAATGTTCTGTCTCTGTGAGGGACACTTTGTCTGATAGATTGTCACTTTGACCTCTCGAATGCCCCCTTCCACACAGACACCCTTTCTTCAGGTCCCAAGCTGTATGCACCAAGCTCTCTGTTGGCCTTGTTGAAAGGCCTGGCCTCTGGAGGTCCCCAAGCTGATGGGGGAATAGGGGAACAAAACAGTAGGTGCACTGGCTGTGGAGATGTGGGTGGGGCTCAGAGATTGAAGGCCTGTCTAAACACACATGAGGCCCTGGGGGTCCACCCTTAGCACTACAGCACTCAGTTCGTGGAGGAAATACATCTGAACTTACAAGTTTCCCCAGCTGTGTGCTTCTGTCACTGACGTGCCTAGATCTGGTAAGCGCATGCGAATTTTCAGAAGCCAAGGTTTGGGTGCTAGACAAGCTAGAGGCCAGGAAGGAAAAGCCTGCTTGGCTTGGGGGCTGGAGATGAGGGCTCCGCTGGGCTTAAGGCCTGGCCTTTCTGCCTGGCATCTTCAAGCCTCTTTCCTCTATAATTAAGGTAGAACATCCTTTCCTTCCTGCTACTGGCTTTCTTTCCTGCTTGGTTGCACCCTCTTTTATTGTCATAGACAGTCAAAGGAAGGGGAGCATCCTGGCATTCTCTAGATACACGTGGTAAATTACCCTGCACGTTTCATGCTTGGTTACAGAGTATAAAACTGGAAAAAAGAAAAAAGAAAAAAGAAAAAAGCATTAATATGGATATTTTTCCCCAGAGGTGTTTTCAATGGTGGATCCTACGCAGCCTAGATAAGATTAGGGTTTAATTAAGGTCACAGGGTACCAGAGTCATATCATATCAGCAAACACAAATAATGCAAACAGGCACTACCCTCTTCATGGTTGTTAATGAGGATGACACCCATGGCCATATTGGTAAAGAGCTGAGGTCTCAGACAGGTACCTCTTTTTCTCATGGTTTTGTCCTGAGTGACAAAAGGACCACGAGATGGTACATCTCTAAGGGAGGCTCTGGAGAGGGAGATAAAGGGAAACATCTAGAAGATATTCCAATATATGTTTTCTGTTGTCTTTTGTTGCCCAGTGGTGACTGGTTTAGCATATCAGTACACAGTACATATGGCACAAGCAATGGTTAGCAGATAAGAAGGTGAAGCAAGAATAGGTTAAGATGGCATTTTCTTCTACATTATTTTATAGGGAACTGTTGAAAGTGAGAACAATACGTATTGGCAGCTTTAGAATTCAGAAAAGCCCTTGAAAAGTGATGTTTGGTAACACAAGGACTATGAAAACATTCAAACTGCTTTAAAATGTCAGCAGTGCTCCTTAGGAAGCATCCTTGCATTTTACTGAGCAGTGTCGCTGTGTGTCCTCCCCTTTGCGTGGCACAGTGACGCCGCACATGTAGGGAAGAGGACCGATAGGTAAGTGAACAGGTGAGAAGCTGTGCTGGTTAGCTCCTTGTTTACCTGACGTGAGCTGGACCCATCAGAGAAGAGAGACCCTTGGATGGGGAATTGTCTCCATCAGGCTGTGGGCAAGTCTATGGGGGCATTTTTGACTGATGGTTGATAGGGAAAGGGTCCAGTCCACTGTGGGGAGTGCTACCCCTCTCCCCCCGCCAGGGCAGATAGTCCTATGGTGTATAAGAAATTAGGCCAAGCAAGCCAATAAGCAGCGTTCCTCAATGATTTCTGTTTCAGTCCGTGCCTCCAAGCTCCTGCCCCAGATGCATGTGCTTCGTTACACACTATGGAGAATATTAGCCAAGTTTTCTCTCCAACAGAAGCCTAAATAGTGCAGAACACATTGCAGACTTAGGTAATGAGAAGGTCAAGGATGAGAAGAAGTCAGGGTAAAGGAAAGGGAGTGCACATTTGCCCACAGGTCACTGTCTCTGCTTTTGACCCTGTGGGAAAAGTGTTATTAGAGACAGGGAGAAGCAGGTTCAGAGATGCTGTGGCAGAAAACTTAAGAGTAGCAGAACCTCTGTGGCTGGAGTAAGATGTTGACAAAGGACGATGGCAGGAGACAGATCTTGAGAGGAAGGTTTGGCTTCATAGGCAAAGGGCAGAAACTCAAGCTGTTTCCCAAGTATGATGGGAAAACAACGCATTTTGAAAAGGCCAGTGTCTTAGTTAGGATTCCCGTTGCTGTAATGCAGCGCCATAACCAATTTGGGAAGTGAAGGGTTTATTTGGCCTAAGCTTCCACATCACAGTTCATTATTGCAGGAATTCAGGACAGGAACTCAAAGAGGGCAGGAACCTGGAGGCAGGAGCTGATGCAGAGACCATGGAGGGGCGCTGCTTACTGGCTTGCTCCACATGGCTTGCTCAGCCTGCTTTCTTACATAGCAGCCCAGGAATTGAACCACCTACAATGGGCTGGGCCCTCCCTCATCAATCACTACTTAAGAAAATGCCTTACAGCTGGATCTTATAGAGGCATTTTCTCTTTTTTTTTCTTTTTTCCTCCTTTATTAATTTATTCTTGTTACATCTCAATGGTTATCCCATCCCTTGTATCCTCCCATCCTTCCCTCCCTCCCAATTTCCCCTTATTCCCCTCCCCTATGACTGTTCCTGAGGGGGATTACCTCCCCCTCTATATGCTCATAGGGTATCAAGTCTCTTCTTGGTAACTTGCTGTCCTTCCTCTGATTGCCACCAGGTCTCCCCGTCCAGGGGACATGGTCAAAGGTGAGGCACCAGAGTATGTGAGAAAGTCATATCCCACTCTCCGCTCTTCTGTGGGGAGTGTTCTGTCCATTGGCTAGATCTGGGTAGGAGCTTAAGGTTTACCGCCTATATTGTCCTTGGCTGGCGCCTTAGTTTGAGCGGGACCCCTGTGCCCAAATCTGCCTATCATAATGTTCTACTTGTAGGCTTCTAGGACCCTCTGGGTCCTTCTACTTTGCCTTTCTCCCATGATTCTCTCATCTAGAGTCCCACTAGAATGTTCTCTCCTCTGTCTCAGTTTCCTGGTAAGTGAAGGCTTTCGTGGGACATAGAGGCATTTTCTCAATCGAAGATCCCTCCTCTCAGATGACTGTAGCTTGTGTCAAGTTGACACAAATCCAGCCAGCACATCAAGTAATGTGACCTGATTAATAACATTGTTTACAAAGTCACCACAGATGCCACGCTGAATCTGCTGGTGAGGGGGATAAAACGGAAGTAGAGGAACTGATGGATAAAAGGCCACCAGGGCAGCTAAAGAGCTGGTGAGAGCATAGGTCACATTTCTGTCTTGGAAATTGTTTGTAGACCAGGTGTGATGGGTTGAAAAGAAAAAAAGAAGGCCAAAAGTGACATATGGAAGACTTATCAATGGAGCTGCGCTGAGTGATGACATCATTTCCTTATGTGGGATCAGCTAGCCAGGAGATAATTGGCAGAGGCTGATGGAAATGAATAGTTGTGTTAGTTCTGTTGGACTTCCAAGTAGATTTGCCTGCAAACTCAGATATAAGGTCAGAGGTCAAGACAGAGACATCCATTGGGATGCATATGAATTAAAGTTTTCAATTTAATATTTCATATTAGAATGTTATAGACAAAAGAAGAGACTTGTAGTCATAGCTCTGGATGACCTCACCATTTTGATATAGACTAGGGGGAATAGGCTATAAAAATTGGATGAGAAGGAATGAACAGAAGATGGGACATGAACAGTCAGGACTGATACCTTGTACTCACTCCATATACCAGTTTTATGTTGTCCTATGTCGGGACAGTTTATTTATTTCTCCCTTTGAACATTTTTAACACAGCTGAGAATGTTATTTCTATCTGATAGGCCTGTGTAGAAGTCACAGCCACAATTTCAAACTCAGCTTGGGCCCAAGGGCTTGTTCTCTATGAAATGGTACAGGAGTCTGCCTCATGAAAATGTGTGCCTGTCATGTGTCCTAGCACAGAGCAGCTGCTCAGGACATGTCTGACATGACATGTTCTTTAAGTATCTGAGCTCCTCTAATGAGTGAGCTTGTGCTGTTCTTCAGGCTGAGGCCAAGAAGTGTTCTTGTTGGCAGATGTCATTGGCATCTGCTTAGAGCGGCTTCTGCCTGTGCAGAGCCTGTGCTGTGCTCCCTTCCTTTTCTTCCCATACAAGCATTTTCTTCTTACTGGGTGACTAATATTTCTTACAGGGTAGATATTTGCATGGATTCAAATGTCTTTCCAGCACATTTTCACCTCTAATATACTATTTCCATTAATTTTTATTACAAAAATATTAATTCATAAAATCATGTCACTCTAAAGAAGAAAATTATCCTCGGCTAGGTTTTGAGTGCTTATACGCCATTTGTACTTTCTGCTTCTCTTTTGTTGTTGCTCTTTAGTATAAACCTTTGGATGGTGGAAAACAGTCTCCTCAGACTCCTCTGTCGTGTATATGTTCTATAACATAAAAGAAAGAAAGAAAGACAATTAAGAGTAGAGTAAAGAGGCCATGTAAGATGAGCATGCTCTTAATCCCAGAATTTAGGAGGAGAGGTGAGCAGATTTCTGTGAGTCTGAGGCTAGCAAGGTGCTGGGAAGGGCTGGCACAGGGCACACAGGGCAGAGTTGTATCAGTAACCACAGTGCACAGAGGGCGGCTCTTAGGCCCAGCCAACTGTGTCTTATGTGATTGACAGGCACAGGAGCAATGACGGCCAGTGCGGTGAGTCGTCCCAGCCTTTCTGTTCACAGGACCCTTCTCAATATTCACAGTGTTAGAAATTTGCAATGGGAAATGTAAGAACTACTTGCTAACTCATTTTAAAACTGGTGTCAACCTATATAGGTTCACATAAATATCATTATGAATTTATATAAATCTACTTTCTGGACCTCCGGACACATTGGGAAGAAGTAGGGATGCGCTAGCCTAGCCTAGACAGGCTAGTCTAAAGTCACACTGCAAGCGGCCCATCTCTTTAGGAGAAGCTGAACCTTCATCAGCACTCTCTGGATTGGGAGAACTCAAAGAAGCCAGCCTCCTGCTCATAGGTCCCAGTCGGGGAGGGGCCTGTTCTCCCCCATTTTGTGCCCTCGTGCTTTGGGACAATGTCCCTGGAGGGCAATGATTGTCAGATGCTTTTCTCAGTAGTTCATTTTAATTTGGGGTGGGGTGGGGTTGAGGGCAGTGTCTCACCGAAGCTGGAGCTACTACTTGGCTAGGGTGGCTGGTCAGGGAGCTTGAGGAATCTGCCTTTCTCCATCCCGACAGTCCTAGGATCACAAGGGCAATAGACTTTCTGTGTGGATGCTGAAGTCCAGACTCAGGCCCTCGTACTTGCACAGCAAGTACATTCCTAGCTGGGCCATCTCCCCAGCCCCGTCTGTGTCTTTCCCAAAGGCTGGTACTACAACAAGAGGCTGTGTCTGGGAAAGTGGCTTTCATTCAAATTTCCTTCCCCTTGACAACATTAAGAAGATTCCTTGCATTTCCATTAATCATATTCAATTAGAGTTATCCTTCTGCAAAATATGTGTTGGGCAGTTGGGAAATCCTAGATCCAAATCTAGTAATGGTTTACAATTGAGCCTTCACGTCCTGGCAACTGATTCCAAGAATTACATACTCCTTAGAGATCTCTGGGAAGTTTTTGTTCTATTTGACGTTTCTATCCACCCCCATCTGTCCCACAGCCCTCACGGCCTTCACTCCCCCTTTTTCTGTCCTTTATATTGACTCGTCTAACTTTTTGCCTGCCTCCTTTTTCAAGGCAGTGGTGTCAAAAATGCTACTTGGAAACATACTGTGTGACGGATAAAGACACAGAAGGGCTCAGTGATTCTTAGGGAGACACACTTACTTCTCCAGAGCCGCATAGCATCATGGTTTTGATGAAAAATGTGACTGCTACAAATAACCCTGGGGTTGTTGACACGGTGATGCTTTCAGATGAAGAAAACATTCTCTTCCCAAGTGTATGTCTTCTTGCTAGAATGGGGAGAGCAGAGCTCTGGACGATGGTGATTAGTGAGGCAGGAGCGAAGAGGCCACACCTTCAACCTACCCCTGTACTTACTGAGCTTCTTATTTTTGATATGTTCCTCACTTGAAGGTGAATGTATTTTGCCCCTATGTCCCAGAAGAACAGGTGATAGAATCGTCATCTTCTGACCCAGTGAGCATCAGACCCAGCTAATCCTCATCAATCTGATTTAAAAAAACAAAACAGTTCTTAGTGTTTGCTTAATGATAAAATGTATGGATCGTTGAATCATCTCCTCTGGCCAATCAGATGCACTCACTTATGTTTTAGAGAAGCAACTGAATAGATGTTTTCTTGGGAGCCTCAGAGAAGGATCTTGCTGAGTTCAGAGTAAGCATGCTGTTTAATGAGCTGTTTCTTGATTTTTTTATTTTTATTTTTGGACATACAGCTGTGTGTGAAAATGGATGCCAGAATGGTGGGCGTTGCATCGGCCCCAACCGTTGTGCTTGTGTTTATGGATTCACGGGGCCACAGTGTGAAAGAGGTAAGAGGGAAGAGGTGACTGGGGAACCTAAAGTCTTGAAGTTTATTCTATAGTTACAAGGATGTGTGCATGTTTTTTGCTATCCAACAGGAATTAGTCTAACAAAATGTATATTTTCATGTGCCAGTAGCTTGAATGGTAAGATTTGGGGCAGCAAGCATATCATTGATTTTCACACAATTACAGACTTTTATTATGCTCATGTACTTTCTAGACACTCTAGACACCATTGGGAGTACACTCTCTACTGTAAAAAAAATAAATAATAAGATGATGATGATGATGATAGCTAAATCCCACGAAATCTGACACTAATGCTAAGGAAACCCAGTACATTCCATAACACAAGCCCGGGGCTACTGGGGCTTCACAGCAAATGTGATCAAGGCTTTTTATGCCTTCCTCTCCATCTCTTGGCCCTGCACTCCTGTGTGCTTCAGTTTGGTCTTACGCCGGAGAGTGTTGGGCTGTTTCCTTGCTGGTTGGTTGTTTTGTGATTGTATGAGGACTGGCCTCATTACAGAGGCAACATACTTCCTTGTTTCATCTGTAGAGGGAAGCTTCTCCTTCAACTGTTTCTTGGGCAGTTATAGTCTCCAGAGAGAATAATTCGTGCCGGTGGGATTAAGCTTGGGTTCTGCCCAGCAGCCCTTGATAACGGCTACTTGATAGGGTTCCTATGCTGGCTCTGGATTCGGCACCCCTCCCTGCAGCATGGTATGGAGTCACTTCCCCAAAGCCACATACATGAAAAGAATGGTTGGGTAATGTGAGCCCAGCAGAACTTCCTTTAAGTAAGACAACTAGAAAAGCATCCTGCGCTGACCACTGTGTCTCCGTCAACAGTCATTATCCCAAGATGAAAGCAGCTTATAATTTCAATAGCAGTTTCCACCTGGTGGCTGGGAACAGCCAGCACTGATGCTCTAGCAGCTTAGTCATACAGCATGACAGCAGGGGTGGCCACCGTGATCCACCAAGGAAGTCAAACCTTATGGGCCCTGAGGCTAAACCTAAGTCTAGATTAAAGGACAAATTACATTATCAAGGTGTTACATATGCCTTCAGGTTTATTTTCCCTGGGCTGTGGTGGTGTCTAAAGATACATAGCACTTTATTGGAAAACTAAAGTGTCTGGCGTTAATGTCAATGAAACAATGCAGGTATAAATCCAGAGAACCTTTCAATTGTGAAGATACTTTGTACTTTAAGACAGACATTCATTATTCTCATAAGAATTTTGTCTTGGTATTCAGGGTAAGTCTTGAGAATAAATTGGGATATTTGAATAATATGGTCAAGTATGAGAAGTTAGACATGTGCCAACTTTTAATATATGCCTGCGTGTATGCACATTGAGATATTTGTGGTATTCCGAATGTAATTGAGATTTTTTTGGGAGGAGGGGGACTAAAGTACATTCCACAGATGACGGAGATCATCATTATTCTTAGAATGAATTCTAAAGCTTTTTACCAGATGTCCTTCTTGGGGGAAGGAAAATGGATGGTGAAATGTTAGCACAGGTTGCTCGCATGGAATAATACAGATTTTGTAGTAAACTCAAACATGCAAACACAGTCACAACTGGTGGAGATGGTGCTCAGTGTTTTCTATTGTTCATGTAAACTGTACATCTCTTTCATCTCAAAACAGGTTTCAAAGTTAGTTTCTAGCTGGCACAGGGTTGGTTGTGTCCTTTCAGCCCAGGCTTCCGGACATTGCATCACTGTTCTCCAACAGTTGCTTTGACCCCAGTAGTGTTGTGTACGTTTTACATGTACAGTAGCATGCTTTAGGAAAAAAATTGTAAAATTAATCAGCCAATGAATTGACCTTAGGATACTTTTTAAGACTCACTTAAAAAATGATTTTTAATTACTGCCCTGCAGTAATGAATGTACAAAAGCTCCATTTCTTTCAAAGAAGCAGTTAAGAATTTCATGTAGCCATGAACTAGAACACTTCAAGGACACATATTTTCAGCTAATTTTTACATGTACCTAATAATGTTTATAAAATTTGAGCTCACACACTCTCTCTTTAAAACTATTATAACTACTGTGTGCAAGAGGAGTGACTCATTTATGTTGAGTAAATAGGTTAATTTGCAGGTTTATAGCTAAAGTTTGTGTTCTTACTCAATTACTGATTTCACAATACATGTTTATATATATCTATATATGGATATAGATAAATCTTTATAAAGTCAAGGACATTTTCTCTCCTTAACGTGGATTATGTAGAATTTCCTTTAAACTAGCTTCCTGGGCTCAGGTCCATGGAGCAGACCTGCTTTTCCAGCTCTTTGGGCCCTGGAAGAGCTAATGACTGGCATGATTAAGCTATTTAACTTGAGTCTTGGAGCTGTAAGCTGACGCGCTGGAGTCTCCTGCCTTTATGATACACACAATGACCTTTTATAGTTAGCAGAAAGAGAGAGAGAGAGGCCTTGTGGTCACATGCTGACTGTAAAATGCAGGCAGCTCAGCTGTGTCCAAAGCACATGAAAGTATTCAATTATTTTTGCTTCTTTTACCAAAGAGATGAAAAAAAAATTTTGTACTTCCTATGTATCTGAAAGAAACAGAAACAGAAGTCAGCATTACATATCAGGCCTTAATTTTCTTCTGAGAGTACCTTATTATTTATCAGCAGAAATTTCAAGGAGACAGAGAGGAACTAAGTAAGTCCACGTAAAGGATGGTTAGACACACTAAAAGGATTGTTTTATTCCTGATGTGATCAGCCCACAGTCCCTTTTTCAATTCTCTGACTCCAGTGAACACTTATTTAATGACTGAATTTCCCTTGAAGCTTCCCTGAAGAGCACCTGGTAAAAATATACGTTACACCCTCCTAGTTACACACAAACTGACTACAGATTATATTGTCATGTAAAATATGTTTTTCTTAGAAAAGCATTTAATTCTATAAAATGTCAACTACCCTGATACCCAGTGACATCGTCTTTAAATTTTAAGTCTTCCAAGCACGGCCAGAGGAGAGTGGTTTTTGGAAAGAGGCACTATAGGATTACTTTTTGCATCTATCAAAGTTTTAAAATTTTTTTCAAAAAAAAAAGAATTCTTCTAAAGTGTGCATTTGCAAGGACGTGGGATTGTGAGATTGTGTTGCAAATGGTACTGGCTGTAGTAGCAAAGCGTCATGCCTTCATGATACAGAACTGGCTCCATGTTTATGCAGCTTTCTTAGTGCCATACACAGCTCATCCTCCAAAGGGATTTTGAGGCAGAGTTTCTTGGAGCCTTGGAGCCACAGGACTCTCACTCTTGCCACTGTCCTGATGGGTTTAATACTACACTGTTTCTCTCCTACTTACACCTGGCGTTTAAAGTATGCACACACACGTCTCATACTACCCGGTTCAGCATGAAGGTGACATCAGCGCCTTCTCCAGAAGATCCATTGTAGCTACCATTAGAGTAGACAATTGAGACCTCAGGGGTCTGCATGTTTGTTCACCCCCTCATACGCCAAAAGGTAAGGTAATGGTGATGGTCATTAAGCCACTTAGACCTTGTCTGTATTCCCCCAAACAAGAGGAGAGCTACCTTAGAGTTTCTCTGAATTCTGAGCATTACATGGATGAAACCCAAGTTGCAAATAACTCATACACTTGTGTTAACGTGTACGGATTCCCCAGGCTTGTAATTTATTATGATGGATGCATGGCGGGTTTCTATAGAATTTTAGCGACACAGAGAATGAATAATATGTACAGAGTTACATAAATGTGTGGTGGAAGAAACAAACCAGTAGGCAGCAGATTTGATGCTTTCAAGAAGTGTCTGTACAATGCTTTTCATTTAAACTATGCGTTATTGTATTTTTAAATTAATAGTCATATGCATATAATTAAGATAATTTAGGAAGCAATACAAGATAAAGGGAGAAATTGCAGTTATTCATCATTCCTAGGCTGAGGGTTAATTACAGTTTAGTTACTAAATCATTCATCTCTCATTCCTATTGCACATAAAGTATTTTCAAAGAACGGGATCTTGGCATTCTTACGAGAATCTGCTCCTTCATAAATAATACTGTGCTTCTCCTTTGACACTGTTAAATATGCCATGGGCTTGCGATTGCTGCATTGCACAAGTATAGTTACTGTGATGAATCTGCATCTTCTACACCAAGTCTCTGGTCTTTATAAAGCCATTTCACGAGCTCAGAGATGGAAGCTCTGCCCAGGTAAGACCCGTAGCACGGTGATTATGAAAATCAGAGCACATATATTGCGGCCCAACTCAAGACCCCCGCCTTAGTCCTTCCATCATAGTCAGCCCAGACTGTCTTTTGTCACTTGATGCTTAAGATCGTTTCCAAGTTTATTTGTTATCCTTTGTTTTGTTTTGGTTAGAGCTCTGTGCAATAAAATATATTCATAGATAAACATGTATCTGGGCTGTATTCTTAGAATACATCCTCTGAGCATAACAAGGAGGTGCTGGGTACTTGAAAACAACAGAGACTCTGACGAGTTCCACCCATTTCCATGAGAAAACTCTGTGGTTTATTCCTTGGTCAGTGTGTTTGGAAACTCCTTCCTTCTTCTAAAATCTTCTAAGTCTGTATTTTTCTCATACTTTGGTATTTTATTTCTTTTCATCTTTTGGCCATAAATTGGAATATATGACTACTACTAAACTACTTTTATTGAGGCTATTTAACCTTTACTCGCTCAAATATTTGTTAAGAACTTATCAAGTATTGAGTACTTGGAAATCGAATTATGAAGAAATAGTGTATACCTCATTCACAAGAAGCCAATTGTATTCAAGGAACAGTACTGGAAATCATCTTTAAACACAAAGATACAGTGTCCATGGTAGATAACGTAATAGGGATGGAAAGAAGTAATGAGCTCAGAGATGCTTCTCAGCTGCGGGGTATTAGGATGGTGCTCCTATCAGTAATGTAAATGTAGAATGAAAAACAGTGTATAAACTTCCACCATAGTAAAACGCCACCCGACTGTGTCCTACATTAATATTGCAAGTGATATTATATGGCTCAGTCTGACCCTAACAGTACATAAGCTTCATAATCAGTTGTAATTACCGTAGTGCACTAAGCCAGTTCCCCCCCCCTTTTCTTTAACACTGAAGACTTACTAGAATGGAAATCGCAAAGAAGAAATATTATCAAATATAAATGTTAAACCCACTTATGCTTATGAGTCAGTGGGTACACATGTCTCGCCAGCATGCACGCACACACACACAGTGTGTGTGCACAAACACACACACAGCGTGCGTACACACACACACACACACACACACACACACACACACACACACACATTTCTGCTCTGGTAAGGCCATCAAGAGGAAACATTTTATAACCTTCCACCCTCTAAGCTAAACTTAGCCTTAAATGGGCATCAGAAAAATACCAGAAGATCTGTGAGAACTTTTATGTTTTGGCACTGGCTCCGATGGCATCTTTATCTTGAACACCATTAAGAAGACAAGGCAGGAGGTGGGTGGGGGGTGTGGAGCAGGCTCTAAAGGGCAGAAGCAAAGGAAGAAAAGAAAAAAAAAGATGATGGATGAATCAATGGTAGACAAGACATATGATGCTTGTGTGTGTCAAGCAGGGGGATTTGGGCTTTGGAGAAAATCAATTCCTGAATAGGTTTCTCTGGATGGGGCCCAGACTTCCATCTCTGTTCTTAAGCTTTCCTGTTTACATCTCCAGAGTAAAGAATTTCCCTGCTTCAATGTCATATCAGATGGCATTAAGTTAACAGGTCTGGAAACTAGTCAGAGCTGCCATTCCAAATATTAACTCATAAAACTTAATTGTAACAGAATGTTGCTATGTAGGAGTTTCTTGAAAGGGATTAAACACATCTGTGTACAGATGGGTGAGCCTTATGTAATAAATACAGGTTTTGCACAAAGGTCCAAACAAATAATACCTATTTCTAGAAGTAGATGTAGCCTTGTAATTTCCTAATAGAGTTCCTGGGAGGATCAAAAGTAGGAAAACCTGACACATAATCAGTGTGCTCGCCACATGGCTGGCACCCGCTATTTGTTATAGTTAGTTCAGGAACATTGGCCGCAGTAGAAATTCAGAGGTTAGAATTACCTTTCTGTGGCATTGTTTGCCCTCTCTGACACCTGCTTCTGTACATGTAATAAGTGTCTATGAGAATTAAATGACAATAATATAATACCTGACATCCCATAAAGGATGATATTGATAACTTTAATGACTCCCAAGATCATCAAAAAGATTGATGTGACGGTTACTTATTCATACTTAAACCTAGGATGGGAGAACCAATGTGAGCCAAGTTAAAGAGGTAAAGTTTAATGCCGCTTTTATTAAGAGGAAAGACTTGGAATAAATGGGAACTCTTTGGAGAGTCTTCATGAAAGGAGAATTAATTGGCATAGAAAAGAGGCTGTAGCTATAACTATCATGAAGCCATGTCAGGGATGTGCACACTTAGGAAAGAAGACCCTGCTAGGTGTGGGTAGGGAGAGAGAGTAATTTAAATTCGTGGCTCTCACTTCCTGCTCTGGCTCATTAACAACATCTTTGCTGTTTTGTGACAATATAAGGTTGACAGGAAAATGTTCTGTAGCTTCCCACTACCTTGCTTATTACACAGTTGAATGACCAAATCTCGTATGTCTTATTTTGACATTTTTTTTTAACCACAAATACAAGAATACAGTTCTTAAATTTTTTTTTACACAGAGTTTTGGGGCAGTTCAGGAGTCCATTAATCTGCAAAGCCATCCCTTCTCCACCTGTTTATCTGTGACAATTAGGCCACACCCCTTTTTATCCACCACGTACCCACTTCTGTAGAGTAACTGTTCATCGCTGTTACGTGTGTGCACTCAGTTGGCTGTGCGTCTCTGGCCAGCAGTGGATTCCCCTTCCCACAGCTGCACTGTGAGCCTGTAGGATTGTACACAGAAGGAACTAGACAAGAAATTCACACACATCAGCTAGAGTGCAGCCAATGAGCATTAAATGAAGTTAATATACTCACTGAAAGATTGGCATGTGTGCGCCTACATTAGACTGTTAGCATAAATGTTAAGTAGAAACATATGGAATGCTGAGGAATAATTCCTGGTGAAAAAAAAATGCTATGATAGATGCTTTGAAGTATTTAATCATTGTAATGACTCACACACAAAAAAGCACCTTTATTTAAAATTTTTAATTATAGGGAGGCATGGGGTGTGGTGGTCACCCTTAGGTGCAGTGCCTGGAAGCCTGAGGTTGACACTGGGTACCTTCCTTCGTCACTCTTCTGCTTTAGATTTCTGAAGCTGGGTTTACCCATGAACTTGGAGCTCACATATTGGCTGGATCCACTTGCTGTGCTGCAGCACTGAGATCACGTGCACACACTGTTGCACTTGGCTCTTATGTGGCTGGTGGCAGAGCTGAACTTGTTCTTAAGTAGCCATCACTTTACCCATGGTATCAGATCTCCAGGCCCAAAGATAGCGTTTTAATTTTCTTTTCCTACATTAAAAAAGAAAAAGCATTCCACAATGAAACAAAGTAATTTACTCACACTCACCAAGCTGATAGGTACAAAAAAACCATAGGATTTGAACCCAGGGGTCATAACCTCAGAGCCCAAGTTGCTTATTCACACCTTCAAGATGAAGCGCATATGCTCTCTCCTCACAAATATGTGGTGCCCAACAGTCAGTATGTGTGAGGTACTGCTGAAGGGAATACAAGGGCTAACTTGCAGGCATTTAATTATTTTGCCATCTGACATAAATGAATTTATTTTTTGCAAATAAATTTCAAATACCTCTGAACTCATATATCCTAAATTTGTTTTTGTGCATGACCCAAAATATTCAGAATTCATCATCCTGAAACAAAATTGAGACAACTCTTATTTGCAGCCAGAGTAAAGAAATGGAGGCCCATACAGATTTTCCTGATTGAAAGACGGGCAAGAGCAAAATCTTTGAGACAACGATCCTGAAAAATATTGGACACCAAGTTTTATGGTTTGGATTGCAAGTGTCCTAGAAACCACGTGACTTCTTGGTCCTCAGTGTAGCAGTGTTCAATAGGTAGACCTTGTATGTGTGGAAGACAAAAGGGATTACAAGTTCTTCAACCTTCCAACAGATGAATCCTTTGTTGGAGGATTCAGGACCTTAATGGGTTTTGGAGAAAAGGCTCTCTGTCTGCTTCCTAGCTGTCAGGAGGTGAGCAGCCTTCTTCCTGTCCCTGCCAGGAGGTTTTGTTTGCTCAGATCCAGAGACAGTAAAACCAAAGGACAACCACGAATTGAAACCTTGAGTCCAAATAAACACCCCTTTTGTTAGTTGAGTTCCTTGGATACTTGATCATAAGGAATGCAAAAACCAATCAACGCACTCTGCCACAAAACACAGCTATCAGGGAAGGAAAGAATGGTAAACAGGATGGGCTATTCGACTCTTCTGGCTAGCTTCTGGAACTTCACAGGCTCTATTACAGTTAGAAAGAACACAGGCCAAGCCTCATACACTCCCTACAATGAGGTACAGCAGGTGAGATTCCAGGAAATGAAAATGGCTAGAATTCTTAGGAAAAAAATCCAAAAGAGCATCAAAATGAAGACTATTCCCAGCATGCACCTGGGGATGTGCTCGGCCCTCAGTCTAAGACATAGGACATCTCATTGTTTCTGAGATACTCAGGAAAGTACAGAAAGTATAAAGCATTAAGAAATAAAGAAGAATAATTAGCCATAGAAAAAATTTTGTTCTGGTCCTGGCTATTGACTCCAAATGGTAAATACTCAGGGATCAAATATCCATGATCTAAATTCAGAATTATTTGTGTGATTACAAAAGTTCCAAATACTAGGAAAAGCCTTGGCAACACATGGCATCTAATAAGTTTTTTTTTTTTTAATAAGTGAGTATATACCGTTTGTCTCTTTTTGCTTCTGGGTGAACTCACTCATTATGATAATTTCTATGTCAATCCATTTGTCCACAAATTTCAGGAATTCTTTGTTTTTAATAGCTGAGTAGTACTCCATAGTGTAAATGTACCACAGTTTCTTAGTCCATTCTTCTACTGAGGGACACTTAGGCTGTTTCAATGTTCTGGCTATTATGTATAAAGCAGCTATGAACATGGTTGAGCATATGTCCCTGTTGTGTGTTAGGGCATTTTCTGGGTATATTCCAAGGAGTGGGATAGCTGGGTCTTGAGGAAGCCCTATTCCCATTTTTCTGAGAAAACGCCAGATAGCTTTCCAAAGTGGTTGTACTAGTTTACATTCCCACCAGCAATGAAGGAGTGTTCCTCTCTCTCCACATCCTCACCAACATGTGGTATCATTTGAGTTTCCAAGGGATATGTCCCATGAAAAACTTTACTTACCAAGATAGTGGGTCAGAGGAGAGGACATTAGGCGAGAGTAGCATGGAAGAATGGGGAAATAGTAGGACCCACAGGGTACTGGAAACCTACAAGAAGAACTTTATGACAGGCAGATCTGAGTCCTGGGGTCCTCCTCAAACTAAGGCACCAGCCAAGGAGAAATAGGCAGTAAACTTCGAACCCTTACCAAGACCTAGCCGACAAACATGATATTCTCCACCGTTGAGTGGAGAGTGAGATCTGACTCTCACACGAACTCTGGTGCTCCTTTTCTGACCACGTCCCCTGGATGGGGAGGCCTGGCGGCACTCAGAGGAAGGATAGCAAGTTACCAAGAAGAGACTCAATATTCTTAGAGCATATATAGGGGGAGGAGGTCTCCCTCAATCACAGACATAGGGGAGGGGAGAAGGGGGGAAGTGGGAGGGAGGGAAGAATGGGAGGAAACAGGGGAAGGGCTAACAATCAAGATGTAATATGAACAAATTAATAAAAAATAATAAGTTATTTTTTAAATTTTTTATTAATTATAATTTATTCACATTACATCCTGATTGTTATCCGCACACTTTTATCTTCCGGTTCCCACCCTCCCTCCCCCTTCTGCCCTATTACACTCCCCTAGACCTCAGATAGGCGGGGCCCTCCTACCCCACTGTCTGGCCACAGCCTACAAGGTCTGATCAGGATAGCCTGCATCCCCTTCATCAGACCCTGCAAGGCTGTCTTGCCTAGGGGCAGTGAACAAATCGTGGGGGCCAGAGTGCATGTCAGAGGGTCAGAGGGTCAGAGGGTCAGAGGGTCAGGGAGTCAGAGGGTCAGAGGGTCAGCAGAGGCCCCTTTCCCCCATGTGGACAATCAGCTTTCCATCCGATACATCTGAACAGGGGGTCTTGGTTCTCTGCATGCAGTGTCCTTGGTTGGTGCCTCTCTCCTCTCTGCCACCTACTGCACATGTGACACAGCAGCCACACCTGCAGTGCCTCTAGGGGCAAGCTAATAAGTTATTAACAATCAAGTTTCCTGTGAGAAAGTAATCATATCGATTACAGTCATATAGAAGACAGTCATGTGAAGTCAGAATCATCCAGAACTGATGCAAATGTTAGTGTTGCAGACTGGGCAATGTAAAGATTGCATTAAGGGCATATGAATTAAGAGTTTTCATTATAATATTTTGTTTGTCCATACCCTAGAGAAAATAGTAGCAGTGTGGAGACTAAACAGAGCATTTAGACATGAGCAATATGGATAAGATTAATAGCAAATTGGGGATTATGGGTGAAAATACTAGTGAATCTAAAGACACATCAAGAGAAAATATTAAAATAAATTACAAAGGTAGAGGCCATCAAATGTAACAGTATATTATTGAGCTTTGTGCCAAATTCTAGCAAATTAATTACATGCAGTTGGAGTTATCAAGAGTAGTAGATGAAGGAAAAATAATAGTTGAAAACATCCAACTTTTTAAATGTTGTAAACTATCATGGTCGAGAATACCAATGGACCCTAAGAAAAGAAACATAAACATATCAAAGAATGACATCATCAAATTTCTAAAAGGGAGAGGATCTTGAGAAAATCTTCCTGGCAACAGAGAGGAAAGAGACACATTTTCATGCAGAGGAGCGAGGTGAGGACACAGATGGCAGCGAGGTTCTTATTGGTGAGAGGTCAGGTAGACCGGTGTGCTCAGAGCGCTGCCATTGAACGGAAGCCTGTGTGGATGTAGAAAAGGCCTTTCAAAAAGCAAAAGTAAAGAAGATAATTTTAAGATGTGATAGATGAAAATGTCACCAGTGTAAAGTGTTTAAGAGAGCCTTTCGGACCAAAGAAAAATATTACTGGGCAAAATCATACATTTATACCAAAAAGAACCTTACAGCACTTAACCATGTGAGTAAATAACTTTTATTTTTAATTCTTGAATCTTAAAAAGAAGAATTTGGCTACTGGACTAAATGGTAATTGCAGTATCCCTTTTTTCAGCACGTGGTTGGTCAGGTGTAGTTTACAATGGAGTAGCTTCTCGAAGGTCCCCTCATTGTGGAGAATGTGGATGGACCTGCTGTCTCGGGCTTGAATTCTCCAAGTGTTATAGCTTTGATTTTGGAGGTTTACACATTTCCCATTGATTTTTTTTTTTTTTTTTTGCCGTATAATACAATTATTTTCTGGAATTGAATATATTCAATATAAAGACATTTGAGTCTAGCCTTATTTTTTCCATTTAAATTATTTTTTTGTGCAAGACTGAATACTTTGACTTTTTAATTATGTAGACTATTTCTTCGTTATTATACAATGTTAGTCATCAATTGATATGGAATAATAACCTTTTGAAAACTTATGAAAATTTTCTTCTGTTATGTCTTTGTGCACAATTTTAACCCCTACACTTCATTTATATTAATATCTATCAATAAACAATCAGTTATCTGTTCGATAATCATTTTGATTGTTGTCATAAGTCATTTTAGCCATGTGTATTGTTTTAACCACTTAACGGTTTTATAATAATCTGCTTTTGTCTTGTTTCTTTAACTTTAAAGTTTTTCTATTTTGCTTTTAAGTTTTATCACCTAGCTGCCACTCTGTTACTATTTGACTTATTTTCTTTTTAAAACATCTTAAAAAAATATATATTTTTTTTTTGCTTTACCCTGTGTATGGGTGTTTTACCTGCATGTGTATGTGTGTGCCACAAGCATGCCTGGTGCCGTCGTCGGAGGTTACAAGAGGACATCAGCTCCCCTAGAACAGGAGTTAGGGGTGTTTATGAAACACCATGTGGGTGCTGGGAACCAAACCGAGGTCCTCTGCAGGTGCTTCTGCTTGCTGAGCTATCTGTCCTGACCTTCAGTTCATCTTCTTACATAGCTCTTAGCAAAAGACTTCTGTTGTGCAAAGAACTCCCGTCGATTTTTGTTTTGGTTTCTAGTTACACTTTTCTTCCCCAATAATGAAACAGTCTTGGTTGTTTTTGTTTTTTGTTTGTTTGTTTGTTTTTGTTTTTCCCACTCTATGCCTTAGAATAAATAAAGCAGATTAAAATATGATAAATACCTCCTGCCCTGTTCTTTATTCTTTTTCCTGCAAAACTAGGCAGCTCAGTCCAGAATTTCTATTTGCAGTAATTTTTTAATTTTTTCTCTTTCTCCCTTTAGACGCTGCCTGCACATTATTTGCATTCTGTAGGTCTTGTTGGGTGCGCAGGTGTTTTAGGTTCTTGGGGACCCGAGCCAGCTGGGACAGAGGAAGACCTCGCCTGGGCTCTGCTAACTTTGGGGAAGGATTTGTGCTTTGTACTTTCTTTATCCTTTGCACTCCCTGGGTCCACACCACTCTTTCTCGTCTTTTCAAAGACGTTCTTCAAGTTGTGCCGGCCCCGCCCCCATCTCAGGCAATTATGCCTGCTAATGTCCTCATTGTGAGGAGACTCTGCTTGCTAGGTTTCAGAGATTCTCCATCCCTTCCCCCCTTCCCATGTAGTTGCAAAGGACTTCACCCAGTCTCCTCCCCACACCCCCACTCCCCACCCACCCCCATCACCCCTGAGACTCTTTCACCCTGACGTTCCTCATTTATTCTCTTGTGTTTAATGCTGGAGATGACCACTGCATCGTCCCTAACTGCCTCCCATCTGGTAGAGATCACACTGGCTGGGGCCTTCTGGGCCTTTGCCTTCCCCTTCCAGTGTGATGCTATATTGGTAGCAGGGCCTCTACGCCTACACATTTTCTCTAGTTTATAAGCTGAAGTCAAACACAGATTTCTATGGAGGATTAGTGAACTTTCTCAGGATTTTGAGAATCTGCCCTCACTCCCTGTCTCATCTGCAGGGGAACTGTGTAGTTCCTGAGCGGTCATTACAATGCCCTTCTGTGATTATCTCCTTCATAAGGTTCTGGTGATAATCTTGTCCTGGTTGTTGGTTTTGACCTCTGGTGAGCTGTTGTTGTTCATATTTACTGTGAGAAAGGGAAGAGCCTGCGATATGGTTTCCATTTGCTGAGTTTTCTAAGACGTTGACAGCACATAGGAAATTTCTGACTTGGAAATCTATCTAACGTCATACAGGAAGCCAAGTGTAGGAACCTCTCAGGATATAATTTGTGATTCTATACCTGGTACCTACAAGTACAATTATGGCAATGCATTAGGCACATCTGATGGAACCAGGGACCCCAGTTCCACGGGTGCCTCTTCCTCTGTGGGTTACAGATGTTTCCCATGACCGTGCTTAATGCCACACTTTAATGCATGCAAACTCCTTCCATATGGGCGAAGTTGCATGTGCGTGAATGTTTTCATCTGATTTAGAAATAGCACACAAGGCACATTCCAGTCCTGAACAAGACCGTTTTCATCTTAGAAGGAAAAAGAATTAAGGTCTGCACATTACAGTAGAAGCTTTAATCAAAATTTAACAGTTTACTGTGTAAGTAAAATTGTTGCTTGGAAAATGAAGACGCTGGGTTTCCCTTTCCCCGGTTGTAGGAATAGCCTGGCTATTTTGGGCCAGACCACAGGTTTCCAAGCCAGGTCCCTAGAGGTTCTGATTCAGTCCTCAGATGCAGAGATACCAGGGTGATGCACACCACGGGGCTTTTAAAATGCTGATGCAGGCCTCACCTGTGTTCAATCATATAGGCAGTGGGACAGACTCAAGCCTAACTAACCACCAGCGGCTTGCAGCTCCCAGAGTGAAGGTTGTGAAATGAGAGCTTGCACATGGTCCTTTCCAAACACCTCAGGATTTTTTTTTTAACTAAATAAGGAGTTTACAAAGGATTCCCAGAACACAGCTTTTCTTATTGCAGAGAGCTCCCAGATGAAGCCATCCGGGATGAAGTTCTCTTTCAGGTTATTTTGAACCCAGTTGTAAGTCCTCAAATTATATGATTAGAATAGCTTGGGGCTTCCTTCTGATCCAGCCACATGGAATTTGGAAATAGTCTGCTTTCACTGTAAGGCTTTTCTCCATATCTCCTATTTTTAAATCTTAATGACGTCAGTCAGAAGCACAACACCTGCTGAGGGCCAACACAGAGCCCAGAGGCTTTATGATGGCGTCAGACTTCAGCCTGGGGTACTGTGTCATAACGTTGAAATAAGTCAAGTAAACTTTAAAGATCGAGTGTACAAAACGGAAAGCTTTCTCTAGAGTTTTGAAAGGATAGTCTCACTCGTCTGAAGCAAACATGTCTTGCTGTAGTTGAGCTGCATTTTATTCAATGATTATACGAGCAATTTGGGGGGTTTAGTAAGATAGTGTTGTTTAGGCTGTAGCAAGATGCATGAAGGAATACATAATTATGTTATTATTTTTCATGTTGTGTTTTATAATGCTTTCTCTCTTTAGAATACTGTCATTTTTTTTAATAACTATCTTTTTAAAACCATGCACATCCTGTTATTGATGATTTCGCAAAGTTAAGTAAGTACATCTGGAATAAGGCCAAAGGACCGTGATGAATTTCTTTGGGTTACATCAAGAATGTTTGTGAAGGAGGTAGAATGTAAAAGGCTATTTGTTAAAAAGATAAGTTTCATGGGCGTGACTCAGGCATCCTCTGCCAGATGAATATCACTTGAAGGAAAACCCTCCCATGAGACTGGGGACTAGCGCGTCCAAAAACTCTGAAGGAACAGAAGTGAAGGTATTTGGGGCATGTTAATGAAAAGTCTAAATATTCACTAATTAAAGCCTTAATACTGTTGTGGTGGCATTTAGATTTTTTTTTCTATTTTTCTCCTTCTCTTTTCTTTTTGTTTGACTATTCAATGTGATCACATAAATATATAGGATTCTGCAATTGTCCCTAAACAGGCCCTCAATCAAGTTCTAGGGATGTGGAGCTAGGCAGGGTCTACTTTGAGGAGGTTATCTCCTGATTGGCTTGCATCTGCTGAGTCCTCAGAGAAGACAGATATGCCTGCCCTCTGTCTCTTTTGAGTGCCTCTATCTTCCCACCACACTTATCTGGACAGTGGACTAAGGATGTCAGAGGAGGAAGCATTGCTGTAGGGATTTGGGTTTCTAGGCTTACATTGACTTCCCATAGTGAACGTTGAAAGTAGTAGTAAGAGGTCAGTTCCTTGTATGAATCAAATACCTCATTTAAAAAATATTACTTAGTTGCTAACATTACAAAATGTGTTCATCCAGTTATTTCATTAGAAGCTCTGTGGATATTTCTGTGTTTATTCTACAAACCCAGTTATAGTGGATCTTGAAGCATGGCTTTAACATTCTCTAGTCCAAAGTCACCATGAATTAAGGAAAAGTTCATGTAGGGGGCACTTTGGATTTGCCATGATGACCGGAAATCAGACAGCCCTACTGTAAGTCACTGTTGTCCCTTCTGTGAACTGCTTCTCTCTGGACCACGTTACCTTAGGAGGACACTGAAGCAAACCTGGGACATAGTTTTTCAAGGGCCATGCAGCAGTTCTGAGTGAGCTATCGGCTCTCAGTGCTTCGGTCTTCCTTCATTTGCAGTTGGATTTGTTGTGAATACCAGACCAGATCTAGGAAACTGACTTAAGTCATAGTGACCCATGGGTATTGGATGCACAAATCTCTAAAGATCATGGATTTGATCGTGTGCCATATACTAAATGTTTCTGAGTCTAGCATTTGGTATTCCAGCAAGCTGACCTGGCACTTCGGAGTACCCATGTGCCAGACAGTATAGCTCAAAGTGTCCTTCCTGACCTGACTAGCATCTGTTGAAGACATTTTAGAAAAGATGTTTGGTGTAGTCTTAAGTTAATGTTTGTTCCTTTAGCTGGTTTGCTTCTTTCTTGCTCAGGTAAAACCATGACCAAAAAGCAGCTTGAGGAGTAAAGGGTTTATTACGTCTAATAGAGAAATTGTCACAGGAGCTGAAGCAGAGGCCATGGAGGAACACTACTTACTAGCTTGCCCTGCATAGCTTGCTCAGTTTCTTTTCTTATATAACCATTGCCATAATGGACTGGAACCTCTTACATCAATCATTAATCAAGATAACACCCTGTAGACGTGGTCTCCAGGCAGTCTGATGAGGGATGGGGTAGAGCTACAATTCTTCATTTGAATTTCTCTCTTCCCAAGGTGACTCTAGTTGTGTCAAGAAATCTGTTTAATTTGATCTTCGTTTCCACCAATGAATGTTTTTCCTCATTTATTTTCTTAAAAAAAAAAACCTCAGCAGTATTTAGTACATCTTAGAATATATGTGTTGACATGTATTTGGTTAGAGTTTTTCCCAGTTAAATGAGATTGGATTGTTGTTGGTGGTGGTGGTGGTGGTTTTTTTTTTTTTTTTTTTTGGTTAGAAACACAGCTGATTTTCATGTATTGACTTTATATTTTGCAACCTTGAAGAACTAGTTATTCAAACAGATAATAGTGAATAATACAAGAGCGTACATATGTGTCATGTCACCTAAAAACAGAAAGAGGTGTCTTTTCTTGCCCAATTACTCTGGTGGATGCCTCTACTATCAAGTTGAGCAAAAGTGGTAAACCTTTTCGTATTCCTGGTCTCAAAAAGGAAGCATCCATTATTTCACCATTGTGAAATGTATTTTCTGTGTTTTCCTTCTTTCCTTCTTTCTTTTTTCTTTATTTCTTTCTGTAGATACCCTTTACTAGATTGAAGAAATTTCCCTCTAGTCCTAGATTTGTGTGTGTTTTCATCATAAAAGATTGTGGAAGGGTTGTAGAAGGCTGAAACAGGAAGATTGTTGTACTTGCTGGCTGCTCTAGGTTCAGTGAGAGATGTCATATGAACGGCACATGATGGAGAGGGTACAACAGGACACCTGACCTCCCCCCCTGGCCTGGGTGTGTGCATAGACACATTCACCCCCACATACACACATGCAAATATACTACATGCATATACACCACAAGTGCACACAGATAAACACACAAAAAAAACTTTTAAAAAGCTTCTGAGTATTTTTCTTTCTTCTTCTTTGCCCTTCTGATGATTAAAACTTTACTGATAGAAAAATGTGTATCTTCATGTCCAACTTTCCTTCCTTATTAGACATAGAGACTGTTACGCGCATGCAGGGTATCGGTGCTTTCTGCTGGTGCTGCTGAAGTGCCAGGGATCAAAGCCAGCGCTCCACACATACTTGTCAAATGTGCCGCCACTTGATTTATGTCACCATCCTCTGTGATCTCTAGCCAATGAAATTATGGTAGGCCTAATTTTTTTCTCCACAAAATATTTCATTTTTTTTTATTAAGGCCCCTTTATGATTTCTGCCTAAAAGTAAGTGACACCTCATTCCCAGGTGTTCAAATATATGGTATTTTTTTTGTGTGTGTGAGCTTAATAATTACACAACGATTTCAAAAGTTCTGTGTTTTCAATGTTGTTAATAAGAGAGAAAATGTAGCTGAAGACAAAAAATACTCATAGACAGTACAAGCCTATGAAAATCTAAAACACCAACCTCAAAACTAAGAGAAATGGGCTTCTCCACTGAACATTTTTTATCCCACCACTGCCCTTGCTGGTTCATCCTCAGCAGTGTGTTAGATAGCCAGTCAGTCACAAGCCTCCACCGTGGAAAATGTTACGTTCCCCCACTTGAGTCAGACGCTGCAAGATTAAAATGCAGTTGTGGAGCTTCTTCTGGCAGCCAGGCTTGTCTACTCCATAAAGATTATGATTTTGAGACGCATTGCTACATACCTAAGTTTTTCCAGATATAGTCACTGAAGATGTTGAGAAGCATTGACTCACATAAAATAATAAAGCTCTGTGATCTGCCCCAGTCAGTCTGTT
The DNA here is from genome assembly GCF_964271855.1 of Acomys minous. Classification (NCBI taxonomy): domain Eukaryota; kingdom Metazoa; phylum Chordata; class Mammalia; order Rodentia; family Muridae; genus Acomys; species Acomys minous. Next base: position 29,371,806 of record NC_140486.1, read on the forward strand.
TTTCAGAGCATTGAACACAACTAGGAGTTCAAAGTCATTTATTTCATTTTGTATGTTCACAGACTTACCTGCCCTAAGTATTTCACTGAGGTTTTCGCATAGACTCAGTGGGAATTCGGAATTGGAAATGGGCAGACACTAAGATTTCCAGTGTCCATTAATAGAGTGCTTTTGGATGAGCAGTGCCTTCCAGGTAAAAACCACAGCCAGCCTCAGGTGGTTTACAAGCCAATCCCGCATTTCCATCTAGTGTTAATTGCCCCTGTGCCTCACTGAATGTTTTCTTCGTAAAGTCATTTTTCCTCCTACCAATCCCAAACCAGTGTGTCCCATCGGATCCTTTGGAAAGCCCATGTCTGTGTCTTCCTGACAAATCAGTGTCATGGAGACAGTGATAGCTCGTGTTGATTGAGTCCAGCATGGGCAGAGGCTTCCTTCCTCAAGGGTTATGCCTCTAATTGGCTTAATGCTACCTAGGACTCTCTGAGCCTCTCAGCACTGCAGGAGATGTGGGATATGTTAGTATTTGGAACTTCACTGGAGAATAGAACCAGTTGTCTATGCTTAAACTGCTAATCTAAACCCAGACACACTGGCAGAGGGTGGCTGCTACTTGTAAATGCCACCCCCTAACTGCAGAGTCAGATACAGGAAAAAAAAATGGAGTTTTAAAGTTGTAACAAACTTTTCTAACTTTTAAAATGTTCATTGTTCATAAGATGCCAACCCGCTTCAATTAGGGTCTTCACGTGCTAAAAACCTACTAGAGACAAAATTTAAACTGTATAATTAAAAATAGGAGCTAGATGAATGTTGGGTAAGGCTATTGAGTCATAGGACAGGACTTGCAGGCAGTGTAGAGAAAGGACAGTGGGGACTAGGTGCTGGGGAGGGGAGGCAGGAAACGCACCCAGATCCTTCCTCCGTCCTAGTCCTCCGCAGCTGCCTTCATTATCCTCTGTGTGCTGAGAAAACTGTGCAAATGTATTACATCCCTTGACACTCTCACCAAGAATCACGCAATGGAAATCTTACCCAAATGAAAAGAAGGTTTGGACCCAGTACAAGTAAAATGTATCTACACTTTTCCTACATAGTTCAGGATACAGTTTGAGTTTTGGGAGCTCTGTGAGTCTGTATTTGTGGGAGTTCAGCTTTAGAATGAAACTATGTTGCAAGAAGTGTTAGAAACAGTTCTGTGGACCATAGCTGTTCAATTTGTTTTGCTCCAACATACTAACAATCCTCTTTGTGAATGGCGTTTCATCTTTCTTCTAAAAGGTATGATAATTTAAGAAAACCCACCTCGTAGGTTTTATATTTCCTATTTGTACATTAAGCAAAATTGTCTGCAGTTACCTGAGAAGTGGGATTATTTTCTTAATGACTAGAAGGAAAACAGGCCTTATATAGCAAAGATTAAAATGTGGACTGTTTGATTATATGTTCAAAGAAGATCGTTTTTCGAAGTAATTTTCAAATTGATATTATTTATTAAGTAAGGAGAAAAAGTGATAAATGATCGGTTGATTCAAAAGATGATAGATGATGATTGATAAATGATGTATGACTGACGGACAATAGATGTATAGATACATAGATGACAGACTATGGATTGACCGATAAGTAAATAGATACTACAACAGAACCCACTCTTCTCTATTTTGAGGACAGAAGGGTAAATATGAACAACCCAAAACCTGAATACATCCTTTACAAACTGATTGAATATGAGATAGTGACACTTGCAGACATGGATACCCAACTAGGTTTCCTTTGATGTGCATCCCTGCGTGGGGTCATCTCTCAGTGGCTCAAAGCCCAGGCCAGAGAGGCTCTGAGACATAATCTGGGCAGAAAACCTCAGGGCTAATCAGGAACTCCTGGCTGTGCCTCCATCCAGGTCAGAGTAGCAGTGCTGGGAGCAAGACTGAGGGCTGGGAATCAAAAGTGCTCTCTGGCAGACCACAGACACAGACATACGCTCTCTTTCTGTGTTTGCCCATCATACTTTATGGTGAGGTGAAGAAAACGAAATCTGTTTTTTTTTTCCTGCAAAAAATTTTTGTGCGTATGGATTTGGTATTTCTCTCTGCAAAATAATTTATTCCTGGTTGCACAGTATTAGTTTTCAGGCTGTGAATCCTGGCTTTAGTTCTAAATGGAACTTTGGGAAAGAGGGGGCCGGAGTAATAGAGAGACTCAGAAGTATATTATTTCTTGGGAAGACCCAGCTATCAATTTGAGTGGTTTCTTAAGGCTTTCACAAGCAAGAACATTTATCCATGTGTGATTCTGAGGCTCAAGGACACAGTACATTTTCTATAGACTTTTCTGCCTCCCTTATGCTTCACCTTCATGGCCTCCATTGAGCCATGAGGAACTGAGAGATGGAAATGTCCGGCAAGTAAGAATGGCCTAAGATGTTAGAAGATTAATGGCCAGGGTGATAGGAACAGAAACCTGTCGGTGTGTATTTACTGAAAGCCGGATGCTGGGCCCAGCGCTGGAGGTTTGTGCTCACGTGCACACGTTCACAGCGTCTGCTTTGTGTAAGCAGCTCTCCTGCTGTATGAGATTGATTTTTACAAACACAGAAATGGACGTAAGTGAGCTTATTGAATGCGAGATTTTTTTCTAAAATAACTGGAATGCTAGTGATATTGGCAAACATGGGTACCCAACCAGATTTTCTTCCATGTTCATCACTAGGTGGGGCTGGCTCTCAGACTACAGGCAAGTAGTTGGTGAAAGTTTGGAGTTTTTTTCAAGCTTTTGTTCTTTTTTTAAATTAATTTATTCATATTACATCTCAATTGTTAGCCCTTCCCCTGTTTCCTCCCATTCTTCCCTCCCTCCCACTTCCCCCTTCTCCCCTCCCCTATGTCTGTGATTGAGGGAGACCTCCTCCCCTTATCTATGCTCTTATAATATCGAGTCTCTTCTTGGTAACTTGCTATCCTTCCTCTGAGTGCCACCAGGCCTCCCCATCCAGGGGACGTGGTCAGAAAAGGGGCACCAGAGTTCACGTGAGAATCAGATCTCACTCTCCACTCAACGGCGGAGAACATCCTGTTCGTCGGCTAGGTCTTGGTAGGGGTTCGAAGTTTACTACCTATTTCTCCTTGGCTGGTGCCTTAGTTTGAGGAGGACCCCAGGACCCAGATCTGCCTGTCATAAAGTTCTTCTTGTGGGTTTCCAGGACCCTGTGGATCCTGCTATTTCCCCATTCTCCCATGCTTCTCTCGCCTAAAGTCTCAATAGGATGTCCTCTCGAAAGTTTGGGTTCTTGAACTGCCTGCCGTATTGCCCTTCTCCTACTTCCAGTCATTGTGCTTAGTGCTTCTGTACAGAGGAGTACAATGTGATACCATGTTTATCCGAGTTACAAAGAAGCAGTTAAACTGCTGGAAGAGCTCAATTCCATTTGAAATGACCATAAATGCCTTGCCATGTTGCATTCATTCCCCCCCCACACACACACATACACACGCACACACACACGCACGCACGTATGCACACACACACACACACACACAATTTCCTGTGCCCTGCATTGCTTGCACAGAAATGTAGGGATCATATTTTAGGCCTGAGATGTATGTAAGCTTTGCTAGATAGAAGAACAACACAAAGAAGACAGAAGAGACTTGAAGCTTTGATACTGGGGCTAAGGTCACTTACAAGCACCGTAGGCACTGTTAGCAACTCGGGCAGTAGTGTGAGATCTGCAGAAAGCTTGTGAATCACGGCGTGGCACAGGTTCTGACGCTCTCCATGATATTTGCGGCAGCAGTGATGTCATCTGGCGGAAAGCCAGTCACACAAAAGGTGCCTTTCACTAAATCTATTTCAGGCAGCCACGCTTGAGGACATGACAGGGGCTCGCGTGGTGAGGAAGGTAGATAAGTGTTTGCCAAAGTGTGTTTCACCCGACGCTGGTCTTCAGGAATGCTTCTATATAAAACTTTTTTTTTATGAGCAAATAAATTTTTGAAGACTGCCTACTATAGCCTCCTCTTGGCAGCTAATCTGCACATGAGTACATTGCGCACTCCTGAAGGCTGTGCGGTTCTATCTACAGATCAAGGAGCCTAATTCTTGAATTCTAATATATTTTCTGTTTGACCACAGAGTTCCTTTCTGACAAAATATTCCTAATGTTTTGTGTAACTGGCACACCACTGACCACATGCTGGGAAATGCTGAACTTCGATCTGCTCTGGGTCTGAGCCAGGTATATTTATTTGGTCATGAAAGTCATGAATCAGGTCAAAGACATAGTTGACATCATAAAGTCACAGCGTATAGATGTCCAGGTGCCATTTTGTATTGGATACACCAGGAGGATGAGCCAGGAGGGTGCAGCCTCTCATCTTAAATCCTTCTGACAAAACTAGTTACTCTAATTCTGCAGACTTTGCTTCCTCATCTGTAACCGAGCCCCTTCATTCCCACAGTGTTCCGTCTCTAAAGGTTATGGAAAAATGATTCGAATTTAAGTGATCTGTCACAGTGCTTAAAATGCTTTCATATGTTCCATGTAGGATGGACTAAACCTTTTGGGGATGCTAACCGCAGAGCCTTCTGGCACCTACCTAACACTTCAGATTAAACTGAGACTTTAACTGAGCAGTTCCACGTTATCTTCTGTAGATAGTGTGTCTGGCTTCCTGGGCACTTGTTTAGCATTTTCTGTCATCCATCCAAGCACTGTCACCCGCACCCTCTTTCAGCACTCTGCCCTCTAAGAGAACCTCAGCAGCGCTACTGATAAGGACATGAGTGGGCTGGCCTGTAACGCTGTGGATTACCTGCTGAAAGACAGTGTCCGTAGCTGAGAGTGATGCCATGTGAACAGCAGTGAAGGCAGCTAAATCCAGGCAGTGGGTCAGACTCCTGAGACATGGTGGCTCCTGGGACACAAATCACAGTGACCAGCGAAGCACTTAGTAAACCAAGCTAAGATATTGACATAGTAAAGACCGTACCAGTTGTAAAATATGGGATGGGATAGATGGGCACAAAAATGTAGTTAATTAGAACGAAGCAAGAGCTATTGATCAAGTGTGGAACGAACCCTGCCGAGATAATCAAAGATGCTGAGAAACAGGAGAAAGAGGTTGAAGATATGGATTTAGGGACAGGGCATGGCTCAGCCAGTAAAGTACTCGCTGTGCAGCATGAGGACCTAAGTTGTATTGGAAGCACCCGTATAGAAAAGCCAGACTCAGAGGCAGGTGACTGTCCTACCAGTACTGAGGAGGTAGAGGCAGGGGGATCCCCAGCTAGCTAATGTAGTAGAATCAGAGTTCCTGGTTCAAGGAGAGACTGTCGCAAAAGATGACATGGACAGTGTTGGAGAAAGACAGCCAGCTTTGACTTCTGGTCGCCACATGCATGCATATATATGAACAGGTACACACAAGATTTTGGGGAAAGGAATAGGACTTGATGCTAGATATGATTACTCTTTCAAAATCTGCTTCACTTAGGTACCAGCTACGTCACTTTGGGCAATTCTGCTTCATCTACGAAAGTCTACTGTTGTTATCAGTAAAGGTCAACCCATGCCACCAAGTCAGACTGTCACACAGATTAAACAGTGTTGCATCCAGGTTCTGCACTGACTTCATGCTTGGCACACATGTGTTCTTTATTCTCTGTTCTGCCCAATTTCTCCCATCCACGGGACAATACAAAAGAATGGTCTAGCCTGGTGTGGTGGCACTCGCCTCTAGTCCCAACACTTAGGGCAGAGGCAGATCTCTTTGAGTTCAAGGCCCGTCTGGTCTACAAAACCAGTCTAGGACAGTCAAGGCTACACAGAGAAACCCTGTCCCCAAAAAAAAATCCAAATGAAAAAAGAAAAAGGCCATAGAACTACTAAAGTACATCACCTTTCATTAGAATGCTGACCAATATTGAAGTCCACAATGTTGTGTTTCATTGCACATTCATTCATTCATTTACTCATTCTTTTTTTAAGACAAGATTTCTATCTCTGTATATCTTCAGACCTATAACCCTTTATTGAGTCATTGCCTCAGTATCAAGTGCTGTTTCATTTCCATTTCTCTGTGGTGCTGGGAGATAACCACAGAGGCAGATAGAGATCGAATATTCTGGGATGATGGAAATACTTGTGCTGGCTAGTGTGGTAGCTACTAACCGCCGTGTGGCCTCTGAGCACTTGACATGTGGCAAGTGTGACTGAAGAACTGAGTGTTTGTTTTATGTCACTCATCCTTTAAGCTGAAATTGAGGAAGCCACATGTGGCTACTGCCTGCTCCTTTCAGCCACACAGCTGTGCACGCTGGCAAACCACAGTGCTGTGTGGTTTTATAGCTGTTGCACTTTGGTTCTCTAAAATGATCAATTTCATGTCACAACTTCTCATATTAGGATTTTAAAAATTGCCTCTTTGTAAGCAACACAGGGTGCTCTTTTCTTGGGCGACCTTCAGCTCCTTGACTTAAAACTCTACCCAAGTGCTGTGGCAGCCGTCAGACTTAACTGCTGTTAAAGACACAGCACTTAGTAGAAAGCTCTGGAATCTATCGATGTCATTCTAATTACTGCATGATTATAAGCAAAAAATTATAATTAATTAATTACCAAAATCCATTAATAAGTAAAATAATAAATTAGTAAATTTACTGTGATAAATTTTATTATGATAAATTATTGTTCACTGAAAAGCAAAAATTGTATTTTAGGGGTTTTTTTTGGATAACACAGAATTATATATCTGCCTATGAATACAAGAGTTTGTTTTCACGTTTTTTGTTGTTACAAGCTTTGTCTTTTTTTGAAAAACTCTTGTGTTTCCAGTTTTGCTTATTCTTTGTATTTCATTGTACCTCTTACTATATACATTTTATTTCAATTAAATTTTGACATGTAATCCCATGTACTAATATCAAGCCAGTCAATGCTGTGTGTGTGTGTGTGTGTGTGTGTGTGTGTGTGTGTGTGTGTGTGTGTGTGAACCAAGGTCCCAGGGATACCAAACCCAAACTCCACCTTGGGCTCCCTGTCTCATCCTATAATTAATGCTTTTGTCCTTACATTCTACTGTTTTCAGTATTGTTTGTTGTTACTTCTGTGCTTTATTAATATTTTTATTCATTTCATTCTAATAGTTTTTATAGATAATGAGTAGAGTTGAATTTTATTATTTTAATCAGACCTATTCTAAGGTTCGTTAAAATCCCAACTTGCTCTCCCCTCCCCCCTCTTTCTCTGGTTTATCTGAGACAGAGTTTCTCTGTGTAGACTTGGCTATCCTGGAACTCACTCTGTGGACCAGGTGGCTTCATACTCACAGAGCTCTGCCTGCCTCTACCACCCAAGTGCTGGACTTAAAGCCATATAATTTATTTTTATTTAATGTTCATTGATGTTTTGCCGGCATGTTTGTTTATGTGAAGGTGTCAGAAGGCCTGGGACTGGAGTTACAGAGAGTTAAGAATTGTCATAAACGTCCTGGGAATTGAACCTGTATCCTTTAGAAGATCAGTCAGACCCCTTAACCACTGAGCTATCTCTCTAGCCCACCTTCTCCTCTCATCTGTGTTAGTTAGCCTTTTTGGTTCACCCTGTTATATTTCAATCCCCCCAGTGTGACCTCCCTAAATGACCATTTCTTCTATGGACTTTGCGATAAAAATGGCTGTCTCCTATCCTTCACCACTGCATTAAAACCTCTGTGCCTCTCCTACATGTCTTGTACAATGTCTAAGTTGAATGATATTTATTTATTTCAACTCAGGCCCCTTTACTCATTCCTTCTGGTCTCAAGTGATGTAATAAGGACAATTAATCTCCAAATCTGTGTTATAGGAAACACCCCATCCCCCATCTTCCAATTCCTAGTACTATTGTTTCAGGATATTACTTTTTGTTCTTGGTTTTTCGAAACAGGGTTTCTCTGTTATCTTGGCTGTCCTAGACTCACTTTGTAGACCATGCTGGCCTTGAACTCACAGCAATCCACCTGCCTCTGCCTCCCAAGTTCTGGGATTAAAGGCATGTGCCACCACACCCAGCGATATTACTTAATTTTATATTATCATCTACCTCTCTCTCTTGTCTTATAAATGTACCCCCTAAATATCATTTCACTGTATTTAGCTTCTCTATCCTACAGATGAAAAGAATGTTGGCCTACTACAAACTTATAGGTGGCCTTTTCTTTCTTGCTAATAATGGGAAGGTTTTATTTTTTTGTTTCCAAGTTTAATCTCGGAATTCAAAAGTGTAGAGATTTTGTATGTCTCTTTCCTTGGATGAGTCTTATTTTTGTTGTTTCTCTTCTCAGATATCAGGGGCTGTTTTCAACTGGAGATGTCAAACTATCTTAGTTCATGAAAATGCTTATGTTATCACTTGTCTACTCCTGTGCCTGTGTTCTTCTGTTTTAAACCCTATCTTTCAGTTCGGTGATCACACCCTGATCTCCAGTTTATGGAGCCATTCTTGAGTCTCACCTTAAGTTTGGACTTGTTCTCTGTGTGGTGAGATTTCCCCTACTCTGATAACAACTCCTCTCCCTTCAGGGAGTGACTGTCTCTCTCTTCCTCTTCTTTTTAATGAGTGTGGAAAGTGTTCACTTTCCAGATCCAAAGGAAACCCCCTGCCCTTTTTACCCGTGTCTTCATGATCTAAGTATCCTCACTACGGATGCCAGCCTGCCTATTACTTCCTACAGCTAGTATGCAAGTCTTTTGGGGTGACGTTACCTTGTTGTTCTGGTCTGGCATGTCAATACACTGACCTTTTGTTCAGCAGCCATAGAGGATGTGTTTGCTTTTGAGTCATTCCTGGTGTTGATCCTTAAGTTCCTAAGTCTGAGGAACCAGGAGGGCTCATCACTTCAGCAGTGCAGATCAACACACATCCATAAAATTGGCCCATTGTTGATTAGAGTTGTGAATGGTACACTCTGACATTCTTCCTTCACATCTCTATTCCCCTTCATCAACTCAGATCAAAATGCTTTTTGTCCCTTCAACCCTCTATTTCAAAAAATGCCTTTATTCTTCTTCTGTTTAATCCCATTTAGCTTTTGATCTACATCACATTTTGTGTTGTTTTTTTTTAAAGTGAGTTAATTGATTTTACTCAAAAGTGCACACTTCAAACACATAGACCATGAATTTTAGAAGCACATCTTTGATAGCCTTCATCCTTATGGAAAGTGACAGCAATGATAGGAATTTTGTTTGTACCATTGGCCAGTACTTAGTGATCATTCATGCATCTTTATTTCTAAAGTGTTCTTTGATGTTAACATCAAAAAAAAGTGGTCCTTCTATGCCAAGTACACATCCCACTGATTTATTAAATAGAGTCTATATTAGAAATAAAATGCACTGCAGCTGTGGTCATTAAAGTTGTTGCTCATTTATCATGGAAGCAAAGCTTCAGTGTCGACCTCAGGCACCAAGCGGTCAGGACCCCTGGTTTAAGGGGTCAGATGGAAGCTCACCTTTGAGAAAATCAAAATAAATGAAAAGCGAGCTATCTAATTATTTCTATAAATAATATTTAATTTAAAATTATGTTCATACATACATGTACATTAAATGTTTGTTATGTTGTACACACATATAAATTTTATTACATTAGCCATTTTTAGGTTCAGGGCCATGAAATATATTTCATATGTTCAATACTCATATTGCTGCCCTTGCACTCCTAACTGTGACTGACTTATTTCAGTCGATGTGCCTGCATCTCCCTGCTTTTGGGAGGGTAGATGATAAGCTAAATGATACTCTGTTGTCTGGGTTTACCGTATTTTAACTCATTCATCCATCTGTCAGTGGACACTGGGTTGCCCCTACACTTGATTATTGCAAATACTGCTGGCTTGAACGCATTAATATACTGAATGATAAATATTGAGTATTTATGTTAACAAACAGATTTTGTAGTCATTTTAAAGGAACTTCAAGTAATATTTACTTTTCTCTTATTCCTAGTTTCTGAAACACTACTCTACCTTATCAGCTACTTTTTGTATTTCAAGTTTATCACATACATATGTATGATGTCTTTCCTCCTTAAATGAGTCAGATATACACCTTAAGAACCTGTACAGCAGTCAGCTTTTACAAGCTAACAAACTCAATGCATATTAATGTACAAATAAAAAAACTTGGAAAACATGAAGTACGCTGAAATAATACAATTCTATATGTAAGCATAGTGACATTTTAATTTAAAAATCACACCTCTAAATAAAGTCACTTAAAGTTTGTTTTAGCTTCTGAATGAGGGCAGCCTCTTAGAAGAGGCCACATGTTGCTAAGTATTATAGGTCCATAATGTTTGAAGATTCCTTAAAAAATATATATTAATTCAATATTGACCACAATCCACTTAATTCTAGTGGATCCTGACCTTAATTCTAAAGATTCCTAAGATTTAAAGATTTAAAGATGTTTACCCCACAACAACAACAATAATAAAACAATAATGAATTATATAGTTAATTAACTTGATTTTACTTAACCTTATGTTTTATACAAAACTATACGTGAATGAAGAAATGTATGGCAGTCTTTCAAACTAAGGACATTTTAATCATCTCATCTAATTTTGGGAACTCTATTCTCTGCAGGTTCTGTTTATAGCTGTATTCAGTAACTGTAGCTCAAACACTGGCTAGGCTTTTAATTATAACCACAGTGGAGCATTGCTCCTTACTTATCATGGCTACCAGAGAGTCCTTTACCCTGGGAAGAGGTGTACAGAGCCAGGATCCTTACACTCACGTTACACAACCTTTTATATACAACTCCCCCACAAAATTATCACTTGATTGTTGCATTTGATTTTGTTTTTAAATTTTGAAATACCTACTTACATGGGTCTGAAGGGCAAATTAATTAGAAACCATACGTTTCCAAACAACTTTCAGCATCACTTAGTGTATTGTCTGACTTGAAGTCAGATAAGACCTCTCACGGGGACACTCTGTTGCACAATTATAAGATATGACATTTATATATTTTAGGGTATTCCTAAATTATACATACATAGTCTGTCCAGATGTATACTTAACTGCATTTAGCTGACAGTCACGTTACGTGATGCACTAGCTTCCTAGGCAGCTGATACTTTGTTGTCACTGTGACTATTTTCCCACCTCATTTAGAACCATGTAAGATTGGTTTCTGGCTCTCTTCTATACATGTATACACGCACATGTTTGTGTGTTCAGGGGTTTTGTGTGTGTGTGTGTGTGTGTGTGTGTGTGTGTGTGTGTGTGTGTGTGTATGCATTGTGACTTAAAGTGGGTATGGATATGAAGGCCAGAAATAAACACTTTAAATTTTTTATTTTGGTTTAATTAAAATATATGACTTTTTCACGTACTCTGGTCCTCACATTTGACCATGTCCCCTGGAGGGGGAGACCTGGTGGCACTCAGAGGAAGGACAGCAGGTTACCAAGAGAAGACTTGATACCCTATGAGCATATACAGGGGGAGGAAATCCCCCTCAGGAACAGTCATAGGGGAGGGGAATAAGGGGAAAATGGGAGGGAGGTAAGAATGGGAGGATACAAGGGATGGGATAACCACTGAGATGTAACAAGAATAAATTAATAAAAAAGAAAAAATAATAAAATAAAATATATTTATATTACTTCCTCCTTTCCTTTTCCTCCTTTCAGCATCTCCGATGTTTCTGTCTTACTCCCTGTCAAATTAAAGGCCCTTTTTTATTGCTTTTGTAATACATATATACATTGTTGCTTATGTGTGTGTCATCAGGGCCGACCATTTTATGCTAGATAGCCACTTACAGGGCTTATTCTTGAGAGACCATCTTTCTCTCAGCAGTCATTGTAACCTGTAGTTCATCTAGGGGTGAAATTTCCTACTTGAGCATGGGCATGTCTGTTGATGCTGTACTTGTTCAGGTCCTGTTTAGGTAGCCATATTATGGCAGTGTCATCAATATAGCTTCACTCTCCTTTCTAGGAGACAAATCTCACAACAGTCTTCCTGGTTCTCTGGCTCCCCCATCCCAACCTTCTGCAATACTCACAGGTTTTAGGTGCAAAGTTGTGTTACAAATGTATCTGTCAGAGGTGGGATCTCCATAATACAACCTGCTGATCTTTGCACTATGACCAGCAGGGATTTTACTGCTATAAAGACACATTTCTTTGATGAAGGTTGGGGACTACAGTTATTGGTAGGTCTAATGATAAGTACTTAAAATGCAATCAGGAATTATGCTGATTTAATAAAGTGGCAGTAGTAGGTTGTCTGCCAAGATCCATAACATCACTAGCACTGGGTAGTTGGCTAAATACCTTGGGTGAGGCATGGCTTTGTTCATGCTGAAGGGACCGTAAGTCCAATTAGACAGTTGTTGGTTACCACTAAGATATCCGTGCCACTACTGAGCCTTTAACGCCATCTTGCTTTGTTGGTCATTGTTGTGGTTCATAGATGTCACAGCTGGATAGGACTGTGAGTGCTTCCCTCCTTTGGCATCTTGCTCAGTATCTTTCTGGTACTGTGAGATCTAGTCCTCAGGACGGGAGAGGCTATCAGATCAGAAGTCCTGTGTCTGAAGGGTATGGTATCTTCAGCAATGGTGACTTAACTTCTATAGAATACTAACTAATAAAAATAGTAGTTTTCCTTAACCCTGAGCTTCCAAAATAATAGACACAGAGACTGTGATTTATTATCAAACCATAGGCACTATGCTGGGCAGATTCTGAGCTATCCTAGTCCTACTACCTTTTAAACCCTCAGAATGGCCAATCACTTGGCAATCTGATGACTCTCAGGCAGTTTCTGCTCCATCAGTCTGTCCTCACAGCCATATGATCAATAATCCATCTTGCCTCATGGCAATTCCATTATCTCCCTCTTTTCTTCCTCCTGCCACCCCTCTCTTTCCCCTCTAGTCGTGAACCCAAGCCCAGGAATCTAAACTCTGCCTACCTCTCTTCTGCCCAGCCATGGGCTTCAGCATCTTTATTAGCCAATCAGGGATAACTGGGTAACATTCCTTATCAGCACATGGTTACAGGAGATATTTCAGCATTCATAACAATGCTTGTAGTAGGGAGGTAAACAGATCTCAAGGCAATGAAATCAGCATCTGAAAACACAGTACACAAGACCCTCCTCCAACAACCTTTGACCTCAGAGAGTCAGCCAAGGACAATAGCAAAGGCCTATATTGTTTTGAGAATAACTTGTACCATCCTGACCAACATCTTAAATGAAGGCTTCTCATACCTGGCACTGGAATTTTTGTTATGTAGTCTATGGCTCCTGTAGGGAGCATATGTAATCCCACATTGCATAATTTCATTTTATATGTGTGCATGTATGCATGCACGTGCACTCACAAAGGTGAGTGCATATATATGTACTTGTATGTATTATGTATAATCTTACCTACATATAAAATGATATGATTCCCTGATGCTTCATCAAACATTCTTAGTGTTGTTCATTCCTCTTCTTTCCTCTCTCCCTGTTTTCCCATTTCCCCCCTTCATTCAACCCGCCTTCCTTACATTTGGATCTCTGACGCAACCTAGTGCTCATTGATTTGCTACGCTGGCAGGCTAACAAGCTCCGGGTTCACATCACTAGGATTTCAGACGCATACAACCACACCCAGCTTTTTGTGTGAGTGGAAAGGAAGACGTCAAAGTATGATATCATGGTATACATAATGACCCCCAAAAATTCTACCAGAGACTCCTACAGCTGATAAACACCTTCAGCAAAATGGCTGGATACAAAATCCTGTATACAAATGACAAACGGGCTGAGAAAGAAGTTAGGGGGAAAACACCCTTAAGAATAGGCACAAATAATATAAAATATCTTGGGGGTAACTAACCAAGCAAGTGAAAGACCTATATGACAAGAAATTGAAAAAGATATCACAAGATGGGAAGATCTCTCATGCTAATGGATCGGTAGGATCAACATAGTAAAAATGCCATTTTACCAAAAGCAATCTACAGATTCAATGCAATTCCCATCAAAATAGCAACACAATTCTTTACAGACCTTGAAACAACAATTCTCAAGTTCATATGGAAAAATTTAAAACCCAGCTTAGCTAAAAACAACCCTGTATAATAATAGAACTTCTGGAAGCATCTCCATCCCTGACTTCAAACTATACTACAGAGCAATAGTAATAAAAACCAAACACTATGGTACTGGCATAGAAACAGATTGATTGATCAACTGAACCAAATTGACAACCCAGAAATAAACCCATACACTTACAGACACTTGATTTTTGACAGAGAAGCCAACACCATATAATGGGAAAAATACAGCATTCTTCAACAAATGGTGCTGGTCTAAATGGATGTCTGGATGTAGAAGAATGCAAATAAATCCATATTTATCACCCAGTACTAGGTATCTTTATGGATCTTTCATGCTCACTTTGCTTTGACTAATCTCCTCCCTCATCTCCTCTCTCATGAGACATGTTTGCATTTCTGCATCCTAGCCCTCTTCCTCTTCCATCAGGCTCTACAGTTTTTTGCCTCACTTATGTAAGGATAATTTCCATAAGCAGATTCAGGCCTATGGTGTCATTTATTTATATGAATTTCTTTAAAATGCAAATTGGTTATGACAGGGCTTGGAGAACAATTGTCTAGGACTGGGCTGGTAATAGACAAGGAATGTTGGGAAGTAACGATAATACTCCAGAAATGGATCATGATGATTAGTTACTCATTTCAATAAATGTACCACAAACCATCTAATTGTGTATTTCAGACAGATATATTTATGACATGTAATATATACCTTAATTCAGTTGTTCGGAGAGGAAAGAAGTGAAAGGGGTTGCCAATTTTTTTTATCAGTTTGCTAATTGCCCTAATGTACAAATTCATGAAATAAAGATGGAGCCAGAGAGATGGTTCAGCAGTTGAAGATGTTGTTAGTCCAAGCTAAAAGCCTGCTGGCCTGAGTTTTATCTCTGCAGCACGCATAAATTGGGGAGGAGACAATTGACTCCGCAGGCTTTTTTTCTCACCTCCATATATGAGCTGTGGCACACATACCTCTCCTCTCCTATCCACATTGTGCAGTTGCACACCTGCAGTAAACAAAAATAAGATAATAAATTTGAGAGATAAGTATGAGATGAAATGGCATAACGCTCTCAGCCAGCAGTGTTTCACTTAGATATTATAAAGTGAAAAATAAAAATATTTGTGTGCCACAGGCTAATTTTTAACAAAATTTTATTGGTCGTATCCCTAGGAGGAAGTTACCAGTTTCCCACCCACTGCCTCCAACATACTGAGTTATTGAAACACTCCTATATTTTGCTCTACTGTGACTCTCAATGGTTCCTGGAGTGTACAGTAATATTTAGTTATGGTGAAACTTTCATAAAGAGAATGCACAATCAGCAAATATCAATTACAACATTTTTAGGATTCTGATTCATAGCCAATATACAAGTACACTTTAGGAAGACAAAATACTTTCCTCTGACCAGGAATTTAAATTCCTTTTCAGTATGCAACATTGCTCTTGTTTTGCCTGTTACCAATGGCTGCATGCAATGCTAAGATTGCACATTGAAGCTTTAAAGCTATTTAAGTGAGAAGGCAAGATATCATCCTGATAAGGTTTGCCCAGCTGCTGCAGAGGAAAGTGCAGACAATAGGGGGAAGCAGTAGGACACTTAACAATGGGAAGGCAGCCTAGGGTTTCCCGCATCAGTATATTCCATCAGAACAGCCATTTGCAAGAGACACACAGCTTCTGTGTCCACTGAGAATATGCTAAGGGCCCTCATTTTAGGATGGTGCTGTGGCTAGACAGAGGGATGGGTCTCCTGGCCAGCTGATTTCTTGAGGATGGGTTAGAGGAAGGCCCCAGAGGCCTCTTCTCTGGGGATATGAAAGCCATAAAGAATTTGAAAGTAAGTATGCCTGCATCTTGAGAAGTCATAATTTTATCATCTTCTGGTAAGAAATGGGGTTTTCCTACATTTCAGGACTTGATATAACCAAAAACCACAAACCTAATTTTTAAAAATGGCAAAACATGGGTTTTATGAGGATTTTAAAAAGTTATGACCTGGCAAATGGCTTATTCATAAGGTTGGTATATCTTTCCTTATACATAGATGATTTTTCTTCAAGAATGCAGCTTGCAGCCAGTACATCTGCTGTTCTTATGGAGGATTAAAATGAGCTATTTTTGTGGAGACTCAGCTGCAAGACCATAAGAACCTTAAGCCAGCTCGTGCCCAAATGCCTGCTCTAGATTTTGTTCATTATGTTGAATTTACTTATCTTTATGTTAACTCTCAAAATACACTGGACTTTTAAAAATACCCATTTATTTTGTATGAGGGAGCCTCATTTTTTCATTAAACACAGTTGTGTGTAGTTTTAAGTTTTGTTTGATCACATGCAGCCTTTATCTGCTATACAACATTGACACGTCATTCTGAATGTCATTGTTTGCCAAGTTTGATATTCACAGTAGAAGTTTTTCATAAAAATCATACTCCTAATCTTTGCAACGAAAGCCCAAGAGATATCTTGTATTCCCAAGGGTTGGTCAAAGATGAGATCGTCTTTCTGGAAAGAGAACTCTTTTCTATGTGTTCCTCTTGTATGCTCAAGGCCAATGGGAGTCATTACATCAGTTGGTCATTAAGGAAACTGACTTTTCCCTTGTTTCTTACATCTTGAAAATCAGCACTGGTAACACTCAATGGCTGTCTTGTTGGTGGTTCAGTTCGGCCTACAAAAATGTTTACAGGATGCCTAGACTGTTTATTGAAGTAAATTTACAACATTAAAGAAAGTAGACAAGAAATGCCCAGAGCCAGCTTTTGAGTCTCCTGCAGTCTGATTCAGCCTTCTTGGATGTGAATCTCTTGAACACTGTGTTAATATACTGAGTCTGGAACAGTGAGCCTCAGGGTGGCCTCTAAAGTGACCGAGAGATACCCTGGTCCTGGACCTTACACTTTGATGTGTAGGGATGACATGGAAAGTCTTCCTAAGAGTTATGACATGACCTCATTGGAAGGTCATTGGGAGTGTCTGTATATCATGCACCATGTATATTTACTCAGATTTTGGTCATCATCTATAGCAGTACGGGACAATGATCATTGGATAGAGAGCAAAGAGGTTATAGCCTTAACTTGCCTGTGAAGAATCCATGACTGCAGATCTTTCTTCTTAACTGAGCAAACCATACAACTGATAGAGAGATGGATATCAGCTTATTAGACGTAACTCTTTGTGCAGTGTGTGTGTGTGTGTGTGTGTGTGTGTGTGTGTGTGTGTGTGTGATATAAAACCTCTACCTCCACCAGGTTACTTTGGCTTTCTAAACTATCACTTGGTCTGCAAAGAAAATACTTCCAGGGTAAGGAGGAGTAATCCTTAGTGACTTGATGGCTTCAGAGCCCAGGTGGGACGTTTGAATGAGTACTAAGGGTTAGGGTTAAAGTAGGGAGATCCTTGGCAGGAAGATGTCTTCTTCTTATGCCATGTGGCATGCTGGGCTTAGCACAGCTAGAACTTCCAGTTTTCCAAGGAAAGCCAAAAACACAAGTTTCTTGTGAAATGTCCCATTTTTACAATGTTGGCTACCAATTCCAGTTCCTTACAATGATCCAAGCCCAGAAAACACATTGGTGTGTCATTGAGCCTCCCATTTTCAATGCCTAGTGCTGAATCCTATCTGCTCCCTTAATACACATCTCATGATTGGAAAATTATAAATTTTCTAAGTGAAACTCACTGCTCTTCTGTCCTTAGATGCTTTGCTCAGAAGGAAGGGTTTCGGGTTTCTGAATTTGATAGTGGGGCCTAAGATTGGTGTGTGATCTTCCTGTCTTCACTCTCATTCCAGATTACAGGACAGGCCCGTGTTTCACAAAAGTCAGTAATCAGATGTGCCAAGGGCAGCTGACAGGCATAGTCTGCACGAAGACGCTGTGCTGTGCCACCATTGGGCGAGCCTGGGGTCATCCTTGTGAGATGTGTCCAGCCCAGCCTCAGCCCTGCCGCCGGGGCTTCATCCCCAACATCCGCACGGGAGCATGTCAAGGTGAGTCAACTGTGTTTACCATCACAAGTGCCACCTCTTTAGTCAGAATCAGAAAACCTGGGGCTATGGGTGGGAACTGTGTCCATAGTACTCATCGACGTGGTGGATTCTGCTGAGAGGTCTTACTAGAAGTGGTTTGTATTTGTAGTGTACATTTTAGTCACCAATGAAAGTTTCAACTTATAGCATTAATGGAGCAAGAAGACAATGAAAAGCAACTGAACTTTTCAAACTACTGCTTAAAATATATAGTGCAGTAAGAGGGCAAACCGCCCTGTCTGTGTGCAGGTTAGCACACGTGGCACTGCACACAGTTTCCTGGAAAGACTCATTTCTTCTCTCTCATCATCCATGATGTCTTTATCTCCAGATAATTTTGTGGGACCACCAGCCTCATAAGTGGCTCTGGTACATATACCAAAGACAGATCTGAGACTTGAGGCTCCTACAGCCACAGAGTCCAACCCAAGTGACCTAGAATGATCCTTTTCTTACTAGTTAGTTCCATTAAGTTGTAGCCAACAGAGCCCTTGTCATTCGTTGGCTACTACCCTGATGTCATCTGTACTAAGTCCATTTTTCGAGCTTGGAAATATTCTTTGTCAAATGGGAGTTGAGATGCTTTTTGTATTATTGATACAAACACCGCTGCTTCTATTTGAGACATGGGAGTTAGATGAACATATTTGAAGTAAATCCCATGCAAGGTTTTCAGCTTGAAGCCAGAAAGTAGCATCAGCATCAGCCTCCTAAGTAAATGGCATGTGTGGTAAGCAGACCAGTGTCCTCTAGGACAAAATTACAGCCAAGGAAGTGTGTGCAGCCTCAGCTCACTGGACAAGAAACCATAGGTAGTCTATGCAATTGGGTAAATTATCCCTGATAGTAACCTTAAAAGATTTCTTTTTACTACTTTTGTAATGTTATTAAAGGATACAAGAATGGCATCCCTAAGCTGAAAAACCAAAATTCTAAAAATGCTCTCCAAAATAAAAATGTTTTGAACACTGACCTGGTGCTATGAGTGGAAAAATTTTACTGTGCCCCTGTGTGATAAGTTGATATCAAAATGCACCTAATCAAGACTTTAGAAATGGCACATCAGATAGGAGTAGTACTTTAACTGGGTGGCTCATCATTGCCTGGAACTTGAGTGCCAGGCAATCCAGTACACTCTCTGGTGGCCAAAAGTGACTGTACTCATTTGGGTGACACACAGAACCACACACATACAAAGGAAAAAATAAACCTTATTAAAAATGCACAAAACCACTAAAGTACTAAGTAAAATTACCAAGTAGCTCTGTGTACAAGTGTGCAAAACATAAATGAACTTTACGTTTAGAGTTGTGCCCCATCCCAAGGCACCCATGTGTATGCTGACTGTCCAAACCCTGAAAACACTGGATCAGCTCAGTTAAGGCAACTAATGATTAAACTGATGTCAATTAATCACTATGTCGTAGTGATTTTCAAAAGGGCTACAGAGACCCTGAGGGGAGGACAGTACAGCTCCACAGACCATGACTAGTTAGCAAGAATAAAAGCCATGTCAGTTGCGGGCTTACAGGGGCTTTTTAAGTAGCAATTACAGATAAGACCTCAAAGATAAGGGCTGTGCTACATGCTGATTTTAATATTCTTTACTATGGGTAATGGTAAGCTCACTTATTTTTTTTTATGAATACTCATCAATCTGAAGAGTATTATATTTCCTCTGTAGGTAGATGTACTGTAATACAAGAGATTTACAAAACTTGTATATATAGACTACCATAGACATACATAACTATTGAAAATGAAGTTATCTGTCACATAGGTATTGTAATGATTCTTTTTCATTATTCTACACCACATTTCAACTTCTAATAAACTTTTCTTCACTGGCTTAGTTCCCTGACTATAGAATATAATCTGCATAAAGGTATGAATTTTTTTTTTATTCACAAGGTGCCTGTGGCATGTAGAGCTATGTTTGCCTAGTGTACATGTAGAAAATGCAGCTAACGCTTTGAGCCAGGAAATGGTTGCAGGATTTAAATATTTCAGAACTTAAAATTTCAAGGAAAGGTTAAAAAGTCATTCACCGAGGCATGCTAAATTATTGAATTTCTTCATCTGTATATACATATCTTGTCTCCTCAGTGTTCTGTCAGAGACCTTGTATTGCACAGCACAACTGTTAGGAAACGTGGTGCCCTCTGTGCTCAGATTCTGCAGTCAGGAGTTAGTAATGCCCCAAGTGTATTTGCTTGGTTTTGCTTATGGAGTAGAGATAAATTTTGGACTTCCTTTGTCTCAAAGCCCTAATGGATTAGCACAGTAATGAGAGCAAAATGAAACTTGACTCCTGATTTTTTTAAAAAATGTCTGGAAAAACAAGATGAAAAGTTCTGCTTCATTTCAAGATCATGGCATGGTCAGGCAGTTCTCAGATACGTGTTAATCCTCAGTTTATAATGCTTTTAAGTTCCTAGACTGTTTCCTGAATACTTACACCAAATTAGTTTGGGAGAGGTGAGACATTACAAATGACACACTGACATACATGTCACACTGTTTCTTTTTCTCCCCCCCCCCCCTTTGGTAATACTGGTCCCTTTTAGTAGGATGATTGAAATTTTATAAAGTTAAAAACAAATGTCAGCTACATAGACAACAATGAAAGCTGCTTGATACTGGCTTCAAAACCCTGATCACACTAATCAAGGCAGGTCAGTTCTGAAGGCCTGTTGCCCTGAGGCTAATGCAGCTTTAATTTGTCCATGGCTTAAGGAAGAATGAAGCAGGGTTTTGCGACAAGCACAGTAACTGCGGGAAATGAGAGGCAACGGGAAATTAAGATGATAGTGTGGAAAACTTAATTTGTGGGGGAAACAGGAAGATTTGTGGCTTGTCCTTTAAGTTTTAACTGCTCTTGTGATAACATTCTAGACCTAGACAATCAGGGTCAGGCATGCATTCCTAGGGCGCTTAGCAGTCCTTGACTTTCTTTAATGCTGAGAGCAGAGTCTGCTCCTGCTTCTGTCCTGTCCTCTCTCCACACTCAGTGGTGTTCTCTCTTCATTCTTTATTGCACTAAGTAACCAAAGTTAGATTCATGCCCCCACTTAAATTTCAGCTATCATAAAACAAGTGAATTCAAAATACTGATACTTTGAATTAAATAATTCCAGGAATATTTATGAACTTCAAGTCTTAGGTAAACAGCTATTGGCCTGTGTATACTACTTTCTTATGGCTTGTGTTTTTCTCTACACCCATGCACATATTTTAATTAGAAGTGGTATTTTATGTAAGATTAATATCTGGAGTTTTGTCTTTTATATGCATAAATAAATGTATATACTTCAAATCATTAATTATATGAAGGTATGAGTAATAGAATTATTAATTGTCACTGATAGCTAAGTGTTGAACTTTTAGATTTCTCTGCCTGTTCCAAAACTTAAAAACATAGTGATGAAATTTGTTTGCTTATTAAATTCTAGTTCTTTGTTGAAAGGATATTTGGTTATTATCTTGATTAGAATAATTTTGTAAAGATAGTATAGCCAAAGCACATTTATCTTGGCTGTCAGTCTAATCTTAGATAAACATTCTGTCAACACCAACACTACATAACCTCCAAAACATCACTTAAGACAATCTCAATCACAGGAATCTCTATTAAACATAGCTAGCTAATGCCCTGTTCTACCCTGGCAGAAGTACCAAGAGGATGCTTACCAAGAACAGCTCACAGTTCTAAATAAAATTCTGAAACATTGCTTAAAGTCAGTGACAAGCACTAGTAGCTGTTGGGAAGCCATTTGAACAGGGAGAACTTTCTAACCATTTTCGGTGAGCATCATCATCCTGACAGAGGTTCAGTTTGTGTTTGTTCGAACCAACCTGAGACATTCATGAACTTCAGGACTTCACCATAACTGAGGGTGGCAGAAGGGGAAACTTAAAAGAAAAATAAAAAAGAGGGCAGGAGGGGAAGAATGTAAGAAAAGAGCAGGAAGAAAATATGCTCCAGAGAACTACGTGTAAATAAATGCAGATTTCACACATTTTTTTCATCACAAAGATTAAAACAATAAAATCTTTCTCATAGAAAAAGTCTTCAAATGAGAATTGTAACCATTGAGTAAAGTCAACTGAGAAGATAAGAAGCTGGTAACATTGAAATTATGACATGGAAGGAAGGTTTTAACCTGGTTACATTAGTTTTTCCCCATTGCTGTGACTAATTACCTCACAAGAAACAACTTGAGGAAGGGTTAGTTTGGCTTTCAGTTTTAGGGGATACAGTCAGCCCTTATGGTGAAGAAGATGTAGTGACAGAGTGTAGGATAGATGGTTTTATTGTACCTGCAGTTAGGCAAAGGAGCACAGGTAAGTGGGACCAGGTGACCTCCCCAGTAACCCACTTCCTCTCTTGTGAACCTCCACTTCCAGAAAGTTCCACAGGCCCCCAAATAGTACTACTACTGTGGACTGAGTGTTCAAACATGTGGGGCTATGGGGAACATTTCACTTTAGCCAATTATAACTATTTTGTTGAAAGACAAATGATACACTCATATACACACGTACGTGTAACTGAATTAAATGTACACAAACCACACAGATCCAAATGTCACAGTAGAATAAGCAGCAGTAGTAGAAAAACTGACACACATTAGAAGCCAGACAAAGACCACTGGTGAAAAGGGCTTGAAAAACCTCACAAAAATGATAAAGAAAAACTTTGTGAGATAGAAAAAGGGTTTTACTGATTGGAAAACACAGAATCCCATGGGCAAGCAAAATTCTTGCTTTGGGGAGCTTCTAAAGTCTCAGTTTTAGGTGCCATGCCACCTTCTTTTTGTTTACAGGGTCTTTTGCTGACCCCGAACTCAGCAAGTAGGGTGGACTAGCTGACCAGGGCATGCCAGGGGTCTGCTTGCCTCTGCCTCCCCAGCTGGATTACGAGTGTACAGCACCACACCTGCCTTCTTGTGTGCTTTCAGGGGATTAAATGCAGGTCCTCGGGTTGTACATAAGCACTAGACTAACTAAGCTAGCTCCCCCACAAGCGCTTTGCCTGCTGGGCCATCTCCCCGGCCCCTTCCTTGCTTTTTAAAATAAGAAAATGTTCTACCTTGTCTTTCTTTTCCCTAGACTAACTCGTAAAACAGAGAACAATGAGGTCCAAGTTCATGACCATCAACCTGTCAGATGATATAGTCCGTTTGCTCCCATTTGTACCTGGGTGAGATTTCCTTAGTCACTCTGTAGAGGATTAAGTACAGGGGCTGAGTGAGGAAGGCAAGGAATGAGCCCCACTGCTCCAGAAGAAATTCAAGGGATGTATGATGGAGGCTAATGCCATGGAGGGGCTCAGTGAAGATGAAAGCTGTAGTTGGGAAGGATGCCCTAGCTGCTGATGGAGTGATGTGAGCGATGTCATGTGGAAACGCCAAGTTATCAGCTGGGCTCCTCACTTTAGTGCCTAGAAATGGAGGCATCTGTTGAGATGAGGTGCATTCCTCTTTGTTATAGGATTGAGTATGAACAGTAGTATACTACCGTTATCATCCCACTATTATGCTAACTCAGCGTCTGAATTCTCATGTCACTCAAAGAACAGAGATTCTGGCTGAATCAAGCCATAGAGAGTGGTTGCTGAGAGATCTCACGTCTCTAAGGCTTCAGAGACAAACTAATTGTTCAATTGCTGTGGTTAAAGCCTGATATTTCCCTTTATGGGGAAATACCAGTGCTTTCCGAAGTTGGGTTCCCAGACCTACATGGGAAGATAGAGAACTGACTCCTGAAAGCTGTCTTCCGACTTCCAAAACTGCACTGTGGCACAGCAAATGACAATTGGGATTCAGTTCCCAGCACCCATATGTAACTCCAGTTATGGGGGAGACAGCTCCCTCTGCTGGCCTCCACAGGCAATGCATGAACATGGTGCACATAAAAAATGACTTGAACATATTTTGGTGACAGAATACATTAAGCATAGTAGAATATTGTCATTTATTGTCTTTGTTCCCTACACCTATAAATGATGCCTCTTTTATCTCTATACCACTGAATGCATTTTTCCATATTTGGGCATAAACTAAAAGTATGTCACCGAATGCTAGTTTTTATAGTGAATTTGTTCTTTTAGGACAGGAGTTCATAAATTAACTAACATAGCTTTGTTACATTGTCTATAAGCTTAATACAAGACACTGGAGTGGCTAAGTAAGGCTCACATTTCAAGATTTGCCTTAATTCTACAAAATCTTTGAATACAATTTGAAATATTACATTTAAGGAAATGAATGGGGTGAGTATAAATAGACAAAGTGGACAGAAACACATTGGCACAATTTGGGTGGTAGAGAACTAATTGTTACCTGTTGCTTGTCTGAGGTTTCAAAGATGTAGCAGGGAAGTCTGGGTTTGCCTCCTGTTTTTGCAGACACTGCTGGTGTGTGCTTCTAAATTCACGATTTCCACGTTACTTCCTTGCAGTTTGCTCTTTTGTTTCAACTGCTAGCCTCACCCACCCGAAAGACACCATGTTCTGTGAAAGTATTAACCTTTTTATTTTGGAACAAGTTCTCACTTTTAATCCCCCTAACTGCTGCTCCTCCTGCCCACAGGCTCCCACGTGCTGAGATCTGGGGTATGAGCTCCCACACCTGGTTTAGAAGAGTGTTTTTATAGGGGGGGCGGAATAGCATACTCAAGTGGATGGGGTCGTAAGGCATAGGCCTAACTCCTGAATGACTCAGCAAAACTAAGAACTTCTTGAAAGTCAAGAGTGTTTTGTTTTTTGTTTAAAATGTTCTTTGTGTTGTCGTTATAAATTCTTTTTAAAGCTTTTCACAACTTCAGAATATGGTGTCCAGTTTTCTCCAGTATAATTAGCAACACTAACATGAGGAAAAAGAAAAAATATATAAAGATATCAACTTTTAATATAAAAATCTTCCTACTTTACAGTGAAATCCATTCACTAACTCTGCTTTCTGGTTATGAAAGCCATGTGTTTCACTGCCGCAACTTTAAATGTCAGGGTGTTATTGTATAGTGAACACTTAATGGGCAGAATGGAAGTTAATAATTATGCAAACTAACCTTACAGTAGATGGGTGTAAAGAACCTAATGCTAGGAGGGCTTTGTTTTTTAAAGTACTGTTTTATAGAATCTGTAAAAATAATAAATTTCCTTTTATATACAAAAAAAAAAAAAAGAAACTGTATAGTTGTGTAGTCTGGGAGGCTTCTTAAATAAAGGGCTTTTTTTCCCTCTAGGAAAATGCATTTTAAACAACCACTCAGTAAATACTGTCATATAAATTCCCCCATCGACTTTGAAAGATTGCTGGAGTTACTCTGTGTAGACCAAGGTTTTATGAATAGATCTAATCTGGTCTTCAGCTTAATTCATGATATTCCTGCTTGGATTTATCTTCCAGGAAAGGACATTTCTAGGGACGTTTTCTACTTTCCTCTAATGAGAATGGAGCGTGGGGCATTTTAGAATAATGAAGCTTTAGTGCTTTAAGTTGAGCCATTCAGTGTCTAAACTTCTTGTTCTGCGTCTTATTTCCCAGTTGACTTTTGTTTGAAGCAGAGTCTTTAAAATACCCTGATATTTAACATCCATATAAACTTTCTTTGGATAATAATCACCAATTTTATAGACAGATGTTCAAAGTATGCTAAGTCTTTTGTAAGCTCAAAGAATTTGTACACCCAAAGGTGCGCTGTTTGTGGGGTTACTGAAAACAACAGGAGACCCTGACATAGAAACGTACACACATGCTTTTAAACAAAAGGGAAAGACGGAAGACGTGAAGAACAGCCCTTTCTCTTTTTGTTCAGATCTCAATGAGAAGCACTGGCTGGCATGGGACTTGTATAGCCCAAGCTGGCCTCAAACTCACAGAAATCTACTTGGTCCAGGTTCTGGGATTAAAAGCATGTGCCACCACACCCAGTATCTTGTTTGTTAAGTACACAGATAACCACTTTCTATGGGCTTGTGAATACAAATCTCCTTTAAGAAGACTGCAGATTTATACTGATGGTTGTTTCTCTGGGTGTTCTGTGTTCCTGTGTTTTAAATGTTTGTGACAATGACACAATATTTTTTTAATCTTGCAATGAAATATGTATCATTTTATAGATTTCAGTCTGAACTGATTGAAGCAATTTTTCACAGCTTTTTATAATATACTTATTTTATGTGTAAAATTCACCATAAAAATTTGTCCAGTTATGTCATTATTGCCTGTAAAGAAATTAAGTCAAATTTACATAGACATAAAATGAAAAATTTAATCAGCTCCACAGTGTTCCAAGTCAGCCTGGTTTATATAACAAGGCCTTGTCTCAAGGGCATAAGCAGGTAAGGGAGGACATGACTTTCAAGCACTCTCAACAAAAGGTTTTTGAAAATCTCTACTTATCATGTTAACTATATTATATCATTTTATTATTTATTTATTATAACTATTATATTAAATATATACGGGCATGTTAATAGTATTTGTTTTATTTTGGTTTTTTGGTTTTTTTGTTGTTTGTTTGTTATTTGTTTTTTGTTTTTTGGTGTGTATATGGCTTTTGTTAAATTAAAGATGTTACATTGTGTTTCTGACTTGATGAGGCTTTTAGAATCATGAATTAGAGTTTAATCCTTCCTGGTCTCTTTCATGGCAGGTGATTGCCTTTGCTGGTTCAGACTCCTTGTGACCAGTAATTACTTAATTTATCTTTGGCTTCTTACTTTTTAAGTTGTCAAAGTGGCTTTCTTGTGAACAGCATAAAAATTGGATCTTGGTGTTTCAAAATAAAATATTACAATCTCAGCCCTTTAAACTTGATTGTTACACACTGTAAATTTCATTTAAATTGGAGCATTTTTGTGCCCAAATCTGTATTTTGCTTTTTTAGTTTTGCTTACCTTTTCAGACTTTCCTTTTTCTGCTTCTGTTGGGTTAACTATTGATGTTATTTCAGGTGCATTGTTGCATGCTTTTGTTCACTTTATAGTTTTATCTACACCTATGTAACTCCCCATAGTGTGTTTTCAAATATTAGTAAGCCACTTTTATAGTGTAGTAACTGTACAGCCCAATTCTTTTATTCTTTTATTCTTCTCTTTGTATTACTTTTTATTGTTTTACTTTTTATTTCTTTATGTATTATAACCTACAAAATACATTACTCTTACTTACTACTTGTTTATAGTCAACAATTATCTTTTAAATTTTCAAAATATGAGAAATATATTTTATATTTCTCAACACATTTCCGGTTTCCAGTGCCTTTCATTTTGAGTTAAGGCTATAAGATCCATCTTACTTTTACCTGAATTCACTTGGTGTTTCTTAGAAACTCTTATATTTCATTTGTTGATAACTTTTCTTATTGCTTCATTAATTTCACTGTGGCAGAATTAAGGCTTTAGCATTTTTCTAAGTGGATTAAATTAATAAAGAGTAGAAGGAGGAAGTCGGCCATGGCAGTATCTAAAACTGATGTTTTGAATGAGAGGTTGATAATTCCTCTACATTATTGTTTAAGGGATATAAATCTATAACCTTCAGACAAGGAAATGAAAACCGTAATAAACTTACTAACAAGTACTCAGAGTAATGAAAGCTAAAATACTACATTTTTACAAGTGCTAGGCCAAGGACAATTAAGAGATCAGATGGTAGGAGCGGAAAAGTGGGAAAGCAGCGACAGGAAAGAGGGAAGACACAGTCTTCATGAGTTACAGGGGTAGGCGAGGACTGATGGCGGCATCAGAAGAACACACATTGCATTTTATTCATAGTGTGTCTATGTACGCCCTGTCCAAGACTTCTGCCCTGTGTCTGCATGCCTTTGAGTCCTCAAGGCTCGTACTCACTGAACTCCATAAGGAAGCACACTGGGGACATTCCACCTTGTGCTGAGAGCGAAGTGGGATAAACTCGGTGCCAGAACCAGGGGAACCCACAGTAAGAAGGATTTTGCAGCAAAGCAACACAGCAGATTGTCTACAGCACAGGTGGGTCTCTAGGAGACAGCTTTCTCCAGAAACATCTACATAAACTGAGTAACAAGCTTGCAGGGAGGGCCTGTTTCCCTCACCGTGCTGTCTGGAGAGCAACATTCTCCCTTGTACATAAAAGAAACATACTGATGTAGTCTGGAGACCAATTTTGCTTACGTTTGAAATGTTTTCTTCTTGCAGATGTTGACGAATGCCAGGCAATTCCAGGATTGTGCCAGGGGGGGAACTGCATCAACACAGTGGGCTCCTTTGAATGCAGGTGCCCAGCTGGTCACAAGCAGAGTGAAACAACTCAGAAATGTGAAGGTGGGTGCGTTGAGGGCTGCGAGCCTGGCTGCTGACTTTGCGTTAAAGAAAGAAAAATGCTTTCGGAATTGTTAAAACTAAAGACCATAATCGGCGTTCTTTGTCTTAATGTGAAAACGTAGGAAAAGACCATAGCATTCGCTCATAGGACCATATATTGTAGCCTTAAAGGGCTTGACCTGCAAAAGGCAGTAAATATTTTGCAGCTGATTGATCTCAGTGGCTACAGGGTAATGAAAATTATTTAGCCTCCTATAGTTTCTTTCATGAAGTAGGTCTTCATTTCACCTGTGAACTTGATTCAAGTAGAGTAAGTTTATCATTCTAATTTATCTGTGATTAAGTTTGTGTCATTTTTATAAAACTTAAGAAATTTCTAAATGCATACAGCTTCAAAGATCATGTATATTTAGACTGCTCTTAGCAGTACTGAAACTTTTTCCATCAACGCCCCACTTTAATCAATTTTTTTATCAAAAGTAAAATTTTAATCTTTCCTCTCTTCTCTCCTCTCTCTCTCTCTCTCTCTCTCTCTCTCTCTCTCTCTCTCTCTCTCTCTCTCTCTCTCTCTCCCCTCTGTGTGTGTGTGTGTGTATGTGTGTACATGCTCATGTGTGTGAGGACAGTCATATAGATGCCTTGGTGTATATATGTCATGGTATGTATGTGGAGGGTAGGTTAGCTTAAGATGTCTGCTCTCATCCTTCCATCTTGTTTGAGACAAGCCTCTTGGATTCTCCCATCTCTGCCTTTTATCTCACTATAAAAGCACTTGGGTCGCAGAAATGTTACCAGCCAGCCTGTAGATGGACTCTGGGGATCTGAACTCAGATCCTCATGCTTGTACAGCAGGCCTTTTACCCACAGAGCCACCGTCTAACCCAGAGGTAGTTTCTAAAGACGGTAGCATGAAAGTTATTTTAATTTGGCTGTGAAACATTCTCACTTACTCTGGTTAAGATTTCCCCCTTTTCCTTTTATAAAATGACGGTGATAATTAGCTTGTTTTATGTTGATCAATTATAAAGAGGCATGCCTGTCTATATAGACAAGAAAATGAGCAAGTGGAAAGTCTGGTACTTAGATGTACAAGGTAAATGGGAGTCTGAGCTCTGTTAGGAAGTGGGAGATAGTGTGAGGGCATCAAGGCCACAGGTTCACCCCAGCAACCGCCATCTCATGAGTTGTTAGGTGGCATCATTCCCAGTTTTCCATGTCCTTCTATTTTACAGCCAATCTGAACTCATCTTTACAGACTGACACATTCATTACCAGCTTATTTCATGTTCCTCACAATAGGAAGGCGAGAAGAATGTAGCTGATTATTTTAAGGACCAAATACATTTTCTCTGACATGGTTTTTAGTAATATTGAAGTGGTTCGTGCTAGTAAAAATATAATATTAGTCATCACTCTACTTACAATGAAAAGGTTATTGAAAATGCTTGCAAAATGAAGGGAGTTATCTGAGTTGGCACAGGAAGCGGATCCAACATTAAATAATCTACAGAAACGATGCTACTATTTCAAAGGTCCTCCTAGGTTTTTGGAAGAGCTTACTTTGTTGCTCACTTTTTTCGCTCCCATCTACTTTTTAACTTCTGGGATACGTTCCAGACCCTATCCAAGAGTGGGGGCAGAAAAGCCAGTCTTTGATTATAGGTGAGAAGGCGCAGCCACTGACCCTAGCAGTTGTGACATTTCCGTTGCACATCAGACAATGACTTTCTTCTTAGCTGAAAATGGAAGAAGTCTTTTCTCCATCACATCTCATCAAAAGAGCACGCAGTGCCAAGGCGGAGCTCAGGGGAAGACAGGGCCACTCTTTATTCTCGCTCGCCTCGCTCCTTGGGAATGGCAGCTTTTGCTACAACATAAGGCACCACCCGGGGCTCTGAATCCAGTCATGTCTTGGCTTACTTCCTGCCCAGGCAGCCAGCTCCATTTAAACATTGCCCAGAAAGAATTATATGATTTAGTATTTATGATTTGTGGGAATGGAGCAACTGGAACAAGGGCTGATGAGGGCTTGAAACTCAGAGGTTTTGTGAAAGCTTTACTTGTTTATAAAGCATATTTATTTAGATATGTCTTAAAAGTAGCTATTATCAATTTTCTTTGGGTAATACCGCTCCTGCATATAAAAGAGCAAGCAGTTCTTATATAAAATTATTTAATTCAGTCGGTACCAAAATGTGCCTTCAAATACCAGAGTTGTGGCTGTACACGATGTTGGGTTTTGAATTATACTCATAAATAGTTTGATATAGTGTTGTCATAAGTTTAAACTTGAAATATGTTATAAATAAAAATATAACCACGGCAGTTACTTTGAACTGTCAAAACCTAGATATTTAAATTTCATTATTAAAAAATGTAAAATGGAATATTGGCAGATTTGTTTTTAAGTTATGCCCTTCCTGATTTTAGCTCTCATGACTTTTGGTAGTCATTGCACTGTGTGCAGCCATTGATTATTTCTTTCAAATTCTTGAATAAGACTCCTGAAAAGAGGACTTCTTCACTACTGTGTTCCAGATCTAAGAACTATTTCTGATATGCTTGGCAGACTCCTTACCAATAAAGGTTGATTAGTGGTGATGTATTTGACTGAGTTAACATTCAAAAAACAGGTGGCCAGTCTTTGGAAGGAGGATATTAACCAAGTGGAAATTTTCCTTTATTCTACCATCTTTCTTTGCCCTTTAAAAATATTTACTGGATCTCACCATGTAGCCCTGACTTTCTGGAAGTTACAATGTAGCCCAGGCTGGCCTTAAGCTTGTATCAGTCTTCCTGCCTCTGCTTTCAGAGTCTGGGATTACAAGACAGTACCACCATGCCCGCCTCCATTTTTAAAAAATGATTTCGTTTTGGTTGTGTCATTGCCTTTATGTGGGCATATTGCTCTGAGGTTAAGGAACCTTTGCTTTCTCTGAAGAAGGAAGAACATCTCTGATGTCTGCTCTGTTATCAGAACACATCCTTCACTACTGTGAACGGTTTGACCTGCCAGTCACGTGAGTCTGAGCATGACCAGCTTGTGTTCTAGCTCAGGGAGTGAACAGGGACCACCTCTTTAATGTTTGAAGCCTCTGCCTTAGTCCCTTCATGGAGGATGGTTGTGTTTTATGTACCTGGTCTGGTATGTGTCTGTGGTTTGTGCTACTTCAATACAACATTAGTCATCACTCTCATGCTCAATATAGACTCTTGGTCAAGCCCTAAATCTCTGCCCAAATCTGGAAGACATACATATACATCTATATTTGTTCACGTGTGTGTAAAGAAAATACCTTCCCCCTTCTCTTTGGTTAAGAGCCCAATGCCATAAAATTCCTGATGATGACCACTGCAACCATGTCTCATTTCTCCTGAGCCAGCTTGCTTCTAAAATCTAATTTCCTAGTTCTGTAAGACATCAGGCAAATGATTCTCAGTGGAGTGAACAATTCCTGATTCTTTCATATCCAAAGAGGAGGCTAGCCCAGCTACTCATCCGCCTCAGACATTCGTTAATGTAAATACTCCTGTAGCTTAAATGATGCCACACCACTGAGGCCTTGGTCAAGGTTTCTTATTTCTGCAAACACGCTGTGTCGGTTTGCCTTGCCCTCCCTGCACACGGATAGAGACAAGTGGGTGCCAAGTGTCCTCACATGCTCCCCGCCTCCCCCGGCCCAGCGCCTTCTCTAAAGTTTCTGAGCCCTTTATTCTGCCTCAGCTTTTTGTGCAGGCAGGAAAGCTACGTCAAAGCTTTTCCTTCTAGTAGTTGTTTATGTGTCACATACTTGATTTAAATGTATCCCAAAGAGTATTTGGCCTCAGTCTGTTTATATTGTTTATTTTGTCCTTTGGGAGTCTGAGACAACAAACATTGATTTATGTTCATGAAACTTCCAAAACGGATTGGCATAGTATTTTTTGCTGCTATTGCATCTCTGCTTTGACAAACCTGGGGGAGATAAATTCTCCATACAAGTATGAAAACTATTTGCTTTTACTCAGATTTCCAAAAGTAAATTAGTTTTAAAATAAATAATCAATTCCCTGGCTATTTCCCAGAAGGAGGCCTATGTAAGAAATAGTGAGGGAAAGTGATTGTTAGCAATGGAAGATGGTGAAAACTTGGAAGTCACCAATGCAAAAAAAAATAAGGTAAACCAACATCTTTTAAATCCTTTGGAACGCTTGGAACTTTGAGGTTGAAGCAGATATATTCCTTCTTGTTGAATGAGGAAGTGGGATTGCCATATCCAAACCTAGCTTCCAACCCCATAATAAATAATACTTAATCCCTCTACTACTTATCCCACTGTGTTTTAAATGGATTTTTTTTATGCCTGAGTCTGGCAGCAGACTATATGTAGCAATAATAATAGCTGATGTCCATAGTGCACTTACTGCAACCTATGGTGCTACTGAGACAGTAAGATAACCCAGTTTACACTGGCTCTTGTACTAAATCATCACAGTGGAGCAGGAAAATTGGCTTACTAACACCAGTCTACTTCCCAACTGAAAACACCAAGGAACAGAGGGCCTAGGAACTCTCTCTCTCTCTCTCTCTCTCTCTCTCTCTCTCTCTCTTTCTCTCTCTCTCTCTCTCTCTCCCCTAGGAACATGAAGTGGCAGGAATGAGATCCAGCCTGTCAATCAGACAGGGGTTGCCAAGAGGCACAGCCCAAAAGAGGGCTACATTAAGCAGTAGCCCTGCAGTTCAGCTCTCTCTCGGTTGATCAGGACTCTGGAATATGTAACTGGGTTGGGATTAGATGCAGTTTCATGGTCCAGTCACTGGCCATGGAGTTCAGTATGCCTCATGAAGGAAAAAGGTGCCATCTCTCTGCCCTGATGTAACAAAGACAGAAAACACGGAACTTAGTCTCATTCTTCACTTTGGCCTCCATGGTCACTAGGAGGTTTCCCACGTCACAGATGATGACAGTTGATTTAAGTTGGAGCTCTCTGGCTCCAGATGAGTCGCCATCATAGCTGTT
This sequence comes from Acomys minous, assembly GCF_964271855.1. NCBI lineage: Eukaryota > Metazoa > Chordata > Mammalia > Rodentia > Muridae > Acomys > Acomys minous. Next base: position 29,405,276 of record NC_140486.1, read on the forward strand.
TACTCACACTGGGCGTTTGAAGCATTTCCACACAGCTAACGTCCATGTGCTTTTCAGGAAACTGGCCCACAAGACCTACTTCCTCAGGAAGCTTTCTTCCCTCAGCAGTGGGCTCTTCTGCCTCTCTGAGTGATGCCTTTCCATACTCAGCTAGTGGGTTTTTCCTCACGTCCTATGCTCATTAAAATGTGATTCATTCTGTACCACTGCACTGCACTAATCAGTCGCCAAGACCAGACACTTAGGAGACCTAGGAAAGCAAGAGTCCAGGGCAAGGGTATTGAACTGAAATAATTCCCTCGTTCATGGACGGAATCAACAGCAATATCCTAGAGAATAGTTCTAAAATGGGGGTGTGCCTCAACTATTCCTATGGAAAGATAAGATGACAGCATAAAAGTAGAGAATTAGTGGGTGTGGTGGCAACACCTTTAATCTCAAAAATCTAAAATATTTACTATAGTGTTTGTATTATCAGCTTTCTGGTCTGAGAAATAGAACCTGAAAGTTCTATTTTAAAAAATCAGAAAGTTCTCTGAAAGATTCCCACCCCCACCCCGCCCCCCTGCCACCAAAATGGAGAACCCTGAAACCTTCAAATAAAGTTTTTTGGGGAGGTGCTTTGGGGGCATGTTTTGGGGTGTGTGTGTGTGTGTGTGTGTGTGTGTGTGTGTGTGTGTGTGGCCAAATATATTTTTTTTTATACATCTTTGGCTTCTTTGTATACTCTAATGAAATGTAAGGAGTGGGAAGGAGAGGAAGAGGAAGGAAGTGGGTTGTAGGAGAGATCATGTGGATGGTGGAATCACTCAAGCACACTGACCAATAAGTGACTGTTTCCCTCCCCCCTTTTTTTTTTCTTCTTGATTGTCAAGGGCCTAGCATGTGAATAGCCTAGCCCAAAGACATTCAACAGAAATTCCAGTAAGACAGTGCATCTACATCATGGGATTAATAAAGAAGGTGATTGAGTATATACTGAATGGTGTTATGATAACTGCATATCAAACTTGAAAAATATTAGATTAGAATGTCACACTTTATACCAGTATTTATCGGCCTTCCTTATCAACCTTCCTAGGGCTGTGACTCTTTAATTCCTCATGTTGTGGTGACCCCCAACTATAGAATTGTTTTCGTTGCTACTTCACAACTGTAGTTCTGCTACTGCTGTTAACTGTAATGTAAATATCTGTGTTTCCAATGGTCTTAGGCCACCCCTATAAATGGAACATTGGATCCCCAAAGGGGTCCCAACTCACAGGTTGAGAACTGCTGCCTTAACCCAAAATAACCCTTTCTCATAGAGGTAAAACTCAGTTAGTGCTAATTACAGAAAGCTGACTTCCTCTGTGGAATGAAAGGGTCAGAGAAATGCTTTAAGCCTGGACTTTGATGCTTGGTGGTGGTGGGGAAGCAAAATCTAAAACATATCTCCATTTTGTTTACCAAACCAGTGGGGTGACATGCCACAGGCAAATTGCACTCGCTTTTCCTTTAAGTAATTATAACCAACAAGTAGGGAAGGTTCTCCTGGCATTGTTGGTGAGAAAATAATGATCTTAATCTTGAGATTTTTCAAGATGGAAGGTGCAGTAAGCTTTATGCCCTCCACCCACCCAAAGGGGCACTTTTGCCAGGATCGTGAATTCAGAGACCAGAACTAAAGGGACTCAAAGCCTTACTCATGTGAAGGCTATATTAGAGACAAAGAAGAGATAGGACACATGGAAAGCCTCTGTGGCTAAACACAATCAAATCAACAGAAAAACAAAGTAGAGTTTGTAATGTAATGATGTCATAAGATTTTATATTAGTAATTAGAAGGTCACTAACATGTTGCTGTTTGAGTAAAGATCTGAAGGTGTCGGGGAGGAAAGCATGGCTGCCTGGGAAGAAAGACTCTTGTTATGTGTCATTCTGGGTAGCGGCCATTGTCAAACAGAAGCCGGGAGACATTAAGAGATGTGTGTTCTTGAGAAAAGGGAGTAATAGAAGGAACAGGGAGCAGTTGTGGTGAAGGGGGTTCAGCCTCAAGGAAGCCTGAGAAGTGTTTACGTTTCTGTGAGAGATGCCCAGACACATTGCTCATGGGTAAGCAGCAGTGAGTGGTTTCCTACAGCAAAGAGTGGTCATGCAAGAATGCGGGATACATGTGGCTAAGCCAGCCTAACTAGAGTGCGAGTCAAATGAGGTTCATCGGGGAAACCAGTGGGCCACAGAGTCAGCCATTTTGATTTTTGTCATTTTCTACAGAAAATACTAGAAAATGACTTCATGATTTTTTTTATGACTCCAGAATTTCCTTGTGAAGGTCCAAGAGCGCACTTGATAGGCTGAGCCTAGAGTGACCTTTTCTTACTCATATATCTGGTTATGTGATCTGCTTTTCCATGTACACAGGTAGTGTTTGTATCATACGGTAAATGAACAGATGCTTTTCTGAAGAGCTGGAGATTGAAACCAGGGCCTTGTTCATTCTGATTCTCATCTGTATCCACAGCTGTGGACCACTCACTACCTCAAAAATTAAAGCACATTACCTGTTAGGAGAATGTTAAGAAACTAAAGAAAATACAACTGTACCAACTTGAAGGTCAACTCCCTTTGTAGGAATTGTATGTGGTATGTATGTTAGTGAGTGAGCATAGAGATTTCATTACCTTTTCTTTCTAAAAAGTAAGAGAAGCACAGGTTACCACTTGTGACGACAGATGGCTGCATTGGAATGTAGAACTAGGTTCATTTTCACTTGAGACCATTTATATAGAAGATAAAAATGAACTGCTCTGAAATGTATCGTTAGAGCATTGAGGAGTGGCCGACTTTTTACATTTTCTTACAGCATTTTGCCAAAATACTTAAAAATACCAAAGCTTTACGTACCGCTAACTAACGAGAACAGGGGTGCACGGTACTGAATTCCTGAAACTTGGCCAAGTCCAAATGGTTGTAGTAAATTTAACTTTGGCATTTCCTGACTTTCACGTTCGTGAGATTTTAGTTTTTTATCCAACCTTAAAGGGAGATGTTCAATTCATCTTCTCTGCATGGGAAATTTTAAGGAAAGTGTGAAAGGTGAGGAGAATTGAAGCAAAGGAAGATTAAGAGTCCGCTGGAATATGGCCCTGTGCCAGAGTGCTCGCTAAGCATACGTGGGGCTCTGAGTTGGAGCCCCAGATCTGAGAGTGGGAAGGAAAGCCAAGAAAGATGCGGAAAACCCCTTAATAGGGCCCCACTTGCTTGTTAGAGATGCTGTCTTACAGATGAGTTGCTTCACCATGTTGAATCCCCAGTAGTTTAAAGTTATAAATAATAATTGGTTTGATTTATCCTAAAAGTCATGTTCTAAATGTAATATTGCTTCTGAAGTATCATTTTTGTTGTTGTTGTTGTTGTTGTTGTTAAAAATTCACAGAGGGTAACGAAATATTTTCACCTTGAATAAAATGATGGTTGGGGTGGGGGAAGGGGGCAGTTAGCACTGTTAGTAAGTGGCTGTGCTCTCCAAGAAAATCATTTTGGAATGTAAATCAAAAACTAAAGCTCCTGCTGTTTGACTATGGTATTAGTAACTTTTATGTATTTTTGAAGTGGAAATAACCTCTCGAGTGTTGTCACAGTGCTACAAAAAAAAAAAAAAAAAACCATGATGGCATTGCCTCTTGCTGTCAGTACTTATGCCAAGTTACTTCATACTAGTGTCTAGGAAAATGCAGCACTGTCTTCAGGCCAACAGGGAGCCATTTATTACTACATTTCACAATAGTGCTGTCTCTAAAAAGGTTATTAGTCAGCCTAAGTGAACACAAAACTGTTTGTGAAAAGTTCCTCTGGCATCCGTTATGCTAATGTACCAAGACCGTTTGAAATGCACTTTCCTAGACTGATAGCAATAGTAAAGAGGGATCAAGATATTAGATAAATAGATAGATAGATAGATAGATAGATAGATAGATAGATAGATAGATAGACAGACAGACAGACAGATGATAGATTCTGCCATGTAGCCCAGGAATAATAAAAGGCATTGATGTAGTGCTGTAGCACTTTCCACACAGCCCCTGGTCTTCTCCATCATCCTAGAAGAATGCCCTTCCCTTCTACCTTTCCAGTGACTGGTCTCGCTCGCCAGCTTTCTCACATAAACTGATGGTCATTCTCTAGTTTCTTTTCTGCTTACCTTCCCAGGCTCATTTGTTCCCTCGTACAGTTATTTCAGACGCATTCAGCTAGTTCCTTAAATAAATCACTCGCGCCCTGTCTTGTGTGAGCTTTTCCTCCATCCCAGTTATTGTTGGCCTGCTTGCTTACCTGTTTGTTCAACTCTCACTTTCCCCGGGGAGATCTCTCTTGCTCCATTTCTCTCTGAATTCTCTTTCCACCAGGCACCACCCTGCTGTCACACTGTCATACAGTCTTTTCCTCATCTTTTGGTCACCACTGCCACCTTCCAGAGAAGGAAGTCAAAAAGTCCTTGGTCTCAGCTCAGCTCATCACTTTGATATGCTATTTCTGATACAGGGAAATAGTATCTCGTATTCTGCAACCAGCTGGATCCTTTCCCCCTCCATCTTTACATATTTTTCTGTCAGTATTCTGTGCTTGGAATCAAAGGGAGGGAGCAGAGCGCATGCGAGACTTGAGTAGAAGTCAAGGCCTGCGTGTTTAACTCTCTGTGCTGGTGACTTCTGGGCTTTTCCAACACCCGTCTTCTGCTTCCCTCTATCAAGCAAATGGGAAGAGTCTGGTGTGAACTTATTAAGCCTCAGTCTTCTTCATATCCTCATTTTCCATCTCTCCTGCCTTTGATGAAAGGTCTTCCAGTGTTTCCATGGAAAGTTGTCCCACCTCTTCCCTTTACCGCATTCTCTTTCTGTCTGCCAGCACTAGTTATTAGTTATAGCTGCAGCTATATTGCAACTAAAGTCACCCCAAAGGCCACAATAGTCTCCCCACTGTCACCTCTCACTACACCATCCTCCAGACTTCCTTCTGGATAATGTCCTGAAAGCCAGTGTATAGCAATTACCTGGAGCTGATCAATGCCTATGACTTACTCTCCCTTTTGTGACGTCATATTTGTTCTTTTGAGTCCCTGGGAGCATGTTCTTGAGTGTGCGTGACCTAAAGTTGTAGGTGCTAAACATCCAGTAGTCACCAGAAGTCAAGCAGAGACATTGTCTCAAGCTCAAATTCTTCATCTTATGTCAGTGATGGTTAAAAACACAGACTCGGGAGCAAGCAAAGCAAAAGCTGCAATTTTTTTTTTTAGTGAAGGAAGCAGGAAAGATAAAGGAGGTGCCCATAGCTGCAGGGGACCTGAAGGTTGTTATGCCACCTTTGAGCTGTTGAGCTGTTTCTCTACTGGCTTTAGTATAGGACTTGGGCAAAGCCTCTTTATCTTCTTGCTTCTACTGTGATCTCTCCTCTTCACTTCTTAGCTTCCTCTCACTGATTGTATCTATCCTGATGTCTTCATCCACAATGGTCTTTGCTGACAATCACTTTCCAAAGTTTAACTGTCTCAAGATAGTGTAACCCAGAGTTAGTGAAGACACCATTGATTCTCCTTCAAATACTGTTCTGTCTTGCTTTGCTGACTTGTTCATTCCAGCCCACTGTCTTTCTCTTACCCTTCCTTCCTATGGTAAGGATATTCTCGCATTGTCCTTTTCTTCCCCATCTTGATCTCATCAACTGAAGCTTGATGACCTTGGCTGCCCCTTTCTGCCCTATTAACTCTGTGCTGTCTTGTTTACCAACACTGACAGGTCTTTTACATCAGCTGTGAACCTGGTCAGCCTCCACCTCACTTTCCAAAATCCAGTTGCCCCTCTTTCCTCCAAAACACGGGCAGCAAAGGGTTATAGGTCTTTCTCTTTAAATTTTTGTTTTATCTTATAAATAAATGACCTCAATTCATGGGAAAGTTCATTCCTTACCCAAGAGGCCCCTTCATATTTTGGACCTTACTACTTCCTATCTGGAAAACCCCTTTTGTTTCTCTATGGGTAAAGGTTCTGGCACAATTTTTAAAGTCCTTTATCAGATATTATGACTTCCAAGTGCTTGCTCTGAGTGTCACAACCGAATTGCGTTAGAATTCTGATATAACCTAGTTTTGTCTTTAAGGACAATCAATCATCTTGTGATTTGTTTTATATCCACTTGAACAGGTTGCAAATTCCTAGAAATTACAAATCATGCATAATTAGTTCTTGGTATGTGACAAATTAAAGGCTTTTAGTCAACATTAACTTCTTGAATTTGTGAATGAATAGCATGTATCTAATCATTATTTGTTCTGTCATTGTTTAAAGAAAAGAATTGAAAGGCTTTTTTAAAAAAGAGTATTTTTTTTATTCCAAACAAATTGCTTGAAATATTTTACCTTTCTAAGAAAATCAGCATTAAGAAGCTAAAGTATTCATGTTTGTTAAAACACCTATCTCATTCAACCTTTTCTCCATAACAGATAGATGATATATTAATACCTAAATATATCTATGAATTATAGTTGATGGTTCAACAGTGATAATTTTAAAATGACATAACTCCTTTTTCTGTCTCTTTATATGTTTGTACTGTACTGTATGTGCAAAACTCATAAGATTCTAGGAATTGTATTTTTCAAATGTCTCATAAATACATTGTGTATAAGAGAAAGTAATTTTATGATAACCCACTGGCTGGTATTAAGAAATTAATGTGTCTTCTTTTACTGTTGTGGTAGCAAAGTAATGAGTAGGATATCATCCTAAGTAGATAAATTTAGGATGCTGAATTTAGTAAGGAAAGGCATGAAAAACAGCCAAATACTGCACAAAGATCAAGTAAGAATGCTAGTAGAATTTCTCTTAGCAAGACAGGAATTTAATTGGCAAAAATACTGTTTTTGAAAAGTCTCAACTGTTTAAAGTCTAGAAATAAGTAAATAAGGCCCTGTGTAAAAATAACGATTTCATAGTCAGTTATCAGATCTTCCACTGATGAGCCATTATGCACTGCTATCAATTAAGATCTGGCCTAAGAATGCAAGAGTAAGTTCAACATCTTCAAATGTATCCATCTAGTGTGTCACAGTAGATTAAAATTCTGATCATTGCAGTAGAAGCAGGAAAATAACTGTTAAAAAAAAAAAAAACAGAGACCCAGATCTCTAGTGTCACTTCCTGACCAAAAAGATCAACAAATTAGAAGTTTCTTGAAAGGAGTTTCCCCACCTTGATCAAGTACATCTGTGTAAAGCTACAGCCAACATCATCTTAAATGCCAAAGGAATGTTTCCCCAAGAGCAGTAAGAAAATGTAGTCCACTCCCGCCATTTCCACTCAGTTGTAGTGGAGGCTGTAGCCAGGGCAATGAGGTCAGAAAAAAATTATAAGGGCCTTATTAACTAGAACAGCAGAAGAAAACTACAACAGTGTCTCCTTGACTTCAAGGAAGCATCTCAGAAGTCCCAGTTGATGCCTGAAGCTATAGTTAGTATCTACCTGTTATGTCTCTCTTCACAGTTCAGTTAGTTAGCTAGCTCTTTACGTGTGCATATGTATACGTGTTTTTCCTATACACATATAAATACATGCATGCATGTTTGTGGTAAAGTTTAACTTACACATGAGGCATGGTAGTTTGGTGCAGTAATCACATTGGTACAGTTAGGGGGCTGGGCTCAGTGGCACACACTTGTAATCCCAGCACTCAGGGAGACAGAAGCAGGTGGATCTCTGAATTTGAGGCCAGCCTGGTCTACAAAGCGAGCCCAGGACACCCAGGGCTACACAGAGAAATCCTGTCTTGAAAAACCAAGACAAAAAAAATGACAACAAAACAAAACCAAAACCCAAAAAACCAAAACCACGAAGCTCTCAAGGAAAATGTCAGCAGTGTGGATGTGCTCAATAAAGAGATGTTTGAATCCTAAGTAAAATGCAAGATTTTATCACACTACTCAAAATGTACACAATGGTCTATTTTCCACTTAATGGTTTTGGACTGCTTGAACATGGCTAACTGAAATCACAGTACATGGAGCCATGTATTAAAGAGGTGTTGTGACCAAGCCATGCCAGAGATAAAGACAAATACACATATGCCTTCCCACAGTGTCAGAATTTATTGAGTAAAAATAAATTTACACACTACAGAGGTTTCACACCAACAGTCTGTCTGATTATTATGTCTTTCTCTTGGTGATGTAGTTGAGAAAAATGCATTCTTTTATTCCAGTTTTAGTTACTAACATTAACTCTTATATAAGAGATCACACACATCACTCTGTGTGTGTATTTTTTAAATTTTTTGTTGTTGTTTATTTATTATGTATACAATGCACATCAGATCATATTATAGATGGTTGTGAGCCACCATGTGGTTGCTGGGAATTGAACTCAGGACCTCTGGAAGAGCAGTTGGTGCTCTTAACCACTGAGCCATCTCTCTAGCCCATGTGTGTGTATTTATATGGGATACAAAATGGATATAAGCGATAAGAGGCTACAGAAGAATTTTAAGAGGTTTCAGAAGTATGCTGATAAGATACACATATAAATACATGCATGCAGCCACAGGAAAAAGGGCAAGACCTGGTCAATAGCCAGAAGGAACAGACAGAAGGTCCAAAAGGTGAACAGGAGGATGAGCATAAGGCTACTGAGTAGACTGCATCAACAGTGGGACTAGCTGAGGAATAGAGGGAAGTCTCCTGCCCGTTGATCCTTGCTGCACACTCACAGTGACAGGTCAGTGATTGAAAGCATCACTGGCACCATCTTAGTGGTGGGGTCTATGTTGTCATGGGGTCCACCCATGAGGGAGTTTTACTCTTTAATGACTCCACTATACCAGATAAGGTCTTGACCCTGGTCTCCCTAATATGATTTTAGTATGCTCATGTGCCCCTGAAGTCTCAGTTTACCTATATTAATGTGTCAGGACTAAGTCATGTATCAGTCTTTAATACATGGGTGGTAGTGGAGGAGTGGTATTGTGTATGAACATCCCTAGGCTCGCAGTAATTTCCATCCTCAAAATGTAGTCAGGAGCTGCTCATGAGATGCAGTGTTTCAGCATGAGGCACAACCTGGTCTCAACAAGGGGAATACTATGTCTGTGGATGATGTACTTAGCAGATAAGATAGCACCAAAATGCAATGGTGCATCCCCTAATGAGTCTGCTCTACAAAAGACAGTAGAGGCGGTACATTGGTTCACCATTGCTGCAGTTCAGGGTCGATATACAAAACAAGTTTGTACACATTGACAGTGAGCATTCTCAAAGTGAAATTAAGATAATTTCATTAATAAGATTAAAGAAAGGAGGAAATGCTTTGGAGTACGTTTAAGAGGAATCAAACGATTTAGCACACTAAAAATTATAAATATTTTTAAATAAATTAAAATCTAAATAAACGGAAATACATTCTATTTTCATAGATTGATATTCAGCTTAATATTGCTGAAGTGCAAGGAGATGGCAGAGAGCATGCTGGGAAACCACAAAGCCTACCCCAGTGACACACCTCCCCCATGAAAGCCACACCTCTTCATATTTCCCAAACAGTTTCACTAACTGGGTACCAAGTGTTCAAACACATGAACCTACACAGGCCTCTCTCAGTAAAACCATCACAATGCTCAATAGTAAAATGTCCATTTATTGAAGTGGGCAAAGGAATTAAATACATTTTTCTTCAAAGGGTATGCACAAATGCCAGTAAGTACAACCATGAAAATATCAGCAAGATATCATTAGGGAAATGCATTCTGCAGTGTGATAGCACTCCACCGCTACTTACACACACACACACACACACACACACACACACACACACACACACACCTGCAACAAACAAAAACTAGAGAATAAATGTAGCTAAAGATATTAGAAATGAGAATGCCCACACACTGTAGTGGGAGTATAAATTATCACTGCCACTTTGAAGACAGTTGGTCTTCATGGCTCGTTAGACATCATGTTGATGGCAGCTTTGTGTCCACTAGCACCTGAGTACAAACCACCCAAATGTCCACAGCGGATGATAGGCTGCACAGCACTTTCATCAACCCAAAGGAACACGGTGCTGAAACACACCACAGCATGGAGCAGCATTGCAAATGTCAGGCTACACAGAAGCAGCATGTTACGAAAGACCACATGCTTCATGATCTCCTTTGCATGGACTGTGCAGAATAGCCTGATATGTAATGACGGAGTCAAGATTAATGGTTACCGGGGCTTGCCAGAGGCCGTGAAGAGTGATTAATAGTGCAGTGGAATTAGTCATGGGGGGATGAAGGTGTCATAAAATTAGGTTGCAGTGATGGCTGTGCAGCCCTGCACTGTATTTAGAAAGATACAGTAGAATTTAGTAAGCTGGTATCTGAATTGTTTCTCAGTTAAGCCGTTCACATACAATGCAACTCTGAGTGACGTTCGTACACGTTGTGTTTTCAAAACCTGAGTAGGAGAAAGCAAGCAAGAGTTTTCCACTTACAGTTCATTTTGTCTCACCAGCATTATCCTATTCTGACTTTTAAAAACCAGTGCAATTGATGATTGTGTGTCACATCCCAGCTCATGGATTTACACAGTGTCCACCAATACACATCAATGAATGGAAATTTAGGGTAAAACAAAACAATTATATATATATATATAAAAAGTTCTACAGATTGTACCTAATGTATACAGGTCACTGGCACTGGTGGGAAGGAAGTATCCGAGCAGTATTTTATAAACAAAAGCTCTTGTTTTATTTTCACTAGCTTTTCTGGGGCCAGTGCTAATGGGGGCCTTTAGATGATGCCATGTCTCTGTTACAAGAGAGCACCCCATGGGTGGTGTTCTTAGGAGTCATTGATATGTGAGCTCACTCCTCTCACTAAGTTAGCATCATATCCTGCTAATAATAAGACCTATAAGAACATGAGGTGATGTGGCTTGGCAGTCAGAAAGCCATCAGATGGGGGTGGTTTTGGCCCCATTTTCCTTTCGGAAAGCCCTGTGCTCAGATCCATCAGCTCTCCACACACTGCATTTCCTCTTACATCACCCCTCGGTTTCTAGATCTCTTCCTTGGCCTCTATCCTCTTATATCCTGGTCTCTTCTTCCTGGACTTTTATCTCTTCTCCTCATGAATTTCCCTTAGAGGCTGATGCTTTTCACAGTTGCCTCTTTAAGTTCAGCCCGATTCATTTCACCATTGGAGCGCCCATCCATTGTTACCTAATGCAAGCTGCAGGCTGGCTGGTAAAACCGAAGAGCGCACGTTCAGAACTTAGCCCTCGGCTGAATTCCACACCAAGAATTTCAGTTTGTGTAGCCCATTCGTCTACTTCCCTCAAGCCAAACTTTCCCGCAGTATGGCTTCCCTTCCCCATGTCCCACCTTTTACTCATTCTGCACCATCTGTCTGTCAATCACAGTAGATTTCTAACATGTCTTCTCGGTTACAGAGTCCTGTTGTTTTGTCCTGATTCCCTCTAAGTCTCCTCTTCACAAAGCCTAACCTCAGGCATCCTGCAATGTTGATTATTCCTGTAATGCTCTTGCTCTATTTAAAAATCTTTCTTAGAAATCAGATGCTCCTTCAGAATAAAAGCCAAAGCTCTGGAGATGATGCGCCAGGATTTGGCACGTGGCTTCCTAACTACACCTAACTAACTAAAGTCTAACACTTCCTCAAGCAAATCCCAGTCTTCAGCTGTGCCATGTTTCAGACTCACTCTCACCCCTTCTACTTTTTGTCACTTATCAGTCTAAACTTAGTTATGTTAAGGACCCCAGGCTTACGCCAGTGAAGACACTCCTTGCATTAGGATTAGGATAAAAAGAGAATACTTGTGGGGGCTACCTCGAGTGAGTTTTCCATCCTCTTAAGAGGCCAGAGACCCTGGAGAAAGAGCCTGTCTTTTACTGGCCATGCTTGCTGGAGCCAGTTTTGAGCCCAGCAGGGAAAGCAGATGGAAGTTGAAGTCATAGTTCAGAAAGGCTGTCACTAGTTGTTCCGGTCTCTTACTAGCTGCTGAAGCTTCCCCATTTTCCAAAAAAATTTTCAGGAAACAGAATTTGGTCAAGGAAAGTTGGATTTTTCCCATTTAGCCAAGCCAGAGTTTTCTCTGTACCCGGCCTGTATCAATTCATAGAAACTTAGTATTCATAGCAAAGTAATACAAAGAGCAGAATATTTAGACTGCTGGGTACGGTCTGCAATTTGTGGAGTACAAGCAGGAAGAGGGTCGTCGTGACCCCACGTTGCCTCCATTCTCAGCACACCATCTTGATTCCCCTATAGTTAATATGGTTGTGAAACATCAGCCCAAGTGTCTTGAAACTTTAACAGGAAATATTGATCTAACCAATCCTGAGATCCATGTTATTGGACTTTGCTCTATGATACTATTAAAATTTCTGGCTTGTGTTTAGATCAGTCTTTTTGATAATTGAAAACTAAGGCTTTCGCCATTAATCCCCAGCACTCGGAAGGCAGAGGATGGCAGATCACTATGATTTTGAGGCCAGCCTGGTCTACAAAGTGAGTTCCAGGACAGCCAGGGCTGTCACACAGAGAAGCCCTGTCTTGAAAAACCAAAAAATTAATTAATGAAAATGTTCAAGAAGATATGAGTAAGCATAATAGATGTGCAGGAATGGTTTTACTTTTTCCCTTGAAAAGACCTGCGTCCCTTAGGCTTATATGGAGGCAATGTGAAGTTCATTGATATGGAACTTCCTTCCAAATATGATTATATCATAGAGTACTGAAGACATAACTAAGAAGAGAACTTAATTCATGTAGCTTACTTAACATAAATGTTAATGCTAAATTTTATTATATGAATACATACTAGGAGTTCTTCAATGAAAATGCAAAATTTCTGAACCATTATTATGGCTTTTCTGGTTGCTTGGTTGCATGGTTGTTTGGTTGGTTGGTTGCCTGGTTGGTTGGTTTGCCTTTTTGGTTTTGGTTTGGTTTGGTTTGGTTTTCACCTATCTCTGTAATTACTAAAATTTGGGAATGATTTTCTTAAAAATAGTTTTTTAAAAATCATCTTCTTTATACAGAACCCTCAGTTCCTGACAGGGTATTTGTAACATTTATCTATTTTGAACCTAACCTTTTAAGGTTCTATCTCTTTCTAAGTCCACAGAGATCTTGTATAATTTTAACAGAAAACCTCAAATTTTAATGTCATAGTATGCTGGTTGGTTTCCATCAACTTAACAAAAATTAGAGTCAGCCAGGAAAAGGATAAGTTGTTTTGAGTTTATTAATTGATTGATGTCAGATTATCCAGCCCACTGTGCGTGGTACTACCCATGGGTAGGCGTTTCGGGTGCCATGGGAGAGAAAGACAGTAAGCAGCCCTCCCCTGTATGGACTAAGTGCCTTAGTGACTATTTCTGAGTCCCTAACAAGGCATTGATGTTGTACCAAGGACAGAAAAGAACTCTCCTTGGAGTCATTTAACCAAGAACAAATCCAGATTTGGATTCTCCACTTCATGCTGCCTGAGTCTTCTGTCTCTGCCTGTCTGTTATATGTGTCTGATTCTGTGCCTGTGTCTGTCCGTTGTGTCTGTCCTTACAGAAACCTTTGAGTTTTACAAGGGATTAAGTCACTGGCTCCAACTGATCCCAAATGACTCAGAAAACAAACACCATTGTTTATCAACCAATACCTATAAATGGTTGCTTTCAACCTTTATGGTAGAATTTAGGATGTTGTCCTCAGCTTCTGCATTTGCTGCTTTCAGGGAATGATGAACACACATTATTTGCATCAGGGGGACGGAAGAGTGTATTACTTAAGAGTGCAGCTATACGTTAGCTTAGGTTGTAAACGTTGTTTATATAGGAAACCCAAGGCAAGTAAGACTGACTCTTGCATCATCCTCTTAAAAGCAGATTAAACAAACCATCTGATATACAAATAAGTTAGTGATCTTAAGTCTGAAGTGACCTCAGGGGGATGTAAGGCCCAGCAAAAGTTCCAGTGTTGTAGAATATAAGAGATGTTTGTGTGATCTTGCGTCTCTACACTCCGCCATGACCCCTGTTTCAGTTCCTGTCTCCAGGTTCCTTCCTTGAGTTCCTGCCTTGGCTTGACTCATTTATTGTTTTTGGCCAGTGTTTTATCGCAACAGAAAACAGACTAGGACACATGTATCTTTCTATATCCCAGGTATTTCTGCCAAAAATACTACCACTACCCCCCCCAATGTCAGATATCTTTCACTTTTAGGTTTTGGACAAAAATCATCTTTTTAAAAGAAATGCTTACAAAGAAACGTTATTGTTCAAATGAAGGACGTGAGATCGTACAATATTCAAGGATTTTCATAAATCCTAAACTACCCAAACTCCTGGGTTGTTGGTATTTCTAGACAACGAAGAGAATACAGATGAAGGGTTCAGCCTGCCGTTTGTGCTGCCTGCTTTACATCAGGCTATTCTCTGTGTTTTCTCCCTCGGGGAGAGGTGATTTATCACATTACTTGTTGATTGCAGTCTATCTGTTCCTGCTTCTACTCCGTGCTACTCTCCCGTGTATGCAAGCTCGGTGCAGGAAGATGGCAACACAGGATGCAACGAGTCCTAATTTGCACACATGGTTTCACTTTTCTGGATGAAGGCTGATGGGAGTGCTATTACCACATTACACATTTGCTCCTCATTTGTGTAGGCAATTCATGCTAGAATTCTGATCTCTCAGGGGACCCGTAGGTGTGGGTTTGTGCCTCTATCCTTCAGCAGCTGTTGGATCGCGAATGAAGATAATATTTTAAAGGATGCCTGATTGTTAGCCTTCTTTTCGAAGAACATACAAAGGAGATAACCAAATCTGACGGTTGCTTCATGGTGCAACCTGTCAGCCTGGAGACTTGTCAGAATGAATGGGCAAAAAGTAATAAGATCAGCAGATCGACAGAAGAATACCGAAAGGCGATGGCTAACTTTCCGTTATTTGAAACTTTGAATCACATCACTTATTGGTTGGAGTCTCTGTTCCTGCTTCATCTCTGTGCTGCTGTCCTTTGTGTGAAAGCGCAGTGTACAAAGATGGCAGCACAGGATGCAACAGGTCTGAATTTGCACACACATTTCATGGTTTTAATTACCTTCTGACTGAGACTCTCATACCTGTATATGATGTGTTTGAGCAAATGTCCGCATTCGCTCCTCTCCAATGCCTTATCTTCCTCACTACTTTTTCTCCCCCCAACTTCTCTGTTTTGGGGCCCACTTTGTTCCATCTGTATGTATATGGGTGTAAGGACTGTTTATTGAGGAGTAACTTTTCAAGGACCTCATCCCTAAAGACAACTGCCTGTCTCTTCTCTGGCAGCAATCAGTTGCCAAGAGCTCCTCAACTATGGGCAGGCTTTAAAGTCCACCTCCCTTCTCCATACCAGGATTTTGGCTAGCTTCCTCTTTTGTGTGTTGTCACAGGCCCTGTGACTTCATGTGAATTTCATGTGTATTGTCATGTTCAGGAAATCCTGCTTCCCTGTGGAAGTTCACCACCCCTTACAATCTTTCTGCTCCTTCTGCAGTGATCCCTGAGGCTTAGCGGGTAGGGATGTAATTATGGAGCTTAAATGTTTTCCCTTGCATTTATAATTAAAAAGCAATTATTTCCCCTGTCTTTTAAATTGAGACATTCTAAAAGAATGTATACAACACAAGAGGACAAGAACATAAAAGAAACAAAAAGTCCCCATTTCCTTTGATTTTAAGTAATTATGTTTATGACTTTTATAATTGCTTCCTCTATTCATTGGTCTTTACTATGCCAGCGTCTTTGCAAACAGTGCCAACAATTGGGTATCCCTGGCTGGGTTTTCTCCCAGTGGCTCATTTCCTTTTGTAAAAAGGATTAGCATTCAGCTCCTAGTGTGTCTAATTGAGGTTTTGTTTGACTTTCCACCTCTCTGTGCTCACGGGATTAAGAGAGAAGTACAGGAAAGCTTATAGAAACGCTCGGGTTTCCTGCTTTAGGGACAAGTTAAGAAAAACAAAAACAAAAAAAACAGACTTTCGTTCCTGTGAAAGGAAGCTGTCCATTCTCAGAATGATGCCAGCTGGGGAGATAAGCAGAGGGTGCCACAGTAGGGCCTCTGGGGTTTTCCCTTTGCCCTAGTTCTACATTGTTCCAGATCAATCTTATTCCCAGAATGTCAAATGTACCCACATTCAAATGAACCTACCAAAAGGATATCCTACAGCCAAATAGAAAAAAAAAATCCGATCCCCTTTGTTGGTCCAAATGATTATTGTAAAAATTAGCTATATGTTTGTATTTAATTATTCCATATTTAAAAGGTAATTGTATATGTGTTTTTTGAAGGGCTCTCTAGTAGGATAATTCCCTTGTTGATGCAGAATAGAAACTAAAACTTTGCCATCTGTACTTATTTGCAATTTTTAGTTGCATTTGCAGGGAAACGAGACCGTATAGAGTTTGCTTTAGTTGGCCTTGTTTTGCTGCCCTGAGAGGTTACTCTCATCTCTGTTCCCATAGATACCTGTGAGAAATTCCTTGGGGCCTGAAACAAGAGTATCTTCGGGGTTATATGATCCGCCTAATCAACCCTGAGTGCTCGCATAGCTTTTAAATCCTTTTGTTTAATGAAGGCCTTTCTCAATTATCTTCCCTTGATTAGACATCGATGAGTGCAGCGTGCTTCCTGGGGTCTGTGAAACGGGCGACTGTTCCAACACCGTGGGAAGCTATTTTTGTCTCTGTCCACGTGGCTTCGTAACCTCAACAGATGGCTCTCGGTGCATCGGTAAGCCTTGCATCTTGAAGGTACAGTATGCGTGCGGCTTCTTTATAATGACAGAACAGCCCAAACAGGTATGAGGATGGTAATGATTATAAAACCACTGGGAGAGTGGATGGAAGGGTTGGTCGAAAGCCTTAACAGTATTCAGCATCATTGGGAGGCGGGGGGGGGGGGGGGGGGCAGGGGGGGGGATGGATAGACCAGATCCTGTCCGTCGTAAAGTCTTCCCTTTTGGGAGCCATCTGGCTTAGTTTTATGCTGTCAAAATCATTTTTTGGAGGAAAGAGAGACTTGCTCAAGACGTGTAACTGTTGCCCAGCAGTGCAGGCACAGAACACAAGAAAGATGCAAAGTAGGCTCAGGGAGCTGGAATACAGTAATTAAAGGTTCTTCTGTTGCTATGCGTCACGACAACAGACAACAGCTTATTTACTTAAAGCTTGTTTATTCTGGTTTAAAAAAAATACTTATTACAAAGAAAGAATCGGCACCCCTAATCTTGTGTTTCAAGCATATTTAAATTAAAGCCAAATATATTTACATGGTCTGGTCTGTTTAGAGAGATGAGGCTGTACTTTGCAGGCATGCTGTAGGTCATCCACTGGGGAACATGCCTTAGGCCTCTGTCTTGGGAGCCCAGAGCTTATGACATGCGTTTGCTGTTACAACCATGGTATAGTTAGCTTCCTTCACATGTCTCGTCTTGAGTGTTCATCTGGCCAGTTCCAATGCTGAGCTGATAAGAGCGGCAAAGAGATGGGGAAATATGGACAATTTCTGTAGCCACACTCAAGACGTATGTGTTGATGAAGTAGAATAGGGTTTCATGGTCCAAGGAAGGGAACCAGTGGCAGAATGAGGCTTTCCCCCAAGCCTGGCAGTTAGTGTATCAGTAGCTCTCCCAGGGATCTATGGGTCCTAGTGATGGTACCAAGTAAGGAGAGAAACTGAAAATCTCATACCAGTAATAAAGGGCTGTGGCTTGAAACCATTTGGTGTACCTACCAGGTACTAAGCTAGCTATGGCCAGCCATCAGTGACCATGAAAGGTGTGTGCCCTACCATCAGAAAGCTATGTTGTCATCACAGACAGTAAACAACAAGATAGGCGTGTCAGCGACAGGAGGAACAGTAATAGTAGGGACAGCGATAGCCACAGCTATCGCTTATGAATTCTTAGGCCTCAGGCAAGCTGCTGGTCCCTCTCCATCTCCGCTATAGAAAGTGTTCAGTAATCCACTATGATCTCAGTTATTAGGAGAAAAAAAAGAAAAAACAGATATATCTACATTTCACCACAAGATTTATGGACGCTAGTGATTTTTTTTCTTGTTTGTTTTATCATTAAATTAAAATTTTGTCTCTTGCATGTCTTCACTGGGCTCCAGGGCCTTTAAGAATCAGGCCCAGCTTGCATTCTGAGCTCATCTGTAGGGACCTTCAACCTTACACACATATGTCTCATTGCTAAATGTGATGGCACTGTCTTGTTTGCCTATAAACTCCTCGTCCTGAATTGTCATGGTTCGTCCTTTACATACTCATTAGAGCTCACTCATTCTTTGAGCCACAAATTAGGAATTAGTTTTAGTGGCCACCACAACTTAATCTCAGTTTTCTCCTTGCGCAGAGCGACTGAGCCCCTCCACACAATCCAACTCCCCCATAGCTCAGGGTCTGTTGTTCTCCCACAAGTACTGGTGCTTTTCCCGCCAGCCAGCCTTTGGGGTCCTGCCTTAGTCAGCCTCATGGATCTTAGACTCCATGTTATACGTCATAGGCATCTCCTGCCGAGCAAATGCATTTGAATGACGTGAAAACCACCAAAGGCAAGAATGAGATGATCCTGGATATAGGAGTTAATGATGTCATTGTATCCTTTGGCCTCTGAATGGACAGGATGATGCAGGGCTGAGTTAGGGTCCTGGATACTTCATAGGGTGCCTCCTGAAGCTGAGTCAGGGCCATCCAGAAATCCCCTTCATTTCAAAGGAAACATTATATCCCTGGGGACAGAAGGAGGGAACTCCAAAATAGGGGAGTGGAAAATGACTCTCAGGAATTATAAAGCCATTGATAGGATTAAATAAACAACTGAACTAAAAAATATTCATATTTTGAATAGGTATGTGTTTCCATGTATGACAAGAAAGAAAGGAAAGAAAGAAAGACAGCATTCTAATGTGTAAGAGGTTTCTGAGTATTCAAAATTAGAAGTGTATATTTTCTTAGATTGAATTTATTTATGATCAAATCATATGTCATGAATATATTAATCCCCCTCAGTTGTTTGTTTTGTAAGTGTAACACCCACATACATGCTGATGATGCTGAGCTGGGCAAACTCAGAATTGTCTTCAGTATGAGACTACACACTATTTGAGCTGTGTTCGGAGAGTGATGCTTGCTGGCTATGCCCTGCTTCCTTGTCCTAGCCGGCAATGTTCTCCCTACAGTGTCATAAGAAAATCAACAAAGTAAATATGCTGAGTCCAAAGCACATTATAAAATGCCAGTGAGCAAGATCCTTTTTCTCTTGTGGACGGACAAGAGCAGAATCTTTTGGGGCAGAAGCATCCAGCTAGTCATTTTAATTTTCTAATAGCCTAGCCTTCCCATTACATTTAATGCTAAATTAGGAAGACAAATCTTAACTTAATTTTACCCAGTGTGTTAATCAATTTTTTAAAAGTCCAGGGGAAAAAAAAAACCTCTTAACTTAGGAACTAACGTATGCCACATTTAAAAAGAGTTGAAGTGTCACTAATAGTCTTTTCCTTAAAAGCATTTTAATAGCATTATTTAATGAGCCTTATGTCATTTTGGAATTCGCTCCCCTTGGGTATCATTAATACCTAATTTTCACAATTTAATACAGGCACTGAAGAATGACTGGCACAAGCAGTAATAAGTGATGAATATTTAAGCCACCGCGGAGAGCAAGCTGGATGCAGGCAAAGGGTCTGCATCTTCGTGCTCACAAAGCTAGCAGCCCTCAACAGGGACAGGCTAGTGCGTCAGTCAGACAGAGGCAAGGAAGGTTTAGAAAAAGAGATTAAGCATTTAGAAGTTCTTGCAGAAAGCAATGTTGGCATAACATTCTAATGCCTTTTCCTCCACCTATACGTGCTTCATTGCGTACCTTCACATGAAGAATCCTGAGGATACAAACCTGAGACTATAGATATGTGAATTCTAGTGTCCAGTGCGGGGTACCAGCTGCCATCAGTATTCTGAGCTGGGCTAACCTTCTCTGCTCTGTGTTTTAATGAACAGAGCTCATTCAGCACAGACATGTACTTACTTCAGGGTACAGTCTTCAAGTATAACCAAGGTTTCATCGTTCATCACACCCTGTAATTAATCATTCATTCTCTTCAATCAAATTTAAACTAAATGCCAGATGATGAGGCACATTCTAATGATCATGTATCATAATTTTGTTTCAATAAGGATTTATAGTTTATTCATAGGAGGTAAATTACTTCCTCTTTCTGGGCATGGTAGTGAATAAGACTTGCAAAGCCTGCATGGGTGATTTAACAAGAGTGGAGATGACTGAAGGGGTAGACTTAGCATGCTCTCAGTATGATGTGTCAGTTTAGCTGAGTGCACACCAAGAGTTAGGACCATGGCTTTATGGATATTTTCCCGCCTTTGTCCCCAGTAAGTCCTTTGCTTCAAGGAATAATGTTCCTTGGCGCTTTTCATGTCTCCCAGGTTCACTTCTAAATGTCTTCTCCCTTGATAAAACATTTTAATATAGTGCTTCATAAGGACCATGGAATCATAGATGCACTGGACTGGACTGAACTGGCTTCCTTTATGCAAAAAGGTATCTTTTTGCAGACCTTAATTATGGATGCCACTGTTCCGTACATCGTGCTAGAATATTCTGTATGGGGTTTTTTGTAATTTGTTTGCTACTCTTTTATGTGCATTGGTGTTTTGCCTTAATGTATGTGAGTATGTGTGGGTGCTGTTCGCCTAGAGCTGGAGTCACAGACAGTTGTGAGCTTCCATGTGGGTGCTGGGAATTGAACTCACTTCCTCTGAAAGAAGAGTCAGTGCTCCTAACCACTGAGCCATCTCTACAGCCCCTATTCTGCATGTTTTGATTCAAGTGGTTGGAAGTAGGTCATCTACCTTTTGCTGATATTAGAGGAGAGTAATCATGAAATTTGTGAAAATATTTATTATTTTTACTGCCTCTCCTTTCATATGGCCTAGTTTCCTAACTGCATATTACACCAGCCTGAGATTTCCAAACCAGATACTAGTGCTTACTAATTTTTTTCAATTTGAAGACCAACCCCCCTTTTAAACATTAAGACCTTTTCCCATGTTCTCACATGATGACAATGTAATGTGTGAAATAAAATACATAATTAAAAGGCTACTTAGTGTGCTTCATGTTTTTAAATGAAGTCCTGCTTTCCCACTCACACTTGGTGTATCCATCAGTGTGAAGCAGAGCTGTTCACCTGTAGTGGAAGGCACTCGCTTCCCATTATCCACGACAAGTGCAGCGTCTGAGCAGATGACTAAAGGCTGGGGACCATCTAGAATGACTTCCTGATACCCTTGCCGTGCTGTGCTTTTCCAGTCACGTATTTGTATACACTACTTTTTTCCAAATGGAATGCTGTACTCGACTCATGAAATGTACTGTCGTGTGTAGAGTTTTCTTGGTTTCTTTTGCTGTTGAGAACCAAGTCCATGACGTTCATCCTGATCAGGGAAGTGTCTGGTGTTTGCTGATGGCCTAGCAAATGTTTAGTTTTTCTGAAGTTCCCGTGTACCTCTGAAAAGGAGTGGACTCCAGATATGCCTATGGGTCAAGCTTGATGGCTTTGTTATTCAGATTCCTCCTTCCCTCCAGAATTAGGTCTGCTGTTACCCTCAGTCACTTAAAGAGCTGTGACCATTCTGCTAAGGGGCTAGGTTTACTTAAAATCTTTGCCATGGACTTCTGTAGGTATTTTCTTACATGGTTTGGATTTCTTCTTTCTGTTCCCACTTTGGATAGATTGTGGGTTTCTTAGGTCTGAGCTTGCCTTATGACATCGCTAGAAGTTTCTGGGAGGTTTGTCCCTGTAGACCACTGCCTCTAACTCTGTCTGGGCCTTATTCCAGCCCTCTTATCAGACTCCGCATTTCTCAGCCTCCCTGTAACATTTCCCATCTCTGTCTCTCAGAACCGCATTGAAGAGAACGTGTGTGTATACACACCCCCACCTGATCAGTAACCTTTCTTCATTTGCATACAGCAGCCTCTGTTCTGTGGATCTGTGGGCTTCCTGACTCCAGCTGCAGCCCCCTTTCCGTCACAAAGTTCATAGAGCTTGTCTAAGTTCTTTCCCTGTGTGTAGCCTTTTTCAAAACCACCCACAGCTTAGACTTCTGTTGCTTTAAACGTTAAAAACAATTTAGTTACTAATTAATCTTTAACGATTAATGATTTGAAATGGTCCATGCTTGTCAGGACTGCTGTGTGCATTCTGATTGCAAAACCGCTGCTTATTCGGCTTCTATTTCTTCATTGATCTTGTTCCTTTGCATTGCTTACTCCACTGTTAGCGACTCTGTTTTCTCTGAAGTTCATGGAAGTCCTCAGAGACTTTCTTAGTGTCGTCCTCCACTTGTATTGGCTTGTCCTAGTTACATGGTGTGCCTTTCCCTGAGAAACTGTATTTCTTTGAAATTTTTCAAAGCAGAAGCCTGCTGTGAATTGCAATGTCAAAGCTGTTTATGTGGAAAGTGCCTGCGGTTATAAAGTCTTGAGGCAGCCCCTTCGTTCTCCGTGAAGCTCCCGCATAGAGACGGGCACATTTCCTCACTAGACCACTAATGCCCTCGGGACATTGTGCTTTGAGGCACCTAGTTATACAGTGGTTGGTTGGATTTGGACTTCCAGCTTTGTATGCTTCGTGCCTTGTGAAACAGTAACAGAGGCTTGGCATACCCCAGTCGAATAGATGCTGAAAAAGAAAGCCAACCTCACACTTAATTCCCAAGACTCTCATCTTCACTTCACTTGGGCTCCCATTTTATCTTGCTTTTCATGCCAAACAGAGAGTGCGTTTTATCCATGTCTTCGTGCTCCTCAGGATAATTTCATTAAGAGGAGCGCTCCAGGTAGACAATCTACTACTTGGTTGGCAAAAAAAGAAAAAAAATCTATTGTTTCATTTCATTTTTCTACCACCTCTTACTTATGAGTAAGAAGAGTTAGTTAAATACACTTAAGGAAATAAATCTAGGTCTCTTGACTTGACTGTGATTTGGGTTTTGCTTTCAAATACCCTAGGACCTCCTTTGTGCAGAAGCCTTGCCAAATTTCATATTTCCATCTTGTAGCAGTAGTTGGATTCTATAGTTTGGGGGATTATTTTTAAGAGTTCTGGGCTTTCTTATCTTAATTTACATCTTGTTCATGAGACGTACAGCAATCAAGTAGAGCTAAGAATATGATTGTTTGGCTCTTAGAATGAATATTTTTAAATGTGTTCCCAAGACTCATGTTACAATAGAAATCAACCTGGGAAATTACTCTCAGCTATAAACTGTTCAAACTTAGCTCTTAAGAGTTTTAGTGTCTCCCGTGAATTTAAAGTGTGATGCATACAGCAGATTCCATGCTTTGCTTTCAAGCAAGCTGAGCATCTATTGGAAAATGAAAGGATGCCTTCCAAAGCTTACATTGGCTATCATTTATTTCATACTGGATATAAGCAACCTGAGAATGCTATGACCATTTGAGGAGATAGTGTATTTATCTTAGACTATGTAATTAAAGCCAAGAATGCCAGCTGTATCTATTACTGAAGTTAACTGCAATAATTTTTAATTTAAATTTTTAATTAATTTTATGAATATTGTATTTACACCATTTCTTTCCCTCCTTCCAACTCCTCCCATGCCCCCCATCAGATTGATGACCTCTTTTTGTTTAATTAGCATTGTTACATGTGTGTGTGTGTGTGTGTGTACACATGCCTGACCATTTGGGACTGTATAGCCTATCAAGAAGCTCGTACCTCAAGAACATTGATTCTCCCTGTTTCAGTTGGCATCACTGGTGTGAGGCTCCATGTACATTCTTACTGTCATGGAGGAATGTCTTTAAATACACCTTGATATTGAAGCATGGTGGTATCCATCCAGAGTCTGAGAATTCAGAAGCTGACGAAGGATGGTTTGAAGCTGTCCTGGGCTCCACAGTAAGCTCTAGGGCTGCCTCAGCTCAGTCCCAACCCTGGAGGCTCGTTTGTGTTTGTTTCTTTGCTTGCTTGCCCGCTTGCTTTTGTTTGTTTGACAGAGGATATTGATCAAGTTTTAATAGTACATAGTTAACTGGACATAGCTTTTTAATTTGTTAAAAGAAAGGTGGCTGTACATCAAGTTTGCCAATGATTTGAGTTTTTATTCCTGTGTGATTCAGAATTCAGTCTTTGTTTGTTTTCCTGAGACAGAGTTTCTCTGTGTAACAGAGTCTTGGCTGTCCTGGACTCTCTTTGTAGACCAGGCTGGCCTCAAACTCACAGACATCTGCCTGCCTCTGCTTCCCAAGCGCTGGGATTAAAGTCATGCACCACCACCGCCCGGCCTGGAAATCAGTCTTTTGTTACAACTTGTCTTCCTATGTCATCTGCCATTCTGATTCCTTCCCTTATATTATAGATTGTAAGCATAGCCTTTAGCAGTCATGCTTTCTCTCCAGTCCCCGGCTCATCCTCAAGTTAGCTGACAGAGCGCACTCTGTTAGATTGAGATTTGACCGTGTTACTTTCCTACGCCGAATTCTTCAGATAGTGCGCCTCTGCTTTACTGTAACAGTACTGCAGAACTCAGTGATACTGCCGGGGAGTCATCACCTTGCTACACTTCTCATCTGCGTTCCGCTCACACAGTTACCCCGAGTCCTAACAAAGCACCTCATCCAGCCTCACAGTTCTCACTTATGCATATACAGTAGCAACTTCTAGATACACATATTTGCTTCAGTATTCTCCTAGGCTCCAAGCTCACTTATTCAACACCCCAAATGTATCATGGACCACAGAGGAGCCTGGCTGGTATCCTTGAAGCCTGCTTATTTCCTAGGCATTACCAGATGACCTGTCCAAGCCCAAACTCAGGAAACGCCCAACACTCTTTCTCTTACATCCAGCTTGTGACTTCCCACTAGCCCTGACTTCAAAAGCGTCTTCCGAATGCTCTTTACCACACGGTCTTTGCTACTGCCCTTATCAAACTTGTTCCTCACCTGGACGTCTCCTAGGTCTTCTCATTGCTCTTCCTTCTCTTCTCATAGTCATTTCTCACAACAGTCATGATCCTAAAAATGTCAGCCACTATCTTTTATCTAATTGAAACCCTCCACAAACCCTCACAACATTGCATTGGTCTTTCCATAATGACCTTAGACTCCTAAGATCATTGCGTTGCCTTGTCCTCACCTTTGGTCAGTTGGACCCTGTTCTTTGTACAGTTGAAGGCCATTTTCTTCTTCCCTTGCAAGCTGCTTTGCAGCTGTTGTCAGGGCTTAAGCATGTACCCAGACATCAGTGTCTCAGGCGGCTTCTGACTGATCTTTAAGTCAGCATCTTCATCAGTTAGGTGTTGCTATGAAGCAAATAGCTACACAGATCTCAGTGGCAGAGGACAGAACACACGTGGGTCAAATTTGATCCTGGCCTGGGATCCATTGAAAGCTCTAGGACAGCCTTGGCTACATACCACAATCCTATTTGTTTCTTTGTTCTATTTTGCTTCATTAAAAAAAAAAGTATCTTGATCGAACTTGAATAGGATTGTGGAAAATGGTGTTAGGTTGTCCCTGTTCCTTGAGCTCCAGACTTGTTTGGCTTGTCACTGAAACTTACCTCAGATTCACATGTTGTTTTCACTTTTCACTTTCATATCCAAGGAGCATAGAATCAGTATTCAAGGGAACGTTTGCTGAATAAATGAGTAAAGCAATGATCAGGTGTGTAAGAGTTAAAAGGCAACAGAAAGGGCTTGTATAAGAAAGACTGAGTCAACGGAATTTACTTCTACTACTATATTCGCCTAACATGTGAAATGCTTGCTATAGGAACGGGAGGTTAATTCTCCCATGCCTTTTGTTTTCCCTTTACCTCCTCAGATCAGAGAACTGGCACATGCTTCTCTGGCCTGGTAAATGGCCGCTGTGCTCAAGAACTCCCGGGCAGAATGGCAAAAGCGCAGTGCTGCTGTGAGCCTGGCCGCTGCTGGGGCATTGGAACCATTCCTGAGGCCTGTCCTGTCAGAGGCTCTGGTGAGTGGCAGGCTACTATCACCGTGGTACCAACAGTGTTTAGAGAGTCAGTAACAGTCGGGCAATTAGCCATTCTACTTGAGGGCAGATCAGTTGTGTATTTGAGATTACTATAAGCGTATAGTGTGCCAGTCTTTTACACTGTTTTCTTTCTCCTTTCTCGTGACCCTGAGCATTATTCCCTCTCATATCCTATGCCTTATAAAGGAGTTTCTTTGGAAAAATCTCCTTAGGATGACTGAAAAGTGCCTCTTGTTACAAACAGCATGGACAGTAAACCATGACTAGGGTTTCACAAATAAATATATTGGTATTGTCTGTAGTCTTTTCCATGTTAAGTTCTAAAAGTCAAAAATAATTAAAGCTTCTGAAATTTACTTATAAAGGCATATCATATATACAGTCATGGAAAAATCATAGCTATGCATTCTTTATTCTCTCAAAGCCATGAAGCCATATGCTGCCCTAATTCTATGAATAATTAATAAAACATGGAAGGTGCCACAGTCACTTTATCTTTCTTAGTTTTGATACTTATACAACTAAATAAAGATTTTTAAGGCTACCTGGATGCTGTCTACCGCTAGAATTCATTTTAAAAGCATTTTTCTAAACCTATATTAATATTTAACTCCTTAAAATGAATAAAATAGACATAAAATTTGAGTAGACATAATACTGATGAGAATTCAAGTAAAACAAATATGTAGAATGAGTTACCTAAAGCTTTTCACCTGCTCAAGTAAATTTCCTGCATTCATAGTTATGTCTGGAATTTTATGAGTTATACTTAGGGTGTAAAATAAAAAAGGCTCAATACAAAGGACTCTTTGTTTTTGTAACTCAGTTAAAATAATGAGGAACGTAAGTTTTAAATATTTTTGAAATGCTGGGACCTTGTTCTTGTTACTATACAGCACTGAAAATATTTAACAAGATAATAGCCTCCTTATTCATAGTGTATAGAGCAAGCAAACTAAAAAATGATCCACGAGAACTTTTATGATGCAAGGAGAATTCCCTTCGTGTTTAACCAAACTCTTTGTCTTGTAGAAGAGTATCGTAGGCTGTGCCTGGACGGCCTTCCCATGGGTGGCATTCCAGGGAGTTCCGTTTCTAGACCTGGAGGCACTGGGGGCAATGGCAACGGCTATGGCCCAGGAGGGACAGGCTTTCTCCCCATTCCTGGAGGCAATGGCTTTTCTCCTGGAGTTGGGGGAGCCGGAGTAGGAGCCGGAGGACAAGGACCCATCATCACTGGGCTAAGTAAGTGATCAAATTTCCTGTAGATCCTTGAGTTTGGCGGCGGGGGCGGGGGGTGGGGGGTGGGGGATGGAGGGTGCAGCTAAAATACACTAACATTAACTTAAGAAAATGTGGTAGGAAAGCATTTCATCTATTCTTTACCCCTTTTGATAAACTGGAACAAAAGAATGTGTGACCTGGGCACTTGGACAGATAGAGTCCAAGAATTATCTGATCTAGATGACATCACTGGGAAGTATGTTTTGGGTCTTGGTGTGGCTCATCTGGCCTGTCTCACTGCCCTACTCATATGCTGCTTGGATTATTTCCCAAGACCATGTCTCAGATGAGATAAAGCAAGCCCCGCTCTGGGCCTCGCCAAATATTCCTGTGCACACATCCTCCCTTCCACACACTTTGCCATTGTTGTCAAATTGCTTGAAATTGAGAACTGTGGGCCAGAGAGCAGAACTGGCGCCTGTTTGCTTGACACTTAGGCGCACTCTTTCACAGCACTGTTCTTGATAATAATATTGAATAATGTCCCACGGTGTTATGGTTATTCTTTCTGGCATGCTGCCTGTTTGCTACATGTAAATGTTCAGCAAGTTACTGAGAGAGAGAGAGAGAGAGAGAGAGAGAGAGAGAGAGAGAGAGAAATGGAATGTGCTTAAACGTATGGTAAAACATTCCTGAAATTTTTTAAAAAGACACAAGCAAAGTTTCCAGATGTGTGACTTACAAACGCAACTGGTGGCCATGTGCCTCAAGTATTTGTTTTTAAGACCTTCCACATTAAAGTTTAATAAAACCACGAGGGTAAGAGAGGATGACTATAAACAAACTACATATATGTTTTTTTCATATCCTCCAATATGAGAAATATAATTTAATAAAATACTGATTTCTACAGGCTTCTGATTGAAACTTAATTTCTATTAACTTCTAAACAATTAGTTCAAGTATATAATGCATGTTGTGATGACCAAATATGATTGTGTTATAATTTTCCATAGCAATTCTCAACCAGACAATAGACATCTGTAAACACCATGCCAATCTGTGTTTGAATGGACGTTGCATACCTACTGTTTCTAGCTATAGATGCGAATGCAACATGGGCTACAAGCAGGATGCAAATGGAGATTGTATAGGTAAGTTCACAATTCTTTAAAGGTTCTTAGTTTTCAGATAGCTGCTAGTCCATTTTTTAAAAAAATGGGACTGAATATGATTTTTTCAAAGGTCTTTTGAAGTAAAACTAATTTCCATGCTGTCTCCCTGGCATGTTTACCTCTCTCTGTATCTTAAGACCCCTTAACTGGTTGTTTACCTAAAACACATCAAGAATTCTCCATCCTCTTTTTTTCTAAATGTAATTTGTCTCTTCATAGAGTTGCTTATCCTTAATATGAATTAAATTTTAAAGTGAATGTTTGTATACAGGCAGTAAACTTTAAACCCCTACCCAGATCTAGCCAATGGTCAGAACAGTCTCCACACTTGAGTGGAGAGTGGGATATAACTTTCTCACGTACTCTGGTGCCTCACCTTTGACCATGTCCCCTGGAGGGGGAGACCTGGTGGCACTCAGAGGAAGGACAGCAGGTTACCAAGAAGAGACTTGATACCCTATGAGCATATACAGGGGGAGGAAGTCCCCCTCAGGAACAGTCGTAGGGGAGGGGAATAAGAGGAAAATGGGAGGGAAGGAAGAATGGGAGGATACAAAGGATGGGATAACCATTGAGATGTAACAAGAATAAATTAATAAAAATTTTTTTAATTAAAAATAAAAAATAAAGTGAATGTATTTTGAAAACAATATTCATTCAATCCATTCGAGGTGACAATGTACTGCTAACTGCACATATGCAAATACTTTGTTCTCAGACTCATTTAAACTCTTAAAGAGGACTGGCTCTGACTATATGACTATAATTATTAACCACTGCTTCTTAATCTTAATCTTCTTTGTCCTCATCCTCTCCCTCCTCCCTCTTCTTTTGCTTTTTTGAAGCAAAATTTCTCTATGCACTCCTGGCTATCATAGAACTCACTACGTGGACCAGAATGTCTTTGAGGTCAAAGAAATCTACCTCTTCTGCTGCTCCTGGAGTGCTGAGATTAAAGGAGTCCACCACCACAGCCAACAATTATCAACTTCCTTAATACAGAAGGGCTGTTTCTAACAAATACAAGGGACTTTGGGCATGGCTCAACTGGTAAAGCTTTAACTGTGTAACCATGAAAAGTAGAATTCAGATCCCCCAACATGGACACAGGAAGCTTGTAGGGGCATATGTGTGTGTAATCCCTGCAATGGGGAAGCAGACACAGGAGGATCCCTGGGACATGCTGGTCAACTGGTCTACCCAGTCAGGGGCATCTAGATTCAGTAAAATATCCTGTCTCCAAAGTAATAATAATAGTAATGATGATGATGATCATATCCTATCTCAAAGTAATAATAATAGTGATGATGATGATGATGATGTTGATAATGATAACAACAACAACAATAATATGGAGAGTAATTATGAGAAACAGGGATGTCATCCTCTGGCCTCCACACACACATGCATACATGAGTGCACACACATAGAGAACATCCATAAATAAAATCTTTTAAAATATAATGATAGGAGCTGGAGAGATAGCTCAGCAGTTAAGAGTACTTCCTGCTTTTGCAGAGGTGTTGGTGGTGGTGGTGGTGGTGGTGGTGGTGGTTCTCCATTTGGTGCCCAGTACCCTTGTCAAGCAACTCACAACTTTCTATAACACCAGTTCCAGGGGATCTGACTGCTTCTTCAGCTCTCTCTCTCTCTCTCTCTCTCTCTCTCTCTCTCTCTCTCTCTCTCTCTCTCTCTCTCTCACACACACACACACACACACACACACACACAAACACACACTTTAATATTTTAAAAAATGCAAAGCTAATTTAAATAACAATATAAGTATTGCTAGCCATGTAAGTATTGTGTGTGTGCATAAAAATTACATATTCTAAAATAAATGAAAGTGTATTTTCCAAAGCAAACAAAAACAAAAACACTAGATTCTCTGTGTCTGTATTAGTCCGCTGTGATTGGCTGTTTTAACTGCATAATATAATAAACTTAATTTTTAATCATATAAACACTTGAGAAAAGAGAGGCTGTCTTGAAGGCTTTTCAGATGATTATGGATCTTCTTTGCTGTTCCACTGAAATCCAGAAGGTGGTGATTCTTAGGGCTTACCTGAAGTGCGGAAACACCAACAAACCTCCTGTGTGTCGTGTTGAGTCCGTTGATCTGTTTTGTATGCTGAGTGCATTTTGTATTGTGCACTGGGTGTCACTAAAACTACAGTGGATCCCCGTGTAACACTTCCTTCCACAGTCAAGTATTTCACCATTATATTTTTTAAACCCACACATTTGTTAGTATCACCTTCAGACTCACCAGAAATGTTGTTATATTTTCTAAAAATTGGCAATATTCTTTATTAATTCTGCTGCTCTAAGCCTGGATTTTAGCTTTAGCATCAACTAGACTTGCTTATTTCCATAAAGGAGCAGGCTCTTGATTTTCTTCTTCCAGAAACTGTCTGACAGATGCACACGTTTGAAGAACTGTAGTTTCCATGTCAGCTAATCTTTGAGTAAAAATAGTATTCTGTGACAAAATAGGGCTTACAAAGAATGTTGCACCAGTTTGTTTCTGAGACACCTGTGGTATTGCAGTCAGCAATGGTGTGTAATATCCATTACTTTCATCAGAGATTCTAGAAAGCATACTCTCAGGTCAGGATTTAGGATGGTAAGTTTTTACTGTCACAAATGATGCTCTTTGATGAACATGGCTTCTCCTTGCTCTCTTGCACTGCATGTCCTTGGCAATATGGCTTTTGTTTGTCCTCAGGAGTAAGCATTGCTTAGCCCTGTCACTGAAAACGTCCACACTGTGAAGAAGGCAGTGGCAAGTGATAATGAAAAAAACCTTTTTTTTTTTCTTTCGAGACAGGGTTTCTCTCTGTAGACTTGGCTGTCCTAGACTCACTTTGTAGACCAGGCTGGCCTCCTTAAGTGCTGGGATGAAAGGCATGTGCCACCATGTCCAGTGAAAAAATGTTTTTAAAAGGTTTATTTGTTTAGGCCAGGCAGTGCTGGCACATGCCTTTCATCCCAGCACTTGGGAGGCAGAGGCAGGTAGATCGCTGTGAGTTCAAGGCCAGCCTGGTCTACAAAGCTAGTCCAGGACAGCCAAGGTTACACAGAAAAACCCTGTCTTGAAATAAATATATTTATTTTTATGTGCATTGGTGTTCTGCCTGGGTGTCTGTGTGAGGGTGTCAGGTTCCCTAGAACTGAAGCTACAGAGTTGTGAGCTGCCATGGGAGTGCAGGGAATTAAACTCTGGTCCTCTGGAAGAGCAGCCAGTGCTCTTAACTGCTGAGCCATCTCCAGCACCATGAGAAAACTTTTTTTAATTGTGTTCCTAAAATCCCAGTGACTTATAGGAGCCCATAGACCAAACCTTGAGAAAAGTTATTATAGGGAATCCCCAACTTTGTCCTGGCTAGTCATTGATTCTTCTCTCTCTCTCTCTCTCTCTCTCTCTCTCTCTCTCTCTCTCTCTCTCTCTCTCCTCTCTCTTTCTCTCTCTCTCTCTCTTCTCTCTCTCTCTCTCTCTCTCTCTCTCTCTCTCTCTCTCTCTCTCCCTCCGTCCCTCCCTCCCTCCGTCCCTCCCTCCCCCTCCCTCCCTCCCTTTTCTTTCTTTTCTTTTTTTTATTCAATCCTTGACCAATGAAACCTCATCAGGGCTCTCTTTCATACTATTATATTTCACACATGCACAGCTTATCACTGAAGCACATATTCAGAAAAACAAAACAAAACAAAACCAAAAACCAACCAACCAAAAACCTTTTTTGTCTTTTTAAGCCTGAGTCTCTTTCTTGTGTCAGCTTTTAATCATTGTGAGTTCACAAGGAACAAATTATTATTTTAGAAAAAAAACTGGCAGAGTACTTAGCTAATGTTTATTATTCTATTAGCCAGAATAAGAGTGACACCTGCATTAAATGTGCCAGTGCTCTGAGGTGTGATAAACTGCCCTCTGTTATTGGAACGTCTGTTAGATGCTTGCTAAAGCATAAGGAATCACTGTGCTAAATGTTAAAAAGAGGAAAGAAGGAAGGAAGGGAGGAAGGGAGGAAGGGAGGGAGGGAGGAAAGAAGGAAGGCAGGCAGACAGGCAGAGAGAAATAGGCCCTTCTTGCTTCTAGGAGAATTATTTGTAAGGCCCCAAAACAGTTAACATTCACCCACCGTACTCCTCTTCTTTTCTTCTTCTACTCTACTCGTGAAACTCTGCAATACCAAGCACCCATGTAATTCACACCATTGTTAAAATCGTTTCATTTGATACCATTTTTATCATAGGACAATAGGAAATAAATGGATTCCCCTTTTGCCATGGGTAATACAGAGATCTTAAAATTAAGTATTTTCTAAACTGATCTATGTATATATAATTTTTTCAAGGATAAACTTTTAAAGTCAAATGTTATCTCAAATGCTAACAATTTTAATAGTCATCATTTTCACAAGTCTTTGCTTTGTCTTAGGAGGCTAAGATTACCATGAATTCCACTTATAGCTACTCAGTCCTTAATGGAATCACAGAAAAGCCAAAGGGCAGTGACTATAGAAGTTGCTTATTCCTGTCCCCTTAAGAAAGATAAATGTGACCACTTTGCAGAACTAAAATTTGAGACACGTAATGGAGAAGAGACATCATATTCATGATTCAGAAGAACGTGGTGGCGATTTGTTGTTTGTCTAAAAACAAATCTCTAGCAGCCGGGCCTGTAACTCCCTGGTGAAGTGCTGGCCTGGGTGATTAAATGGATTTGATCCCCAGAGCTACCAAAACTAAATAAACATGAAAGATAAATATCATAATCCTGTTAAACACAAAGAAAGAATCAAATGAAATTTAAAGGACACTTGGAATTATAAAGCCAACGAATTTGCCAACGAAGGAATAAAAATAAACCAACAGATCCAACAACAGTTTTGATACCATTGAATGGCAGGGTGGTGAGAAGAGTTGCCATGGCAACAGAAAGCCATGGAGTGGGTTGCTAAGGGGAAAAGACATGCCGAGTGACATTGTAGAAGCTTCCAATTTGCCATTGGTTCATGGATAGTTTTACATGGAGAGAGGAGGGTTGGGTGCTTGGTCTCTCATAGTATTCATTTTAGCACAGTTTTATATTGGGGCTTCCATCAAGATGCATCTGTGAGCCATTTTTAATTGTTGGACTTCAATGATGTGTGTCTAGATAACTAAAGTGATGTTTAGCAGTGCAGACTGGAGGAGCTGTTTCATAGGAGAAGGTGCATTGATTATACCTTTCGTGGTTGCTAATGCTCTAAACTCTCTCTCTCTTCCTATCATGCTTCATTCCCTTGCCTCAGTAGAATTGACGTTATCAACCCAAACTGTCCATGTAAGTGCGTCTTCGTGGGCTGAAAGGGCCTTGAGATGAATTGGAAAAGCGTTTAATCCTCTTAAACTTCGTTGTCTTAATTTTATTCACCATGAGGTTTTGTTTTGCCTTCCCCTGCCTTTACCAGAAAGGGTTTAATTGCACTCCATCTGAAAGTTTATATAACCGAGGCTGGTGTGTTTGAGCAGATGCAGTCCTTCTGGCAGGAGTGTCTGTGAAAGGAGCAATCTGTTTATGAAATTGGTCACTCTGTGTGCTGACCGCATTGTTGTTTTCTCCAGTTTCGCTGAAATTGTAACGCTAATGGTTTCTACATGCACCTGAGATGACAAACCATTACCCCACCTTTTTTTTTTTAACTTTCCAGCATTCAAAATATTATTTAGCGAGCATTGCTAAGAGAAGATGAATTCAACTTACACTGGCACAAGAGATTTCCCTGGTCTGATTTTACACACCCAAATTTCTGCAATGGACTCACATTTAATTGAGCCTTCAGAGACCTTACATTAAAACCTTCAGCTTTTTCATCTTTCGAATCAGATAGCAATTGCATAAAATTGTGTTTTCTGGGAAAGCATCCTTGATGCCAATTTTAAGATTCTCAGGAAACCTGAAGTTAATGGGGAAAAGTTACTCTTTAACCAGTTTTTGTTGTATGTATAGTTTGTATTTGTTACTACAAAATAAAGCCTTGGTGAATATCTAGTTGTGTATACATAGAGGAGTCCACAGCAAAGTAACAAAGACAGTCCATAGTCCATCAATCCCTTTATTTAAAACTAACAGTATTGACTAAATGTACTGTGCGTGTGTGCATGCTTGTGTGTGTGTGTGTGTGTGTGTGTGTGTGTGTGTGTGTGTGTGTGTTGAAACCATTCATTGTTCTCATGATATTGTCCAAGGCCTTAAGGTATTATCTTGCCTAGAATACTATACATGCTGTTATAGTCTGTTGGAACTCACCATTGTTGCTTCTCGAAGCCTGTGCCCTTAAATCATTGGGCATTATTCCAGTTGAAAAAAATCATTATTTCCTGATTAAAGCAAATTCCCTAGTATTCTCCAGTAAGCATTATTTTTGTAAATCTTCAAATTGGACCCTGTGTGTATTTGAGGAAAGGAATCTTCATTCATTTATAAATACTCTGCTATTTAGACTATTACCACAGCCTGGCCTTCTCTCAAGTTTGGGAGGCTAAATGCACTTTAAACAAACATGTCTACAAATTGAGTGACGTCTGTAATGGTTTCTTTTGCTGCTCACAGATGTCGATGAATGCACATCAAATCCCTGCACTAATGGAGATTGTGTTAACACACCTGGATCCTATTACTGTAAATGTCACGCTGGATTCCAGCGGACTCCTACGAAGCAGGCGTGCATTGGTAAGACAGGGGTTTCCGCGCGTAGAAACCGGTTCTGTGAAATAGAGTCAGCAAGGCTGTTGGAGTCAAAGGAAACTTATTAAAACGAGCCATGGACTACTTAAGCATGGTTACCTTGTGGGTTTGTTTCATAAGGCTCTTGGAGAGCATTTAAACATAGGCGCTGTGCACACGGATAACCCAGGCAATGTAGAATTTGGCTTAGTCAGCCTTCTTTGCCTACACAGCATGGCTTCCTTTCTCCAAATAACGTCAGCATTACCCTTCACTGCGCTTAAGATTTATGGTCATTTTCAACTCCCGTTTTCTCTGAGGCCAGCTCACAATCCAACATTCGCAGCCTCATTGCTTCACACGCCACCATCCTCCAAAGCCTACCTCATGGCTGATTCATCCTGGAATCCGTTTACCAGATGACTCCGCTTGTCTTTTGGGAGTTAGTTTCCTGAATCGACTTTCCCTAGCAGCTGTTAATGCCTTGCTCTTAACCCAGAGAGTTTGCAGCTTCTTTCACTTACCCAGCATTGGGGTCCTGACTTTGAAGGTCTTGGTCCACTATGCCAAAACCCAGCTACCTCAGCCTCCTCCTCCCCGCTCTTCAGCTCACTGCACCCCATTTCCCTTACCCCCCCCTTACTATCTGGTCTGAAAAGTTGCTCATACTTTCTATCCAAAAAGGAAAGCTAGTGAGAGATGAAAATTTTGGCTGAGAGGGCAACACAAGAGGATTTATCACACGTGAAAATAGAGTGACTACTTCAAATAGCTGCAGTGTCTTGCTGTTTTTATCAACAAGTGTTGCAAAGGAAGACTGTTTGGCTCTCTTTAATTTTCTCAGATATTGATGAGTGCATCCAGAATGGAGTTCTTTGTAAAAATGGCCGATGCGTGAACACAGATGGCAGTTTCCAATGCATTTGCAATGCTGGCTTTGAATTAACCACA
Organism: Acomys minous; assembly: GCF_964271855.1. Lineage (NCBI taxonomy): Eukaryota > Metazoa > Chordata > Mammalia > Rodentia > Muridae > Acomys > Acomys minous. Next base: position 29,441,458 of record NC_140486.1, read on the forward strand.
GATGGAAAAAACTGTGTTGGTATGGAATTTTTTTCCCTTAGAAAAAGATTTTTAGAGGATAGACATTTTACTTAGAACCACGTATATGTTTTCGACAAAGGCGTCCACATCTCATGCATGAAAGAAAGGTGGTCACATAATTTAGATAAATAAAACATGAGAACGTTCAACACGACTAAAAAAGCAAAGTAATAGAAATAATTAGTAATATTGCAATAACACGTGATATATGACTTCTCACATTTTTCGTATTTGCTACATATTTAAGTTTACGTACCAGTTATTTTTCAGCAGTGTGCTTTATTTTAGATGCCGCTGACAATATAGAGACGGGGCACCCTCCTTCTAAACTTGGGTGAATATGGCAGTGTTGATATTGCAGTAACTGAATCTCTTCCTTGGTTGATACACCCAGATCATTTCACCTGCCATGACATTTACCATGCTTTGAGTCCATTGTAAATGTAACACCCAGTGAAACCCTATTTACCTTTGGAGGAAATAAAATACCACTGTTGTTTATTTATGTGGTTTTAAAGGCAACTACACATAATATTTATCCCTTGCCTTTGCGTTCATTGTCTTGAAAGTCCTCAGCCTCCACACTGTTTATGTTCATGTACCCCGCATTCTTATTTTCAAAAGGAAAATAAACAAATAATCAGCCCTGGAAACATTATACAGACCGATCAGATTGTGTTTATGTGTTCAGGATTATCAACAGTCACTGGGGAAAGAGGTCATTAGCTTGAAAGAGAGCAAGGAGGATATATGGAAAGGTTTGGAGAATGACACAATTATGTGATAATGTCAAAGTAAAAGATAAGTAATTCAAAAAGTGAAATAGTACCCACACATACAGGATTATTCATAGATGTTGTAAGTTTGACTGTAGATAATGGAAGGAGAGAGAGACTTGGTTCTTTTGAGGCCAGGGATCAAAGTCACTCTGTCTCTGCCACAGACCATGATGAATGTACAACCACCAACATGTGTTTGAATGGGATGTGCATCAATGAAGACGGTAGCTTCAAGTGCATATGCAAGCCAGGATTTGTCCTTGCTCCAAATGGCCGCTACTGCACAGGTATGTACTGCTTTGAAATAAGGTCACCCTGATGGGAACCACCCTTTTCTTCTCTGTTGATCCTGCAAGAGTAACTCCATTTCCTTCATTTCAATTTCAGCGTCTCTTGCTGGTTTAGTAAGACAGATGTCTAAAGCTTTTGAGGGGAAAAAAAAACCACTGTGAATGAGAAACAGTGATTCTTTTGCAAAGTAATAGTGGTCTAAGAAAAATCAAAGGAAGGGCAGCTTTATTTTATCTTCTGTAGGAAACAATAAAGAAATAATTTCTTCCTACTTGTTGGCTAAATGAACAAGAATAATCAAAACCCTTGCACACTTGTCATTTGTATATGTTCCCCGGACTGGATTTTCTAGCGTCACTCCTTACGGGCACAGAGTCACATATCTTCCATAGAGCTGATCCGTAGATTATTTGGAAACATATCATGAATTTATTACCTTAATTTAATTAGGTGGAGTCATAATTTGAATGTTTCCATCAGCTACTTTGTTTATGAAGCAATTTTGTAGACCGAGTTCTGGTGATGATTTTAATAAATAGAGGCTTCCCAGAAATACATGACAGTGTATGACATTCATACTCACAAACAGGACTTTGTAACATGGAACATGTTTTGTGGTTTTTGTCTTGGAAGCAAACTTTTGTTTTTAATTTCAGTTTCCTCCCTTAGAGGAAATCAACTCAGTGACTGTTTTCTGCCCTCAATTTCACCCGTCTACCTGAATAAAATAAGAATTGTTACCAATTCCTATGATTTCATTGACATTCCAGGGACAGTAGGGCTACAAAGTGGGGCTAACTTCATGCATAACAAACAGCTTTTGACTTTGCAAAGAAGGGGAATACACGGTGAAATGGAAAAGCTATAGCTTTGGCCTGATATCTCAAGGATGGTTGCCTGAGATTCAACACGGGATAGGTGCCCAGCAATTCCCTGCACTTTGCAGCAGTCATCACACAACAGTTTGAAACTTCTTCTAGGGTGTCTTAGGAGAGTTAAATGCATGTGTAAAGATGACTGGCTTAACCTGTGCATCCCTCCTGGAAATCGCTCTTCATCAGTTTTCTTATTACAAATGTTAGAATCTGTTTGTCTTGATATTGGCCATGACTTACCAGCTCTGTGCCTGAAGTGTGCTTCTGCTGTTGAGAAAGCCCCTTAAAGTTGGACACTGTTCGATAGATGCAAATTAGGTGAAGATTACAAAGAATATCTCAGCTTATTTTGCTAGTATGAAATATTCAAATAGGATCTATTTCTGCATGAAAAAAATTTCAAAAATTGACCATAGATTTGTGGAGATTTATGTCACTTCATTTTAGTTAGATATTATTAGTAGTAAACAAGGTTATCAAATAAATAAGAGAAGTCATGGGACTCTTTTTCCCCCCCTCGATGTGTACAGCAAATTTTACTCAGCTTCCTACAAAATGTACTTGACAGGACTGTGTTGTTGTAGAGGTCAGTTGCCATTTTTATATATTCTTTTACAAGTTGTTCAGTTAAAAGGCTGATAGGGAAGAGCAGCTCAGCAAGCAGAGTCTTTACTCAGTAATGGACCAGCTTCTGTCCCCGCCTGGGCAGATGTTGATGAATGCCAGACCCCAGGCATCTGCATGAATGGGCACTGTATCAACAATGAAGGATCCTTCCGCTGTGACTGTCCTCCTGGCCTGGCTGTGGGTGTGGATGGACGGGTTTGTGTTGGTAAGTGAAACATTCTGTAGTGACCTGATGGTCACAGGTGACCTCTGAAAAAATAAAATGGGATATAACTATACAAAAGACTAGCATCTGGCCACAAACAGAGTTCATTCTAAAACACAAGTAAAGCTTAAACACATGCCAAGTGAGAGGTTATGTTGTGTAGGTGTCAGTCACAAAAAGGCCATATTGTGTATGGCGTCGTTCATAGGAAATGTCCAGAATAGGCAAGTCTGCGTGCATCCAATGTGACTGCTAAGGGCAGAAAGGACAGGGTGGCAGGGGAGGGAAATGACCAAAGGACATGAAAATGTTCTGAAATCCAGCTGTGAGTGTAAACGCTCTTGAAATGTAGAATCTCAACTGGCAAATTCTATAGCATGTAAATTATATATTAATAAAACTTTCACGAAGATGAGACCTTACACTTTCTGTTTTCAAAGTTTCTGATGATATATAAAGAAATAGAGTTTTGAACTCAGCGGGCATCCATGCTGTTATCAACTACAGCATATGAACTTGGAGATTATAGTTACATTCATGTAAACTCGTAGTTTTACATGAAACATAAATAACTTTGTGCCACAGAAGTATACTAATGTCTAAAGCTTAAAGTGATTAAGATTATCTCTCACCTCCACGAACTACTGAAGGAATATTATGGACCGAATATATAATTTACTTGAAGCCGTTCTGAATGCCATGTGCTGACTGGATGCCATGAATCGAAAAGGCCCGCACAGCTTTTGAGATGTTGTCGGCACTGCAAGACCTAAGCCATATGCTGCAGTGGTCGTGAGTGTAGAGAGGGTAGGAAACAGCACTGACGGAGTTTCCCCTCCCAGGTGCCTTTGTGACACTTGAAGGGTGAGCCGGTCACTTTGTACCCTCTCATTTTCAGCTTATGCATAAAAACAGCCAGGCTGATTTTGAGAAAAAGGAAATTCCCCCCCATAGTTTTTTTTTTAATACTTTACATATAACTCTTGAATCCCAGGAAGGGTAGGGAGGGACAAGGAAGGCTCGGCAGATGGAAGTCATCTCTTCTCTCAAATCCCTCCTCTGTCCAGCTGAGGCTTTGCTTCAGCCTGCAGGTTGTCAGCACTTCGTCCAGGGGAATTTCAAATATAGCGGCTAGAAGAATGTAGCTCCTTCCTGTGTGGAGGGCTGAAATATTTTTCAGTTGCCTTAAAGTATGCAGTTGTATGTGTCTACACCTAAGTGATTCCATTGAGATCTAAGGAGAACGTAGAGCAGATTCAGGAAGGAGACATTATTATTTTTTTCTTTCAAACAGCCAATTTATGAGCATTTATCACGAAATCGATCCTCAAGACCAAGACGTCATTGTTTTATCCACATACAGGGAATACATCAGAAAGCCTTGGAATGCCTTTTTGCATTTTTCATCATTATGGCAATTTCAGCTTTTTAAAATAAGAGCACCATTTGTTTGGGTGGAAAATTATATATTGGTCTTCTTATATGACAGCAGATTTCCTCAGTCCACCCAATAGACAGTGGAACCATTCCTTGTTGCATAAGGAAAAAGTCACTCCTATGTATTATTTGAATTGGCTCTTTAACTTAGATTTTTTATTATATCTTTGTTTCTATAAGAATTAAGTTTTCTTTCAAGTTCCATAAAATTAATCTATGATTTTAGTGTACTAAAGAATCGTGATAACAAGTAGTGTAAAGAAGAGACAAAATATATGTTTCGATACGATCCCCATCCTTTTAAACTTTGGAGTGTTTTCCCTTTTCCCCCCCCCCCCCCCAGCAGACAGACCAGATCCCATAATGAAGGGAGAAAATTCAGGCTATTTCCATAACTTAATATTTAGGTAACAAGAAAATTCTATGATGAATTCATTTAATGAGAATGATCTGAATTTAGAAATTACAAAGTTCACTAGTATATAATTAATATTCCTAGCTGAGTTAGATAACATATTTTCTTCCAAGCTCACCTCTTCAGTAAGTGAGGGTGGAACTGTATTACCAGAACTACCCTAGGATGGCTTTGCAAGTATTTGAAGTCACGTTCTTCTTGTGTGCCTGCCATATGGGGCTCCCTCTTCAGGTGACCCACTCCACAGACATATCGTCCTCTGCCCTGTCCACTGTGACCCGAGGCTAATGTCCTCCTACCATCTTTTCATCATCACCCAGTGGGCGTCATAGCACCAGACCTGTTTCTTTAATTGTATAAAAATCCCTTCCATGGATCCCATGGGACTCTTTGGTCTTGACAAGATATAAGGAAGAAGAACGTCATTTTATAACCCAGGTTTTTGCGCTGGTGTATGTGCACGCACGCACACACACACACACACACACACACACACACACACACACACACACACACCTCTTTTAATACTCATTCTCTTTAAGAGCTAGATAGATGATTGATAAATGGATAAATGATAGATAGATAGATAGTAGATAGATAAATATGGATATCCTTAATGTTGGGCAGATATGAGAGATCAGTCATTCATTTCTCTATATCTTCAGGATGGAATCTCAAAATCTGCCTTGCTATTAGAAAATTTTTCATTAAATTTCCTTTTTAAGCAGGCTTTTTAAAACACTAGCTTTCAAACATTTCATCATGTTTCCAAACACTAGCATAGTTTTTTTAAAAAATGTTGATGTTTTTTTTTCACCGGTTCTGTTATTTACCAACTGTGTCATACTGGACAAGATACAGTCCCTCTCATAAACGCCTTTCTTCATTAGCTCTGTTGGTTAAATATGTTAGTGCTAAAGACTTCACCTGTGTAAAACATTTTATGGGGTCAGCTCAGAGCAAACAGTCAATAAGAAAACCACACTGGGAATGGAGAAATGGCTCAGAGGTTAAAGATAAGCAGTGCTCGTGCAGAGGACCCAGCTTTGATTCCCAGCACTCATTTTTGGCAACTTACAGTCTCCTGTAACACTAAATCCAAGGTACCTGACATTCTCTTCTGGCTTCCTGGGCACCTGCACTTATATGCACACATACACACTCACGCCCTCACACACATATTTAAAAATAAAATTAAATATATTGTTTAAGAGAAAAATAGTACTTTTTATTTTATTCAGCTAGAACAATGGCATCATATCTAGTGTGAGTCTTAATAGTTCCTGTTTTATGTAAATACACATAAAGATATATTTATTTTATATATATTATATATAATAAATATGCATATTTACTGTACACAAATATTATACACACACACACACACACACACACACACACACACACACATATTACTCTGGTCCACACAGAAGTCTTATGAAAGTGTTTTTATAGGTCACCTGGTGGTAGTAGTCTTTCCTATTGTGACTGAGATACATTATTAGTGAAGTAAGAGTTACAATTCCATCTTGGGATCCTTGGTCATAGAAGTGTCCTTGTCAAAGATCAAAGAAGTAAGGTTGCTATCCCTTGGGGCTTTCTATTTTCTGAGTGTTGCTGGCCCCTCACTTAATGTTTAACAAACATTCCTGTTCATTTTATAAACTACTCAACTGGTAAACAAGGTGTGTAGCAATCTCTGATAGACCATGTAATGGAGATCTGAAGTCAGGATGGGTGTGGTCCTAAGAACCCACACATGAAATATTCTGCCTTCTTTCTTGCAGACCTTCTGGTATCTACTATTCTCAATAACCTAGTTAGCCAATCACAAACAGATACATAATGTTCTTGCTTCTGTAATAGGTTCCACACTTGTTGTTGTTTTTTTTTTAACTGCTTTACGTTTATTTATTTATTTATTATTCTTACCTTCATGAGTGTGTTCCTGGATGAGCTTATGTGTCCCATGTATGTGCAGGAGTTCTCCAAGGCCAGAAGAAGGTGTCAGGTCCCCTGGAATAGGAGTTACAAGTGGCCATAATTTTCCATGTGGATTGTGGGAACTGATTCCAGGTCCTGCAGTAAGCACCTGTAGCCACTGAGCCATCTTCCCAGCCCAGTCAACCTGCCCTTGGAAAACTGTACATTGTATGTTCTTGCCCTCAAAACAACAGTATCTTTGACCATACTCTCATCCCTTCTAAAGTAATAAGTAATCTCCAAAATGCTCACAGAAATCCTATTGTAAATCAAAACTGTTTTCCTAGGGAATTTAGTGATAAACTAGGGACCCTCTTCAGTGTGAATACACAAACAGAGCTGTGAATCTAATTCCTTTAATGCTAAAAATGTGCTAGAGCCTAAGAAAACATTAGAAAAAAACACTCTAAGAAACCGACGTAATATTTCCATCAAGTTGTGAACAATGTTAGATACTTACAATGGGGATGTTTCTGAAGAAACATGTTCTACTGCTTAGAAGCTATGCTGCCTCTCTGGCCTTTAAGATGTTCTGATGTTTAAAAAATATTTCATTGTTTACTGTAACACATTTCATAAGACTTGAGAGTAAAGGAATGAGAAATCACTCAAGCCTACACAAAACCCCAACTTGGGCCTTTTGACAATCTGTTGCTTAGACCTATTTGCCTGTTCTTCCTCAGCCAGAGAGCATTGGCAGCCTGACTGCTTCATGAAACCATGTCTGCATAGCCACTCTGTACAGTGCCAGAGGGAGAGAGAGGGGGAGAAGGGAGAAAGGGAGAGAGAGAGAGAGAGAGGGTAAGGGGGAGAGAGGAGAGATCACTTTTCTTTTTCTTAGGTTTGTTTGTTTCTTAGGTCTGTTTTGGTTTTGGTTGTTGTTTGTTTCTTTCCTGCAATTAAACACCAGGACCAAAAACGCAAGTAGGAGAGGAAAGGTTTTATTGAACTTACACTTCTATATTGATGTTCATCACTAAAAGAAAATTAGGAAAAGAGCTCAAGTGAGGCGGGAACCTGGTGGCAGGAGTTGATGCCGAGGCCATGGAAGGGTGCTGCTTACTGGCTTGCTCTCTCTTGGCTTGTTCAACCTGCTTTCTTATAAAACCCAAAACTAGCAGCCCAGGGATGGACCACCCACAATGGGCTGGGCCCTCCTCCATTGACCACCAATTGAGAAAATGAATTTTAGCTGAGTCTCATGGATATATTTCCTCAAGAGGCACCTTCCTCTCTGATGACTCTAGCTTGTGTTAAGTTGAAGCAAATCCAGTCAGTACAGTTTTGGTTTGTTTGTTTGTTTGTTTGTTTGTTTGTCTTAATAGGGTCTCACTATGTAGCTGGCCCAGAACTGACTTTGTAGACCAGGTTAGCCTTGAACTCACAGACATCTGCCTATCTCTGCCTGTCTCCTGAGTGCTGGGATTAAGGGAATGTGCCACTGTGCTTGGTTCAAAACATTTTTAACATAACTATTATTTAAGCCACTGAGATAAATACATAGCCTCTAAGATAACAAAACAACAGCATCCTAAAGGTTGGAAAGAAAGGCTTCCTAATTTAAAAAGTCAAAGCAAGCAATCTCCTAGGCAGCACTCCAGTCTCTTCAAGGCAATTTAACTTCACTGGTCCTTAACAAGAGTTAAGTGCCAGGCTGAGGCTAGGATGCAGTGATGCGACTTTGAAGTAGTGGTTGTAACCTTCACTATACCCTTAGCCAGTGAAAGGCCTTTGAGAATAGTTAGGACAAAGGATACTTGTGTTGCACAGAGAATCCTGGTGGGATTAGGGCTGGGGAGCACATTTATAGGTGTGTTTTCATTCGTTTCCTTAGTCTACAAGCATTTGTTCATTTCTTAACTTTGAAGATGCTAAAGATGCAAAATAAGAGAAAATGGCAGATGTTCTCCGCACCTCTTATGTTAAAGAACCTTCCACTGTACAGTCTCTGTCTCTCTTACCATCCTTTTATTTCTGATAGACACTCACATGCGTAGCACCTGCTATGGCGAAATCAAGAAAGGAGTGTGTGTACGCCCTTTCCCCGGTGCAGTGACCAAGTCTGAATGCTGCTGTGCTAATCCAGACTATGGCTTTGGAGAGCCCTGCCAGCCTTGCCCTGCTAAAAATTCAGGTAATTACTTGTAGCACGAAACTAGAAATCACCAGTAGAATTTGCCCCCAATTGTACCTGCTTTGAAGCATTTTCTCCTTATTCTGAACTGAAGATGATAAGACCAAGTTTGCATTGGTATGTGAGACAGGAAATCTGCAGCCTCTGGTTGTGTGCATGCCTTAGCTGTATCCACAGTGATCACTGTGAACAAGAACCATTTGCTGGTGCCATTGTGATCGTGACCCAGATTTTATGTGTGAACACTGCTGTCAGGTCTCTGGATCTGTGTTGTTATTAGGAATAAATAAATAGCTTCACATTGCACCTTTCACAATTGAACTTACAAATACAAGACAATCTGATTGAGTTTCTAAAAGCCTTGACACCTTATGATGTCAATCCCAAGGCGTGTATCAAGGTTGACTCTTTTCATCCATACTTTCAGGGAGCCTCTGTACATAAGTAAAATAATAAACAGACTTCCTGTATTTTACTTTTATTTTTCTGTGGTTTTAGAATTCTTGAAATAATTATGTTCTAGAAACAGTGACTTTTTTTTCCTTAATAAAATAAATATACATAAAATTGTTATGTTAATGACTGAGTATGGAATAGGCTTGGTATAGCATGACTCTGTTTTCATGACCAAGTGAGGCTATAGCTTGCTTTAATTTTTCTGTTTCCATTGTTATGATAATGACTGGTTTTGGAGTGGGTATGGCTTAACATTTCCTGTTTGTTTTCATCACATAGCTGAGTTCCATGGCCTTTGTAGCAGTGGAGTAGGCATCACTGTGGACGGAAGAGGTAATTCTGTTCAACTCTCACTCCTGTGATTGTAAAATATTATAAATCTTTCTGATAATCATATGAATATGGTTTTAGTTACTGTGAAAATGTGTAAATGTAGACTGACTGCCTGAAATGTCTTTCAGAGAAGTAGTTGCTAAGTTAGATGACCCTAGGTGCCATTTCACATGTGAAATTTTCATTACAGACAAATATGTCTCTGTTAAAGGTGCTTCATGAACGTGTTACTAACAGTCCACATCCATGATTTTATGTGTATGTTTATTTAATACAGCAATGTATCAAATAAGTATACAGCCACAGCTAGAAAAATAGCCATCTTTAAGGGACATTTGATATGGATCAAGCCTGGAACATAATAACCCAAAATAACTAAGACTTTCTGTGCTAAAAAACAAAAACAAACAAACAAACAACCACCAAAATGTTTCTGTCCAACTGCAGAAGTAAACTTCATCCAAGTTTTCTCATTTCAAATTTAGCATTATACTTTAACAAAACTATGGTAGAGACAGCAAGTCCATCTGTGTTTAATAGGAGAAAATGTTTGAGAAGACTGTATGTCTTCAGGCCGTGATGTTAAGTTTTAAAGGAATAGCTGAAATCAAAGAAAGGGCTGATATTTTACTGGGATTTTTTTTTCTCAAATGTAAAATGAAAAATTAAATAGGTAATCAGAGAGTTTCTAAGGAGTTCTTTCTAATTGCTTATCTTCTTTTTAAGACAGAGTCCCAAAGCCCAGGCTGACCCTAACTCCTGATTCTCCTGTCCTGTTCCAGGTGCTGTGGTTATAGGGATGTTCTGGCTGTGTACCCTTTCCATTTCCTATAAACAGTCATTATCAGGATGTGATCACAGTGAACCAAGTGGGATTTTTGCACCACAGTTTGTGGTGGTGGTTGTTGATTCCTTGTCAATGGCCTCCGGCCAGAGCCCATTGCCTGTTTGGAATTATGTTTGTTTCCCTGGAACTCAAGTGCCCCTGCCCCTGGGTGACAGCAGCCATATGCCCATGCCTGTGGTAAATCATTGGGCTGTCAGTAGCCATGTTTTATCGTCTTTGAGATTTGTTCTAACTCATCAACAATTAGAAGCATTACACATCCTATTACTTAGGTAATTGCTAAATATGAGAACAAAGCAGGGACATCCTGTGCCTATAAAATCATACAGGCCTTCCTAATAAATCTCCATGCTTTAATTAGATGGCTGTAATACCTATTAAATTGAATTTTCCTTTGTATTTTGAGCCAACAGCCTATAAATTTTCTTTATTAATTTTTGTCAAAAATATAGACATACTGTATGACTTAATTGTCTAAGTGCTGCCAGCTTCTTTCATTTTCTTCTTTTGACTGAAGCAGAGAAATGTCTTCTGTCATTCAATTTTATTTTTTTTTTATCGAAAAGGCAAACTATATGTCTTCAAAGTTAGATACTTCACATGCTGAAAGCTCCTTATTCGATCCTCATTTATCAGCAAACATGTATCCACGAGTGTTAAACATGTGATATTTCACACAGATATCAATGAGTGTGCTTTGGACCCTGACATATGTGCCAATGGGATCTGTGAAAACTTGCGGGGTAGTTACCGCTGTAACTGCAATAGCGGCTATGAGCCAGATGCCTCTGGAAGAAACTGCATTGGTAAGTCACTGGAGATGTGCATACAAGAGCCATTCATGCTGCTTAAATCCCGCGGATAAGAGAAGACACAACAATGAATGATGAAAACTAGAAATCCCATAGCTTTCTCTCATTGACTGTGTACATTGATATAAAAGTATTAGAATAGAATTTCACAGCACAGCATCAAGTTTGTTGGGGGGCACTTATGGTTTAAGATAGTCTTCTCCCAGGTGAGTGACTACAAGTGAGTTATCTGCCTGTTGCTTCTCTGTAGTTACCTTAATCCCGAATATTTTCAATGAGGCACGGAGCTCAAACACTAATGCTCCTGATAATAGGACCTGTGGAAAGAGCAGCATTCCTAGTTCATGTATAAGGTTTGGCTTAATCAAGAAAACACTACTTGCTACTGTGTGCCTAAATGTGATAGCAGAAATAGGTGTATCTCCTTTATATCTTATAAGATTGTGTGAAAAGAATCATGTGTGATTTATGTTCAGCAGAAGGAAAGCTGTGGGGGAGATAAGGACACGCCCAACGCCTTATTAGTTTACATATTAAGAGACTAAATGCAATCAAAATTGTCCCACAGAAAATTTGAGTCCATTTTCATAAAATGAGAATGATTAGATAAATCATTATATATAATACTTACAAATTAATCCACAATGCCTTTTACAACCAAGTGATTGATTATTGTGAGTAAAGAAATAATATTCTATTTCTGTTAATGGCTTTATTACTTAATGTATCCATTTGATCTTGAGTGTAAGATGTATACAGATGGGCTTATATTAGTTTCTTACTATTATATATTTCAATAAATTAAATGTCTGCGGGAAAGGGTACCAGCCAAAGATCACGGAACAGCTCTAAAAGAATGCAAATGGGCCAGGGATGGAAGGGACAGTTACTAGAGATCTTGCCTAGCACTCCGGAGGACTTGGGTTCAATCCTGGGCACCGTGTAAACCAGGGGTGGTGGCACAGATGTATAATCCCAGAACTTGGGAGGCAAGAGGGTCAGGAATTCAAACTCCATAGTTATCATAGTCCCACAGTTCCAAGTTAGCTTCTAAGCTCAGGTGAGTGGGACCCTTTTAAAACCAGGGAAACTATGTGAATGTTTCCACTCTGCCCACAGGTGACATGACCATGACTGTCATACTTTACATTTTGCGGGGTTTGTTAACATTTGTAAATGAAGGAATTGGAGAAAGATCTCAGCTATAGGGTGGTGGCAGCTCTTCCAGAGGACCAGAGTTCAGTTCCCAGCATGCACATGGTGGTTCACAAACATCTGTGACTCCAGTGTTTGGGAAAATGTGATACCCTCTGCTGACCTCCACATGGTACACAAGCATACAGGCAGCCAAACATCCATACACATAAAATAAAATAAAATAAAAAATACAAACGTGTAAGTCTTATCAAATGATTGACTCTTCATTTTCTTACCCATTTCTCAAGGAATTGAACTGTACCCCTCACTAAACATACATCAGTGTCCTAAACCTCAGTAGCACAGGATGTGGCCTCATTTGGAATTAGTTATCTTTTTAATATTTTTTTATTTTTTTGAGAAATATACATGCTTAAAATGCATTTTGATCATAGTCACATCACATCCCCTGCCCCAGCTCCTCCCACATTTACCTCATACTCTCTCACTCGCTCCAACTTCCTGACTTCTTTAAATAAATAAATAAATAAATAAATAAATAAATAAATAAACCACTTGAGTCCAATTTGTGGTGCACATATATGTGTGGGTACGTGAACATCCAGTGAGGCATGGTCGACCTACTAGGGGGCCACAGCCTTGAAGAAAATACCATTCTAATTGTAAAATACATATTAAAAGCCAGAAGGAAAGCAAAAACAACATCCAAAGCGGGAAAAACTCGAGTAAGACAAAAAGGGAATGCCATCTGTGGTAATGATATATGAAATCATTTTCTGGCTATCAGGGGGACTCTCTGACAAAGGGCAGTTGTTTTCAAGACCAAAAAAAAAATGAAGCTTTAAGCAAAAGGAACTCTTTATCCGCAAGAATAGTTATTATTTCTTTCTCTCAGTAATTATACTTGCTGATAAGAAGTCAGTGTAACGCGCCTGCAATCTCGGCACACAGTAAGTGAATTTGATGCCAGCCTGAGTGACACACTGAGATCTGTTTCAAATAAAATGAAATCAGATAAAGCCGATGTGAACTTCTGAACTGCAGGCTGGAGACTGTCCCCTCTGGGCCGTTCTGGGTTGCTACAGGAATGTACAAAACGCACCAGCAGTGCTCCATCAGTAACTCATCTTCCTTAGCTAAAACCATAATAGAAAAGTAATGAAATTTTTTTCCTTACGTGACACTTAATGAGTCTTAGGATTTTAATCAGAAAAAATACCATATTTTATTATATGTAAGCTTGCAAGTAGAGGAGTTTGACTTTCTAATATGTTTTATTGGTGCTTTAAGCATAAAAATAAACCTAACATAATCCCATTTAGCGGGAGGCAGGGGAGGTAACTGAAGGAAAACGAAGAAATGCGCCCTTGCTAAGGCCTAAGCATTTTTAAGGACTTCAGAATATTGTAAAAGCATCCACCCACATAAGAACACACTCTGCACACCATCTGAACACCACTGGGTGTGTTTGCTCTAGTGTGATATAAAGATAGTGAGCCAGAGAGGAGAGTGGGGAACAAAACAGGAGTGAAACATAGGTGGTCTGTGTGGTGTGCCTTTAACCATTTCCATCCCCTGTCTTCCACTGACTGCTTGCAGACATTGACGAGTGCTTGGTAAACAGGCTGCTTTGTGACAATGGCCTATGCAGAAACACCCCAGGCAGTTACAGCTGCACATGCCCCCCTGGCTACGTGTTCCGGACTGAGACAGAGACCTGCGAAGGTAAGGGCTGTCTTCCTTGACTTGGCAAATCCACGCCCAGGAAGTGCCTCAAGATACATCAACCTTGTCACACCAGGGAGCATCATCAGAGTACACGAGTGAATGTCTTCCTTGTTTTATGATCTCTGTCCACTGATTTGGAAGTTCTGGAAATGGCATTCATATAAGCACAGTTTATAAACACTGTTGGTTTCTTTCTGTTCTCATAGACTATCAACAAGCACTTGGGAAAACCAACAGAAAGAGCCATTGTATTTTACTTGTTAAAATAACACATCTGATTTTGTTCACTTGGTTTACCCTTTTAAAAAAAATCACTTTGACACATTAACCTACAAGCCTACATTCCAAAAACACTCAGCTGTTAGCCACATTATTATTAAAGAGATGGTTTATAGTATTCAAAATCTTTTTTAAGATTTATTTATTTATGATGTATATAGTGTTCTGCCTGTATGTGTGCCTGCAGGCCAGAAGAGGGCACCAGTTCTCATTATGGCTGGTTGTGAGCCACCATGTGGTTGCTGGGAATTGAACTCAGGACCTTTGGAAGAACAAGTGCTCTTAACCTCTGAGCCATTTCTCCAGCCCAGTGTTAAAAAATCTTGACTCAGAAAAACATTTGGAGCCTATATGAAACTAATTCCACACTGAAATATATAATTTATGAAAATTGCCATTTCTGTTTGACAAGTCAAAGGGTATCATTTGGGTTCATAGACCGTAGGTCGATATTTTAAAACTTCTTTAATGCGGTGCAAGTTGCTTGAACAAGTTAAATGCTTAAGGGCACCCCTGTTTTCGGTGAGACTCAGGCTATGAGTATATTCAGTAATGATTTGGTATCTTGATGGCAATTCTATTTCAAAACAATCTGTTTCATAACTATTATTCGCTATCCTCCTGCACTTTCTTTCCACTGTGTGAGCCTGCAGACGACTCCTATAATATGCTCAAATTCAGTTACTACTTCCATATAGTAACTTGTTTTAGGATAGTTCATAGTAATTATTGCAGAATAACCCTTTCCTCTTCTTTGGACGCATTTGTTCCTCTCTAACTCCATAGCCAGGAAAAGTGCAAATGCATCATTATTTATTTTTTTTTAAAGACGTTTAGCATCCTCTTTTCATCGTCTTCTTTGACTTCAAAGCATTCTTGTGGACAGAAACAAGTTAGGACTACTGAACAAGATGCCACAACACAGATGTCTCAGCTGAAGTCAGTGGAACGCAACTACAAAGCGCAGCTCTGAGTTTGCATTGAGTTGTGGGCGGGGGAATCTCTGAAGAACAGTAATTAGCCAAAAGGTGTAGGTGGTAAGGAAAAGTAGTCATTTACATAAAATCATATTTTTGTAAGTTTAGCTGAAGTAACTGTTTCCTTATATTCTGGTAGTTCACCCCCATCAGTCCCAGGTTGGAGTATATGGCCTTTCTTCTCCACAGATGATGAGGGGGTTCTCTGAGAGTAAGGAACATCTCTCAGTAAAACCAGCTCAGCTTCCTCCGCTATGGATGCGACAGTTCCCGTGTCCTGCCTTCCATTCCTAGCACCCATTCTCCTTCAGCATTGCTCTGAGAAAAGCTTGTCTGGAAAGATTTCCCCTGTATTTATTTCAGAAGGATGGGATAAAGGCTGTCTAACGTCTTCCTTTTTCCTGGGTATTCACTCTTCTGCTACCTTTATCCATTTTACCAATTTGGGTCTCTATTGAAGGGTAGGTTTGTCTAGTTCTCAAGAAACTTAAAAAGCAAAAGTAGGTGAGATGCCATCTCAATTAGCTCAGAACTGTCGGCTACTGGAGCTGGTTTCCCATCTGTAGCAGCCTTGCCCTCTGGTGATCATGTGGGGGAAAAGAGTGGGAACCAAGTGTTTGGGCTCTGGTTCTCCGATACGTCCACTGACTTGTCAAACCAAGCAGGAGTTGAAAGGTACTGAGAAGTGACCTACCAGACAGGTAAAAAGACATTTAATAGTGAAACGTTGGATGACCACATAAATGTTCAAGCACTTCGGTGGCAAACCAGCCAACAAGGAAGGTTAGAGAGACATCTTGGCACTTGTTCTTAATAAACCTTAGCCTTTCCTTTGATATGGAAATGACTTTTATCTGTCATTCATAGCAAAGAAGTTCATTTGTATAAATACAGATAAATGATAGAGAGATATTTTGGCTCCAACCTTATGATGTTGATGGAAATTTCTTTTAAAAAATGATTTACACAGGAAACTTACCCAAGACATGTTTTACTCACTGTTAAGTTATTTGCCTTTCTTGAAAAGTTTTCCCCTACACTATGTATGTATAGACCCAGAGGCAACTCATTTCTTCTCTCCTGGAGTCGTCTTGCTTACACACGGGCCACATACAGTCAATTCGTCAGCCTAAGTTCTTTTCACTGTATTCTTTTTTCACTCATTCCTAAGAGCTAGACAGAATTATTACCAGATTCATTGTAATCGTCAACCTTTTATATATGTGTTTTCTCTATTTGCTTATTTTGTTTGTAATTCATGTTTTCAATAGATTGATTTGAATATATAATAAACAACAGTAACAACAAGCAGGACCTTCCTCTGTATTTTAGGCTGAAGTCACACAAAAAAAATTATTTCATTTTGCCTGAGCTTGGAGAGTCTGTGAAAGTTAAAATTTTTACATCAAGCACTGTGGTTTAGATTGTGTTTCCAGTGACATAACTAGTTAAATGTAAACCAGATGTGCTTTGAAGTTTATTTCCAGAAATGTACAGTGAACTGTTTCAATTTCTGGTTCCATGGCATTTATACCATAAAAACATTGTATTTAAGGGAAAACTAAATAGTTGTTATTTGTAGTTGCCGCTGTATGTGTTTATAGTCTTTGAGTTCACTGTTACTTAATTCAAAATGGATATTTGTAAAACTATGGCATGGGCACTTATCTTTTGGGGGAATCTTCTTATAAATTAATTAATTGAAGAATTAAATATGGGATACCCTCAGATGAGTTGCCTACTTCCTGCTCCTCTAGTTTTTTTCTCTTGTGTTCTCATGAAAAGTTTCAGTATTACAGAATATTTGCTTTCCTTTGAATTAGTGTACTATAAATACTTTTATTTCTCTTTTAGGAGGTCCTTTTCCACTGTAAGCAACCTGAAAGCAAAATGCACTTGTATTCTCCCACAGTAATTTATAGTTCAAGAACTAAATTAATACCTGGGTACCTCTTTAGTCATTCTGAAATAGCAGTAATTGTGCTTTACATAGATTTTAAAAATTAAAATATAATTATATAATTCTCTCCTCATCTCTTTTCTCCCTCCAACTCCTTCTCCTTCTATGTACCTGTCTCTTAAGTTCGTGGTCTCTATTTAATTGTTAGGGGTGTGTGTGTGTGTGTGTGTGTGTGTGTGTGTGTGTGTGTGTGTGTGTGTGTGTTCCTAAATAGATAAATGTAACCTGCTCAGCCTATACAGTACTTGTTTGTATATGTTTTGGGGTCTGACCACTAGGTGTCGAATAATCAATTGAGGTCTCTTTCCTGCTCTCAGCGTTCCTTGCTTATGTGTAGCTCTTTGTTTAGAGTTTAAGCCTCCATGACATTCCCCCTCCCCATGTTAGCATGTCTTTGGCCCTTTTACACGGATTTTTGAGTTGCCGTTTTTTAAACCCATTGTGTGGCAGTCAATTCTGAGCCTGCCCCTTTCAGGACCAGTTTAGTTACATTTTATTTGAGATAGTCAGGAGCAAGCCTTATAGCCTTCCTGCTTTATTTACATGTCTCCTCCAATATTTCAAAAAAAGAAGTGCCTATATTAAATCCAAAGCAATACAGAGAGAGGAATGCCTCCTTGGGATCTCAGAAACCCTACCGTTTAACCTAAAAGTGTTGAGGTGTGTTGGCATGTTTGGGATAATTAGGCAGGGAGAGATGGGGTGTGAGTGATGACCTCTGTAAGCTGAGTGGTTGAATTTGTATGAAAAGTGTCCCTAGTGTTATTGTTCATATTTTAACTGAGACTTGTGCTTACCATTTATTAACTCACGCGTTATGCTAATTAACTTTATAACCTTGAGAGTTTCTTGGCCGCCTCTTGAAAACGTAGGCGTACTGTGATTCTATTTGCTTTTGATACCAACAGGAATTGCTTAGATTACTGGTATACGATTTGATTAAATACTAAGGTCAGTAGTCATGGAGTCCACTGAGTAAAACTGGATAGTTCTCTTTCTGTTTTTCATGGTTCTGGAGGCTGAACGCGGGGTCCCGAGGCATGTGCTCTACCACTGAGCGACTCCCCCCGCCCGGCCCCAGCTCTAGGTCTCCTCATTTCTATCTTGCCAAAGTTAGTCGTGTAAAGCAATTCTTTAACCATAGAAGTACAAAGGCTCAAGAAAGAGAGTGGTGGATGGGCCGACTGGGAAGAATCCTGTAGCTAGGAAGGATATCCCAGGCTTCCTCTCTTGGTTTGTTCCTAGGAGCATAGAACGAAAGCCAGTGTCGGTATAATTTGTCTTCCAAGTTTCACAGAAATAATCACCCTTTGTTGTGCCGGCGAGTTGCACCTGGAGCTAGAACCTATTACACAGCAAAGGCGATCACCTGTCCATAGTTAGGGCCAGTGAAGCCGCTCCTGCTATAGCCTTTTCCAAACAGGCTGTTCCTTATGGCCCCACTGAGTGCCCCAGTCAGGTAGACGCTTATGCATCCTGTAGAACACATGTCTCCATTCCCCCGCCCCATTCACTTCAGGCCTCGCAGATCCATATTAAAATTATAAGAGCCAAGTTTCCCAGACATTCTGGCATAGCGTGGCTTGCTGGAATAATATTTTCCAGCAACACATGGCAACTCTAATGGAATCTTTTCCTTCTGGGTCGTAGATGTAAATGAATGTGAGAGCAACCCGTGTGTCAATGGGGCCTGCAGGAACAACCTCGGATCTTTCCACTGTGAGTGCTCTCCCGGCAGCAAGCTCAGCTCCACTGGACTGATCTGCATAGGTAAGATTCCTACAAGGATTTCCCCCCGGGGGAAGATCATCCCACACCTCAGCCTTCCAGAGGTGAAAACAGAACTGACAGGAAGAGGGAGAAAGAGGGGGGCTTAGGCGGGCTTTAAACTGTTAGGTTCTAGAACCCTCTCCTTTCATGTCAGTAGACACGTGCTGTCTGCCATGGTTGTAAGCATTTCTGTCTACGCACATTTCTTACCTTGGAATCCCTTAGGCATGGTACAGTCAAATCCCCATCACAGAGCTTTAAACCTGCTGTCATAATCAAGGACGTGATGGGATTTGGATTCGGTTCACAGGGCAAGAATTTGGAGATTTTTAAACATTAACGCATATCGAGGTGGTTCAGTATTTTCCTTTCCTCTCATCAATCACAAGTTGACAGGCTCCAAAGCAAAGAAGATAAGTGTTTGCTCGCTTTGGAAAATCTCTAGGGATGATAATATGACTGAAAAAAAATGTCTAAGGCCAGTTCTTTTATTCCTGGTTTAGTTCCAAGATAGGATTTTTAGGTATAGCCCAGACCTGCCTAGAACCTGATGCAGAGCAGGCTGACAGGGAACTCACAACTCCTCTGCCTCAGCTTCACATGTCCTGGGACTATGGGCTTGGGTCACCATGCCTGCTTAAGACTTAAGTACTTAAGTCTTAGTAATGACATAGGGTAGATGCAGAGCAAGATGGTTTTATCCAGGAAGAAATGTCATGTATAAAGTAAAGGTCAAAGGTCTGCCCTAGTCATTGCTCCCTGTGTCTAGGGGCAGCGGCTCCATTTACGCTGTAGGCACGCTGTGGTTCCCAACTCTACCTAATAGCCACCTCTAAAAGAAACTAAGTATTCTAGGTAGGAAGATATCCAGCTTTACACCCAAGCGGGCAGTTCATGTTTTTTATCTAGCCAAAATGAATTGGTGATTTTACTGTTTAACTAAAAATGCAAGTATTTTCATCATTGTCTCCACAGAGAGTTGGGGGCTAGCTTACCTATTTGTTTTTTAAGTAGAAATGATCAAATCCCAAATTTTCAGTGAAACCATCTTTGGAGTCATTCATGTCTTCATTTCCTGGTGAATTGGGGACACTGAAAAAAGGAGCACTGCTCAGCTTTTCTTTCAAAAATCAGTTGCCATAAGTCTGGGGCAGGGCTCTAAGTACCCATGCTGGAGGTAGGGAGGCACTGACAGTTTTGCTAAGGCACAGTTTCCAATGAAGATGGAGTTATTAAATAAAGGAAATGAACTCAGCATTAGTCAAGATACCTGAGAACGCAATCTGTATGCCACTTGAGCATCAAAGGCGTTCTCCTTTCTGATTCATCATATAGACCTTTATCATCTTGGCCTTTTGTCCCTATAGTTGTTAATGAAACAAAGATGTTTCATTCCCAAATCACTAAGTTGTTCTTCCATTTGCCAACAACTAAACACCACCACATTTCCCCAGCCAGTGTCTTATATGTTTTCATTCATTATGATAAAATTGACTATTTCTGTTGCTTCTCTTTCTGCCATGTGAATCCCAGTGGGGGCGAACTCAGGTCACCAAGCTTTGTTGGTGAGCACCTTTACCCACTGAGCCATCTCTCCACCTCAAGCCACAAGGTCTAAGTCACTAAATTTGTAAAGGAATGAAAATGCTACTTTGTTTATAGTTAGACTTCCTGTGACTTCACACTGGTCACTAAGAATAGTTACAAAGTTTGAGTTAATCCATCAGATATATTAAATGTGGTTTTGTGGGCTGGAGAGATGGCTCAGTGGTTAAGAGCTCCGCCTGCTCTTCCAGAGGTCCTGAGTTCAATTCCCAGCAACCACATGGTCGCTCAAAACCATCTATAATGTGATCTGATGCCCTCTTCTGCAGATAAAGCACTCATATACAATAAATAAATAAATATTAAAAACAACAACAACAACAAAGAGCTAAGCTTTCCAGAACCGAGTATTTGGCTCACCTTTCCTGAGTTGCACTGATCTAATTTAGTAGTGCCATATAATCCAGACCCATGTGCCTTGTCACTGCCCTGGGATTTGCACCCTTGCCCCATGTCCCTAACTTTCATGTAACAGAGCAACAGCAGCTTCCCTGCCATCAGATCCCACTGTCTATCCCTTGTGTTAGACTACAGAGAACTCTGGCTGTGCCCACATTCTCATCCAGCTCCTCCCATACCCTCACCCACCACTACCTCCCAGATACTCCCACGCACTCAGCTCCTCCCATACCCTCACCCACCACCACCTCCCAGATACTCCCACGCACTCAGCTCCTCCCATACCCTCACCCACCACCACTTCCCAGATACTCCCATGCACTCAGCTCCTCCCATACCCTCACCCACCACCACCTCCCAGATACTCCCACGCACTCAGCTCCTCCCATACCCTCACCCAGCTCCTCCCATACCCTCATCAGCACCTCTCCCTTAGCTCCTCCTACACTTTACTCAGCTCCTCCTACACTGTCACCCAGCTCCTCCCATACCCTCAGCTCCTCCCATACCCTGTCCCAGGATCTCTGCCCAGCTCCTCCCACACCCTCACCCAGTTTCACCAATACTCTTACCCAGTTTCTCCTACATCCTCAGCTCCACCCACACTCTCACCCAGCTCCTCCCACACTCTCACCCAGCTCCTCCCACACTCTCATCCAGCTTCTCCCACGCCCTTGCTCACAATTTTTTTGTATTAGGTCAAGGAAAAAACTATTGCTTTAGTTTAACTTCTACCCCCAGAGGATTTTGGGCCCTGACAACTTCTTGTTGAGATGCACTGTGGGGATTGACAGTTACCTTTCTCATAGTTCCCACTCTGGGTTTATAAAGTCACTTTTGTTTATTGTTTTATTGTTGAATTTAGGAGTAAAGCTTTGCAAATATAACTAAATGAGTTTACAACAAATTCTGTGGGAGTGTACTTTAATATCCCTAAGATGTGTGCAGCAATATGTGCTTAAGGGTTGCTATCAGAATCATCTGAGGAGAATGCCAAAAATGCAGATTTTGGGGCTGCACACCTGGAGATAAGCATTTACACTTAATCAGGAATGTTGTCAGTATCCTGCACATTTAACTGAATGCCACAACTCTACAAAGAACATTAAACATGTGTCGTATCAGCAGTTAGCATTTGCCTGTCAGCTTGGAATAAGTTCATTATCACTACTTCAAAATCAGTTGTCATTTGCCCTTTGTTCAATTAAAACCTGCTATTCTACCAAAAGCTTCCCGCGGACCCACTCCCTTTACCGCACCTGATGTCAGGAGCTGGATGTCCACACTAGCTCACTGGGATTTTACTATTGAAAAATAAAAAGTTAAATGAGATGTGGAGATGTTTTTAAAATTGGCAGTGGCTATCTCAGGTGGTCAGATTGCTGGGTGATGTCTATGTCTTGTTTATATTTCTCTATTTCTTCTCAAATCATTGACAATAAATAAGTATATTTTAGTTTAGAGCTAGAACTAAAACTATAGATAAGTATGCAGGACAAAATACCTAAAAGAAAATATACCTTGTACCATCAAGAAATGACTTACTGGTGGATTTATCATTATGTTTCATCATCATATGTTTGCCATCTTTTTAAGAATTTTTCCAAGTTATCAATCAAATGCATGTCTTCAATTAGGGAAATACTGGCTCTTCTTGAATAGAATGTACATTTTGGCTGCCTTGTTCAGTGAGGGATGAGGGAAGAGTGAAAATGAGGTGTCTTTGTTCTTAACTATCAGAGCACACATCATGAAGGATGTTCCTTTCCATGTGTGTTATGGTGTTGTCATGGCAATTTACCATATCCTTAGTGCCAGCCTTGGGAGACAGTGATTATTCGTCTCTAGATTATTAATAGATGCAGTCATATTAATGGCCACAATGTGTGAGATAGTGCAGATCAGTATTTGATTAATGCCATGTTTAAATACAGGGATGTGCCAGTATGTTCAAAGAATATGGTGTTAAAAGAATTTTAAGGATTAATACCTTTTTACGTGGTAACAAATACCTTGGGTGTACACAGAGTTCATTTCCTGCCCATATAAAACCTTCACAACTGCTCCTATTCCTTTTCAGACAGCCTGAAAGGGACATGCTGGCTCACTATCCAGGACAACCGCTGTGAAGTGAACATTAATGGAGCCACCCTGAAGTCTGAATGCTGTGCCACTCTCGGGGCTGCCTGGGGGAGCCCCTGTGAACGCTGTGAGCTAGGTAGGAGCCTGAGCAGACCTTTAGACCTGATGGAGTTCAAACGCCAGGCATTCCTTCTCTCACATTCCTTAGTGAGCTATGTTGCCTTCTCCTCAAAAACGTCTTCCCAGTGAAATTCATAAGAAATGCACATTTGATTTTTCCTTAGAAGCAGACCTTCCAAGCATCTTAGATATGGAAAGGGAATGAGCTCAAAGCCTGTGTCATCATCTGAATGTGTCCCAGTAGGACACAATGGCCATTCCACTTGAGGCTTTGACTTGTTTGCTTTTAATTCAGTTGCCAATTAGACCAGAGAGGAATTGTTGGGGAAATCATTTCACACTGGGTGATCACTGATGGAGGTACCAGAGCAAGAGAAGTGCTTTCTGAATTGAAGACAACCGGGCCATGGCCTTTGTGACCCAACTTCAAGTTTAATTTAATTCCTTCCTACTGTTTCTTGTGCCTGAGATGGATATCTTCTTCTTCTTCTTCTTCTTCTTCTTCTTCTTCTTCTTCTTCTTCTTCTTCTCCTCCTCCTCCTCCTCCTCCTCCTCCTCCTCCTCCTCCTCCTCCTCCTCCTTCTTCTTTTAAATAAAGAAGTAAAACTCTGTCGTGATGTTCTTACAGATGCAGCTTGCCCAAGAGGGTTTGCCAGGATCAAAGGCGTGACCTGTGAAGGTGGGTGTGGTTCTCGAATGAAACAAACCCTTAAAGAACTTGCTATTCACTCTCAAGGAGCTAGTCACAGATTTCAAGACTCTTGAAATTTCAGTTAAAAAAATACCTCAGTGGAACCCACACAGTGATCTTAGGAAACAGCTTTGCGGTTCCCGTTTCTCTTCTTTATTCAGTCAAAGGAATTTCATAAGGAAGTCCCCAGCCTTCAAAGGCACAGAACAGCTGGCCGGGGAGCGAGCGTGTCTGGGCTGCACTTTTATGGACAAGCGCGGCTGCGGACGTCTGCACAGCTGGTGCCCAGGAAAGGTGGTGGCTGCCTTGTGGAATATTTGTGCTTTAACTCAAGTAATGGTCCACGCCGTGTGGCAGACTGAGCACACCACACAGGAAATGAGGCCACAGCTGCTTTTTCTACTTGTTACATCTTTACCCTTCTGCTTAATGCATTTCCCCACAGATGTCAATGAGTGCGAGGTGTTTCCTGGCGTCTGTCCAAATGGACACTGTGTCAACAGCAAAGGCTCTTTCCACTGTGAATGCCCTGAGGGCCTTACCCTGGATGGAACTGGCCGCGTGTGCCTGGGTAAGATGAGTGCCTTTCTGTCCACGTGCATGAAGCTAACCATCAATTCCTTGTCCTTTAGCCAGTCCAAAGCCAGAGTCTATACATGAGAAATTTGCTTTAAATGAGTTACTGTTTGAGTGGGAGAAGTACTCCAAGATATTAAAATGTGTTTTATTAAAAATTTTTAAAGCAAACCAAAAAAATTATCATTTAATCATTAGTTTCTGTTATGTTAGACAAGTTGAGTTATTCATACTAAGTTAGGAGAAGAAGAAAACTAGGCATATTTGAAGCTAGAATTTAAAAAGTTAGCATGTACGAGTTCACTGTAACTGTACTTTCCAGACAAGGGGAAGGGAGGGGCAAAGGTATGTCAATCATTTTGCTCCCTCCTCTAAATCTAAAGTGTAGGTTTTCTTAATGCTTTGTTTTCTAAAGATCTAAAATGTAGCTGAAAGAATTTGAGTTTTGTATTGGAAAAAGATGCTCTCATTAATTATATGTGTTATATGTGAGCAACAATTTTTCTTTTAAAGACTACTTTTCCCAATAAACTATGGAATAGTAAAGCTTTAGTTTGTGAAACATTTTTATGTAAATGGTTGTATTTGAAATTTAACAACATAGTAGAGCATGAACAATGGCAATGCCATATTAGACAGTCTTATTCAAATGTATCAATATTTTCACTAGTAGCTTACTCTGCTTTACCACAGAGCTTAATTTACTATAGCAGCAACTTCATTTTAAGTTAATTTTGACAGCATATTTAAATATGATAGAAAGTGGTATTGTGATTCATATGGAATCATTTAGAAAGAATATACTCAACAGGGAAAATAAAATTATTTTCATTTTTTTATGTTATTGATTTCCTTGTTTGGGGATTTGTGCATGTCTGAGC
The DNA here is from genome assembly GCF_964271855.1 of Acomys minous. Lineage (NCBI taxonomy): Eukaryota > Metazoa > Chordata > Mammalia > Rodentia > Muridae > Acomys > Acomys minous. The sequence continues at coordinate 29,466,899 of NC_140486.1, forward strand.
ACATGTGTGCAAATATGGGGACACGTATGAGTACATCAGAAGTCAACTTCTCCTGTGGCTCGCTACCTTCTTTCGAGACTTGATTGCTCACTGAATGTAGAGCTTGATATTTTGGCTACACTGGCTGGACAATGACTCCCCAGAGCCTGCCTGCCCCCACTACCCCAGAGCTAGTGTTGCAGGAGCACACCGCCACATCTGGCTTTTACAGAGCTCGCTGGGAATATGGAGGGGGACGTGGTCCTTATTCTCGTACAGCAAGCCTTTGTAGTACTTTAAAACAATACTGCCTCCCTTGAGCCGTGTACTTAATGAAAACTTTTGTCGATACTTGAGTCGTTCTGAGTTGATTCATGCTGAGGCCATAAGAATGATTGCTTTGGAGAGGCTTGGCATGTGACAACGTGAAGATGCTGAGAAGAAATTAGTGATGAGTTGCTACAGTAGAGCCTCATATAAAATAGGGATGTCACCTCAAGTGTTTGCAGGAGGTAAGGTGACGTAAGTGAATGACGCACATGGGAGCAACGGGGCAAACTCCCAAGCACGTGTGTGCTGACATCCATGTTTCCATTTTAGTTTGTTTCCAAGCCAAAGTATCTACACATCTTTTGTTGCCATTGCAATTCTTGGTGTAAACATTGGTATGAATATTCATAATAAAGACACAGAGTTACTCTTCCCAGATACAAAGACATTTCACATCTTTAGCTCCCACCAGTTTATCACAGTATGATGATGCCCAAGTAGATACCTTCAGTGGCCCTCAGACCACTTACATTTAGCTGAAACTTAGTTACTAAATCCTTCATGTCTCATGAAGAACCTTCCTTCCCTGGTGGCAGGGCTGAGTCAAGTCAACTCAGAGACCTGTGTTTGGGAAGCTGTGCTGATGAGACTTTGGGAAGTGGCACCGTGTGACTTTTGTTTCCGGTTAATGTCGGCACACTGCCCCGTAATACTCAGAGTGAAATTTTACCATGCTTGCTCTTTAAAAAACAACAACAAAAAAACCCCCACATTTTCTTAGTTTTGATCCCTGGAAATGTATGTTACTCAGGGTTAGAGATGTAATACATAATAAGCCATTTCAAGCCAAGTTAAAGTATAAAGTTAGGCTTATTGGGTGCAGCTCTCGGGCATGTTCACCCACCTCACAGGAAGTGGCCAGTGAAGAGGGAGACAAAAAAGCAGGATGGGCGTGGCAGAGAGAGGAAGCACACACCAAGAGGGAGAGGAAGCAGGAAATGCAGAGAGGGGGAGGAAGCAGGAGACCAAAATGTCTGGATTATATAGTGAAGAGCCTCTGGGGGAGAGGAAGCCTAGTCCCTGGGCTGGAAAGTCCAAAGTAGGGGGCTGGGTATGCCAGCCATGCCCTGTAACAGGTAGGGACTGAGAGATGCTGGGAGAACCTGGAGGCCAGAGCCGCTTTGGTTAAGTTGGCACCCCAGCTGCTTGTCCCCAGGTCTGAACCCTAACCCTGAGCACTGCTGCTCAGGACTAGACCCTAACAGAACTGACTAGACACTAACAAGCGGCGCTGCTGCTGCAAAAAGACGTTAAGCTGAGGACAACAAAGAGGAGTCCAGCATGGAAATTATTTTTCTGATGAGAAAAATGCAAGGTGTGATTGTTGGCCAGGACCAAAAGAGTCATGTCACCAGGAGAACTTTTCAGGGTTCCTTGTGAGATTTAAATAATCCTAAGAGCCCCCCCCATACACACCTTCACTCTCCCCCCAAATGACTGTTACGGTGGTGTTCGTTCGAGGTGGTGACAAACGATTTCTCGTTTTAAGTCTGTCTCCAAGCCCACCATCATGCGCTGCTTTGTGGAGTCAGCTCCACCCAGCACCACCAGAGAAGAAGGAATGATCTTTAAGAGAGGTGAAGGTTTTAGCTAAGAAGGATGGGTAGCCCGGGGGCCCATTGATTCTGCGGCACTGCACAGGTATTGGAACGTTCCATGCAGCGAGGGTTCCCGCTTACACTCAGGCTGCCCTTGAACTCTTGATGCAGACATCCGCACGGAGCACTGTTTCCTGAGGTTGGACGAGGACGAGTGCATCCAGCCCGTTCCTGGGAAGTTCCGCATGGACGCCTGCTGCTGTGCAGTTGGGGCAGCTTGGGGCACCGAGTGTGAAGAGTGCCCTAAACCTGGCACCAAGGAATATGAGACCCTGTGTCCCCGGGGCCCAGGCTTTGCTAACAGAGGGGACATCCTCACCGGTCGCCCATTTTACAAAGGTAAGTGCAGACTGGTCTATGACCCACCACACACTAACAGGGCACTCTCTACCCACTCTGAGAACTGGTTCTGTTTTCAACATGTGGTTTGTGGCCGACTTAAGGTCCAAAACTATAAATGACATGGGAAAGACAGCGCTGATAGAAAGCTGGGTCCCAGGTCACCGGTCATTCTGTTTCTCTTCTTCTGCTGTCCCTTTACTTTCTTTTGTCACAGCTTGAGGAGAGGCAGCTGTGCCTACTTCCTCGTCAACCCAGAGATCTGTCTCTTCACTTATCTTCATAAGCAGCAGCCGGGTATACAGGAGTGAGACTCGGTTGCAGGGGGAGACTCTCTTCCTTGATGGACACTTTTCCTGTGCCATCTCTGTAGTCGTTGCAAACCTCGGGAGCTGACCCTGTTGGTGGCTGCACGGTTATTGACTATGAGGACAGGTTTTTATGTTAAGGAGATGGAGGAACTCATCCCTGTCAACCAGCCCAACAGTCGCCCCTCGCTCCGCTTTCAGATATCAACGAGTGCAAAGCCTTTCCCGGGATGTGCACCTATGGGAAGTGCAGAAACACAATTGGAAGCTTCAAATGCCGTTGCAACAATGGCTTCGCCCTTGACATGGAGGAGAGGAACTGTACAGGTAAGAGTATTGTTCTCCAGTAATAAACCCTAGCTCTCTTGCCTCTGCCCTAAGTATACTGCCTTCAAAAGTCCATCTTCTCATTAAGAACACAATCTCTCTTTTTCTCCCCTCCCCTCCTCCCCTTCCCTCCCTTCCTCTCCCCTCCCCCCTTCTGTTGTTTTAATATAAATATATGATCTTAAATATATGTACATTAAAGAATGTAGACATTAAGAGTCTGTGCCTAGTCAGGTGTGATTGTGCACACCTGGAATTCCAGCACTTAGGGAGGCAAAGGCAGGTGGATCTCTGTGAGTTCAAGGCCAGCCTGGTTTACAAAGCAAGTCCAGGACAGCCAAGGCTACGCAGAGAAACCCTGTCTCGAAAAACCTAAAAAGAAGAAAAAGGAGGAGTCTGTGCCTGTTATAACAACTTGTAATTGTTTTAGTTTGTGACAGGCATGTTTTGACTTATGTTCCTTACCTGCAAACAGCATCCTTAGCTGCTTTGGATTGCAAAGAGATGCACTTTTAAATGCTCCTGTTCGATGCCATGCAGCCTATCACAAATGCTTGTCCAGTGTCACCAACACGTCTGGTGGAAGGGTGCCTGCATTTGTGTATGGAATGTGCAGATGTGGATCTCCTGACCTCTCACCTGTCCCTTCTTCATCGTGCCCCATTAAACTGTCTCCCTTGCCTGCTTCCTGTGCCTGCACAGCCTGGACGATGCCTGCATATTCACAGCTATCTGTTTCAACCACTCAAGCTCTGCTTTGTCTTGCTGCTCTGCCCTTAGCCTCCATCCCCCTCAGCATCGCTGGATGGTCTCTGGGATGCCGGCTTCACCCTCAGCAGGCCCTCACAGCTGTGTAGGAACCTCTTACTTTTGCTTTACATCACTCCCAGTACTTCTCAGCGATTCCGAACTGTCCCAGACCCTCATAGCTCTCCTTCCTGCTCACTGCTGACTCCAGGCCCCTGCTCTCTCACATTGCCCTAATGGAAGTTCCTCTTCTACCCTCCTCCCTCCTCCAGTGTCAGGGAGCTACAGGATCTTCCTCTGTTTGCAGTTGCCTCCTCTCTCTCTCTCCACTCCTCTCCATTTCTGCCACAGAATCAGTCTCCACAGCCTTCAGTCCTCAGCATCTTGTCCCTTCTTCACTGTCCCTTCATTTCTGCCCAAGATCAAGATAATTCCTCAGCCCTCGGGCCCCCTCTGCCTGCCCTCACTCTCTTCTGCCTGCCCTGCCCCCCTTCTGCCTTCCCTATCCCCCATTCTGCCTGCCCTGCCCCCCTTCTTTCTGCCTGCTATCCTGATTTCTGACTTCCATTCACACCCTTTTCTTAGCCAGCCATTCATTTTGCAGTTTTGACGTTTGCTGAGGCATCTTGGGCATGGCCCAAAGATAGGTGATGCCTGAGAGCTTGCTACCAGCTTGCTACCCAGAGCAAGAGGGCAGGGAGAAGAGAGCCTTTCCTCCTAGAGAGGTCTTTGTCTACCTACCAGCCTCTGCTACGTGGCAGACCTGCCAGTGCCTTCCCATCTGCTGGATTTCCACAGCCAGATCCTTAATTTTTGCAACCATGGACATTTCAACTTGACCCTAATTCATCTAAATGCCATTTTTGGCTCAGGCCATTGAGGTCCTGGGGAAACAAAGCAGAGGCTCCAGCTTCAGCCTTGCCTCTTGTTTGACATATGCAACGAGATGAATTTCTTAATGTCACAAACAGCCACCTTCCACCATAGGAGACAGTTATTGGCGGCACCGCCTTGTTTACGGACCCGTAATGAATCCACTGCAGTGTGATTGGCTTCCATTCTTTGTTTATTTAATTTTTTAAATTTTATTAATTTATTCATATTACAACTCAATTGTTATCCCATCACTTGTATCCTCCCATTCCTCCCTCCCTCCTGCTTTTTCCTCCCCTAGGTCTAAGACGGAGGCGGACCTCCTCCCCCACTATATGGTCATAGGCTATCCAGTCTCATCTTGGTAGCCTGCTTATTCTTTCTCTGTGTGCCACCAGGGCTCCCCACCAAGGGGAGGTGGTCAAATATGGCTTCCATTCTTGAAGCAGCCAATGGCCAGTTTCTTCTGGGAAATCAGGCCCATCCTGCTTACATCGATTGTCAGCCTCTGCAGCCAACCACTTAGCACCTTTCTGCTCCTGGAAAGCCAGTCACCACTCACCTCTGCACTTGTCTCTGCCCCTCTCTTCAGTTATTCCACAGCCTGAAAGTTAGAATTTCTGTACAAGCTTCAGGTTCGGTGCAAAAGCATTGCGTCTCAACATGCCAGCTCAAAATGCCAGCTCGGAGCAGAGAATGACTCCCCCACACACACAGCAGTGCGTAAGCACCGCTGTTCTTAGCGCTCTGCCTCCCTTCGTTCCGGAAATAAGCCCTACCAGAAACAGGAAAGTGGAGATAGAGAAGATAATTAAGTTTTTCCAAAACCCTGAACGCGGAGGAAAGATGGGCTGTTGGGTACCTTGTCTCAGAGCCTATGCTTCTACCGTGTGCCGTTCGCCCAAAACTGCCCCTGCTTACCACAGCTGCCACCAGACATTAAAGGGTAAATTGTGTCAGTGAGTGAGGTTTTTATTTTAGAGAAAGCACTTTGGTGTTTAGGGTAGGGCCAGTAAGTGGAGAAAGAAATAAAAAGTGAAAGCAGAAACTGTGGCCCCACGGAAAGATCTCCCCAAAAGAAATGTGCCAGTTGTCCATTGATTATTGATTAACCTATACAAAAAGACTTCAAACGTCATCAAAAGGATCCCGGTGTGCTGGCAAGTTCCTTTAATTCCAGCATTCAACAGGCAGAGGCAGGCGGATCTCTGTGAGTTCCTGGTCTAACTAGGGTGTTTCAAGCAGTCCAAAGACCCTGCCTCAGTAAATTAATATTTTAAAATAAAATTAGGCAGTGGTGTAATGCAGTAGGCATTTCTTTTATTGCAACTTTTTTTAAAAAAAAGAAATGGCTCATATTTTTAAAGTGTAGACCCAACTTATTTTGTGTAGACCCAACTTCTGTTACAGGTGGGACAGGTTTCTCTAAACTTTCTGAGAGAGTGCAGATGTTGTAATGATTGTAACTGTAATATAGAAAACATAGCAAAATAAAAACACATGGTTTCTCTTTATTTTTAAAAATGTAAGTGCTTCTCGTCCGAATGTGGCACAGATCTCACAATAGATTCACCCCAAGGCCCTGCTGTGTCCATATGCTCTGGCTTGAAGAATATACTATGTCTGCCTTGTGTCCTGCCAGGCAGCAGCCCTGCTCAGCACCAGTGTCCCCTGCCCACGTGCCCCCACCCTTGACTGGGGCAGCAGAATGAACGGTCTCCGAGCATTACTGTGACTTCCTCCCTCGTGAGCACACTGCCTCCTCGCTTGAGCCATACAGGAGTTGGTCGGTCTATTCCCCGTTATTACATCTCAGCCACAAAGAGAAAGACACATTTCAGAGTTCAAAGACACACAGTCCCCATAGGCCCTACCTGCCGGTTGACCATGACAGTTTTGGCAGTTGGAGAAAAGAATGTGCCTGATGAAGGCCTGGTCCACTCCACCCTATGTACTCAGAACATTTCTTCCTCCTCTTGGCCCTGATTTCCCTTAGTCAAGTGTCCAGGACCCTCACCTGGAGGGCCCCATCCCTCCAGCACTCTCTTATTTCATCCTGTCTCTTTCTTTGTCTTGAACACGGAGAGTAGACATCGACGAGTGCAGGATCTCTCCTGACCTCTGTGGCAGTGGCATCTGTGTCAATACGCCAGGCAGCTTCGAATGCGAGTGCTTTGAGGGCTACGAGAGCGGCTTCATGATGATGAAGAATTGCATGGGTGAGTGGAGCCAGTCTCTCCTCGCTGGCCTGGAAACATGCCTACCATGGCTGACTCCAGAGCTGCGGCAGCACCCTCCACAGGTGTTGCCAAGGGCGGAGGAGAGCTGTCAAGGGCAGACAGAGCCCTCCCCTGAGCTGGAAGACACACACACACACACAGAGTACCCAGGATGGATTTTACCTAAGATGGATAGCATTGTGGTGACCCTTTGTTCTGCCTTGCCAGTCCCATGAGAGATGTGCCCTAGAGTTCTGAAACTGAAAGACAGTTGGGTCCCTATTTCACGTGAGTGGCTTATGGGAGTTAACACATGCGATGATGTTGCCATTCTCAGGGGTCCAGTCTTTTCCCACTGCAACAGGGCATTGCTGTGTACAGTGAGCTGGGCTGCACTCATGCCTGTCTTGGGCTGCGTGTAGCCAAGGGCCACAGATTGGACACTCCCAACTATAATCATGTAGAAGTTTTAAGACTTCTTTTTCTAGTTGGATTCAAGCCCTAAACACTAAATGCCTGAGAAACAGGATATGAACCCTGAATCCATGTGATCTAAAGGAAATGTTTTAAAGGTCACCTCTTAGGAACCATTTTTTTTTTTTGTACATGAAACATTTTCAATGACTTAGTGTACTGAGAGTAGAAGTGTCATAATTTTCATACTGAAACACAAAGTAAAGCTCACCCCACCTCTGATTAGATGTACCTTTCTGTTTGAGGCACATGCCTGCCTTCTAATATCCCTTCTCCCGTGCTGTATGTGAAAGGATATTTCCCTCCGAGTTCTTTAATGGCTCTCACGTTTTTACTTTTCAGACATTGACGAATGTGAACGTAACCCTCTCCTTTGTAGGGGTGGCACCTGTGTGAACACTGAGGGCAGCTTTCAGTGTGACTGCCCACTGGGACACGAGCTGTCGCCATCCCGTGAGGACTGTGTGGGTGAGTTCTTTCCCCTTCCTATAGAATCCAGTGGGTAAAGATCAGGGGGTCATTTCTAGTGAATGTATCTCATACTGTGGCTCAGTACAATCTGAAAATCCAAATTCCCCCTATCCAGCGTCTAGAATGTTGGGCACTGGGCCACTTTCCATGCAAAGACCTCTAATGCAAGGTCATAAGTTCCACTGTCTAGGCAGAGTGGTGAGTAAGCTGCCCAGGCCACTTCCGGGTTATTGTGCTGCCCACACACCTGTTCCCTGTCCGTTCCATGTTCTATCAGAGTCCCTGCGTGACCCAGGTCTCACACCCACATGTGACCACAGAACTCCCCTGATGCCTTCTCATGGTCTCCTACTAACTCCACGTGCAGTAAGGATGGCAGAGGTGACAGGAGTGTGCTTGGAGCACTTCCTCATTCCAGCTACTGCCTTGCAACTCCACAGAGGGTTTACCACGGTCTAGTGCACTTGCTGCCTGGTACTGACATAGCCAGGAGATATCTTCTTCAGGAGAGCTCTTCCTCAGAGCTGTCTGAGCACAGTTCATCAGCGCACATACAGCTTGTTGTTAAGCTGTGTAGAGTTCTGTGCTGGCCCATGAAATGAACCTTAAACAACACACTAAGCAGACATTTTCAGAAGAATGAATTTAAAGTTAAGAATGCTTTTTGATAGTTGTCCAAAATATGATTTTACACTGCTGATTGGAGAACTCATGGCTAGACATGCTGCAAGATAGTGATTCAAGAACCCGAGTCTAGTTTTGTTGTTGCTTAGCATTCATCAACTTTGTGGCTGAAATAAAGTACCCCTCAAGCGAGCAACGTATATTTAAAAATAAATGTTTTATAGTATGCATACTTAATAAATGTAAGCATAAATTTATCTAGCATAATCTTCTAGGTATTGTGTGAGTCCAAAGCAATTTCCTGTTGTATCCATCTACTCTCTGTGGTCACTCTGTCTAACTTATGTTCCCTCTGAAGAGCATCTTGCATATAGAAATGAGTCAGTCTGCCATTTTCTGGGTGCTTTCTAGGAATTTACTAATTTACTCTACATATTTCTGCATGAGTTTTTTAAAAAGGTATTTATGCATCTTATAAGTGTCAGATTGTTTTCAACTAACAATTATAGACTGAAGTTCCACATAGGCAGGCTCATAAACAGCTTAATGAAAACAAACACACAAGGGTCTTAACCACCATACCTCTGTTCCCTGGAACCAGCATCTTCTTTCAGGATAGTTCAAATTGTGTAGGCATCACCTGAACAGCTATTGAGGACCATGTGGGCGCAGCAGTATAATTCCTTAATATAAACAATAGTAAGCTCCATTTGAGGCACACACTCTATGCCCGTGCACTCGGTGATGGGAATGACTAGCTGCATGTGGCTATGTAATTGTAACTAACATTAAATAACACTGAAAATTGCTCAGTTGTGTTATACAGATTTCAAGGGCTAGTTGTAGACCCTATACCTGGAGTTTGGAAGCTACAGACAGAGAAGGGAATCCTTCCAGCACAACAGAAAGACCTGGCCTCAGAAATAAGTGAATGGAGGCCCCAACTTTTCCACCAAATATCCCAGATTATCCTGTTCCCTACTCAGGCGACTGAAGCCTGCTCTTAAGGGCGCCTGTAATTTTGCTCTGACATAAAGTATGATTCTGATTGTCGTTTATAGATATTAACGAGTGCTCCTTGAGTGACAATCTCTGTAGAAACGGCAAATGTGTGAACATGATTGGAACATACCAGTGCTCTTGCAATCCTGGCTATCAGGCCACGCCAGACCGCCAAGGCTGTACAGGTAAGGGTGGCCCACACAGGGCTGTATCCCCACCTCTCACAGCACCAAGCTCCAGCACCAAATATATCCAAAAAGGGAGTCCTTTGTACTATAAATGAATGTACTATAAATACAGGGACCAGAAGGCTTATTGGTTTTGCAGAAACTATATTTCTTTTTTGGTTTGTTTGTTTGTTTGTTTGTTTGTTTTTGAGACAGGAGCTCTCTGTGTAACCTTGGCTCTCATGGACTCACTTTGTAGACCAGGCTAGCCTCGAACTCAAAGAGCCACCTGCTTCTGCCTCCCTGAGTGCTGAGATTACTGGCATGCACCACCGCACTCAGCTAGAGTTACCATCTTTCTGAGTTCTTTGCTCCTCACACAGTGCACTAAATAGAATGCTATACAGAAGGAAGTAAAAACGACTAAGGGAGACTGACTAATGGTGTGACCTTAAATCTGTACAAATAGCATGGAGACAAATCCAAAGCTGATCAAGCATTTTCTGTTTAAAAAGAAGGCATACATAGCCATTCCTATGTATGGATGTAGACTTGGCGTTTAATATGTTTGTGTACTGTCTGCACAGATATCGATGAATGTATGATAATGAACGGAGGCTGTGACACCCAGTGCACCAATTCCGAAGGGAGCTATGAGTGCAGCTGCAGCGAGGGGTACGCGCTGATGCCGGATGGGAGATCATGTGCAGGTACAGAAAAGATAAAAATATGCACGCGTCGATGACTCTTTACTTTGTCAAGTAGAGCTGAGTGGAGAAAATGTATTTGGGACCAATGAAAGAGACATTCTTGCTTTCACTGGACGTTAACTTTGTGTCATCAGATATCGATGAATGTGAAAACAATCCCGATATCTGTGATGGTGGCCAGTGTACCAACATTCCTGGGGAGTATCGCTGCCTCTGCTACGATGGCTTCATGGCCTCGATGGACATGAAAACGTGCATCGGTGGGTACCAGAATCAAATGATAATTTTTGTAATTGCTCTTTATTCTTGAGACCTTCCTACAGAGTTGAAGTGGAATCGTATTTACCCCCACGCCCATCTCTTTCCATATCTCCTCAAACATGTCTCCCTCCCAACTTTGCTTTTATGTTTTTGGCAAAACCCAAACAGTCCATTTAGTGCTGCCCATATGTGCAAGGGTGTAGGGCCAGCCACTGGAGTTCAGGAGTCCTACTGGTGACCGCATCCTCCACAAAAGAGTGGTTCTTCTTCTCTCAGCAACTATCCACTGACCATAGCGCCTCAGTCACACCTAGGACCCAGAAATCACCTACCTCATAGGTATCTCCCTGCAGTGCATGGGTATCTCCCTGCAATGCATGGGTATCTCCCTGCAGTGCATGGGTATCTACCTGCAGTGCATGGGTATCTCCCTGCAGTGCATTGGGTATCTCCCTGCAGTACATGGGTATCTACCTGCAGTGCACAGGTATCTCCCTGCAGTGCACAGGTATCTCCCTGCAGTGCATGGGTATCTACCTGCAGTGCACGAGTATCTACCTGCAGTGCATTGGGTATCTTCCTGCAGTGCATTGGGTATCTTCCTGCAGTGCACAAGTATCTACCTGCAGTGCATTGGGTATCTTCCTGCAGTGCATTGGGTATCTTCCTGCAGTGCACAAGTATCTACCTGCAGTGCACAGGTGTCTACCTGCAGTACAGAGGTATCTACCTGCAGCACAGAGGTATCTACCTGCAATGCATGGGTATCTACCTTCCGTGCATGGGTCTCTACTTGTATTGCATGGGTATCTACCTGCAGTACAGAGGTATCTACCCGTACTTCATGGGTATCTACCTGCAGTGCATGGGTATCTACCTGCAGTACAAGTCTTTCAAATGGACTGTATTTTAAATTTTATCAGTTTATTTCATCCCTGTGTTATTCAGCTTAGAAGGTGGCTTCTTAGATTTACTGTGGTAAACAATAGTAACCAGAAAATGCATTTTCCAGATGTGAATGAGTGCGACTTGAATCCCAACATCTGCATGTTTGGAGAATGTGAAAACACAAAGGGCTCTTTCATTTGCCACTGTCAGCTAGGCTATTCAGTGAAGAAGGGGACCACAGGATGCACAGGTAAGATTCAACCCATGTTGAACGCTCAGCTGCAGCCTCACAGGTCTCATGGGCATACATCATTTTAGCATTCAACATCCTCAGACCCATGCATCCTAGGGCCCAGTCAACCAGGAGGTGAGTACCAGTGTGATGAGTAACTGAGTCTTAAGTATACCACGCATTTCCTCTGAGGTGCATACTGCCTGAGCCACCCAGTAGGGCAGAAGGAATGGTGAGTCTGCCCTGCACCTGGTGGGTTTTTCAGCATCATTCAGTTGTTCAGCTTAATTGCAGCCCAAATGGGGGACCCATGTAAAGTAGGAACATCAAAGCAACGGTTCTCAACCTTCCTAAGGCTGTGGCCCTTTAGTACAGTTCCTCCGTGTTATGGTGACACCAACCACAAAACTATTTTCATTGCTACTTCATAACCGTGATTTTGCTACTGTTATAAATCGTGATGCAAATATCTGTGTTTTCTGCTGGTCTTAGAGGTCAGTCCAGTCCTGAAGGAGTTGTGGCCCACCGGTTGAGAAACAGCACCTCCCATGATCTAGTTTTTCATTTGATTTGCAATGTTAAGCTGACAACACATTCTTAGGTTCTGTTTGGACTTTTACTGCCCTTCATGTACAGGGAGGACTAGGACATGTCACAGTCAAGGATTGGGCTATTAAAGGGGATAGAAGCTGGTAATGTTTGCAGTATCAGCTCAGCTTGTAGTCAGTTAGCTGTTAGAACAGACAAATCACATTCATGAAAGCTTTGGGAGACCAAATCTACATAGTTCGTATGAGTGTGCATGTTACATATACACACATTCACACAGTCGTGTATTGCTTTACAGTAGGGATACATGGGAAGAAATGTGTCCTTAGATGAATCCATCACTGTGTTCACATCAAAGAGCATATTTATTCAAATACAGCTGCATGCCTAGGCATCATAAGCTTACATACCTGGATAAGTATGTGTGTTTCTGTGTAATAATCATGAACATAAACACATACTGGTGAGCACTGTCTCCCACCCACCCACCCCCACCCCTGCAACAAGTGACATCCAAGAGGACATTCTTCAAATATTCTCAAGTAAGAAAGAAAAAAAAAACCCAAAAGCACACACATAAGTGTCAGTTTACAAAAAACTCTAAATATATATACAGTATTGATTTGCATGTACAGTACTGGGAATTGAACTTAGGCACTTACATATGCTAAGCAAGCATTTAACCACTGAACCACATTAGGGTAATAATGTTTAAAATGAAGGATGGCTTTTTTTTTTAATTCAGGCTCAATCTTATCTTCATGAAAAATATGTGCTAAATATTAGTAGAAAATAACAACAGTCTTTCTCAAAATCTCTCCTGAAGTGTGTGTCTCCATAGCCACCTCACGGAGTTTTGTCTAGGCCTTTAAGTTGTGGGAGCTGTCACTCATATCCGCAGGTGACAACAGCTGCAATTTCTCGTCGCAGCAGGAAGTGGCTAGTGAGTTCTTGTAGGGAAGGGCTTGTCTGGTCAGGGTCATAAAGTTTTACATCTCACTGGAATTAAAAAGAGTAAAACACAAAAGTGATGTCAGTGTGGTTTTGTTGTTGTTGTTGTTGTTGTTGTTGTTTTCTGTACAGTCCTGCGTTTATCCTAAATTGTCTTTTCCGGAACATACTTGGAAGCAGAATTCATCATCCTGTGCCTTATTGTTTCTTTTCCACCTCTGGTTTCTCAGATGTGGACGAGTGTGAAATCGGTGCCCACAACTGCGACATGCACGCCTCCTGTCTGAATGTTCCTGGAAGCTTCAAATGCAGCTGCCGAGAGGGCTGGGTGGGAAATGGCATCAAATGTATTGGTGAGCTTGCAGACGAAAAGACCCTTCTCGAAGGGCCCGTGTCCCTAATGCCTCTTCTTTGCACTCTCGTTAAGCCACATGGCCTAGCAGGAGCAGGCTCTTCACTTCCCATTTTCTCTCTCGTAAATCAAATCTATCTTTGCTTGTAGGGATAATTCCTGGCTGAGCATTTCCCTAGCTTTAACATAAATGGTCAAATTACAACAGGATGCTTTGCCATCTGCCTTTTTCATGCATGTTGCTCAGTTTAAAAAAAAATTATTTGATGTGCAGCCATTGATCTAAACAGCTGTAACATGAAAAACAGCTAATGTGTTTTCCCCAGTCTTTTCATAGAGAAATCAGTCCGATTTGAAAGCCAGTGAGATAAATAGAGGAAACAAAGTGGCTTTTCACTATGGCCTTAAAATGGGACTTTCCAGGCCTGTCCTTGGTCCCTTTCTCCTTGCCCCATGTATCTGCTGTTTTGCTTTTGCTTTTCATTTTACGTGCTTCATGCCCATCGGTTAGTCTGGCCAACTATGACAAGCGGGCAATCCTTGGTAGATAGGATTGTTCTTACGGGCAACGCTGAGTACTTTCTTGAGAAGGCTAAGCTGTAAAAGGGAGAACACGGAAATCTATTGCCTATTCTGTAACTCTTGAGCTGAAGCCCTGAATATTGTATAGCCCCGAGGCAGGGGACTGGCTTATTACCCTGGCTGTCATTCATGGAGCTGTTTAATATGCTCGTGCTGTGACGATAAAGAACATTTCCAGCTGGAAACACTAAGCGGGTCAGTTTGAAGTAGAAGGAGAAGAGACGCCATCAGAGCTGTCCTCCTCATGGCAACGCCCCAGTAAAAGCTTACAGGCCCACAGTAAGGATTAAACCAAAACCCCTTAATATCTCTTACCAGTAGTGTAAATTAACTTGAGTGAAGCTTGCCTATCCAGCCAAGTGTTTCACACTTGTCAACTATTTAAAGCCAGCTAGAGACTATGTGTTATCATAGTTTCCGAGTGATTCTGCTGTGTCACACCCTATGCCGGCTTCCTCAGGTCTAGCGGAGGCCCATTTCCAGGCCAGCTACTCCCACTTAGCATCCATCCCATGACTTTCCAGGCCTGTCCTTGGTCCCTTTCTCCTTGCCTCATGTGTCTGCTGTTTTGCTTTTGCTTTTCATTTTACGTGCTTCGTGCCCATCAGTTAGTCTGGCCAACTATGACAAGACTGCCTGCCCCAGGAGGGGATTTTACAGGGCTGAGGTACCTGTGAGCCCAGACCTGGTGATCCTTTCCCACCCTCAGGCACTTCCTTCCCCTGCTCTCTCTCCCCCTACCTGCTCTGTCCCCTCTCCTCCTCCCCCTTCTTCTTCTCCTTTTCCTCTTCCCTTTTGCCCCCCCCCTCTGTGTCTGTCTGTCTCTCTGTCTCTGTCTCTGTCTCTGTCTCTGTCTCTGTCTCTCTCTCTCTCTCTCTCTCTCTCTCTCTCTCTCTCTCTCTCTCTCTCTCTCTCTCTCTCCTACAGCCACTCCCTGACCCTCCTTCCTCTTGTTCTCCTGAGAGCATAAACAAGAAACTTAGGCCTCTTTTCACAATTGGCATTTAACTCTAAATTTAGGAGGAGCCCAGCTTCCACAGTTTCCAAGTCAAGTCCCTGCAGCATTTTTTCCCCTTAGCTTCAGCTTTCACTACCCTGTCCCCTGTACTGTCGTTTGCCTCTCCAACTGCTGTGGGTGCCACGTTCTATTCTTTCCCTCTCTAGTGACCCCGTATGTGTGGCTCTCTATGAGAAACACCCCTCTCTCCTTCTACTCCGTGAGGTCCTGCTTCCTCAACCTTGCACTAGACTCTGCCATCTTCCCCTCTGACCTCTCTCTGTGCGCATTTGCCACACAGATCTGGACGAGTGTTCGAACGGAACCCACCAGTGCAGCATAAACGCCCAGTGCGTCAACACCCCGGGCTCATACCGATGCGCCTGCTCGGAGGGCTTCACGGGAGATGGCTTCACTTGCTCAGGTGAGTGACAGAAGGCTATGAAGGCTAGCATGACTGTAGCTGCGTTTATACTTGAGCGCACACCTTTTTCACCCATTAAACGCAGAAGCCTGAAAAGGCCTCCAGGACACTGATGGACGTTTTAAAGTAATGTTCTGTAATGGCTATCATTTTCTCTTACTCCTTTATAAAGAACTGATCAGAGAAGTTCAGGCTTTGGGTAAAACGGCACATTAGTCCACAGTACCTCTTTGCTTACCCTGTTGTGTGAACCTAAGCACATGAGTAGCCTGTATGTCTTCAGCTCTTCTCATTTTAAAATAGGCATAGTGGCCATGGCAGCATTTTTTTTTAATCACTAAGTAGATGATCTGGGGGGAACTCCTCAGATCTTGTAGACGGGAAGTGTAATGTCTCACACGAAGATAATGTCAACAATGCTTATTCTCCTCCTCCAAGTCTCACCAGCTTTTTCTCCCAGTTTTGAAAGGATCAAATAGAATAATAAGAGCAAAGGATTCTGGCAACCACCAAGTGAGAATAGGTTGCTCCTTCCCTCCTGCCCCTCCCCCACGGCTGTTATCTCTTTAACCCAGTCTTAAATCTGGGTGTAAATCATCCTTTCATGCAAGATGATTTTTGGTTTACAAGCTAGGTGCCTCTAAGCTGATGTTCATTCACACTTTAGCCACAAGATGAAATCCACAGTTGTTCACACAGAGTGCAGACTCCTTGGTTTCAGGTGCCCCCTTAAGAGTGTGTTTCCTTGGCACTCCCTCTCTTTAAAGTATTGGCTATTATGTAAAATCCTAGACTTTGTGCTGTGGCATCAAAGAAAGAATGGTTTTGGTTACAAACACTCTGCGTGAAGCAATTCTGGCTGCTGGGGAAAAAAAGACCAGATCCTCCTGGTGAACTCAGTGAAGACAATGCCCTGGGTAATTGCCATCCTACCAGGCTCAGTAAACACTGATTTCTGCCCACCCTTCCTTCCCTTTGATGCCTCATAGAATTAAGTAAATTGCCTTGAAGGTCTATGAAAAATGTTTGCCTATGATATTTTGATCAGACAATGGTGATAGGAAGAAAAATTCCCACAGTGTCTCTAATTTCCTCCATGATGCTTCAGCTAAGGAATTGGGGAGGTGCATTGCTGTGTTTTCAAATGAATGCATGTAACTCCAGAGCTCTTGGTCATATCTGTGAATGTTGCTTTAATATTGATTCATCAATGCGTATTAAGGAGAACTGAGAGAGCCCACCAATCTATATTGTAGCTGACTGTTGCGGTATAAGTTAAGGAGCTCTGATCCCAGGCTGCGCACCCTAACTCCAGCGAACAGGGCAAGCTGCTGCTTTGTGTTAATGAACACCAACTCCAGCCCCTAAAACCGACTTCATTGGGAAGAAAATGTGTGGTGAAACTTGGAACTTAACAGAGATGCCTTTTTTACTCTGCAGACGTTGACGAGTGTGCGGAAAATATAAACCTTTGTGAAAATGGCCAGTGCCTGAACGTCCCCGGAGCTTACCGCTGCGAGTGCGAGATGGGCTTCACCCCAGCCTCAGACAGCAGGTCCTGCCAAGGTGGGTCGCCAGGCATCCAACTCATTTTCCAGTTGGATCAGCTACAGCAAATGAAACCATGAAAGGGGCTGGAATGGGATCCACCTGGAAGCAGAGTGCATAGCACATGCTGCACATATAAAAACCACTCGTTTAAGTGTGGATTATGGTGTGGAATGAATAATGAGGAAGGCCGGCTTTCATCTCTTATGAAATTTGTCTGGCCATGAGCCATCGTTGGAAGTTTGGCTGCTGCTGCTTCTTCTTCTTCTTCTTCTTCTTCTTCTTCTTCTTCTTCTTCTTCTTCTTCTTCTTCTTCTTTTTCTTCTCCTCCTCCTCCTTCCCCTCCTCCTCCTCTTCCTTCTCTTCTTCTTTCTTTCTTCCTTTTCTTCCTCCTCATCTCCCTTTTCTTTTTTAAACACCATTTCTTCTTTCTTCTCGTGTCACTAGATGAATGACAAGTGACCAGTTCTTCAGTTTTTTAATGGTGCTCTATGATTGTCTGCCTCAGACATCTGTACTTTTTTACATTTGGACAAGCCTAAGTAGCTTACTTCCAACATTTCCTTTTATGTTTGAGTTTGTGGTGTGTAATGTCTGAGACTGGGAGGCTCACACACCCATCATGGACTTGGTTGCCTCTTCTCAAGAGTAAAGAATAGGAAAGTCATTTATTTTTCCTTAAACATGGGGCTTGTGTCTAGCATTCTATTTGTCCAAGGAGGGGGATTGGATTTTCTGTCAAGTCTAAGATTGAATTCAGGTAACATGTAGTTTGGGGATCTGCATGCTATAGGACATACAATACAAATAAAGATTGAAAAGAATTTACTTTTGTTGTGAGACCATGGAGCTTCAACAAAATCTGTCGTTCATATGAACCCTACAAAAATAATTTTAGAAGAAGGTGGCCCCCTCAACTCTTACTCAGGCCCATCCTCTTCCTTCTCCTTTCTCCCCTCAAACTAACTGTGAGGCAAAGGTGATAAAAAAAGAAACAGATTTCAGGCCCTTCCCCTACCACCACAGTGCTAAAAAAAAATGGCAAGCACAGACACACAAACACATCATCAGTATCAAGCAAACACCAACTATGCTGGGGATGCTGAAAGCCCAACCTCAGCCGTCCCCCACCTCCCATCAGAGAGACCATAAGAGCTACATGTTGCCAGAGAGACGGTGAGGTTTGCCTGCCTGTTCAGCAGTATGGACTGCATCTGTGCAGGGAGGCAGGCGGAGGCCCTTGGGGAGGAGGACGTCCTTTGTGAGCAATACACTCTGCATCATTTGAAGTTTTGAGTGCTGATAGTACAAAGGCAATGTTTCTACATACTCTATCTTATACAGCTGCTGCATTAGCATAAATGGGATGCTTTTGATGAGGCTCGTTTAAGAGTGAAGTGTGTGCTTAGAGAGATGACTCCATTCTCTTTCCAACCACAGACTATCAACGGTTTAGTTGCAACCGACATGAAGAAACTGTTGCTCTCCCTCCTTAGAGAACTCCTTTCTTGCCCCAGCAAAGGACAAGATACATTTGAATATTGCCTGAACATTTAACCGCACCTTAAACCTAACATAGTTGAAACAAATTAGTGTAATAATTTAAATGACCAGAAGGCCCGTTTAAATTCAAGATTCAAAACAGCAGTTTGAAATGGCTTGTCCCGGAGCCTGCAAATTTGGCTCAGCAAGTAAAGGTGCTTGCCACCAAGCCTGGTGGCAGGAAGTCCATCTCCGGGATGCACGTGATGGAAGGAGAGAGCTTATTTCCACAAATCATCCTCTCTCCTCCACGTGCAAGCCCTGATGTGCACACTCATTTGCATGCACATATACACACGCACATGCTCAATAAATAAATGTAATAATTTTCTTTTAAAAAAAAAGAATGCTTTTCTCATCTAGCCTAAAATGTTACATGTGGGTAATTTGCATGTTAAATATTTTGGATTTTTATCTCTGATTACATGGGTGTATGTATGTTGTGGAGGAGGGTGGTATGTGTGTGCCTGTGAGTGCCAGTGCTGGTGCGCATGGATCCCAGAAGAGGGTATCAACCCCCTGGAGCTGGATTTACATGTGGCTGCGAGTCATTCAGCGTGTCTGCTAGGAATCGAACTCACGTCCTCTGGAAGAGTAGCACACAATCTTAACTGCTGAGCTGCCTCTCCAGCTCTGTTAGGAGAGATATTTTAATAAAATACATAATGGACCATGTTATTTCATGATATAAGGAACAGTTTTCTCTACGTGTTTTATAAGTGATCTTGTGGTGGTAGGTCAGATTATAAAATAAATAAAAATGTGAAAATGTTAAACACTTTTTACCAATATATTTAATGTCTAGTGTTATGTAACTTTATATTTCATTTTGCCAGTTACAAAACAT
This sequence comes from Acomys minous, assembly GCF_964271855.1. NCBI lineage: Eukaryota > Metazoa > Chordata > Mammalia > Rodentia > Muridae > Acomys > Acomys minous. The sequence continues at coordinate 29,486,240 of NC_140486.1, forward strand.
GTAGTGTTTGTACTCATTAGGATCTTTCATTGGTTTTTGCTTTTTAAATTTTCAGTCATTTGATAGGTTTGCATTAAAAATTTTGTTTTTAGACAGGGTTTCTCTGTGTAGCCTTGGCTGTCCTGGACTCGATTTGTAGACCAGGTTGGCCTTGAACTCACGGGGATCTGCCTGCCTCTGCCTACTGAGTATACTCTATTTATACTGCCGAATCTAGCACTTCCTATTTGAGTGTATTGTAATTCATACCGTTTTAATATTAGAAGCTCAGGTCTGGGGTGTAGCTCAGTGGTTAAATCCCTTCCCTAGCCTGTGTGAGCCTGTGTTTCAGGCCCCTAGAACTGCAGAAGGAGGGGAAAGTATAATATGCCCATTTAACAAAATGGTACTTGTCATATCTTATTTTATGGATAAACATCCCTTACTTTCTATTTATACTATTTATATAGAAAAAATGTCAAAGAAAATATATTACTGCTTATAAATATCTGAGAATTTAGAAAATGTCCTTGTTACATATTAAAACCCTTAAATAACTTTGTAAAAAAGAGATGACCTTACTATTTTTTTTCTTTAGATATTGACGAATGCTCCTTCCAAAATATTTGTGTCTTTGGAACGTGTAACAATTTGCCTGGGATGTTTCACTGTATCTGTGATGATGGTTATGAACTGGACAGGACGGGAGGAAACTGCACAGGTACTGACAGCCAGGATCAACTGTGTTCTCATTGCTTGGCTTAAGTATCCCATGCTAAATATGTAAACTCTTCAAAATGTTATTGAGTTATCTGTGCACGTTTCCAATAGAGAAAAGCACATTTTGATACATTTACTTTCTACTCTGGAATGTATTCATGTTTAGATAAACAACATTGTTTGACACAAATTAGCAGCTTTAATGTATGTATGTGAGCATATATAAAATTTTACGTATATATGGTGTTTTCTTATTTTTAACAAAATTCATTATAAGCAAACCTTGCAAGTGAGAAAGAGCACACACTAAAATGAACTAGAAGTAAAGTCCAGGCATCTCAGGGAAGTGCTGTGTAGGCGGATCAGCCGCGCTGAGCTGTGGACCAGCCGCGCTGAGCTGTGGAGTTTCTTGAAACTTTAATCTTTTTAAAAGCAGATAAATTTTCTTCCTCAGAATGGCAACATATAATTGTTGTTTATATATTAAGATATCAAATGGCATTCTTGAAAATATCATTTTCTATGTGCTCCAGGCCTTTCTGGTCTACATAGTGAGTTTCAGGTGAGCCAGGGCTATATAGTATAGTCCTGATGTCTCACTCTACACAAGAGCATGTACGTGCGCTTCCCCCCCCCCATATCTTTCTCCCTCTCCCCCCCTTCTCTCTCTCACACTCACACAGGGGTGTGGGGGAGAGATGTATACCACACACACACACACACACATATACACCACGCACACACACACAGAGACATATACACCATGTGCATACACACACACACACACACACACACACACACAGATGTATACACCATGCACACGTGCAGAGCCCATATATAAAATCTTCACCATTGGAGAACCTATTTCAGGTTTATTATGAATCTTTATTTTCATTTTGATGAGTCCTTCACAGTGATCTTTAATGACTTGCAGAAAGGATCCACTCAGTTCCTTGGAATAGCACTTTGTACATGAAAGTCCATATGTTAACATATGCCTCTTAAATGTTCATAGATATTGATGAATGTGCAGATCCCATAAACTGTGTCAATGGCCTATGTGTGAACACGCCTGGTCGCTACGAGTGTAACTGCCCCCCTGACTTTCAGCTGAACCCCACTGGTGTGGGTTGTGTTGGTAAGTGAAAGCTAAAAGAAATAAATAAAGTCATATAGACAGAGTTGTATATTTGAACCCTAGTGACAATGAACCCTATGAATTTGCTAGCATTCATTTAAAGAAAAATTGGCTTAAGAAACACTTTAGGTGATTCCAAGTTTATAATGCAAAGAAAAGTTTTGAGTGCAAAACCAAGAAAGGGTGCAGTAGATGCTTGAGTTATTCATGACTAAATCCTTACTAAAATAATGAATTTTTTCAGTATAGATAGACTTAACCTTCTGTAAACTCTATTTAAAATTACTTTAAAACATTAAAAAATCCATTGAATGCAAATATTAAAAGCCAATGATCTTCTCAAGGATATATGAACCATAATTTTCTGTCCTGGTTTTATATGCCAAAGATATTATCACTCTGACTTTCATAGGTGTATGTAAGACTTCCATTGAAGTATTATTTGTGGGGACACAGACTTAGGAACCAATTTAGTAAACTGTACATATTTTTTTAAATGCACTTTGAGCTCTCGGGAAGCTGAGGCAGGAGGATGGTCTAGCCTGTGCTGCAGAGTAAATCCTCGTCTCCAAACAGTAGCAAGAATCATAAGCCCTCGGACACCATGGAACTCATGCAGTTTGTCCACAAAGCAAGTGTGAAAAGACACCCTCAGCTACATGACAGCAGTGTCCTTTATTTACATTTCAAGTGAGCACATTAATACTATTTTATGAGAACATGTGCAAGAGCTACTAGCAGGGCATCTGAAAAACAGGAATGGTGACTAAAGCTAAAAGATGGGAAAGAGAAAAGAAGAGATACTGAATGAATTCAAACCTAACAGGGGAGGGACCATGAGTTAACTCAGTTCTGTGTACCCAAGACTTGGCAGCAGAACCAAGCGAAAATAGCGTAGTATAATGAGAGGCAGCCAGATGGTTGTGCTGTGTGCAGCCAGAAGTGAAAGGTACTTCGTGAACCCATAAAGGCTTTCAAAATTCTCTGGTTGGGATGACACCTCTTGGGGGTGGCCTGGCCTAGAGCAGTTCTGAAGAATCACTTTGGCTACAAAGGCAAAAAACAGTCCGGACTTGGGCCAGGGATGAAAGCTGAGATCTGAGTTAGTAAACCATTGTAATAGTGAGGGTAAAAAATAAAAATAAAAATAAAGATGCTGATATCTGGGATTCAGGCTTAAGGGTACAAAGCATCGGTGAGGTCAGTGGCCAGGTCCAATTTTGAAGATAAAAAGTTATCAAGCCTTATTATTACTGGTGTGAAAAGGGTATGGAAGTAGAGGATCAGAAATGGCGGCGAGGCTGGACAGCTGAAAGAGACGGAAACTTCCACAGATTGAAACCCCCCAGGACTGAGGGAGATGGAGCCGTAGAACAGCACAGTATGTGGAGCAATGAGTATCCATCTTAACTGATAGAAAGCATAACTTGAAAATAACTAATAATGCTTAAGAAAGAAATACGCAGAAAGGTTTAGAACTCAGAAGAAAGGTCAGAGAGATCACTCAGGAGTAAAAGAAAAAAGTAGGATGTGAAGCCCTGGTTCACGATGGCAACTGTAAAGACAGGACAGGCTTTGGAGCAGCAGATTCTCTCACCATCGAGATCAAGTTTGACAGGCTTTAGACAGTCTGCAGATGCTGCAGTGAAGATGGAGATAAAACCATCGGAGGATGCAGGTGAAAGCAGAGCGGAACGACGTCATTAGCCTGCTGCAGGCTCAGTTGAGTTATGCTAGGTACAGCTCCACCTCTTCACAAACTCATGATCCAGATGAGTTACGCCCCATTCTCTCATAGTCACATTACTTGAAATGTCCAGCGCATCCCCAAATAAGTGCCCTACTGTCTCGTTTAGTCTATGAGTATACGGAAAACGGTCTGCGGTTTCTAGTGACTGCAGCCTGTCGTCACGTCTTAAGGTTGACTCCATCTTCAAAGTTTAAAAGCGAAATATTGTATTGGGCTAGGAATTGGGATGTATGTCCTATGTCGGTGTGCACAGCCTTGAACTTCGACCTTTAAATGCCTTCCTGAGTACTTCCTCCCATATCGGGGACCTCTTTAAGCTCTTCTGTCGCTCTGCAGACAACCGTGTGGGCAACTGCTACCTGAAGTTTGGTCCTCGAGGGGACGGGAGTCTGTCCTGCAACACAGAGGTCGGGGTAGGCGTCAGCCGCTCCTCCTGCTGCTGCTCCCTGGGGAAGGCCTGGGGAAACCCCTGTGAGACGTGCCCCCCTGTCAATAGCAGTAAGTATGGAGCGGAAGAGGAGGGAAGCACTCCTGTTCCGGGGATCTAGAAACAAGTTGCTATAGTATTCCTGCACTGCGGGCAGTGGGAGGGGTGGCTTTGGACGGCTGTCAAGGATGATGCTCAGCTCCGCCAAGAGCGTTTTATAGAAAAGGAATTTCAGTTTTTTCCTCCTATTTTTTTTCCATTATGTTTCTCTAAAATAAAATCATCATAACCACAATCCAATTTAAATGGTCATAATATCAATTCTTCATGGTATCATGGGCGAAGGCCATTCTTAGTTCCTCTTGGAGGTTGTTAGTTCAGGTTCATAGAGTGTGCCCTGGAGTCAGTCACAGAGCACTTTAAAGGGAAATGTGTGTTCTGATGTGCACCAAACCTAGACCTTTGTACCATAGGCTCCTGGCGTTTTGTTTTGTTTTTTATTTACTCACCAAAATATTTGTGATATTAATTATCTAAAAGCAAGTGTTTTCTTTAAAAACAAAAACAAAAAAACAAATGAATTTTGTTATCCCACTGCGTGACATTGGCAAAGTAATGATATTTCGGGGTAAAATGTGATATACATTACTGAAATACATTTGAAAGGACACAAAGAAAAATACTGACATCCCCTGAGGGTGTATGAGTTGAGTTTGGCAGTTGCCAAACCTTTGCTGATTGTCCCAACCGCTGGGATCCGGCACTCAAAGCTCTTGTTTTCCGTTGCTTTGTAGCTGAATACTATACCCTTTGTCCTGGAGGTGAGGGCTTTAGACCCAACGCCATCACAATCATCCTGGAAGGTAAGCTCACAGCCAACCCCATCATAATCATCCTGGAAGGCAAGCTCATGGCCGCTTGTCACATAGGGAAGCCATGGCAAAAGTCAGTGTGAAGCAGTGCCGGCCTCACAGGTAGGCGGTCTGCCCCACACGTGTTAAGCAACGGTTTTCCCAAGAAGTAGCCATCCGTTAGCAGCATCTGGTGTTCTGTTGTTATGCTGAGAACCCCTTGTTATGTTGTCCCCAGCAAATTACCCACAGCTTGCTCCCATTACTTTCCTCAGAAAACAGCAGTTCTGCAACAAAGGCAAGAAAATCAGTCAGAATGAACCCAGCACCTAAGGGCATTCCTTTAGGTGCACAGATGTCTGTGGTCCATATAAGATGTCACGTTTGAAAACTGCAGGATTGCCTCGTGGGTCCTGATATTTACTGTTAATGGGCTGCCTCTTCTTGCAGACATCGATGAGTGTCAGGAGTTACCAGGGCTCTGCCAGGGCGGAAACTGCATCAACACTTTTGGGAGTTTCCAGTGTGAGTGCCCACAGGGTTACTACCTCAGCGAGGAGACCCGCATCTGTGAAGGTGAGGGAAGCTGGGGCTGTTCCCAGCACAGTGGCCCTCCTCTTGTGGCCTTCACCCTACAGTGGGAGACTGCTGAGACTACTGGTAGCTTTTTTTTTTCTTTTCGTAGCTGTGCTGTTCCTTTGTATAGAGATAAATGCAATTTGCAGTTCGTTTGCAATGACTTACTGAATTTTTTCTGAGCAAGATGATTGGTGGAATATAAATTAAAAATGGAATTATGATATGAAAGTTAGTTGCAATTGAACATTGACAGTAATTTTATGTAGGAACAGGTAGACTTTGATGTGTCTGTTAGTTAATATTGGTCAATAATTTCTAGATGTTGGCTATAACATAAAGAAGTGGAAATGTGCAGATTCTTCCTTTCCCTGGGTCACCCGGCAGCTATAATTTTATTTTTAGGGCATCATCATTGCTTCTAGTTCTGGCTGGCAGTGTAACTTCCGGGTTTGTGTGGGATGGGGGGCTGTTTCCAAAGCTGAACATTAAGAATAAAAACATATTACTTCTGTTACAGCCATTAGCTTTGAACTTGTCAGCCAGATGCATCTTAAAAGAACTGTGATTTAATAAGGAAAGCTACTGGCAGCTACCCTGCACTGAGAACCCGTGAGGGGCTTCTAATGTGAAAGGAGGATCTCATAGCCTGCACTCAGTTTAAAGTTACTGTTAAAATTTAATTCAAATGGCATAGGAAAAAAAAAAAGGAACAGACTTCAAAGAAATTCCTCTTGGAGGATGTAAATGTCCACAAATGTATATAGACATGAGGCAAATTGGTTTTTGCCATTTAGTCTATTTTTATAAATCATAGTTTTTTGGGATCTGAGCGCTTTTTATCTTTTTTTTTTAAAGAAATATGTTAATGTGGCATGTAAATGTAAACACATCATTTGAGAGTGTTTTTTATTTCTGAATCATATAAGCATAGCACTAGGAGGTCATGTGTGCTCTGTTCAGTAAGCTACGCTGTGTAAACTCACAGGACAGACTTAACTCATTGACATCCTTGCCTGTTCTAGATATCGACGAATGTTTTGCCCATCCTGGTGTGTGTGGACCCGGGACCTGCTACAACACCCTGGGGAATTACACTTGCATTTGCCCACCAGAGTACATGCAAGTCAACGGAGGGCACAACTGCATGGGTCAGTAGCGATCACTGAGATTAGCTACTGGACTCAAGGCTGCTGGCTTTGTGCCTGTGGCACTTATGTTCTCAGGATCACTGTTCAGGAAATTTGGAAACCAAATCTTTATAAACGAGGAAGTATTTCAGAATCCTATGAACTGCTGTTCTAGCTCGAGCCTTTCTTAGCTTCCACCACATACCTATATCTTCCGTAATCCTGAGGTTTAAGAAAAAAATATTAAGCATTGGAGTTAAAGATCTTAGGTAATGTTGACTCTCTGTGTATGTAAAATGCATTTGTATAGATAAGAGGACATTTGAATTTCAATACTTCTTTCCTCACTTAAATTAGCTAATGGACGTTTTCCAATTAGATCAATATTTTAGTAGAGATATAAATACATGAAAAAAAAGTTTATCATCTCTGAAAAGTTATCCACAAAATACTTTGCCTAAAAGCAGGACATGCCCTTCTGAAAATGAGAATATCAAATGTTTCCCAGAGCGCTATCTCTCAGGAGATCTGGCTGCAAACGAGTTGGTTAGCCGCTGCTCCCTGCTCTCACTGCCTCGCTGACCATTTTCTCTCCATGTAGACATGAGGAAAAGCTTCTGCTACCGAAGCTATAATGGGACGACCTGCGAAAACGAGTTACCTTTTAACGTGACAAAAAGGATGTGCTGCTGCACATACAATGTTGGCAAAGCCTGGAATAAACCTTGTGAGCCGTGCCCAACACCAGGAACAGGTAAGCACCACGCCGCATGCTGTGCTGATTGTGACACACACAGTAACAGTCAGTGTGTTTGGTTGCCAGAGATGCTCAGTTCCTTAGATATCCAAAAGCATCCTGTGGCTCGGTTTCCCAAATGACATGACCCACTTTGGGAGCCAAAACCTAACTCCTGAGACAAATGTTGCATAAGCTCCAAATCTTGAAAAGAAGCACCATTGCTGGAGTTTATAGCTTTGGTCCATTTACAATCGTCATCAAATAATACTGGCCAGTTATTTAGTTATTTATTCATCAAATGAATTTACTGAGAAACTACTATATAGCTGGGAATGGTGGCACACACCTTTAATCCCTGCACTCGGGAGGCAGAGGCAGGCAGATTGCTGTGAGTTTGAGGCCAGCCTGGTCTATAACACGAGTCTAGGACAGCCAAGGCTACACAGAGAAACCCTGTCTCAAAAAAACAAAAAAAGAAAAAGAGAAAAAAGAAACTACTGTCATTATGTTTGATATATTTTAGTACCAAGTAACTTGAAAGTTAGAAACTTCAATAATAGTTTAAATTAAATCTTAAAAAATATGTAGTAAAAAAGTATTTGATGAAGAAGCTTTGCTTGAAAAATATGTTTTAAAAGGTATTTGATTAGAAAAACTGCATAAAATGGCCCGTTAATTATGTTTCCTGTGCGCCTTATCCCACAACACAAAAGGAACTTTTACATGACAATGTGTCTTTAAATTGCTTTAATATTGTATGTGTTTTCCTTTATGTATTTCTTTGTGCCTGGTACCTGCAGAGACCAGAAGTGAGCCTTGAATCTCCGAGAACAGGAGTTAGAGCCGGTTGTGATCTGCCATGTGGGTGCTGGGAATGGAACCCAGAAGAGTAGACAGTGTTCTTAACCACTGAGTCATGTCTCCAGCCTGGCCTAGGAGGATTTTTCACTAGCACAATTCCACTGAAAGAAAAAAAAAAAGAGAGAGAGAAACATCACAGAGACAAGAATAGCAACCACCTGCCTATCACTCTTTGTCTAGACTTTATGTGGCTTAGAGGATGATAATTTTTCATACCTACAGACACTGAAAGTTGAAGGAGCTGATAGGACAGATGAGAAGCCGATGCTGTGTTGTTACCAAACATTGACACGGCGGGCACTCAGACACTTCACTTACAGGAGTGCTAAAATGAACTCAAGGGGAGAGGCGCGGACAAAGTGGTGACTCAAATTCAGCAACATGGTACTTTTTCCATCACTGTGACAAAATACCTGGGAGACCCATCCCAGGGACCACAGATTTATATTGGCTCATGGTTCCCGTCATAGCAGGGAAAGCCGAGCAGAGCAGTTAGGTCCAGGGGAGCAGAAGCTTAAGGCGGCTGCTGACTCACAGGGTTTAGCCCAGGAGGCAGAGGATGAAGGCAGGAACCAGAAGCAGGTGTGACCCCCTAATGACACCCACCCCTTGACTGACTTCCACCAGGCATTCCCAACCGCTGAATGCTCTACAGCCTTAAAATAGCAGCCTTGGTATAAAAATAGAGGCCAAATGTTGAACAGGTGAGCCAGGCGGGGTCACCTGAGGTCCACATCATGGCAGCTTCCAAACGGGTGTGCTTAGCCTTCCCCTACCTGCTGTTCCGTAAGCTGAAGACATTCTCACAAGTCTCAGTTAGAAAGCTCCATAAGTCAAGATCCTAGCTTACTGGTTTGGGAAAATAAATGTCATTTTCTTTGTGAAAGGAAATAAAGGGCTTAGATTTGGGAGTTGGATCTGCATGTACATAAAAGCCCTGTCACTTGTGTGATCCAAGAAGAGGATTTACCATTTATGATGACTCCTTCTCTGGAAAATGGGATAATTAACAGTGGCAAGGGCTATTCCGTGTGGGTACCATGATGTTTAAGGAGCTGCGATAGATAAACAGATGATACATACATACATACATACATATATACACACACACACATACATACAAAGATAGATTGATAGAAAGATGATGGATAAATAGCTACATAGATAGATGGCTACATAGATAGTTACATAGATACTTACCTGGAAGTGGCCAGGCTATTAGAAACCATTGAATTAAACAACTCTGTATTTATTGATAGAAAAAAACTACAAAATCCTTACACTGTTGGAATTTAGAGTCCCATTCCATAGATGTTTTTAACACTGCAGTCCTAGGAGTTATGTATACTTGTGTCATAACAGACATCTAAAACATATTGCCCCAATCAATCAGTGTTCCTTTACTTTTCTGCAGATTTGGTGAGTTATAGGTAAGAATAGCCCTTATAGTCCCCACTTTATCTAATGATGAATCGTTCCTTTTATTTCTCAAAATTCCATCTCAACAGGTAGGCTCATTTTAAAAAAAAAAAAAAGACAAAAAGACAAAAATCTCACCTCATCCATGGGTCATCTCTGGCCTTTGCCTCCACTGTAAAACCTTTTCTACACATCAGTGCCTTGTGCAATAACAGCCTCTTTGTGTATTTCTATTATGCTTTTAAATTTTTTAGGGGTGTGTGTGTGTGTGTGTGTATGTGTGTGTGTGTGCGCACATGTGTGTATGTTGTGAGTGCGTGTGCATGTACGTGTGTGTAGGTGTGTGTGTTTGTGTGTATGTGTGCATGTGTGTGTGTGTGTGTGTGTGTGTGTGTGTGTGTGTGTGTGTGTAGGTCTGAGGAGGACAACTTTGTGCAGTGGGTTCCAGGGGCCCCACCTCAGGTTATCAAGCTTAATCAACAAGAGCTTCTACTCCCGAGCCATCTAAGTGGCTTGAATTAGACCATTATTGAAGCTCTTTGTATTATAAGGGAAAAAAACAATTTAATTGCCAAATACGTTTTCTCCTTTTAAATATTTTGCTTACCTCCTGCTGTCAGATCAATAAAAGTTAATAGCAGAAATGACAGTGGTAGAGAGTGCCTAGATGGCCCCTTGGCAGAAACAGACATTGTTATCAAATGCATATGATTACAACCTAAAAGACTGATCGGTTGTGAATTATAAAACAATGCCCTTGGTGAAAATAATGGTGTAAAAGATATTTTCAATGTGTCTAACAATGTTAAGAGCTCCTGCCTTTGTTTCTGTTCTGCAGCTGACTTTAAAACTATATGTGGAAATATTCCTGGATTCACCTTTGACATCCACACAGGAAAGGCTGTTGGTGAGTTTGTTCCCCTTATATTTGTGAATGCACATATACATGTGTAAACATATGCATACATGTCATATTTTGTACATGCGTCCCAATATAACCACAAAAATGTAACAATCTGGACTCTAGGCTAATGTGATTAGTTGCCTGACCAAAGAAACCACGCTTATAGAGGTCACCTAAGTGTTAAAAATGGTATTATATCCGTTAGCATAGCCTAGCAATTAAATTATGATAATTACTTGACACTCTCAAAATTCCATGCATACCATGAAAAATTTGAGTTTCCCTCGTCATGCATGTTGTCTTACATTTTGTGTATGTCGGGGTGATGTACCTCATGAATATATGTGTGAGTACCTATGTACAGGTGTGCCAGTATTTGCAAAGGCCAGAGGCTGACATCTGACATCTTCTCTCAACCCTCTCCACACTATTTTCTGAGACAGGGTCTCTCACTGAAACTAAAGGTTCCTTTACCGCTAGGCAGGCTGGCCAGGCACTCCAAGGATGCCCGTGTCTGATCCTCCCCTCTCAGCCCTGGCGTTACAGACGCATACCACTCTTTCCAGCCTCTATGTGGGTGCTGGGGATCCGAACCCTCGTCCGCATGCTTCCACGGGTTCACTTACCCACCACAGGACCTATTTAACCTTTTCAAAAGTCCATCTTTAGCCTCCAGTATATTTTTATATCAGTTCCCTTCCTTTGGTCTCATTATGAATTTACAGAACTCCTTTTCAGATAAATTACTTCCTTCTGAATGGACTCCCAGTTGCTAGCTCTATTTCCCCCATCGCAGTTTAAGCAATATAATTTTAAGTCCCTATGAGGCAACATGCTAGAGCCTGTGCATAACAAAATACATCGACTTAGGGAAATGTAACTTTATCAGATGAATGGCAGCTGTTCGGGTGACTTGACATAACTTGTGGTTAGGGCTTGATTCCTTATGGGGGAGGGGCGTCCCTTGCCTTATTGCCACTTAAGATCTGCTGTGTTTTACCAACCGCCTTCATTTTCCCAAAGCTCTTTAGAGAAGCTAACTGCCCTGTGGTCGCTAGTTCTTCAGAAGCCGCAAGACTGTTTATGCCAGGTTGCAGTTGACTTGAACAGAGTGTATATTTTCATTTCAGGCTACCCATAGCATCATTTTAAGGTACGATGGTATGTATGCGGTTTATCAGAACCACGTACATCTTACCAAATCCATTCAATTTCAGACATTGACGAATGTAAAGAGATTCCAGGCATTTGTGCAAACGGTGTGTGCATTAACCAGATCGGCAGTTTCCGCTGTGAATGCCCGACAGGCTTCAGTTACAATGACCTGCTCTTGGTCTGTGAAGGTAATCTTAGAAATACATGCCCAGCCTCCAAAGACTTTGCCATTCGTAAGTGGCTTCTAGGCGGCCTTCCGGTTCTGTGTCGTCTCTTCTGTAGTATTTTAAGAGTTGAGCATGGAAGTTGGGGAAGTGAGTGGGACCCTAAAGCAACAGTGGAAGACTGTTTACCTGGACCCATTGCTCTTGCAGACATCGACGAATGCAGCAACGGCGACAACCTGTGCCAGCGCAATGCAGACTGCATCAACAGCCCTGGCAGCTACCGCTGCGAGTGTGCGGCTGGCTTCAAACTCTCTCCCAATGGGGCCTGTGTAGGTAAGCAAGAGGCCGGCGATCACCAACCACAGCAATCTGTGGGTTCCCTGTGCTCGGAGGGCTCCCTTGCTTTCTCCCCACAAAAATGTTTTAAGGATGATTTTAGAAAGATTGTCTAACTCAATCTATTCATCATGCCAAAACGCTCCCACCGTAGCTTTCAGATTACTTTGTTGGGAGGAGAGGTTGCTTTGGTGAGTTTCTCTGGTATAAAATAGAACCCTTGAGGTCCTAGTCAACCTACAAAAATGGCATGACTGAAAAGAGGGGCTTGGGTACTTGAAAGGCTTGCTTATTTTGATTGAGCTATTGTTCTGGTTCGTTCTCAGCCTGCCTATCATAATTAATAACAGGTTAGAGGAACACGTCTGTGAAAAACGAAGGAACCTTAATAAAAATCAGATATGTATAACATGTGTCCCTCTCCCCCCCCCCCCTTTTTTTTGTGTTTGTTTTAGATCGCAACGAATGTTTGGAAATTCCTAATGTTTGCAGTCATGGCCTGTGCGTTGATTTGCAAGGAAGTTACCAGTGCATCTGCAACAATGGCTTCAAGGCTTCTCAAGATCAGACCATGTGCATGGGTAAGAAGGGGGGTGATCTGAGGCTGGGGCTTAGGAACAGGCGATGGTGCCACCACAGGACCTCAGCAGCTACCACTTCTCTGCCTTGCTAAGCGGGTTAAGGCGTTGATGTAAGATTTGCAATCGGGGACAAACCATCCATCGTAGGCTCTTCAGCCCAGTGATTGTCAACGTTTTGTACCGGAGGTTCACTGGCATGGTGTTTATTTGCATACACTCAGGCTAGGTGGAACTTACCACGCAACGTGAATTTGGGAGTGCAAAGGAGTAATAAGGGTGACAATATTAACATAAAGACTGTGCAAATACACATCCTTTTAATTATAAACGATAGTTTAGGATTAAGCATCATCATTTGAGCTTTAGCTCTTAAAGTGATTGCAGAAATGAACATAGCCAGAGTCTTTAAAAATCCCCAGTAGCCAACATAACAGCTAGTTAATGGATGAGAGTCCGGTTTATGTGTTTCCAGAGGCAGATGGGCAAGGTCCCTGAAGCGGGGACTACATAGAATGCCTTAACTCTGATGTCAGACAGAACTCTGTTCCCCCCACACCACACTATCCCCAAGTTCCTCTGTATGCTTCCTATTTGAAAGAGGAAAATCAGATTTAAAATATGTGGTCACTTGTATGTAGCACATTCTCCGTGTGGGAGAGCCAGGGCTGTACACCCACTCTTTGGGGGTTCTAGGTTCTCGGTAGGTGCACTTTAAAATCAGGTTTCAGTAGTGGGGAGTCGTTTCCTTCATGGAATATCTGTGCAATGAGGCGCCTGTGCAGAAAGTCTCGGTCCACTCACTGCATACTGAGTGCACCTTTCCGCCACCGCCCACCCCCAGAGCGACAGAGGAAAATCTCTTAATTGGTGTTATGCAAAAGGTATCCCAGGCTAGTTGGTGCTTATGCAAAGGGTATCCCAGGCTAATTGGTGCTTATTCGAAGGGAATCCCAGGCTAATTGGTGCTTATGCAAAGGGTATCCCAGGCTAATTGGTGCTTACGCAAAGGGTATCCCAGGCTAATTGGTGCTTATGCAAAGGGTATCCCAGGCTCTGGTCCCGTGTGCATGGACGTTGTGAAAATGCTTGCTTACAGGTGACACTGGGGGATGGGAGGTTTCTCCTTCTATACTCTCTCAGAGAGTGTAATCTGACACACACACACACACACACACACACACACACACACACAAATCTGTGATACATATGACTTAGAAATACACATGGGAAGAATCTGTCCCTATGCTAGCAGTCCTCCCATGAGAAAAGTCAATCAGAGCCTCAGACCTCCAGACACAGCTCTCCTCCTAAGGACCTGTGTGTGTCCCTTGTATGGTGGCTGTGTGGGCCTTGAAGGCACTCTAGCTAGCCCAAGCATGAGAAACATGGCTCTGCCAGGCCTTGCCCCTTCCCCCACTCTACCCCCCCTCACCTCCCCCTGCCTTACTAAAAACCCTTAGATTACATTAGCTAAAGCCGGCCACCAAGGTCTATTCCCTTATTTGGCCACTTCCTCTTCCTGAGGCTGACCACCAAGGTCCAGCTGTCAAAGTATTCAAGTCCAGCAATCAGAAGCCTCCTTTTGGCTGCCCTAACTCACATGCCTAACCAAGCAACCCAACTCATCCTAACACAGGGTTTCCCCTTTTACCTTTATAAACTGTTGTTTGCCTGTGGGCCATATCTGTCTTCTCTCTATCCAGAGGCAGTCCTCCAGGATAAATACCCCTTTTCCCCTCTCTCTCATTCCCTTCCCCTTCTCCCTCACCTACCATCTTCTGTCTTTGTCTCTTATTCCCTGCCCTTTGTCCCTCCGGGGCAAACACATCTCCTTTCTGCTGAGAACTTGGTCTTGGCGGGGTCCTGAGCTGATACCAATGCTGTCTCCTGTCATGGATAACATTGCCAACTATTCTCAGCAGGATTTTTGGAAAGCTTATGACTAAATTCTATAACTCCTATTTGGTTTTCACTATCTCATTGAAGGGACTAAAGTTTTCCTTATGAAGTTAGCATATATAAATTCTTTAGCAAGTGTTAACAATGCTTTGAAATTTGATAAGCAAACCAGTTCATTGCAGCATCTCTGGCAGCGACCTTTCTACTCATTGTTTCCGAGACTTGTATATACCAGGCAGTAATCAAGCTGTTTTTCTCTTTTGTATTTATGATTCGTCCCCCTTTTTTACATTCTTATTTTTATCAATAAGTAAATAAATAAATGGGTCCCTGGCACTTATCCTGAGGAGAATCTAAATGATGACGTAGTGAGTGAGAGCCAGAAAGTGTTACAGGCAAATAACTGGCTCTGGTTCAAAGTTGAGCTCTTCTTGGCAGATGTGGATGAGTGTGAGCGGCAGCCGTGTGGAAACGGGACTTGTAAGAACACCGTGGGATCCTACAATTGTCTGTGCTACCCTGGCTTCGAGCTCACTCACAACAACGATTGCCTGGGTAAGTCTTTGTCTCCATCTGTCCTTGGCTCTCTTTTACCCCAACGGAATGTACTGGAATAAAAATAAAGAACGCAGGTGACTTTTGTTATCAAACTTGCAAACGTGCCAGAAGATAGGCCAAGCCACTGAGCACTCTCCAGTCACCTTTGGACGTTTGTTGCCCTCAGTAATCTCAAGGCCAGGTGCTGTTTCCAGCCCTTCCTCACAAGCCCAGTCCGTCAGGATGAAAGGTCCTTGAGACGCTTGTAAATGGGTCAAGACTGCTTTATAGCTTTAGGCTCTCTGTCTCCTCTTGGTAAAACAGAGAAAGTCTGTTATTCCCATGTTACCACATATATGTTATATGAGTTCATATAACACGAGTGTCCGTGGCTTCAAGTTTTCTTGTCCATCAGTTTCAAAAGCCTGCATGCCTTTCCCCACAAAAATATGATGCGCGGTGAACATGTTTTGAGAGGGGACCCACAAACCACACCTGTGCTCAGTATAAGATTTCAGTTTTGCCTCACACTGTGTTACTGATGGGGTGTGGGACTTAATGCTGGAGAAGGTACCCTGAGGGGGTGGAGTGAATATAAGACAGCCGGTCACACTGGTGTATTCCATTTGTCATTTGAATAGGATCCTTAAGTCCAGGTAAAGGATCTATAAATTATTCAGTCAAGTTACATTCCACAGTCTGCTCTCCTCTGTACAAAGCAATGGTGTTCCACTGTGGGAAAATGGGAAGTTTCACCTTCAACCTTCCCGCTTTACCTGTGATAGCTCACGCCCTTGAAAAATGAGGGCACCCTGTGTGTCCTTGTTAACGGCTCAGTCCTCACAACATGTGCCATCTTTCTTTTCTGTGATTAAAGTAGTATAGAGATTAGAGTAGTATGCAGATCAGTGTAGAGATTAAAGTTGTGCAAGTGTGTGCCAACAAGAGTGTTTTCAAGCTTGAGCTTGTGAAGCGCTGCTGTGCAGACGCGCCCTCTGACACGCTGACTCCTCCCTGCTTACAGACGTAGACGAGTGCAGCTCGTTTTTTGGCCAGGTGTGCAGAAACGGACGGTGCTTCAACGAAATCGGCTCCTTCAAGTGTCTGTGCAATGAGGGTTACGAACTTACTCCAGACGGCAAAAACTGTATCGGTAAGACACTGGACAGTTGCTCATCTCGATGGTGTTTTGTTCCCTGGGACAGCATGAGCCCCGCAGGCACACTTAGCTTATCCACATTTTATCATCAGATCACATGACCACCATGGCCTGTGTCGGGGGACATTTCAGTCTAAGGTATTAACCACCAGTTGGGAATGCGTCATCACAGGGGGACTTTTTAATCAGAGACTGTGCTTGAGGCTGTCTCAATAAAAGTACATGAAGAGACAAATCAAAAGAACTGATGGTCTTCCTCCCAATAACCAACCATGATACCGGAGGAGTGACAGGGTGACCCAGCAGATCAAGGGCCCGAGTGGAATCTGTGTTACTGTCATTGACAGTGGTCTTTCTCTCCACAGATACTAATGAGTGTGTTGCGCTTCCCGGCTCTTGTGCTCCTGGGACCTGTCAGAATTTGGAGGGATCCTTCAGGTGCATCTGTCCCCCCGGATATGAAGTGAAAAGCGAGAATTGCATTGGTGAGGCTCGAGTTCATTCTGAGGTCATGAGGTGTGCGGGAGAATCAGGCTTAGTCCAGGCTCTGTGGGGACCTCAAATCCTAGCCACCATGTGCACGCTGGCCTCAGGAGTTAAACGTGGCTGCCTGCGTCTGTTTTATTGAACCGTCAGAAATGGTTGAGTTGTAGAGTGTTGGCAGCTTTGGGGTGTGGCCTTGTTTTTATCAACAAAAATCTTACTGCTACTCAAAGGATTTTCATTATACTCTGTATCTATGTTCTAAATGTCGATAGAGACTATCCATTGAATGTTAAAATGTCTGCAATGTAATCTTTGTCTCACGATTTTAAAATGGCTATTAAAAGTATCTAGGCTCCTGAAAACTTGAAGCAGAAGAGGATTCTCTTGACATTTCCCTTTTTGGGAAGGCTTTACTTATATAAAAATAGAAAATATTAATCTCTTTGTCATAGTTGATATCCCCTAATGGAGCTGCCAGCACAGGAGAACACTGTTCAGCCTCAAAATGGGGTCTCAGAATGCCCGGTAGACACGATGAGGGCGACCTTCACACAGACCACTTTATTTCACTTTTTGTAAATTGTTGTTACAGCATGATTGTCATTCAACGCAGCAGCATTAACTGAGCCTTTGCTAGCACGATAGGATTGCACACCATATGATTGTCTCTTGAGGTTTTTATTGCATCACCCTTGGCGAGATTCTAAAGACAACTGGCTCTGCTGTTCATATGCAAGGCAGTTACAAAGTGAAAAGGGCCATTGGCTTCATAGTACTTAATTATATATCAGACCACGTGATTAGATATTATAGGTATCCTTAGTCATTCTGGATAGTATATATAGTTTATTATAAGATTGGATCTTATTTTGCTAGCCAAAGTAATAATAAACGTAGTCGAATCAACTTGGTAAAAAGTTTCTTGGAAGCTTAAGATTGTCTCTGCCATATTTTTATTTTGTTCTGGGTATATAGGAGAGGAATTTTTATTTGTGTATATGTATAAATAGATGAGTTTACAATGAAGTAACAAAGACGTTTTATAGTCCAGCAATTACTTTCTTTAAAACTAACAGTATTGACCACAGTACTACATGTGTATTTATGTGGGGGGAGGGGAAGGGGTGTGTGTGTGTGTGTGTGTGTGTGTGTGTGTGTGTGTGTGTGTGTGTGCAGAGGGTAATAATTGTGGCAGATTTGTATGTGTAGTGTACAAGTGGTGTGGTATGTATTTGGCCTACAGCGGGTGATATATTTGTATATGTGGTATGTGCGTATGCATTTAGTCTATTAAATAAGTATCCTCTTACACACACACACACACACACACACACACACACACACACACGACTGAAAATCAACGGGAAGGATTCCTTATTTTAAAGAATCATTCTGGGAGCTGAGGAATGATAGTCTCATGTCTGCCTGAGTCCTAGTCCCATTGACATAGATGATCGAGTACAGTCAGTGTGTGAGTAGGAGGGTACCCTTGGCGGCAGTGTGTGTGTGTGAGTAGGAGGGTACCCTTGGCGGCAGTGTGTGTGTGTGAGTAGGAGGGTACCCTTGGCGGCAGTGTCTGTGTGTGAGTAGGAGGGTACCCTTGGTGGCAGTGTCTGTGTGTGAGTAGGAGGGTACCCTTGGCAGCAGCGTGTGTGAGTAGGAGGGTACCCTTGGCAGCAGCGTGAAGAGCAGAAGAGAGAAAAGATGCACAAGCTGGTGAAGAGGTGTTCAGTAACTGGGTGGTAACCAAAGGTGTGTAGAAGGTACTGAGGAGTGGATTTCCAAAAGAGGCGTTTGGGAGGGGTTCCAGGGGTAGAGGCTGTTTTAGTACCAAGTCTGTGAGGTGTGTAAGTTGTCACGTCAGGGAAGCGGTGAAGTCTCACCTCTAGTGATCAAGTCTTAGGACCTGGAAGTGGTCATGGAAAGCTCTGGTATGTGGTTGGCTGAAATTGGATGTGACCTTTCACCTTTAAAGCAATAATTTCCTGTAAAAGAGTCAATTTTCTATGTACACCGTATCATCTCTAGTACCATTAATAAGCAACCTTTAATTAATGGCTGTTGCAGTCCAGGCAAGTAGATATCTTCAACTATGGGACAGAATATTGATTAACAAGCTCTCACTGCTCTGCAGATATAAATGAATGTGACGAAGACCCCAACATTTGCCTTTTTGGTTCCTGCACCAACACCCCCGGAGGCTTCCAGTGCATCTGTCCCCCTGGCTTCGTCTTGTCTGATAATGGGCGGAGATGCTTCGGTGAGCTGTGACTGACCCCTCTGTCATCATCTCTCCTCATCATGCTGGGGCTTTGTGATAACAAAATAGTGTCTGTTAGCAATACACTGTCTGCAGTTGCAACATGGTCTTTTCAAGAGTGTCTCAGATGGGCAGCTCTCAGAACACTCTGCTAACATTGTTAATGTGTGTTTCTAGGTTTTATGCTAAAAGAAAAATTGTTTCGGTTTGCCATTTTCATTTCGTTGCTGGCATGGGCTGTTATTTATCAGTACATGACTTGCCTCAGGCATAGTTTAATTTACTGAAAGTTAAGTTCACTGTTTTCATACAGCTTTAATGTGACAGTAAAACAGGGAGACTGTGGGAATCTTTTCCCAACTGTGGCTGATTTTACAAATCCCTAAACACACCATAAAAATATTTTAGATATAATAACATTTTATACGCAGATCAATTTAAACCAGCAAATGAAAGTGAGCCATGAAGAATGTTCAGGCCTGTCCCTTAACTACTGATCTAGCAGTGTGTCTTGCCCATGAGGAATGTTTGGTCAGAACCAGTTGTACCCATGTTGTCCCGCCTGTCTAAAGAACAGTGAGGAGCTGTGCTGTTTGCTTTCCTGACTAGATACTCGCCAGAGCTTCTGCTTCACCAACTTTGAAAATGGCAAGTGTTCTGTACCCAAAGCCTTCAACACCACCAAAGCAAAATGCTGCTGCAGCAAGATGCCCGGTGAGGGCTGGGGTGACCCGTGTGAACTGTGCCCCAAAGATGATGAAGGTGAGAGTAACAGCAGAGAGAACGTTGTGCTGTGACTATGTGGAGGGTGAAATTATACCTTCGTATAGAACTCTATCAGTTGTCCGGGGAAGCAGCTACTTGGCAAGACCTCCTCCAGC
The DNA here is from genome assembly GCF_964271855.1 of Acomys minous. Classification (NCBI taxonomy): domain Eukaryota; kingdom Metazoa; phylum Chordata; class Mammalia; order Rodentia; family Muridae; genus Acomys; species Acomys minous. The sequence continues at coordinate 29,506,195 of NC_140486.1, forward strand.
ATTTACTGCATCCAGCATGTGTACACCAAGACTGCCCACTTACTTTTCCTTCCAAAGAGTTAGTATCACTTGCTTTTTGAACACTGGACTGCAGAGGTAGGGGCAGAAGATGCAAGAAGAGAGTGGAAATTAAACTCCACATTGCTTTACGAGTCCCAAGTTGGCAGTGCTAAACTTGGCAACAGAACACAGACCTAACACCTGCAAGGCTGGACTTCAAACCATACCATCAAATAGAAATAATTAAAATCTTATGTCAGTACAATTTCGTGGTCTGTGGTTCTAAAAATATTACATAAAATTCTGAGAAATGTAATCAACATGGTGGCCCAACAGCTTCCCAAGCATCCATCCGCACCAGGGAACCGTAGGGCAATTCCCAGCAAGATCAACCTGGGGAGAGTCACTAGAATAAAAATAGTTTCTGTGTATAAAGGACATGGAAGTTTTGGGATTTCTTAGTGTTAGACAGACAGACCTAGAGTCCCCAGATTGATGGTACCCTGCCCAGTAGTAGCTCAGACAGTCTTCCCTGAGTACGTCCTGGGTTGGTTTAAAGAAAACCATGGCCAGGTACAGTGGTATGCACCCCAGCACTCAGGAAGCAGAAAGCAGGCCCATCTCTGTGAGTGCAAGGCCAGCCAGGTCTACAGAACACATTCCAGGCTCTGTTTCAAAACAACATGCCAGAAAAAAGAAAAAGAACTCTTGTTAAAAGTGGGTTTGTATAGAGTTAACTGGTTCTAAAATGAAGCTATTTAGTAATGGAGAATCTGTTTCTCTGTAGTTGCATTCCAGGATCTGTGTCCGTATGGCCATGGGACAGTCCCTAGTCTGCATGATACACGGGAAGGTAGGCTTTGACGCATTTTACTCCTGCTGTCACATCTTATACAAACAGATGAAATTTTCATTTATTTTATAAATCATGCTAGTTTTAGTATAGTCTTATAATTAAAGGATCTATGTAATAGTTTATGAACTATATATATATTGTATGTATCATATGACTATACTGACACGTTAAATATATGTTCTTCTGACAAAAGAAATATGTATGTTCCATTCATGTCAGATGTGTGTTTGGTAAATGTCAATATATTAGCACATCTATTTGCATGAGGAAGCTCACGGGCAGTTTTATGCCGTAGATGTCAACGAGTGCCTCGAGAGCCCAGGCATTTGCTCAAATGGTCAATGTATCAACACTGACGGGTCTTTCCGATGTGAGTGTCCAATGGGCTACAACCTGGATTACACTGGAGTCCGGTGTGTAGGTGGGTATTGGCTCTGTTTTATGCAATTTAATGTTTTGTTTTACTCTCCTATTGGTCCAGAGACCCCTCAGGTAGCCTTGGTGGAGGTGGTGAGATTTAGGAAACTAAGATGAGCTAATAACAAAATCCTCACTTCTATGTTTTCCCGTGCAACTCAGTTCTTATAAAGATGGAGTTTCCTACTGTCTGGCTTTAACCAAATATACAAACTCTGAGGCCTTGGGGTGTAATTCAATGATAGATAATATTTGCTTTGCATGCACAGGGCCTGGGTTTGTCCCCTCACGTTTAAAAACAAGCAAACATGGAGAATGAGTAGAAGTCCATTTTATTTTATGTCTTTGCACTCTTCTTCTTGAAGCCGATGTCTGCATACGGCCTCTGGATTTATGAGCAGTGCAGAAAGCATTACCAGCTGGGAGACAAATCCTTGCCCAGTGACCCTTCAGGTCCTCTGCACCGCATAAAGACTGGCCAATGCCAAGGGGATGGTGCTGGTCGGAGGTGGGCGGGACCACCATGCCCTTTGCAGATCCTTGAAATGTGTGTGGGACTCTGCACGCCTTTCCCCTTGTTTTTCAGACACTGATGAGTGTTCTATCGGCAATCCTTGTGGGAATGGCACATGCACCAATGTGATTGGAAGCTTTGAATGCAATTGCAACGAAGGCTTTGAGCCGGGGCCCATGATGAACTGTGAAGGCAAGTCATCGTGCCTTGCGAATTATCTGATATTCCTCTGGTATACAGAATGGGCTTTTGAAAGTTATTTCTGTCTTTAGTCACTGGGCTATTCTGCTATTTGTAGTCATCACGTGTACATTTTCCTACCCCATCAAGCAGTCTCAGTAGCTATTCTCTCCTGTCTCTTGACAGTACCTGGGTGGCTCAGGGCTGGCATCTGTTATTTTTTCCTTTCTTTAAGATTCAGTTACACTTTCTGCACTTTCGTGGAGTTTCAATATATTGGTTAATTTTTAATCTATACTTTGAAGATTGGGAACAATACATTCTGGACTCAGTTACATTACTTTGAAGGATGTTGACATGTTTTGTGTGGGCACAAAGGTAGACTGGCCGGGCCTGTGAAGGCTCAGGTTTCAGTTGGAACCTACAGGGCTGGCCTCTCTGCATTTTGTCCCACGTATGCGCAGTACGCTCAACAACCCAAGCTATGGACATCCAAAGGAAAAGCGTAGACCATTTCTCTTTTCTGGCGCTCCTTTCCAGAATTCCATTTACTCTTTAGCACCATGTTGACCTCAAGATTGTGTCCCCAAGGACAGGATATTAGGAAGTTTAGGTTTAGCCTTCAGGCTGCCACTGCCAAGATAACGTTCATCTGTAGGGTAGATCGTGAGAAAGAAGAAGGAAGGGAGGTCAACCAATAAGGTAATTAAGCTTAGTCCTTGCAAGTTCCCAGCACTGAGCTTTTACTTATCACTAAAACTCCAGGTAGCTTTTGTAATTCTTCCAGCATAGAGCTGTTAACTTTCTGAAGGACAACTTTGCCAGGTACCGTATTTTATAAACCAGAAATGAAAGTTCTATTAGCTTGTTGCTTTCTATCGGATCTGTAAGTAAACACATTAGTGTTTCATTTAAAAAAGTAATTACAAAGAACATAATATGATGAGTCTAATGCTCAGAACATGCCCACTTCTTCTATCAGATATCAATGAATGTGCCCAGAACCCACTGCTGTGTGCTTTCCGCTGCATGAACACTTTTGGATCCTATGAATGCACCTGCCCAGTTGGCTATGCCCTCAGGGAAGACCAAAAGATGTGTAAAGGTAAGGTCATGGGCAAGAGGAGAGCTGCAGCTTGACTTGCCCTGTTGGGATGTGTCATACCTCGCTCATTGTCTTCTGAGCACTTCTCACCCAGAGCTTTACAGATAGAAATGTGCCAGCTTTGCTGTCCATTCTGTCAGCTAGGTGACAAACAGGTCCTTTAAAAGTCTAGGGATGAGGTGGCTTGACTATCTCATTGCTGTCATATGCCCAGGCCCTTATTAAAGCAATGGTTATCTTGCCCTGAACTCATTGTAAGGACCAGTCCTGAAAGTGTTACCCATCTGGGCTAGAGCGAGCTATTTGGAAGACTGGGCATCTCCATCCTCTGTCACATCAGATGACAGTATGGCAAGGGTCAGAAGACCAGAAAATTGCTAACTAACGTATAGCTTGCTAAACAGAATGTGCTGGTTTTTTCTTTTGACACATAATTTAATAAATGTTTTGTAGATCTGGATGAATGTGCGGAAGGGCTACATGACTGTGAATCTAGAGGCATGATATGTAAGAACCTGATTGGCACTTTCATGTGCATCTGCCCCCCTGGCATGGCCCGCAGGCCGGATGGAGAGGGCTGCGTTGGTAAGTTCCGAGTATAGTCCTCTGTAGCAACACTCTTGCTCCGAGCCGGATCTAACACTGATCCCAGGATGAGCGCAATATAAGCCAGCTCTCTGCCAGGTGGTGCTAGGGATGTCGTTCATTGTCTCAGGGGCAGCACGCCAGTCTCTGTGTCATGCAGTGTGGCTCACGCTGCTGAGAAATGTGGCCTTTGGTTGTTTGTGAGCCTCTGTGGGTCTAAATCATCAAACTTAGATGTGTAGAAAATGTCCACGAAATACCTCTACTCGGGTAGCAAAGTGAAAGTTTGAGGTCAATGGTCTCGCTTTCGCATCCTTCCGTGAGTGAGCTAAGGAGCGGTTTAGCATCGTTATCACCTTTCCCTCATCACTTGACATGTTTGAGTTTCAGTGCATTCATTGTTAAAGGGATGAGGTAGAGCACATGCCAGTCTTGCTTCGTGCAAGCATGTGGCAACTACCACAGTCATTATCTGTGTCCCTTTTTTCTAAAGGGCTGTCACCTGAGCCACTTACTGTAGCCCACTGCACAGGCTTTCTCCTGCCTAAGAGCAGGGACAGTTTAACTGAGAAACCAGTGCTCCCTTACAAACCTTTACTGCCAAGGGAAACTTTTTAAAGAAACAATAATTATTAATAATTCTCTGTTTCTGGGGAAAAAATACCAAAATAAAGACTAAGATAAATGAGTCTATGCACAGTTGCCTGCTGCTCAAAGTTAGAACAGAGAGAGGCTGCAGATGGACACCAGGGATGCCTTCAGCGGGTGGAAATGTTATATAAGACTGCATTGTGGTGACAGTGGTGTGAGCCCTAACTGACCAAAAACCATTGAATTGTACACTTACCAATTTCATGGCATGCAAATTATACCTCTGTAAATCTCTTTTTTGAAAAAAAAATGAAGCTACCACAGGAAAGGAAATACAGGACATATAGCATTATGCTGTTTGTACTAACAAAAAAATAAGTGAATGAAACCAAAATATCCACTATAGATACATAGATAGAAACATAGTGGCATATTCATGCTAGAAAATATGTAGCTGTGAAAGTGATCATGGTAAATGTATGTGCGTACTGATACTGAAATATCTAAAACCTATGGAGTAAAGCCATATAAGATAAGGTGCCATTTTGTAGGCAATTGCAAGCAGCCATCACAATTTCTATAGGTCCATATGCAAGCAACTGAATGCATACATAGGAAATGTTTTACAAAGCGAAATCAGGATTCACAGCAGGAATTAACCACCAAGAGAGACACTTAAGTTAGAGGTTACTAATCTAGAGTGGTTTTGTCCTTATCCGAAAATTTTGATCTATGGCAAGAGTGAATTCCTAAGCACGTGTATAGCATAGCCCTTAAAAAAATGCAGCCCCCTCTTAAATGCTGCCTAATTTTCCTACATATTTGCCCTCTTCCTGTCCTTGCAACAAAATGCTTGTGATAATGTATGAAAAGAAGAGGTTGTTTTGGTTCGTATGTATAAATGTTGTAGTCTGTGACCAGTGGCATCGCGCTTTGAAGTTAATGCCCGGGCACTGTACCACAAGAGGAAAAGCAGCCATCCCAACAGCAAAAAAGCCAAAGAGAGGCTGGGCCTGGGGTCCCAGGGTCCCCTTAAGGGCCAAGTCTGCCCTAGCTCCTGAATGTTTCACCACTTCCCAGTGGTACCATCTGGTGGCCAACCTTTAGCACATCCGCCACCCTTAGGGGATGTTCAGTATGCACACTACAGTGTGGGGTGTCTTGTGACTTAGCAAACTCTATTTAATGAAAGTCAGGGCTGGGGGTTGTTTGTGTATTTGTTTGCTCGTTTATTTTTTTAAGTCCCACATTAGGAGTTTAGTTGCACAGCCACTGTTTCAAAGCCACTAGCTAATGCCTGTTAATTCAGGGAATTAACCCAGGCCCCCAAAGCAAAGCATATGTCCCTCAAAGGGAGCATAGGGCAAAATTCTAACTTGTGCGGAAAGGAGGAATAGCTACTGTGACTGTTGTACCTAAGACACTTTTTCATTTCCGAGTGTAAATTCTTAGTCTAATTTTTAGCTAACTAAAACACATGAAGTATTTTTTTGTTTCATTAACATGGAAATGTTCTGTTGTCTGTAACTAGCAGGCTTTCTCATTATAAAGCCAGAGTATTTGTCTGTTTCCTGGGGTAGACAGTAGGAAGAAGAAGCATCTCATTAGAGCTGGTGAAGATGAGCAAGGCAGCTCCAAGAAGGGAGTAATTCTTAGTCACTCGGTTTCTCTACAATATATAGTAAGAAATAGTCTGTATGACCCATGAAGGAGGGAAGCTATCTTTCCTAGTTCTAATACTTTATGACCCTGTGGTTGGGTAGCATTTTGTATCTGTACATTTTATTGTTAAGACGCACAATAAAAGATAGGAGCCCTGAGGCCAAGCACAGTAACTCAAGCTTGTGACACCAGCACTTGGGATCTTGGTTCAAAGCCAAGCATGGGCTATCTAGTAAGAAGTGGGTTTTAAAATGTGTCAGATCCTCAAACTTTTCATTATCAAACGCTGTGAGAAAGTCCCATTTGATGCGGGCAGCATGGTTGAACAATGAGAAAGTCCACACAAATAACAAAATATTTTTAAAAATTAAACATTTGTAAAATGTAGGATGGAAAATAAACTCATTTAAAAATTGAAAAATGTACATGTGTCACCTCAGAGTCCAAGAAAATGTATCAAAAGGTTGATTTTCATAAAATTGTATAACATGATAAGCTAAGGGCATTCTGTAGGTCATAGAACAATGCATGCGTGTGCACACACACACACACACACACACACACACACACACACACAAAACTGTCAAATTAATCAAAGGTGGAAGCTTGATCCTGCAATATATTATAATCAAATAATCATTTCTTGAATCACGAATCTCACGAATATCAAAATCTAGTAATTAGGAAAAATTAAACCAAGATCATTACATTTGATTAAAAAACGGTTTCATAAGCATCTGAGACTATAACCTAGGAGAAGGCAGCGTTTATTTTAAAAATGATTGAATAAAGGTACATCCTTCTCAACCTGGAAGAGCTCAGGCATGCCGTGGGAGGGGATGGTGCTGGGATGTCGTGAATTAAAGGCAAACTGGGCCACGGCAGACTGAAGGGTGTCTCCAGACATGGCGCAGGTGTGCTCCGTGGCGTGTTCGCCTTCAGACTTTGGCCAACTCTCTGTTTTCAGGAGTTTCATTAGAAGATCAGAGGCATGGTGGATGAGAGACGGAATGTTTTTTTTTTTTTTTTTTGCAGAGACCGGTCTAGACACGGAGATTTCTAGAGGAGGGGCCGAAAGGAGGGGGAACGAGGCGGTCACTAGAGAGCCTAAGGCTTAATGCACTTGCTTTCTGACTCAGACTATAGAGATCCTCTGACTCCGTATAATGCCCCAGGGACAGAAGGCATGACAGATTTATTGAAGATGTTCATGAGAGAAATATGTGAGCTGAAGCCATACATCATGCCTGCTTTACCCTGGTGACCTGCCAGGCTGCTTTTTCAACAAATAGCTAAACTGCAGAGAACTGTTCAAAGCCGAACAGTTTACACAAATATGCGAGCAGAGAAGAAGGGCTGATGGGAAGGGAGAGAAGAAATAAACTCAAGGCACTTGCAAGGGAAGAATGAATTAGAAAAACCACTTTAACAACCTGTGAGAAAGATCATTCCATTAAAAATCCAAATGGCTGAAAGGCTATTGAAATGTGGAAGAAAGGACAGTAGAACGATAATCTAGCAAAGCTCAGGAAAGAACGACACCTGTCACGGGAGTTAAAATCTCTTTGAAGTAATAGAAAGGGGATGAGGGGCTGGAGAGGCGGCTCAGGTGGTGACGGGGCAGTGCTTACTGCGAAAGCTTGAGAACCGGAGTCCAGCCCACAACTCCCGTGTGCAGTCTGGGCTAGGCAGTAGCCACCTGTTAGGCCAGCATTAGACAGGTGAAAACAGGATTCCTGGGACTTGCTGACTAGCCAGAATAGCCAAGTGGCGAAAACCAGGTTGAGTGAGTGACTGACTGAGAGAGAGAAAGAGAGAGAGACAGACAGACAGAGAGACAGAGAGAGAGACAGAGAGACACTGTCTCAAAAGCCTAAAGTAAAGCATAAAAGAGGAAGATAACCATGGCAACCCTCAGCCTCCATGTGCACCTGCACACACACGTGCACACACACGTACACATACATATGCACACATATGAATATACACACACATGTATGCATGTATGTATGTTCACAAAATAGAAATAACAGAAAACACAATTAGAAATGTGACTAGAGGCTGAATCGGTAAGATGATACAAGTGGAAGACAGGTATCCACAGTATGTTTATAAATAAAATCCCTTTTTACCCCTGTTCAGACCTAGCCAACTGACAGCTCACTCTCCACCGTTGTAGGGAGAGCGGAGACAGCCTCTGACATGAACTCTGGTGCCCCAGGTTTGATCTCTTCCCCTTGGTGGGGAGGCCCAGCAGTATACAGAGGAAGGGGAAGCAGGCTGTCCAGAGGAAACCTGATAGGCTGTGGTCTTATGGCTAGGGAGGAGGACCCCTTCTGTCAGAGGTCTAAGGGAGGGAATAGAGTGGAAGTGAGAGGGAAGGAGGGAGGGAGGGAGGGAGGGAGTGAGGCAGAGTGGAAAAGGGAAGATACAAACAGGGGGCTAATATTCAAGGTGTAATCTGAATAAATTATAATAAATTAAAATTTTAAAAAGAGTAAATAAAATTCCTTTTTTAAAAATGAAAACTAATCAAATAAAAAGAATGGGGTATATTTGAGTATTATAGAGAAATTCTTAGGATAAAGATTTAAATCTCCATCAAAAAGAGCATACTGCCTCATGAAAAACCCTTATACACACACACACACACACACACACACACACACAAAGAAAAACCCTTACACAACCACCCTCCATTGGTTTAATTATATTTATGAAACATTCACCACATTTGTGGTTCTGGCAGTACAGAATAAACTGGTTTCCTTTGAGGCCAAACCCCTCACTTCCTCCCTGGCTTGGGAAAAGGAGGTCTGAACATGCATAGAACCAAATGGACACGGTGAGGTCATACAGTGGTAAGTCAGCCTTCTAGGGAAAATAAGGATTTGTGATTAGAGATACTTTAGAGTGTTCTGCGTGGTTTAGTGAAGTGACCTGGGAGCTGGGACACAGAGTGGAAAAATAAGGAAATGTTGGTACCAGTGTAGTTCTCGTGGCAGCAGTGAAAGGCAGCCGTGCTGGAGTCAGTGCCAGAGTGTGGCACCAAGGGAGGACGGAAGGTATGCACTGCAGCCACAGTGGAGTCTGGCTTCGTGGCAAAGGCCTGAAGGCAAAGTGCTTTATAAGGCCTGAGATAGGCCATGAACGTGGAAACCCTAGTTGTACGTCTTTGGCTAGCCTGTGTGTAAGTTCACTTAACTGTGTCTCAGATTGCTTATGCTAAAACAAACTGTAATCATGAGAACACTTAGCTCATGGGATTGTTGTCCCGGCTAACTCAGGAAAGAGATGAGCAGATAGTAAAGTTTCAGTTAAATGCTAGCATTGTTATCCTCTAATTGGCATTTTTAGAGAACTCTGGCTGCCTGCTAAGCAGTGCATTTTAAGGAGGAAGAAGCAGAAGTAGTAGTGATGTCATTTATGTGGCTGTTTAAAAACCATCCAGATTGGGGCCATAGTTACGTGTGGACGGATCCAGAGTAAAGGAGAAACTAGTCAGCATCAGGGATTGCTGCTGATGGACCCATGACAGGACAGGTGAGGGAAAAGAAGAATAAATGACTGGAAGGATTTTTACTTGAATAAGTTGATTGGATGGTCTTCCCCTAAACGGCTGTGGTAAATGCCAGGAAGGGCAAATGCAGTCAGCTGCACAAATGCCTGTGGAATGTGCTGATATGCCTGAGTGTAGGGTGCGTTAGATGATTTTCACATCCCACTGGCATTATTACACATACAAAAGTATTTGTGGGGCAGAGGTATAGATTGCGGACATACATAGTGTTATCATGATTGTGTAACATATATATTGTTATCGCGATCATGGGGTTGACAGGGACACCAGGGAAGGGATCCGAGAATAGCAGGGACTGGTGCCCTGGGTACCCCACCATCTGGGGCTTACCAGAAACAGAAACAGAGTGGCCAGCAGGAAAGGAGATCCTGCGGGGCGGTGTGCTCTCTCGAGAGTGTGGAGAACTGGCCGTTGAGTAGGTAGTGGGGGAGTCTATTTAGCAAGGTGTCACTGAATGGAAGAGTCAGGTGTTGAGAACAGCATCAGTTGGATTTGGTGAGCCTTCAGGAACTTTCAGTGTAGAGGCAGAGCAGGTGAGTAAAGCAAAGAACCCAGAGCTGAGGAAGTAGGGTGGACAATCACCAATCCTTCTTTCAAGTTTCGTTCCTAGTGGAGAATCATTCAATGTGACAGTAACTGGAGTCACCATGTCCTAGTGGGAAGTGTTCTGTTCTGGCTTGGGTTTTTAAGGTAGACGTTAGTGGGGAGCGTGTACCAGGGTGTGATTGCCCAAGAAAGAGGAACTGTGAGGTCTTGGAAGGCAAAACAAAGACCTGGCCTTGGAAGCCAAGGAAGAGGCCTGAGCTGGTGGGAAGGGAACAAAGATGAAAGAGAAGGCACCACCAGATAGTTCCCGGTAAGACAGTGCCATACGCTTCTCTGCAGTGCGTCTGCATGGGCACACTGGGGACTGTAGTGGGATTGGCCACACAAGTCCAAATTCCATGGTGCCCAGACTAATGAATGAAAGAGAACTGTCCTAGGAGCCACTCCTCTTGGTGCTTGCTGCTGCTGTGGGCTAGGCAGGGAAGTGGCAATCGCTGGTGGTCCTTGTGAGAGGAAATGGTCCAAGGAGAGAAAGTGGATGCTGGGAATCAAGATGTCCCGGATGGTGTGGCACCACAGTAAGGCACACACTCTATAGGCTACAGCAGCGGTAGGGAGTCGGGTGTTTTTGTTTTTCAGCGTCTCTGAGAAATTCTCACTGCCAGTGGTAGTGAAGACAGAGTAACCATAAAACCTGAGGCACATTGAGTTGTCAGTTAAGTGTCAGAGCTTTGATCAGGCAGTACATCCCGCCACCAAAGGTTTACTGGAGAAATGAGTTTTTAGTGCTGAACTATAAATCAATATAGAAACAAATCAAGCAGCATTAGAGAAAGAATCCCATCTAGGGGTGGCCGACCTGAGCCTGAAGCTTCTATAAACAACAAGCCAAGAAACTTAATTTTCACGGTTTAGCTCAGTATTCTTGTGCGTACTTTTAAATATCTGTAGTATGGGTGTCCCCCTCTCAAAACTGAGAAATCTACATGAAGTCACATCATTGTGAATTTCAGAACACTTAAAAACAAACTGAAAAATCCCTAAAGCTTCCAGATTAAAAACTCGATTCCATTCAAATGAACAAAAATGCAAGGTAAGAGAAAACAACAGACTACTTTGAAAATGTTCTAAGGGAAATAATTCTGAACTAAAATTTTAACCTCAGTGGAGTGTAAGAACAACTCAAATAAGGCATTGTCACTTCTTGTCAAAGTTTATTTTTGGAACTTATTTCACGTTTGATTCCCTCTCTGAACTAATTAACAAGCTGCATATTCTAATACAAGAGGCAGTCATTGCATACGTGTGGCCGCACACCAGTCCCACGAGGATACAAGTTACTAGCTACAAATTTTTGAACAGATACCACTTTGGGGGGCAGGACCCGAGAAGGCTGAGGCAAGAGGATTGCACTCCAAATCCACGTTAGACTACTACGAAGTCAGTGTATGCCAGTCTGTGGGCAACTTAGTAAGACTTTGTCTCAAAACTAAAAGGAGCCTAAGGCAATAGCCCGGTGGAGGGATGCTTACCTAGCACCCACAAGGTCCCAGGTTCAACACACAGTATAAAGGAATGGTAAAGTTCTGCTTGACTCTAGTAGAAAAGTCATGAAAAAAACATTTTGAAATTGTTCAAAGGCTGCTACCAGAAGAGTAGAAAGAACATGGTACTTTCCAAGCCTGGGCTGGAGACACAAGGAAAGCGTAGAAAAGTAGATTGATTTGGCAGATGTAAATTATGAAGTGATTTGATGCATAATGAAATGGCAGGTAAGAATGAAAACATAAGTGTAAATAGTTTCATTTGCTAGATAAAAAACGAATGCTTTTTTCTTTTACTTGAGCTAAATGTTTTTTGGGTTTTTTTTTTTTTTTTGTAAGAAACATACCTAAATCAAAGGATAAGATGGTAGTTTGAAAATAAAAAGATGGGAAAAGATATCCGAGGGAAATGTTAACAAAAAGAGACCATGAAAAAGATGCCAGAATTCTGAAGACTAAAAGACTAAGATGCATTCAGAGAAACTGAGCAATTTATCAAAAGGATGAAGTTGTCCTGAGCGCCCTTAGGTTGAAAACAGCTTTGAAAAAAACCATCAAATACAACTCACAAAATGTCATACAAACCTAGTAAGGATATTGGGAATTTTGATAAACAAGTTAGGATTTTTTTTTCCTCTTGTTTCTTATCTGTCACCAAGCATAAGAGTACTGCTCCCTGAGTTGTCTTTGCTGTGAACGGCCCTTGAAGGCCACAGATGACCCTGTGATTTCACTCAAAGCCTTCATCCAGGATTCCCGCCCTCTCAGTAAACCATCTCTCTAGCCTCAGCCTTCTCTTCCCATTTCAGAGGCTGGCCTTCTCTTCCACAGAATCCTTCCTCTCCTGTGGGGTGTCTTGGGGAAGGGCTAGCCCTTCCATTGTGATTCTGTGAAGACACCATCCCTCTTCTACAGGGATAGGGTCAAGAAGGAAACTTTAAAAAAAAAAAAAAAAAGGAACCACTTGGATGGTTGAGGTGTACTGGAAGCAGTAGTCAGGGTTAGAACCCCATCCTATGGATATTCTGTCAAAGAATTTTAGATAAGATAAAGCCACTGAAATATAGTTAGGAAACTATGATTTTATAAGCTTCTTGTTACTCATATTATTTTTTTTCTACAAAGATGAAAATGAATGCAGGACCAAGCCAGGCATCTGTGAAAACGGACGTTGTGTCAACACCATTGGAAGCTACAGATGTGAGTGCAACGAGGGATTCCAGTCAAGTCCCTCGGGCACTGAATGTCTTGGTAAGTGAATGTATGAATGTTTTCCTTGGTAAGTAAAGCATGTTTATGATGTCATCGCAGAGCAGCTCCACACATTTACTCTTGTCTGTTGAGCAAACCTTCCATAAACCCAGTACCCTACATGCCTGCCCATACGTATACATCTATTAAAATGATGTATTGATATGCTTCTGCCTGACATGCACATGTAATGCAAATTACAGCCTTAAATAGCCTTTCCAAAATTAAGATTAATTAAGCTCTGTGGAAAATGTGACTTTAGTAAGGCTTACATCAGGAGATGATTTAATTCCAAAAAAGCAAATATTTTCAGTGCGATGTAAGCTCTGCAAATATTGGTGCAAAGCAAACACCATATTTCAAAAGTGCAGTGGGGGTTAATTTTTATATTACAGTCTAAAGAAACGGTTTACGAAACACTAGTGGGAAATATAAACCTCATGGGCGCTGTATAGCACACTAACCCAAGGCTGAAATGTACACCCCATAGCCGGTACAGTTAATGACAGCAGCTGTAGGGTATGGCCGGGTTTAAAGGAACCAGATTAGAAAGAGCAGTCGGAGAGTAGGAGGCCTTATAGGGCCAAGCAGTGCAGGTGCATCAGCATGCTGCCTCCAGTCCTAGGAAGATGTTTTCAGCCTCAGGAAAATGCATTTTATTTCCTGTTGTCTCCAATCCAGCTCTTCACTGGCCATACGTCTTTGAAGAAATAGCAAAGATTCCCCTACAAGGAAAATGCTGGTTTCTGCTCATGTTACAATTTCACTAGAACAGTTGACTTATAAAACCAAGCTAAAGCGTTTTTACCATGCTCGCAGAAACCCCAGTACTTACGTTAATATACTATCCATAGTGCACCAAGTCCTTTCACCATAGAAATATAAGAAAGCAACAGAATAAGTACCACGCTCATAACATAGCCCTGAATTTATTTTTCCTGTTCCCACCTCTTACTACTTTATCTAAAGGAAATATATTCACTTGACGTTTCTTCCGTTCTGCCATCACGGTCAAGAATAAATCTCTACTGCATAACTTTTGTCAAGTTTAATAATCGATTTATAGTATAAGCACCATGGGGGTGTGACGTCAACAAAATTTCCTAAGTGTAGACTGCTCACCTAAGAATAGTACTTTAGGTTTTGAAAGCTTTTACTGAGAAGGAGAGCGTGATTGTCCACTGAAAACCAAGCTGGCTGCTGCCCCTCGGCCTTGACGCTCGCTTCTCTTGCATTCCATTCCAGACAACCGGCAGGGCCTGTGCTTCGCCGAGGTGTTGCAGACAATGTGTCAGATGGCCTCCAGCAGCCGTAACCTCGTCACCAAGTCAGAATGCTGTTGTGATGGTGGTCGGGGCTGGGGCCACCAGTGTGAGCTGTGCCCACTTCCTGGAACCGCCCAGTACAAAAAGATATGTCCTCATGGCCCGGGATACGCTACTGATGGGAGAGGTAAGGTGTGCTGAGGGACTTCAGGTGTTGTGTCAGACCAGTGGATTTTATACATGCAAATTAATTTTTTTCAATGTGAAGAATTCCATCTAGAAGACTGATGTTCTTTGTATGAATCAAAGGATATTCTTGCCTAATGCTGTAAAAAGGTGTATGTGTGTGGTGTGTGTGTGTGTGTGTGTGTGTGTGTGTGTGTGTGTGTGTGTGTACACAGGTATATATGCAGTGGCATACATAGGAGTGTGTGGAAGCCAGAAGAACTCCCCAAGTAGGCCAAGCTGGTTGGCTTGTGAGTCTTAGGAATCCACCTGTTTTTACCTCCCTACCACCCCTGGTCTTTTTAAATGTAGGTTCTGGGGCTTGAACTTGCATCTTCATGCTTGCAAGGCAAGCAAGCACTTTCCATACTGAACTATCTCCCCAGCCCATGTTTCAAAACATTTAAGAGATCTATTCCTATATCAAACCCAAGGGAGACTTTATTATTCTCACTTACCAGAGGAGGAAATGGAAGTGCGAAACTATGGTAACAGTAAATAATGTCCCCCAAGAACATACAACATCTGTTTCCAAACGGCACTGATAACCTCCAGCTGTCCTTGCCTCGCTTGAAGAAAGCCTGCTCACCTGTGTGTAGATAGGAGCCCATTCTCTTTTCAGAATGTTCTCACGCCAGCAGGTTTCATAATTAATTAGAGTTGTGTGTGTGTGTGTGTGTGTGTGTGTGTGTGTGTGTGTGTGTGCATGCGTGCATGTGTGCGTGCGTGCGTGCAAGCAGGTAGTTTGTAGATGTTACGAAAGCTAAACTAGCTTCCTCCATTGCTGTACAGCCAGCCTCGCAGCCCTGTGCCTGACTGCTAACTGGAGCCTTCCTTCAGGGGCTAAGGCGGCTGGGTGCTAGAGGCCCAAAGCTGCATACAGTAAATTATCACACATTTCAGAAGAGTTGGGACTTTAAAGGGGTAGCCTTGTAAAATATACCCAAAAGTAGTAACTCCGACTTGGAATGCAAAGCGACCAGTCCAGCGCAGCCATCCCTTGTTTCTCTCTCCCTGCCTCTTCAGATGGTTTGGCTCGCCACACCCACCCCCGGCCCCCACGGTGCCATTCCCTGAGTAATGGAAGGGGACTCTGCCACTAGTGTGGGTGTTCACTGCCACCTTATGTCAGTCAGCCCCTTACTACCTCTCTAGTTGTCCCCGCTGCACACACATTTGCTTCTGTTCTTTTTTCTTTCTTTCTTTCTTTCTTTCCTTGCTCTACAGATATTGACGAATGCAAGGTGATGCCGAGCCTCTGCACTAACGGCCAGTGCGTCAACACCATGGGCTCCTTCCGGTGCTTCTGCAAGGTTGGCTACACGACGGACATCAGCGGAACGGCTTGCGTGGGTAAGAGGAGGCTGTACATACAGGGATCAGCAGCTCCTGCTTCCTCTGGGCCAAGTGCTGTCCGCTGAGTGCTTGCATTCACCGAAAGGCACCAGAATTCTCAGTAATGCTGTTCTTAAAGGAGAGTTCTGGATGCAGGGTCCAGTTCATCTCAATTTCTGTGCAGTTGGGCAGACATATAACTTGAAAAATGCACTTTCAGCATTTTCCATCTTATTATTTTTTTAAGCATTTCCTGTTCTAACTTAAAGTTTGCAAACATATGTCTATTTTGGTGAGGGAAATGGGCTTGTCTTGTGGACCTGGTGTGTTTGTGTGTGAGACAGAGTGCAACTTAGCATCATCTAAAATCTCTCTCGTTTCCTACGGCATCTTTTGGGCTTTTTCTTCTTTAAAATTTTATTGTCTGACCTACACCATTTTGGGACAAACAGCAGACTGCGGAATAGCTTTCTCTTAATCTTTCAAACAGGTCTTAATTTCTCTCCATTTCCGCAGCTTATGTGATAGCCTCTTAAATTGCCAATTTGAGTAACAAGTGCCCGGCATTAATGTTAAGAAGAACCAATTGAGCTGGGTGTGGTGGCGCATGCCTTTAATCCCAGCACTAGGGAGTTCGAGGCCAGACTGGTCTACATAGTGAGTCCAGGAGAGCCAAGTCTACGCAGAGAAACCCTGTCTCAAAAAACAAAAAAAACAAAACAAAACAAAACAAAAAGAAAGAAAAAAGAAAAAGAAAAACCAAGAGGAACCAACCTCTGCAATAAGCACTTGACTCACACGCTAGAGACAGCAGACGGGAATGACCAGGTGTAGGCTGTGAATGACTGCAGACCAGGAACTTCCTGACTGTAGCAGGCACCCATCCGTCCAGTGAGCTCTGTCAGGGGAAATGGAGATTACCTGATGTCTGTCCTTCACAGGCCCGACAGTAAAGAGGTGACACAACCCAGTGAGGACCAAGTATGGCTTAACAACCATTGTCAGTCGGTGGGTCTCAACCTCCCTACCGCTGTGACTTTTTAAATACAGTTCCTCATGTTGTGGTGACCCTCCAACCATAAATTCATTTTCATAGCTACTTCATAACTGTCATTTTATAGAGGGGTGGTGCCTCAGTACCTAAGGCCATCAGATATATGTGTTTTCCGATGGTTGCGACTCACAAGCTGAAAACCGCTGCTGTGAATGGACCAGAAAGAGTAGAGAGGCCACACCGGGGGCTTATGTAACCCAACCCTAGGACCAAAAAAAAAAAAAGAAGAAGAAGAAGAAGAAGAGGGAAGAGTGTCGAGAGCCTGACAGGAGAATAGAGTGCTCAGAGGGAGTCTTTGAGAGGCTGCAACAGGGAGCCAGCGGCTCAGACTAAACCCACACTGGAGATTCAACGACGAAGAATTGGGAGTATCCAGAAGACTCAAGGTGGGAGAGTCTGCAGATGAAGGCTGCAGAGGCCAGGCAGCCCCCAGGTTCTAATCCAACCTAGTTAATCTGAAGAGTTTCTTGGGTTTTGTTTTGTTTTGTTTTGTTTTGTTTTTGAGCCCAGACAGTTGTCTAGACATTACAAGATCCAGCCAAGATCTGTACCGTGATCTTACTCAAAGTAAGCCAGTCTGCTACTTTAGAGAGAAAACTCTTGTAAGCATCCTTTCTCTCTGCCTGGAGTCACTGTAAATTGCAGAGGAAAAACACGATGAAGGATGAAGTGAGCTGAGCGTGTGGGGTGAGGGGAGAGGCTGGTTGTTTCTTATAACCAGGCCGCCCGTGTTCATCTTACTTCTTCTTAGACCTCGATGAGTGTTCGCAGTCTCCAAAGCCGTGCAACTTCATCTGCAAGAACTCCGAGGGCAGCTTCCAGTGCTCCTGTCCACGGGGGTACGTCCTGCAGGAGGACGCAAAGACGTGCAAAGGTGAGGGGAGTCCGAGCAGCCGGTGCCCTGATCTCTCTACTCAGTAATGTTGGCACATGAGTAACCAGACTTGGTAGCATTGCTTCCCCTGTGTTCAAGGGTTGCTTCCCAGAAAACTGTACCGGGGCTCTCAATATAGAAGGAAAAGGGACTTAAAAAATCTAAGTTACAATATGTTGCTCCTTAGAAATTAAAATAATAATAGTAAAGTCTGCACATGCGTGTGCATGCACACATGCGTACAAACGAGCACACTCACACACTTGCATATATATGCACCACAGACACATGCATGTGCACACACACACACACACACACACACACTCACACACACAAACAAATGGGTTTTTTTTTCATCAAGAAGCTCAAAATTACATAAAAGGAAAGTGGGTAGAAGTGGATGTCATCACATTAAGCAAATAAAGCCAGCCTCAGACATGCAAATATCATGTTTTCAGACATACACAAAATAGGCTTTTTTTTAAAGGAGTATAAAAATATTGTAATCAAACCACTACTCTGTATGCTGCCTTAAATATTACCTTTTAAAACTTTAAAAGTAAAATTTAGAAAGAGAAATAGATGGCATGAAAGTTGAAGGACACCTTTGGAGAGGTGTCAGAGGAGGGAGGGAGAAACAAAGCAATGGAGAACTGATCTGAGCAGATTGCCACGAGGCACGTGTGCAAAAATACCGTCATCCATTCCTTTGCATGGTAACCTTTCAGTTATAAAATGCTGGAGCAGGAGTTGAAAAGATCCATCATAAGTTGGAGTGTTTGTTGATGTTTACCTCAGAGACCCTCTCTGTCTTACGTACATCTGCCTTTACTGCAGGAATGTGAAAAGTCAATGTGCGCATTGATTTTTTTGTGTAGTGTCAAAAGTACTTAGCATGCTAAATTTGACCACTAAAATGGCTTCAGTGCTGTACTGTATTTGATTTTATAGGAACCCTGACATTATACTAATGGATTGAATGGATGATTTAACTATATTCTTTGTGAAGCAAGGTTTAATTTGTGTGTGTGTATATATATATATATACACACATACTTTTTTAGGTACACAAAAAGTTGCACATTCTGGGATTTTCTTGAAACTGTTTAGAAAAATGGCTGGTGTGAGCTGACTTTTCACATAGTGTTTATAAAATGTGTGACACTCATACCTTTCACTGTACAGGGTACTTACTCTAGATGTATTTTACCAAATTAAGTTTCACTCAGACTAAAATCAGATTTTGAGTTTCCTATTAGGAGAGTAAAGATACTCTAAATTTATAGTTGTTTTTATTTTAATTTTGATAGGGGGCTTTTTTGCTTGTTTGCTTTTTGTTGTTTCAAGACAGTGGTTCTACAAGTAGCCTTGTCTGTCCTGGAACTCACTCTGTAGACCAGGCTGGCTTTGAACTCACAGAGATCTTCCTGACTCTGCCTCCCACATGCTGGGATTACAGGTATGCGCCACCACTGCCCGGCAGAAGCTACAATTTTGCTTCTTCTCATATTAGTGATAGTGTTTCCATTGGGATCTAGTAAACCTCCCTCCACTTCCAAACTCTGCTTTATTTTTATTTAATATCCCCTTTAATAATAATTCGTAACCGTCCATGTAGCAAACCACATTACTTGCAAGAAGGAGAGCTTTTCCATGTTAGCTTTGAAAGTGGTGGTCCTGCTATGTTTTAGCCACCAGTTTATTTTAAGAAAGATTTGCCCTATTGCCCTTTAGCCACCTTGTCCCGACTGATAGCCTTCCATACTTGAGATGCTTAATGTGCGCATTCAAGCCCTTCCTCACATGCATGTGGGAGCCTACAGTCTGCAGCTGAAATTTAAACCAAATACTCCCATGGAAAATTTGCACAGCTCGCGTGGATCCATGAGGATGAATGAGTTAACTGGGCAGCCCTGCTGACTCCCCTGGACTTCTCTGTCATTTCAGACCTTGACGAATGTCAAACCAAACAGCACAACTGCCAGTTCCTCTGCGTCAACACCCTGGGGGGCTTCACCTGTAAATGCCCTCCTGGTTTCACTCAGCATCACACCGCTTGCATTGGTAAGGCAAATAAATCACAGTAGGGGTCTTTTACACATGTCGGGGAGGGGCACAGCTGTGGCTCAGTCTGGCCTAAGCACATTGTAGGGAGTATGCATGTTTCCAGACAAGAACAGCATCCTCAGGGAGAAGGCCTGCACATGCCTTTGCACTGTGGGCACGCTGCCAGGGTGGCACTGCCGGGTGACTCGGCGTCACATCCTCAGGTCAGATGGGATGTCACACAAAGGACGATGTCCTGGCCCGCCTTTGTAGAGTAGGCATATTGTAAGCTGTGCCTCAACTTCGCATCCCAGGTACAGCTATGATGCTCAGGTAACATATGATAAAGGCTATTGGCAGTACTAGAATTTTTCAGTTTGATTATAGAAGGCACAGACAGGTTAAGAGATTCTCTTTTTTAAAATTTTTTTATTAATTTATTCTTGTTACATCTCAATGGTTATCCCATCCCTTGTATCCTCCCATTCTTCCCTCCCTCCCATTTTCCCCTTATTCCCCTCCCCTATGACTGTCCCTGAGGGGGACCTCCTCCCCCTGTATATGCTCATAGGGTATCAAGTCTCTTCTTGGTAGCCTGCTATCCTTCCTCTGAGTGCCACCAGGTCTCAATCTATATTATCTATCTAAACTGGTGCCTCTAGTCACAAGTCACCAGAAATACTCTTTTCATGCTACTCTTGATGATGAATTCTGATTTGACTTTCTCTTAACAAAAATTATCTGTGCACAATGAAGACTCGGGCTTTTATCCATCAGCTTATTTCACGTAGTGAGCTTTAGTTGACATACTGCGTACCAGGGAGCTTGACTCTTTCCATCCGTCTTGTCGCTTTGCCAGACAACAACGAATGTGCGTCTCAGCCTTCACTCTGTGGGGCGAAGGGAATCTGTCAGAACACTCCTGGAAGCTTCAGCTGTGAGTGCCAGAGAGGCTTCTCTCTTGACGCCTCTGGGCTGAACTGCGAAGGTGAGTTCATCCGCAATGCTGGGACTTCAGAAATGGGTCCAATAAGCAAAACATTTGCCGTGTAAGCCCGAGTCCGGAACCCAGCACCCAGGTAAATGCCAAGTAGGCAAGTCACCTCTTCTGTAATCCCCATGCCCTGGAGGCGGGAATGCCATCTGTACAGCAAGCTGGACAGCTAAGCTGGAGGACACGGCTAGCTGTGGGTGTTAGCAGGAGGACCATGCCTCAGCATACAAAGTGGAGCAGATGGAGGAGCACACACAGACGCAGATGCAGACACCTCCCTACATGTACACATTTGCCCATACACGTAAGAGCATGCATACATACATGCATGCACACCACACATATATATACACACAAAAATAATGCCTAATGGGCACCTACGGTGCTTTGCGTGAAATAGGTATTTTTCTGTTTTAAAGAAATCCAGAAAAACAGCTGATTGAGACAAAAGTAAGAAAACAATCACATGGGTCTTCAGTGTTTACTGAGCAAGTGCTCAGGTACAGGAAGGCAAATATGTCAGTGTTGCCTCAGATTATGAGACTAGCCACATTGCCTTTATATTTTTATATTGTGTTGCCATTTACATTATTGAGTTAGTTATCCTTTAAAAATTTACATTATTGAGTTTAAAAGTTGTTCCTAGAAATATATGGTTTTCAACTCTAGATACAGTCAAAATAGTAAGTATGTTCTTTGTAAGAATTATAGGGCTTTTGTGTGTGTGTTTTTCAGCCACGTTTTTATTTAAATTTTTTTTTAATTTTTGTATTTGAAACCAATAGAGATCGAAAGCATTCTGAACCCACAGCTGCTTGCCATGTGTGACTCCAGCTCGTGACCATCCACATAAGATACCGTTTATTAATTATCCATGTAAATTTGTTACACACATATCAGACATGCCAATTTTATTTCGCTCTTTTGGGGTAGATTTCAAAGTCTCGGTTGTCATTCCAAAAGTGTATGCATATATTAACAAAGAAATTATTCCATATGTATCGCACCACATCTTGCCTAAAAATAACAACGTACTCAAATACCTAAAAAGGATTTGCATCTAATTAGTCTTGACCGACAATAAAAAAAATTTGCATGCAAAACTATTTTATTTTATAGATATCTCAATAGTGTTTGTTTGTATCTTCCCCACAATGGGGATTACATGTGAATCACTTTTGAAGTGACTAGAATTTTTAATGCGTGTGTGTGTGTGTGTGTGTGTGTGTGTGTGTGTGTGTGTGTGTGTGTAATTTACCAAATAAATCGTATGGTACAAATTTACCAAATAGTACCATATGGAGCTAATCAACTCAGAATTCACCACATTTGTGGTTACTATGGTTGATCTGCTGAAATTAAGCCGTTACCCAGGGCACCGATGTGCCTTGGTCGGGTGGACATGTGGAAGGTCCAGGCATTCTTCGCACCACCACTGAGTAATAACCAACCGTGCTGAAGAAAAGCCCAGCCTCTCTGTATGCCTTGCCCTGTTCATGTGTGCCCTGGAAGGCTGTGTTTGGATTGCGTTTAACAGGGGGATGTAAAGGCTGGACTCGGGTTGTCTCTACAGATGTCA
Organism: Acomys minous; assembly: GCF_964271855.1. NCBI lineage: Eukaryota > Metazoa > Chordata > Mammalia > Rodentia > Muridae > Acomys > Acomys minous. The sequence continues at coordinate 29,528,398 of NC_140486.1, forward strand.
ATGAATGCGACGGGAACCACAGGTGCCAGCACGGCTGCCAGAACATCCTGGGAGGCTATAGGTGCGGCTGCCCGCAGGGATATGTCCAGCATTACCAGTGGAATCAGTGTGTTGGTGAGCACTCCTCGGGGGGGGGGGGGGGCCCAGCACTTGCTTTTCTCAACTTCGATGTCTGAGGGAACTGAATAAGTAACAAAAGTTACAGTTGTAGTGCAGCATCCCAGGACCTAAAAACCAGCATTTGAGGTTGATATGTGAGAGGGCTAGAGTTAGCTCAGTGGAAGAGCACCTGCCTAGCATGTGGAAGGTCCCGGGTTCTATCCCACCCCCTACTCCTAAAAAGCTGGACAGGGTACATGTGCGTTAAAAAGTCGATGCGTGCTAGAGTTTTATTCTACTAGCCTCTGTACTTGTGCACGTGACAAAAACCCATAATCAGTAAGTTTCTGAAGTATTTAAAGGTTCATCATCTAGAGGGGTAGTGTTTTCACTTCCTGGTGTGCTGTGAGGTTGAGGGTGTTGTCAGAAACACTGTCATCATTTGCCATGCCTTGCTGCTTTTCATCAGGAATTTGATAGATTGAGGTTGTGAAGGTACTTGCCCATTACTCTCTTGAAAACCTAAAGGCCCTGTTTTCTCCTTTTTGAGACAGGGCCTCATAGGACCCGGGCTTGTGTATAACCTGCTGTGTAGCCTGAGGCTATCCTAGAACTCTGCACCCTGCCACCTCTGCTTCCCAGGGCTGGCACTTCAGTCACACACCACTGTACTTGGCTAGAAACTCTAAGCACCCGAGGACAGTTTTCCTGTGTGTTCACGTGTCACATGCATTTAATAACCATTGTTTTAGCATAGAAAGGCAACTAGTCACAGCAAATGCTGCTGACAACTCCAGACGAAAAAAGGAAAAAAAAAAAGTCTATAAAACAAAACCCAACAGGCATTCCGTTCTAGTCTTTGAATTGATAATAATCATGGAAATTCTCCTAAGAAACCACTGATCAAAGAGAACATTATTCCTCTTGAGTAGGCTGACTTAGCATATGCCCAATTTCCTGGCTTATTTGTGTGCACTTCATAGCTGCATTGCCCAACACACTTTGAGAGCCGAAGCCTGTGTTGCCAAACAGGAGGGAAGCAGAGCTCTCCGGGAGACCAGCAGGCTGCTTCCTTGTCCCTGAAGTGATTTAAGATCCTACACATGTCGTTCAAATATGGTGTAATGATCCACCAAATGAATTGATTTGATTTGATCTTTGATGTTCTTCTCAAAAGAATTTCCTAATGACAGCTCAATGAGCTGAGAAGGGAACCAAGTGTTTTGGAAGAGAAATGAGGTCCATGAAGTTCTTATCTGGACCATGGCCTCCTGCCAGGCCGCAGCAGATGCTTTGCCCCACCAGAAATGCACAACTGTGGGAAGAAAGGTAGAGACAACCTGTGATCCAGGGAAATGGTTATATGTGAGGAAGTGTCACAAATGAAACCCATTGCCTTACACACTGACTGAAAAAATTAACCAAAAAAAAATGTTTATTAAACATGCAGCTAGCAAAGAAAGGTAAGGCTGAAGCTTTAAATGATTATCCAAACAATGATTTAAGCAGCCAATCAAATTGTAAATATAATTTACTTCTTTTTCTTCTTCACAGAAAAAAAAGTACATTGCAGAATTCCCTAGGCCCTGGGGTATTCGTTCATATACTGAGGCCAGGTGCTGTCAAGCTCTTTAGAAAATAGACAATGGTGGTTTTGACTATTAAAGATGATGTAGAACTTTATCATATTATGATTTTCATAACCACCCCCAGACCATCATTTTAATTTTAGTAAGGACTGTAGAATTCTTGGCTTGCTCTGCAGAACTTAAGGCAAAGGAATGGCTCTCTGGTAGTTAGCTTACACAGATTTCTTGATTTTAAAGAGAATTTAAATAGAAATGAGAACACTTAGAAGTCATCAATTCAAGTTTTCACACCTCTTAAAAATTTGACCTGTAACAGCTGGGTGCAGTGGTACACACCTGTAATCCCAGCACTCAGGGAGGCAGAGGCAGCCAGGTCTCTGTGAGTTAGGCCAGCCTGGTCTACAGAGTGAGTTCCAGTACAGCCAAGGCTACACGGAGAAACCCTGTCTCGAAAACAATGACCAAAAATTACCTGAAAACAACCAAATTCAAAACAGTCAGGCCTTTAGTAACTTTGGAATTTGTATTTGGGATAGCCTGAGTGAGAATTGGAACAATAAGGAACAATTCCACTCTCCTCATGCTAAGTGATTTAGCCTAGGCCGCCAGAGTCCAGACCTGGGCCTGGAAGCCTCTGGCCAGAGCCTTGAGCAGAGCAGTCGTGGTGAGGTGTGGGAGCCTTTGCCTGCCAGACTAAAGCAGGAGGGATCCAAGGCCAGTGAGGCCCTGTGTCAAAAAAACAAAAACAGACAAGGAAAGGAATCAAAAGTACCATAAGCAGATCTCCCCACTTACAAGAGTAAGTTAGGAGCTTTCCTTTCTTAAAAGGGTTATCTCTAAGCAGTCACCCCCTTGGTAGACAAAGAGAGACAGATTTCAAAGGTTCTGGATCCTTCCAAGGATTCCACCGGTCTCTACTAAACCAACACTTTTCTTGCCTTTAAAGCACATAACACAGTTGGAAATTCAGCTCAAAGATATGGCAGAAATAGTGAAATTACTCCAGCCAGGAAGCTAATGAAAGCAACAAGTTAGCGTAAGAAAGAGAACTAGGACAAAGTTGAGGTTATTGGTGACCCCACTGGTATAGATAGTCTGTGATTGGTGGGAGGAAAGGGGGGAAGGAGAGAGGGAGGGAGAGGGAGGGAGGGGCGGGGAGAACCTTTCCTCTAAGGAAACTGCCAGTGAGTGAACTAGACTCTGTGAGGTAGACAAGGTCATGAGTTAATGATGCTCATGGCACCACCAATTCAAGAATACTAAAAGTTCTCTCAAAGTGTTAGATTTGGAAAATCTTTCCATCCAAACTCCGACTTTTGTAAGTTTCCAGCTCTTTACCACAGGTAATTGAGCGAACATTCTAGGGCATAGAATACCCAGATGTAGGTAGCACTCTCAGTCTCTGACAAGTACTGTGACCGTTCGAAACTGAAAATGCGTGACTCTTATGAACATTTGCATATGAAGAAAATGTTTCAGTATGCAATATTTTTGCCATTGACTGCTGATAACTTTAGGCTTCTTCTATACTCTAAGATTTCCCCCCAAAAAATCCCACCATAGCCTAGCAAGGCATTTCAGTTCACGCTGTGTCTTAATACAAGGCCATCCTTAATTCATGCAATGCTGCCATGCTGTGTATTTATAGCTTGTAAACATGAGAACTCACAATGTTTCCAGAAGCATTATCCTGCTTGAAAAATGCTCTTGTAAGTGGAATATTTAAATTCAATTTACTCCATCAATTGCTTCTCTTGGTAATTTTTCTACCTAACACAATGCTTGAATAAAGCCACGGTGGAAACATGCCATTAAGTTTTAATCTAATTTAAATTCCATGTTAGAAGAGAAATACTACATATTAATGTGAGAACTAATTATAAAAGTGGGTGAAGCTTTGGGGCAGAATTCCAAGTCTCTCAAATATAGAAATAAAACACTGGGCACATTCAGGTCCCACGTAGCCAACCAAGTTACTGAGAACATGTGTGTTTTCTGTGCATAAAATAAAGGCCAGAAGATTTCACGCGTTATATAACAGGAGCATATTTTATATTCAGTGACTAAGAGTTCTACATTTAGTTGTCTCACTTAATTCTTAAATTATGCTCATTAAGTTAAAATGTGCCTACTGTCTGCCCTTTCAGTAGCCTATGCCATGTACTTAACAAAGTTCAGTTTCCTTCTAGAGAAGAGACTTCCATCTTCTCTAGGAAATCTCCCTGAGCCGCTGCAGGTCCCCACACCCCATAATCATGGCGTTTCCTAGACATGCACACTCACAGATGGGCCCCCCTTCCCCCGCTTCATCCCCAGACACTGTAAATGTGCTGTCAGAGGAATGGAAGGAATTCCGTGGACAGATGCGGTTCATGCCCAGGGTGAAATTTGGGTTATGATAAAGCTCAAAGGAGTCAAATCCAGGGCTATCTTATCAACCAAACCGTTAAAAAGCAAGGTCATGATTCCCAAAGTCACAAGCACCTTGGGGCCTTGAATCTGTGCTAACAGCGACTGAAAGTGAGCACCACCATGCTGCACTGTTTCCACGGGACAGACCTGCGCCCTGAAGGTAGCTATGAGAGCTCAAAGTCCAGCATCAGTGGGTGGTGAGTGGATACTACCTTTGCAGATGGCACAGTCTGCACCCGGCAGGCTCTGGAGCAGTTAAAACCACTCTACAGTTCAGTGGAGTCAAGCAGGGTTTCCAACGTTTTCATAAAAGGCTCTGAGTTTTTCATGGACTCCCTCACCCCACCACCCCTACCGCATACATGGAGACATGAGGGAAGAGCTAAGAAGCAATGGACGCAAATGCTAAGGGAGAGATGGGCTTTTAAAAAATCCACATGGTTCACACACCATAAAATTCACCCTCTTAAAGTGTCAGCTGAATATTTTTCAGTTTGTTCTCCTAAGAGTGTGTAAGCACAACCCCAAAAGTCTATGTTGTCTCCCAATAGAACCCCCATACCTGATAACCACTCTCCCCTTTTCTTCCCTCCCCCAGCCCCTGGAGACTGCCAATCTACTCTCTCTGGATTTGCCTAAAATACAGGCCTTTGAAACAACTGTTTGTTAAGAGAATTATAGGATTATTCATTAGGGAAAACTGCAAATATCTGTCCTTATTGCCTGCCCACATACTCAAAAATAGTACATGTAGAATAGAGAAGAGCAGTGCAGGGGCTGGGTTGGAGGTTTGTTTTTTTTTTTTTTTTTTTTTTTTTTTTTTTGTCTTGTTTTGTTTTTTGTTTGTTTTAGCATTTAAAGACTTTTTGAGGTAATATTTTTTATTATTTAATTTATTCAGCCTACAACTCAATTGTTATCCCATCACTTGTATCCTCCCATTCCTCCCTCCCTCCAGCTTTTACCCTATTCCCCTCCCCTAGGTCTATGACCAAGGGGGACCTCCTCCCCCACTATATGGTCATAGGCTATCAAGTCTCATCTTGGCAGCCTGCTTATTCTTTCTTTGAGTGCCACTGGGTCTCCTCACCAAGGGGAGGTGATCAAATATGGGGCATCAGAGTTCATGTCAGAATCGGTCCCTGCTCTCCACATAACTGTGCAGAGTATCCTGTCCATTGGCTAGATCAGAGTAGGGGTTTGATGTTTTTTACATGAACTCTTCTCATTGCATTAAAGTCAGTCATAAGAATATTTTTAAAAGTCGGCCTTCACCGTCCTTTTCCCTGCCCCTTCCCTGTGTAAAGACTTCGTTCTTCCTTTGAACAGATGAGAATGAATGCTCCAACCCCAGTGCCTGCGGCACCGCTTCCTGCTACAACACCCTCGGGAGTTACAAGTGTGCCTGCCCCTCCGGGTTCTCCTTCGACCAGTTCTCCAGTGCCTGTCACGATGTGAACGAGTGCTCCTCCTCCAAGAACCCATGCAGCTATGGATGCTCCAACACGGAGGGCGGCTACCTCTGCGGCTGCCCTCCAGGCTACTTCAGAGTGGGACAAGGGTAAGGCAGCCCAGCCCGTCGTCCCCACTGGCAGCAGCGTGTGCGTGACGGGGGCAGCCTTGCTTCCTGCCCCTGTAGGAAAGGAACGGAGCCCCTGCGTGTAAAGGCCAAGTAAAAGTGGTGGTGTGGTATAGGATCACTTCCTTTGTGGAGAGCCTGAGACTTGAGCTTCCATAGAAGTATCACTCAGCTGGGCGTGATAGCACACGCCTTTAATGTCTGCACTCAGGAGGCAAAGGCAGGCTGATCGCTGTGAGTTCGAGGGCAGCCTAGTCTACAAAGTTAGTCTAGGACAGCCAAGACTACACAGAGAAAGCCTGTCTCAAAAAAAAAGAAAAGAAAAGAAAGAAAGAAAAAAAATCAAAGAAGTGTCACTCAGTGCTCCTCATAATGGCTGAAATTGGTTCCTTCTGACTCAAGGCCAGGCAAGAGGCTTATGTAGCTTTGTGTTACTGTGAGAGGTAGAAGTGTAAGTAGCCTCCACCTGACATTGCTCTGCTGGTTTCAACAGGTGCTGGCCCAGCAATCCCCAAGGAAGTGTCGCTTTCTTTGTTCATGTGGTTTTCTGTTGCCTAGAAAGGGAAGAGCCCTTCCCCACATGGATGGGCCCTCATTGGGTAACTGAACTGTCTCAGATCTGACTACTTGTGTGTGACTAAGCAGTGCCACGCCACCGAGGTGGCTCTCCTCAGGGCCACAGAAGATGGTCACTTAGATGTGAGCAGGGTGATCTTTGAAAGGCAGAGACTAAGGAACATGGGCCAATCTGTCCAGTACCGATACCCAGTCATACCGTGTAACAGAAAAGATCTGACCTAGCAAGGGTCGCTTTTGAGCCAACACATTGCCCCTTTTTGCTAACTAAAACAGGAATCCAGAAATCCCAGTTATTGGGGCAGGGATCTTCCTCTGAGTGATGGGAAGAGATACGCTTCAAGCTCAGGAGGCAGCAGTGTCTCTTTGCCCTCGGGCTTTCATAGCTGCCTTTACCTCCTTGAGTAAACTATCTCCAAGTGCCACCATCTGATTAGGATTGAAAACTGGGGCAGCCCAGGGCTCTTGCCCAGAAGAATTTTGCTGTTTGAGAATTTCATACCACCTCTGTGTGGTACAGAACAGAACCAGGTTTTGTGGTCGTTACAGACTATCATGTCATCATGGTGACCCCCTAGCCGTACAGCTATTATCATTGCTACTTCATAACTGTAATTGTGCCACTGGTACAAATCATAATGTAAAGTATCTGTGCTTTCCCATGGTCTTGGGTGAGCACTGAGAGAAGGGGTCGTGACCCACGGGTTGAGAACCACTGGTTTACAGCTTGTTCCTTGGCTTCCATGTTTGTGCAAGACCTTTAGACTTCCTGGACTGATGTTAATGTCTGAAAATGCCTTGCTTCTCGTGAACAGCCACTGTGTCTCTGGAATGGGCTTCAACAAAGGACAGTACCTGTCAGTGGATACGGAGGAGGATGAGGAAAACGCCCTGTCCCCAGAAGCGTGCTATGAGTGCAAAATCAATGGCTACCCCAAGAAGGATGGCAGGCAAAAGAGGAGCGTGCGGGAGCCTGAGCCTGCCTCGTCTGTGAGTAGATGTAGAGCTGAAACCCTGCTTTGCTAAAAAGGAGAGAGAGAGAGAGAGAGAGAGAGAGAGAGAGAGAGAGAGAGATATTATTCACACATCGGGTCCTGCACGTGGTTAAATGCTCTCAGCTTCAGAACCATTAAGTCTGTGTGGCTATTTAATGGACAGATTGGCAGGTCCAGTGTGGTCAAGATTAGCAAAGTAAAATCAGTTGGAATGATGTCTAAGACACAGAGCCCTGGGGCAGACTAAGATTCAGTTTCAATCATCTTCCTTTGTTTTAGTTTTTAATTGTACCAAAAAGTAGAAGGTGCCCACTGGAGAAATAATTACTTGGAAATAACTTAAAAATGAAATGATTTTGAATTTTCCCAGTTCTGCTCCAGACATAAAGCACACTGTCGATTTTAGTCTTTCAGTGGGTCACATAGCCGGCGGCTCTCATGTTCTGGGTCTTGTTTGTAAGTCTCACCCATCATAAAATGGTTGATTTCGATTAACTTGCCTTTTGTAACAGAGATCTCACTTTTCTGCCTCGTGGTATTTTTTTTTTCTCTCCCAATGGCATTTTAGCAGCATAGTTACAAGGTTGGACCACAGGCAGGCTTCCTGGTTTTGGATCTGTTCCTACCCACTGATCATCTGTGTCTCTTAGGATGTGTGCACCTAACCCTCCCTCAGCTCCTTCACCTGTCAAATAAGGATGGGAACCCTCAATCCCCAAGAGGGCTGACTGAGTGTGAGCATGTGAAGTGCCTGCAGCAGCACCTCACGTGTCCATCACACATACTCAGTGCCTGTCACTCATTAACAACCCACGTACAGGGATGTCGGTGATTTCCTCTGAGGGAGGCCAGAGACCTCTGATGTAGTTGTCACACATGCTCAGTGCCTATCAGTGATGGATACTGCACATTTAGGGATGTTGGCCATTTTCCCTGAGGTCAGAGACAGTATGATGTCACCAGTTGTCTCTTTTTTAAATTAATGTTACTGAGAATTTCCCCCCCACCAATAAATACACACACACATACATACACACACACACACACATACAATGTTTACTATATATATTTATGAAGCTGGCTGTGTAAATTGACAGTTTGCCTCCGTATTCTGAACATCAGAGCCTTTCCTTATCTCTAGGGCCATAGGAATTTAGCCCCAAAATCTGATACTATTTTAAAGTAACAAGTCAATGCTACATTAATGTTTAAGTAGACTGAAGTACCCAACCCATGTTTCATCATGACAAGTCGCTCATCAGGACAGAAAGCCTTCCTGCTGTGGTATGTGGGACATAATTCTGTCTAAATAATGATGGGTTCCCCTAAGCTTCTGCAACCACAACCTCACTTAAGCACATACCCACATCAAAGTACTATGGGGCTCTTGGCCTGCCCAAGTAAAGCAGCATTCTTACATCGCACCCCAGCTGACAAATTGGGATCACATTGTATAGGCTCTGGGTTTTGTTGTTTGTTTGTTTCTTTCTTTTTTACCAACCCCTGGCTCACTCTGCAGGTGACTCTGTGTGAACTGAGACTCCTGGTAAATTCATTGCCCAGCATTGAGTAAGAAGACTTTCCTGGGTACAGGGCCTGCTGCTAAATCACAAAAAGGCTCCTCAATTTGACTCCAGAAAAGATCAAATTAGACTCATTTCTTATACTTCCTTTTCCATTCAAATGTTTATTTGAGATTTTCAACATGTACAAAATGTATTATGATCATGTTGAACCCCATTTCTCCCCTCCAACTCCCTGAAGAGAGCGCACACATGTGTGTGCACATGCACGCACACACACACACACACACACACACACACACACACACACACACACACACAATTAGTATCCCATATTCACACATGGCCACTGAAACATGGACAAACTACCAGCGGCCATGACACCAAAGAAAAACGATTGTGTCACACTTTAAAAATCACTAACAAGCATAATATCGTATAAACTCATCCAAAGAACTCAATATGTGACTATTCTCTGTGGCTTAAGTCCTGTGTCTTTAATAATCCTGTTGAGGTTGAGTGAGAGCCAAGATGATTTACAGGGCATCCTTGATTGGATGAAGCCTTTCCTGCCCTCACAGGACTTTTCAATGGCCTTCTCTGCAGGCAGCCAATGGCCAGACAGAGAACAGCCTTAGCCTGCCACCGTGACTATATCCCATCGGCCACAGGTGGTGTTATCGGTGTGCCTTGCAGACCCTCATCTCAAGTGCGTTTCCGCTCTTTCCCCAGGTGGAGCAAATCAGCCTGGAAAGCGTTGCCATGGACAGCCCAGTCAACATGAAGTTCAACCTCTCAGGCCTTGGCTCCAAGGAGCACATCCTAGAACTGGTACCCGCCATCGAGCCCCTCAACAACCACATCCGTTACGTCATCTCCCAAGGGAACGACGAAGGCGTCTTCCGAATCCACCAAAGGCATGGGCTCAGCTACCTGCACACAGCCAAGAAGAAGCTCGCCCCCGGCACATACACACTGGAAATCACCAGCATCCCTCTGTATGGGAAGAAGGAGCTTAGGAAACTGGAGGGATACAGTGAGGATGACTACCTCCTGGGGGTGCTAGGAGAGGCTCTCAGAATGAGGCTGCAGATCCAGCTGTATTAGCCCTCTGCAGACTTGGGTCCCCAGCACAGCCAGCCTTCAGAAGTGTTTGGAATGTCACTGACTAATTTTAAAGAAAGAGAGAGAGAGAAAGAAAAAGAATGACTTCTTTCCGCTCTGATTCAGACTTTGGAACGTTGACCCTCACGGGGAGGGATAATTTAGACTCTGGTATGGCCAAAGATTTTTTGAGTGCAAAGGCAAACATAGTTACTGTATTTTTATATAACTTCATTTTAAAATATATTAAGAAAAAAACTAAATGTTCAAGAGATCAGCATATGGCACTAAATGCACAAAGATGATGTGAGCTTTCTTCCTGTTAGCAGTCTGTAACACTTTGGGTATTTTGCTATAGTTGCTAATTAAAAAAAAAGTATAGATGTTTATTTATTTTAATGCAGTAATATATGGAGAAATGAACAAACTATGTAAACGAAAAGGGAAACTCGCTTGTTTTTCTTTAGATTTATAAATTTGAGCTATTTCTTTTAGAGGTGCTTTTAAAAAAAAAATCCAGTACACTCAAGAGATGTTTCCTTTGGTTTTTCTGCCAGCACTCCAACTGGTACGCACCTGACTATTTCAAAGTCTTTTGGAGCTGAGTGGGCAGTGTAATCAATAGTTTAAAAGACGTGAACGTCGTACGATCCTGTCTAAAGGAGCTCAAAGCCAGAGCGGATCACGTGACAATATTTCACACCACCAGACTCACCAGGAAAACAGGAAACTCAACCACTGTAGCAAAATACCTTGACTGCTCGTGAGACCGTTAGCATTGCAGGCCAAACTGTACTGTATTCCTTTCCCATAACCTCAAGGAGCCACACGTGCTACCCACAACACCTCATTCTCACCGGGGCACGCTGCGTGCGCACTTGTGGTCCCCTAGGCAGCTGAAGAACCGCTGTTCCTCTGAACAGGAACACCTGGAGTTCTCTCGCGTTTGGTGCTGTCATAGATTAATGGTGCATTTATTATGTTCAAGCTATTTCAGGATTGCCATATGTGCAAACAATCATGCCATGCAGCCAAGGAATATACGTTGATGTTGTTTGTTTGTTTTTTTTTTTAACCCATGGTTTGTTTTTTTTTTTTAGAATTTTCATTAATACTGTAGTTATACACCATATGCCTCATTTTATCATAGCTTATTGTGTATGAAATACGTTTGTAAAATGAATTGATGTTTAGTTTGCTTTAGCCATTTGAAAAGATGCTACACCAAGAGGTACCAATAAGAGCGCATCCCTACGTTGTTCTCTCCGGAGAAACCACCCCTGGAACAGTGGCAAAACCTCATGTGTGAAATGGCCAAAGCACACACAGACTGCCAATCATTCCTCTCACACCTGTGTTGACTGACCAAAGAGTAGTAACCAGTTGTATCCACTGTTTGGGGCTTTTTTTGTTTTGTTTTGTTTTGTTTTGTTTGTTTTTAAATAACTAAAAACAAAAAGAGAAACTGTAAATTTGTAATCAAGTGTTTGTGAGGAAAAACTTATGGGCTTTGTTTGTGTTTTGTTTTTATAGGTCCATGTATCAACTATGACACTTTTCTTGCAATAAAGCTTATTTTGGGGTAGTTTTATGGCTGAGTGTTCTGAGACTACTACAGCTGGTACGTTTGTGGAGGGCACAGGGGACTTTGCTTGTGGGGATACTTATTAAAGGACTAGATGAGGAGCAAGGCACATCCACAGGAAAACAAAAGAATGCTGTGTAACCTATGGCAACAAGCGGGAATCTGTGCTTTCAGGTCACATTCACTAGAAAATATAATTAAGGGAGTGTGCTTGTTCTGCAGTTATAAACTTCCTGGGATCCAGTTTTCCAGTGACTTCAAAAAAAGTCACTTCTGCCAGTATGTTTGTGGAATTTCATAGTAGAGCACCCTGTAGTATCTATAAGACACAGAAGAAGAAGGAAAAAAAGTTTCCTGCGGTAAAATCTTGAAGCAGAAGTAAACAGGTATATCTCAGCTTAAATGGCACATGTACCCCAAAAGCAATCCAAAGCTCTTGCGTTGCCATGCACTCTACTCTTCAAAGTGAATAGATTTAGCAGGGTATTTGACATGAAACCTCTTTGCTACATTGGTGAAATGGGGTTGCGCACGCACGCGCGCACACAAACACACACACACATATACACGTTTCCAAGACTTAGAAGTTAATTCAATCCATGGTAGGATTTGTGTGTTTAAAGTTTTCATCCAAGGAGTAAGAAAACAAGAGAATATTATGACTGATCTTAATTCTGTCCTTTGCCAGCCAGAAATTAGCTGCATGGAATAAGAAAAGCACTTGCCTCCGGCATCCTTTAAAACTCAGCATGCACGTGAAGCTTCATCTGGCGTCTATTAATGGTACAGAGTGAGCTCTGTAATGTCAAATGACCTGGAACTAGATTTGACTCTAGCTCTGAATGTCGAGCCGCGAGGCTCTTGGCCTACCTTTAATCTGTTCATGAGGAAGTCTAAAAATGTGTGCTGTTGGGAGCTTCGTGCAGAAAACTGAAAAGGCACTAGGTATGCCACATGGGATAATGTGATAGAAGAGAATGACTCCAAAAAGCTTTCACCAAATAGGATCATTATGGGCATCCCTGGATGCCTTATTGCAACTGTAATTTATGTCTTTCTTATAGCTAGCCCCTGAGGATGTTTTAGGTAGCATGTTGTTATTCCCATTTTTCTCAGAAATTTACTCAGCACAATTAGTTTTGTTTTAATTTACAGAAAAGTATAATGTCAACTCAGGACTCTAAACCAAGCCCAGTGACTACATGCCTTGGTCATAATGGTAGTCAAGTGGCAGGAGTGTCTCTCTCTGTCTCTGTCTCTGTCTCTCTGTCTCTGTCTCCTGTGTCTCTGTCTCTGTCTCTGTGTCTCTCTGTCTGTCTGTCTGTCTGTCTGTCTGTCTGTCTGTCTGTCTCTCTCTCTCTCTCTCTCTCTCTCTCTCTCTCTCTGTGTGTGTGTGTGTGTGTGTGTGTGTGTGTGTGTGTGTCCTCTCTCTCTTCTCGCTCTCTAAACTTTTTTTTCCCTGTTTAGTTCTTTTCCATGTTGCTGTAGCTCACACTGCATGGGCGTTAGTCACATTTGCATTTGAACTCTGAACTTAATCCAGAGATACATATAAACTACAAAGAATTCAAACATCTACTGTTTTATTATCTTAGGACTGGGAACAGTGTTGGTCACTCTGTCTTTCCATTCTCTGGGCCTGTATTTGGCTTTAATTACCTCCTTGGTTTGCATAATAGATCACGGTGTTAGAGGTGAAGACATACACCTGAAAATTCTAAAGCGTTGGCCTACCTGAGTCTGTCAAAACTCTAAAGAACAATGGAATCAATATATAAAAAGGAAGAGAGTGAAAGTCAGCCATAGTTGACGTAGATGGTGGCAGTTTAGTGTGTTCAACCCAACTGTTCAGAAGTGTTCTTGTTCTTTAAGCATATGCTAGGAATACGAGTGTCCACTGCTCCTCAGAAGACAGGAAACTCTACTGCTTCCCATGCGGACCCTGGGTCATCAGTACTCCTGGTCCGATGGAGAATTGCATCACTCATCCAGACTTTTTATCTGCTCCCGTGCCATGGAAAGAGACTGAGGCACACATCTTTGAGACTTTGATAGCTTTAATTGGAAGCTGTTTAATGACAAGTTTATTGGAGGAAAAACTGGCAAAGAGTGAGGAAAGGATTCCAGAACTTTTAAAGAGAATTAGTAAATGTGGAAGGAAAGATGGAAGCCCACAGCTGCCACATGGGAAACGAGACATTTGCTATCTGATGATTGGCTTTTTTTTAAAGCATGCTCGTCTAATCAGTATATTGAAATCCATGAACTTTTCATAAGTATGTTTTTATTATTTTAATTATCTTCACTTTTTTCAAAAGAATCTAATATACAATGTAAAACTCATTTCATAATCCAACCATTGAGACAGTATGGTTTTGTAATGGAAACAACTAAAAGGAAAAAAAAATGTTCTTTTGAATCAGGCAAAAAAACTGTAACATCTCAGATTTGATCACTTCCCTGGCTTGACCTTACCATGTGACTCCAAGGAGTCCATGAGGTGAGGCCAGCTTCCTATTAATGGAGGGCCCCGCAGGCAGCAGGAAATCCAGCCTTCCCTGCTCTTTTGTTAATGCTATTGCCACTGCTAGAGAATAAAGGAGACTACATACTGACCCAAGACTTCTTCCTAAGTGTGGCTCTATGACTTCTGATACACCATTAAACTGTAGGATCATGACCAGACACACAGTACCCAGATAAGCCAGTCTCCCAAGTGGTCCACACCTGAAAGATCTTTAGATGCCCCATTGTTCCCAACACTGTTCACAACTGCCATACTGCTCCTTGGTTATTGCAATTGTGGATGAAAGCCCAGAAGTCCAAGCCACAAACCCAGCCGGAGCCTTCATACTATACAGTCGCCAAGTGAGTAAAGAGACGATGGTGCACACCAATAATCCCTGTCTGGGTGATATATCACCATGAAAGCTAGAGCTAGAAACCTACTCACAGTTACAAGAAAAGAAACTGAGGCCCAGATTTGTAAGAGTTGAGTGCAAAGCCAATTTCCACACAAGTGAGACCAGAACCCTGGCTGGCTGGCGGGCTGAAGGCTAGTGCTGTGCATACTTGCACTACATGGTAAGCCTATTTGGATCTCTTTTAAGCCCTGAGGATATAGGCCAGTTCCCATGGTTTTGGCTTCTACTGAGTCCAAAATGTTTTCCAAGCATAATTTAAACACTGCTTTTCCTTCATCCACCCCACCCTCTGTGTAACTGCTCCCACTGTCTCATAAACCCAAGGTCTGTGTGCAAACTAGCATGCCAAGATATTGGCTGCAATAGAGCAGACCCCACCCAAAACCCTGTACCTTTAAATGCATGTTAAAGTCCTGGCTTTGGAAGAGTTAACCATTTTATTCAAACCAGACCTCCGTGTTTTAAAAACACATGCACTCTTCTTTTGCTAAGAATGTGCAAGGAAAGTACACTAGTTACTTGTGTTTCTTAATTGTCTTTTCCCCCCTTTTCCTGTGAGCCTAAAAAAAGAAAGGTATTAGTAGACGAAGCTGGCTTTCTTCTGAACCTACAGCTCACATTAGTCACCCCATCAAGACCACAGATTAAACGTCAGGATGTAGTGTAGACATTTTCCAAGGGAAACGGAAACCATGTTACATGAATTTTAGAGCAAACTATAACAAACACTAACATGAATGGCTCCCCAACCCCGATAACTACTGCTTCATAAACTACTTCCATTAATGAGATAACAGTAGAAGCTGTGAACAACCAATTCTTAACACTGTGTCCAAAGCAGCATACTATCCTAGCTTGCTTACATTTCTGCCCCAAGGGTTCCTCCTGCCTCCCTATTTGCCTGATCCAACCTCCCTACACTCAGGTAATGGACTCTTGTAAGGACAAGGGCAGGATTTGAGCCTCAGGCCTATGTATTTTATAAGCCTCAGAGCTAAGGCAAGCTCCTTAGATTGACCCTTGACTGCGGACCATCACCTGGAACCTCTAATTAGCAGTGGCCACATGTCTTCACCATTCTACTAACCGCATAGAATTAAATCTAGAAATTTCCAGAGAAAGAAGGATGGAAAAGAATGGTGAATGGGACCACCGTCAGTAATGAATAAAGGGAAGGAAAGGGTCAGACTATACAGAGGCAGCTTCATGGACTGCATCCTTGATTTGGACTTTATGCAGAGTAGGTAATTCCATGATACTTTACTAAAAACCATCTGAACAGATTTCTGAGGTTCATCTGGTGGAACCTTCTTTAATTTAGAAAGACTTCCTTGGCTCTTGATTTCTGTACCTTTCTAGGGAGCCCTATTGGCCTTTCCCAAAATAAGAATGGAATGGCATCTGGGGTTGGCTGACTACAAGTTTTATTCCACAAGGGTCCTCTGATACAGGGAGCTGGGGTGGTATGCAGGATGTGCATTTTGGTTTAAGCCTAGAGTGTGGGCGTAGACCTGGGGGTAGGGGAGACTGTGTGGAGGGGTAGATCGAGCAGACTCACATGGCTGGAGCCTGGAGAAGGATGTCCAGCTCCTGGTTTGGTGGGGAGGTTGTGTGAGACTTTTAATGCTATAGTGTTATAGTCAGGGGAAGGAGCCCAATAGTCTTTACTGCAAAGGAGAACGTTAGTTCCCTCACTATAATCCAGACATAAAATGGTTCTCCTTCCAATGTTAAATAGTTTAGAGAAACAAGACAGCCATCTGTGGCTGTGCAATGGTATTTACTCAAAGGCCATACTGACTGTCGGGCACCAATGGCCCAGAGTGTTGGAGAAAGGGTGGTCACTGAAATGCAGTACTTCTAAAGAGAGGTCTCCTCGAAATGATGTGAATGAGTTGGTCCTCAAAGAGGCAGATTTTCATGAATGGCACAGAAGGTTCTCTGGAACACAGCAGTGTGAACAAACATCAGAAGCTGTCATGTGCATGGCCTACTGAACCCACAAAGAAGAGATGGGTCAATGGGAGTTGAATCATGGTACCACGTGGAGTAAAATGCAAGATTATATCTCACCACAAAGAGTGATCAATAGTTGAAGTGATACATCTGTTACTCAGAATTGACCATTACATATTATATGGGTGGATCAAAGCAATACACCAGTCATGTACCATTACTACATGACAAAATCCTAAAATGTAAAAAGCGGTATTTATAGTAAAAAAAAAAAACAACAACAACAACAACAACAACAACAAAAAACACTTAAAGACATCCTTCTCCAGGGTCTAGGCTATAGGCTGGTGAGACTGGCTAAACCTCCTCTCCTTTCCATAGACTTTCCCTGAACATTCAGATCATACCTGGTCCCACATCCAGTACCCCAGTCTAATCTGGCTATTCTTATCTGTGCCACAACCAACTCGATAGGAGGTGCCCTGCCTACCACTGACCCACACAACCCACCCATGCCACACACAACCTCCCCACCAAACCAGGAGCTGGACATCCTTCTCCAGGCTCCAGCCATGTGAGTCTGCTCGATCTACCCCTCCACACAGTCTCCCCTACCCCCAGGTCTACGCCCACACTCTAGGCTTAAACCAAAATGCACATCCTGCATACCACCCCAGTTCCCTGTATTCGCCTGATTTCATTCAACCTAAGCCATTTCCAACTTCTAGGCCTACACCATCTCATACATCCTCAACTCTTCCTCAGCTCGCTCTGTCAATATCAGACACAGAACTAACAAAAAAAGTCTACATGTCCAGATACCACTGGGAAAGTACAAACAACATGAGGTAAGAGGCCAGAATCCCCTCTCCAAAACTTACAAGTCCTATAGAAATGATTGCACATGAGTATCACCTAGATGAGCACCAGGACACAGAATATAAAGAAAAATCATAAACTTCATCGAGAATTCATGGAGTTTGAAAGAAGATCCAAAGAAACAGCTTAATGATATTAAAGGAAAAAAAAAACCTAAAGAGAATAAACAGCTGAGTAATACACAACAATACACAAATAGAAGGTATGAAAACATAAATGATGAAGACAATACAGTATTTGAAAATGGAATTCTATAAATAAACAGTGAAGAAGGCTCAAGCTGAGATGAAGCAAGAATTGAAAAACCCAACAAGCCAACTAGAAAAGTCAATGGAACAGAGTACAAATAGAGTGAATTAGAAGATAAGAATATCAAGGCTTGAAACTAAATAAAATAAAGGAGAATCTAGGAAATAAGAACTATATTTAAAAAAAAACATGAGAAAGAAATGTACAGGAAATGTGGATCACTGCAAATAATATCATAGAAGAAGACTTCCTAAAACTATGAATGATACATCCACATAGAACACCAAATGGACAAGACCAGAAAAGAGTATCTCCACAGCACATCATAGTTAAGACATTAAATATACACAACAAAGAAAGTGTATTGGAAGAACCAAGAGGAAAAATACAAGTCACAAATAAAGGAAAGTCCATCAGAATAACAGCTGATTTCTCAATGGACTTTTTGAAAGCCAGAAGCACCAGGTAACATGTATTCCAAGTCTTAAAAGACAATGATGCCAACCTAATGTACCCAGCAAAATTATCTGACATAGGTGAAGAAGAAAGAAAAACTTTCCATGATATAAACAGCCTAAAAATATTTCTATCCACCAGAAGTGGTTGGTGCATGCCTTTTATCACAGCACTTGGGAGGCAAAGGCAGGCAGATCTCTCTGAGTTCAAGGCCAGCCTGATCTATAAAGCAAATCCAGGACAGCCAAGGCTACACAGGGAAACCCTGTCTCAAAAGCAAACAACCAAACCTTTTATCCAACAAACCAAACCTACAGAACAGCCAGGAAGCAATATTCCAGGCTCATGAGAGGAGTGAGCCTAGCCAAGAGACTGTGGGAATAGGCAGCCATTATTACTAAAACACAAAGAACCACTGAAAGCATAAACAATAAAGTCAACAATGACCAAAATTAACTCACAAATTTCAGTAATAACTTAAAATGTAAATGACCTCAATTCTCCAGTCAAAAGACACAGACTGCCTGACTGGGTTGAGAAACAAAATCCATTCATCTGTTTTCTGAATGAAACACATCTTAACTTTAAAAATTGGCTCTGCCTCAGAGTAAATGGCTGAGCTCAACTCCTACAGAAGTAAAGCATAATGTGTCTCCTGGAGAATGGTGGCATCTGCTTTGCTCAAGAGGACATTGTCAACACTTCACAAAAGACCAAGAAAAATATGGGGGTGGGGTGGGGAGAAACCCCGCCTCAAGAAGCACATCTTATAACCCATTATGATGAAACTGCCAAACTAGTAGAAGAGAGATAAATTTAACACCGTAGCCGCATTTAATTAATTTTCTTTCCATGCTGTCACCCTTTGCTTTTCCTTTAATGTTGTGCTAAACTGTTCCATGGGCTGATTGATAACATGACATACGTGAAGGTTTGCCTGAATAAATAAATTATACAAGACAATTTTGAAAGAATAAATGCATTTGAACCAACGAGGCTAATTCACATATTGAAGAGCCAGGTTCGTCCACTAAGTATTTCCCCAGCAACCTAACAGTTTAGTTCCTCTCTTTTGTCTTTCCGGCCTCACCACACACAGAGGATTTTAAGAGCACAGTATTTAAAAAAAAAAAAACCGCAAACTGCTTTGTGGTGTCTGTTTTAAATCTGGTTTTTATCTGCATTGTGTGTCTGACTTTGTCCTTACATTTGTTTTACAACAAAAACAAAATAGAGGAAAGAGATCAACTGTGTCCTTAAAGGGTTTATATAAGTTCCTTGTTGCTGTTGATAATAAAAGCAGTTCTGTTTTATAACATTGATCTCATCCATAGTCTACAAACATCCAGTTCCCTTAGTTCCTTCCAGTTTCTTCTGAGTAGAGATGAAGGATTATTAGTCAATGACATGAGTATCCCCTCAAGGTCCCTTAATAGCTGCTGTGTCTGTAGAGTTCAGTCTGTCCTTGGGTCCACAGATGCCTCCGGTCACCTACCCACCCTTTGCCTTCACACTTGGATCAGTGAGTGACAATATGGGGGGTGTTGTTTTCTATGCCCTACCCTAAGTACTGGCCTTCAAGCAACTCAAGCCTCCTCATGTAATGTAAAACCCCCAGTGTGAGACAACCCAAGTCTCCTCCCATTTTTCCGCTTGAGACTTCAGAGAGAGAGAAAGAGATAAAATACAAATATGAGGTCAAAATGAAGAAGCTGTAAACTTTAGAGATTACATAAAATATCTTTTGTTTTCAATGTTTCAAATAAAATGTGTATCTAGCCTAAAATTACTTACCTAAACCAAGATTGTTAGTCAAGATCTTTTAATTTTTAACGCATATTTTATAGACTGATTTTATTTAAATTTATACCCTATATATTTGATCTAGGTGTGTTTTGAATTTTTAAAGCCATTTAACATAAATTCCAAACATGCTACTTCTATTATTACCTAAATTGTTTAAAATATGCCCCCTTTTATTTTAATGACCAGATTTAATGAATCAGAATTTATAATATATGCCAATTAGTATGCATACTTGATAAACATCTTTTAGTAAAATCTGTGGTGGACCATTGCTCTGAAGTAGTCTACTGCAATGGCATGCAACAGACCACATTGCTTGTCTTGAGGATGAGAAGAAAAAACTCCATCAGTTACCTAGGATGCTCTAACAACGCATCATATATCAAGTGCCTTAAAAAAGAGACAGGAATTGCCTCAAAGTTCTAAACTCTGAAATCAAAGTGGTATGGGTCCCGTGCTCATTATGCAACCTGTAGTGTAGACTTCTCAGCCTTGGCTGGTTTGCCAGAACATCTGTTGGCTCTCATGGCCCTGTAGCAACTTCCTCTCAATGTCTGACTCTGTATATGGTCTCTTCCTGTAAGGACATCAGCTGTATTGGATTGAGGAACTGCTGTAGTCCAGTGTGACTTTGTTTTTTGTTAATTTTGAGATAAGGTCTCAAGCTGTAGCCTCCTCTGGCTCCAAATGCACTAGCCCAGGCCGGCCTTGAACTACAAACTCTTCTTACTTCAGCCTTCCAGGTGCTGACACTACAGGCATGAGCCACCATCCCAAATTGATATAATCTCCTATTAATTTACATCTGAATTACTTTCACCAAGATTCTGCTTCTCGATAACGTCACTTTCATCTCCCAAAAGCAGCAAAGAAGATTACAAACCAAAAACTGTGGCGCAAGCTTACCCATTGGAGCAGAACAGGAAATCGTCCTGAAGATCACAGTGTTCAGCTGTGTGTGTCTGGGACAGTCATGGAGCTCTACCAGCCTATTTCTTTATCCATCTCTGTACTCATTCATTTCCTCATCCATCTGCCCACCCATTCCTGCCTCCCATTCTTCCCTGTGGATGTTTGAAAGGTGGCTTTGGAAGGGTTCAGCATCTGAATTCTTTTCTAGATTGGTACTCCCCCACCATGTGTGCCTGGGGAAGACCTAGACTATAGCACTACCTGGACAGGAGCATCATGGGAAGTTTAGGCCTATTTAAGCTGCTATTGGTCACATAGTTAATGAGCTCAGCCAATCATCTGCACGCACCAGAGCAGTGAACTCACTCTAGGTGTGACTACATTTTTATAGGCAGAAACAATTGGAAGGTAGATTTTCGTCTCCTTTAAAGATCTCTACAATGCTCACAATGACAGACAGTGAATGCCTAATGCTGAATATGATGCTGCTAAGATAGGGAAAATGCAATATTCACTTTAAGGCCAATGTAATAGGAAGAGAACTGAAATTGAAACTATGTATTAATGTGCATGGTTGGGTTCATAGGTGTAGTCCTCCAATATTTTATCATAAAAAATCTAAATATTAAAAAAAATGTTTAAAAATTGCAGTCATTATCTGTGTCAAATCTAGTTTCATTTATGTTGCTGTGATAAAATATCCTGGGGAAAAAAACTTAGATGAGAAAGGGTTTATTTGGCTTACAATTCTAGCTTACAGTCTATCCCTGAGGGGAAGTCATGGCAGAAACTCAAGGCACTAGTCACATCACCTTCACAGCCAAGAACAAAGAGAGAAATAAATGCATTTAGGCCTATTTGTTTACTTGCTTGCTTTCAGCTAGCTCTCCTCTCTAATTCTATTCAGGAATCCCTGCCTCGGAAATGATGCCACACACAGTGGGCTACATCTCCAAGTTAAAAACCAACACAGTCTTGCACAAATACATGATACAACCCGATCAAGACAATTCATCATTAAAAATCTATGAAGCTGAGCATGGTGCACACACCTTTAATCCCAGCACTCAGGGAGGCAGAAGCAGACAGATCTCTGTGAGTTCAAAGCCAGCCTTGTTTACAAAGCAAGTCCAGAACAGCCAAGGCTACATACAGAGAAACCCTGTTTTGAAAACAAACTAATAATAATAATAATAATAATAATAATAATAATAATAATAATAATAATAATAAGAAGAAGAAGAAGAAGAAGAAGAAGAAGAAGAAGAAGAAGAAGAAGAAGGAATCTTCTATCAGGTTATTCTAAGTTATATTTGATGAATACCACAATCCCCTTGATGTAAAAACCTAACCTTTATAATGCTTTTCAAATCTATCAGTAAACCCATCCCTGAACTAGCCTATCAAATGATCTTCTATTAAAAACCCTCTGTAGAAAGAATATGATTTGTGGTTACTAAGAGATGGAGACCATACTTGAAAAATAATCAAGAAGAAAGAGGGGACAGAAAATAATATTTTCAGACCACATCATGTCATAGAATAAGGAACCCTCTTTGATCTGATCAAGACATCCCACATAACAGGAAGAGCCACAGGCAAGTGGTATTCAACAACAGCTCTCCTTGAGTTTTACTCAGTAGTCAGACAGGAGGAGAAATCTTTACATTTGACATGACACATCCATCACCAACTAACATCTTACTGGGACTCTAGGTAAGAGAAATATAGGAGATGAGGAAATAGAAGGACCCAGAGGGTCCTAGAAACCTACAAGAAGAACATCATGACAGATGGATCAGGGCCCAGGGGGCCCTGCTCAAACAATTGTACTAACCAAGGACAATACAATAGTAAACATCAAACCCCTACTCTGATCTAGCCAATGGACAGCACATTCTCCACAGTTATGTGGAGACCAGGGACTGACTCTGACATGAACTCTGATGCCCCATATTTGACCACCTCCCCTTGGTGAGGAAGCCTGATGGCACTCAAAGAAAGAATAAGCAGGTTACCAAGATGAGACTTGATAGCCTATGACCATATGGTAGGGGAGGAGTTCCCCCTCAGTCTTAGACCTAGGGGAAGGGAATAGGGTGAAAGTGGGAGGGAGGAAGGGAGGGAGGAACAGGAGGATACAAGTGATGGGATACCAATTGAGTTGTAATCTGAATAAATTAATTAAATAATAAACAAAAAACAAAAACAAATAAAAAAGAAAATCAACATCGATCTGTCCAACTGGGACCCATTGTGGTCTCTAGCTACTTGGAAGAAGAAGCAAGTCCCCAAATCAAGGTAAAGTTTCTTCCCAAATCCTCTTACTTGGGAACTTGTTTCTCCCCATGGTTGGTCTCAAGGCCATGAATTCAGAGAAAAGAAACTGGACTGGAGAACCAAAGAGCATATAAAACAGCTGTTATGGTCTGACACTTTTAACATGCTGGGGCGTTATCTTTTCATTGGATGTGAGTGGAAAATATCTCTGGGGAAAGACCTAGCTAGGCTCATTAAAATGTCTGCTAAAAGCTAACTTTGAATATGTATGATGTCTTGACACCATAGAGCATCTCCAACCAGCTTAACTGAATGTTCTTTTTAGGCAAGGTGAAATCGTCCATTGTAAATTATAGTGTGATAAGTAAAAACATTTAAGGTAGTATTCTAGTGTTTAGAAGGGACAAATTAATGCAAAAAATAGAAGACACTTCAAATGCTAGGAAATATATGGTGTGTGTGTGTGTGTGTGTGTGTGTGTGTGTAGCTAATCCACAATTTATATAATCAGTTTCTGCATACCTTTTCTCAACCACACTTTGACATAAGATGGATTAAAATGATCACAAACTCTTTGTAGCTCTTCCTACCAAAAGATGCTTAATAGGCTGCCTAGTAGACTTGTCTTGAGAATGAGAAGGCAGTGAGCGTGACTTTGTGTGGCTTCTAAAGGTAGACTTCCATGAGTTTTTGCAGTTACTACTTGCACTCACTGGGGTCTCAGCCTCTGTGTGATGGGCGTGGCAAGGCCACTGGAGACTTTGGCCCACCCCATAGGCAGCAAGAGCTGAGCTACAAGATGACAGCGGCTACATAAGAAAGAGAGCACAAGTAGCTGACCCACGAGCTATTCGTTACTCATAGTTTTGCTATTTATGACATTCATTTCAGAAGGGATTTTATTATTTAAAAGGGACTAACTAAATATAGCGCTAAGCTTTCAGCAGCCAACATGAAAAAGGAAATCTGGTGATTTACACAACCAAAAAAAAAAAAAAAAAAAAAAAGCAGTTGCTGGAGAGAACCCACCAGGGTGTGAGCCTTCTTGTGTTCCCGAGCTAAGCCCTGTGGTCCAGATGAGTGAACTTGCTTACAAATCCTGGTGCCCACTCCATTTCTTATGAGTCTTTGCTATGTCTGTGTCTCAGAGACAGAGAAACATTCTACTGTTTGTTCCTATTATGTTTCTGATGCAAATGAAGTTTTTGGTCTGAATGGAGCCTCTAAAACCACCCAATCCCAAACTCAAGGCGTCCTTCTGACTCTTTTTCTTTTCACACTCTACATTAAATCATATGGACACTGTTTTCTTTATACACAGGCATATGGCCATATCGGACCCCTTCCATTGTCAACGCTGTAGCAAAAGACTGCCAATCAAATTAATGGAATAGCCTCCCAGCTGGCCTTTCTGCATCTGGCCCTGATGGTGACTCCAGATTGTTCACCCATCAATGGCCAAAGTCATCCATTAAAGATGTAATTCTGACTATTTCTCCATTCTTCTCTCAGCTTCTAGAATTTCCTCATGTTACACAGAATAGAAGCTGGCAGCCCACAAGACCCTTGACAATCTGTTCAGCTAAAGGCTATTCCAATCACTTGAGGGAGAGTGGTTTCTGCTACACCATTGTCAATGGAAGGGGATGAGAAAAATTCAGGCAGGGAGACCTTTTCCTTTTGGTGCCATCCTCAGTATACAGTATATATGGTGTACTGTTCTGCATTTGCTCAGGAACTCACTTCATGTGGCCTATTAAGAATCTATAATGTTCAGAGATTTTTAAGTTCCTTGGACCTAGTAAGGAAAGTGTATTCTGAAGTTATATAGCATATGTGCTAGAAGAAACAAGAGAAATAAGAATAGCAAAGTGCCTTAAAGAGGATATCTATATTAACCCCACCACATTAAAACTCAGAACATCAAGAAAGATGAGGTAGAAAGACTACAAGAGTTATAGGATGGGGAGGGTTAGTGAAATGCTGTCTTTTAGATATGACATGGCTAGTGAAGTCATGAGCTCACAGCCACAGTGGTTACATACACAAAACCTAAACAAGGTCATGCAAGGCAAAGTGCCAGCATTTATGGGGTAGGTGACCAAAAACTTCATTTGTGCCAGAAATATAATAGGAACAAGCAACAGAATGTGTCTCTGTTTTTGAGACATAGGCATGGCAAAGACCCAGATCTTTTCTGATGCTAGCCAAAATTCCTAGACCACTGCATTTGTTTATAAACATTTTCCTAGGGACAGGGAGGGGGAGCTGAACAGTGTCTTATGTATTCCAGGCTGATCTTGGACGTGCTGTGTACTTGATAATGACCTTAAACTGTTGATCCTACTGACTCCATTTCCTGATTACTGAGACTACAGGCATGCAAACTCATCAGGTTGTCAGTGTGTGTGTGTATGTGTGTGTGTTTTAAAAGGAAAAGAGTCCATGGATTTGAGAAGAATGGGGGAAGGGCAGGTCAGGATTAGAGGGAGGAAGGGAGAAATGTTATAATTATATTTTAATTGAATAAAAGATAGAACAAAATGACAAAGAAACACAAAAGTTAAAATCAGCTTTGCTTCATGGAGGGGGCAGAAAACACCAGCCAGAGACCAGAACTGAAGACGGTACACTGGATGGTGTTGCTCACAGGGAATGCTTGGGCAGGCTGCCTCTGTGCCCCATAGCACTTAACAGTCCAGGAGAGAATTCAAGTCTGTCCTGAAAAGAAAAGTCTGAGCACAGGACTTTCAGGCTCCCAGTGCAGCCAGCCTGTACACAGCTCAAAGTGGGTCTCAGTTTGAAAATCTCATGGGAACAAAACAGAAGTAGACGGAGTGGTGCACACAGGTGAAAACGGAGTGATGAGTGAGGGATGGAGAGCTAGGATCAAACTCTCTGAAAAGACTTGAAGCTTTATACTGAAATCTCTCAGCATTCAGTCTGGTTTTAAGGAAAAGTAGGAAGCCATTGCAAGGCTTTACACAGGAAGCTGGATGCCCTCCAGCATTCAAAGCTTCGTCCTTAGTTCATGGATGAAGTGTTGACGGGGAAAACAAGGGGAAGAGTGAGGATCCGGAGCAGGTTGCTTCACCATTGTTAGGAAGACAGGATGGAGAGCCTGTGGAGAGTGGGTGTTTGTGCTCTGGCTTAGCAGATTCAGAAGTCAGGCAGGAAACCACATTGGTATCGGGAGTTTCCTGTCTGGTGACTGAGCCTGCAGAAGACCCCACTGCTGTCATCTGCCAGGGACAGAACAGGTTTTCCCTGTGGGGAGAACAGCCCTTACTTTAATTGACGTCACTGCAAAAAAATGGCAGGTGATTTCAGTGTGCCTCTCCTGTTATCCCGATCAAGACCCCCACAAAGAGTCTTGGCTCTAGCCTGCATTTCTTCCACACTGGAGGCCTGCGTTGTCTTTCTTCAGATTGCTCTGTGGCCCAGCAGCACACAGGCTGCCCAGAAGGACATTGTTTCCTTAAACTACATTGGTGATTCTTCAACCTGTGGGTCATCAGATAGCCTGCATGTCATATATTTACATTACGATTCATAACAGTAGCAAAATTGCAGTTATGAAGTCACAAGAGAAATAATTTTATGGGTGGGGGGGGAGGTCACCACAACATGAAGAACTCTATTAAAGGAGTCGCAGCACTAGGAAGGTTGAGAAGCACTGGACTAGAACCTGGCTAAACTATACAATTATGTGGTAAATGGCTAGAAATCACCATTTCTAATGATAATGACTCATGACTCGGTATTTGGAGGTCAAGCGGTCTCAATGGTCAGAACATTCTTCCACAGTTGAGTGGAGAGTGGGATATGACTTTCTCACGTACTCTGGTACCTCACATTTGACCATGTCCCCTGGAGGGGGAAACCTGGTGGCACTCAGAGGAAGGACAGCAGGTTACCAAGAAGAGACTTGACACCCTATGAGCATATACAGGGGGAGGTAATCCCCCTCAGGAACAGTCATAGGGGAGGGGAATAAGGGGAAAATGGGAGGGAGGGAAGAATGGGAGGATACAAGGGATGGGATATAACCATTGAGATGTAACAAGAATAAGTTAATAAAAATAAATAAATAAAAATAAATTAAAAAAAAAAGATCACCTCCCAAAATATCTATTCAGAGTCTTTTTCTGTTCCAAGCACCTTTTCTGCATGGAGAACACAAATCACAGACCCTTGGAAAGCAGCCCACCTCACCTGCCCCAGCCTCCTCATATCCTGTACTTGTGGGCAAGGAGAGAAAAGAACAGTTAAGGGGTTAGGGCTAGTAAAAGCTCACTCTCATGTGTTTATCATCATAGTCTCTCTCTCTCTCTCTCTCTCTCTCTCTCTCTCTCTCTCTCTCTCTCTCTCTCTCTCTCTCTCTCTCTCTCTCTCTCTCTCTCTCACACACACACACACACACACACACACCAAATAGGAAGATGTGCCAAATGAGTAAAGAGAACAGAAAACTCAGACAAAGGAAAAGCCACACACAGGAAAGCAGTTACTATCCTAGCAATTAACGCTGCCTCCGAACCTCCTACTCCACACTGCGTAGCTAAATCTCCGGTCCTGATTCTTAACCAGCAGCAAATGGCGACACACCTACTCAAAGGTGTTTGTTCCACGCTAGGGCGCGAGAATTCGCATGCTCTGATAGTCATGCCTTAGACCTGCCTCGGGAGGACGGAGCTAGTCAACTCCATGCCCAGGAAGAATGCTGAGGGGAACAAATGCTGATGGAAAGTGTAGCGCCCCTCACATGCATTCCAACCGCAGAATAGCCCGCAGCCACAGAGCACTTAACTCCAGCAGCCAGGCTCACCACCCAAACAACTAAAGCATAGTAAGGACTCTGGGAGAAAATATATGGAAACCCACAGTAGAACCTTCAAGCCATAAAGCCCGAATCTAAAATCAAAGCGGCACCTACCAAAGTGAAGGATGAGAAGCAGATAAGAAAATAATGAGAAACAGATGACAAAGGTATTTTCCGTTGAGTTTTTATATCCTGAAATCGTTTTTATATGGAGGCCTGCGGACACTTCACTATGCATTATTCTCTCTGTCTCTCTCTGTCTCTCTGTCTCAGTCTCTCTCTGTGTCTCTGTCTCTGTCTCTGTCTCTCTGTCTCTCTCTCTCTCTCTCTCTCTCTCTCTCTCTCTCTCTCTCTCTCTCTCTCTCTCTCTCTCTCTCTCCCTCTCCAGCTTACCCATTACTTGTAAGATTCTGAGAGGAACAGTTGCTTTGTTTTTGTGATGTGTAACACTCAGTTATCTTGAAGGTGCCCAGGGTATAGCCATACCCGAGATGATACTCAGGCAGGGAAAGATACAAACAATGCCCTGCTTCCTCATTTTGTCAGCGGTGAGATATGGTGTTCATGGACCACCTTCCCCAGAGACCCTTCCTTCCTCCAGAGTTAAGTGTGAAAAATGATACACAAACCACTGTTAACACAAAAGAAAACACACTTTGGCCCATCACAAGATCTGATGGGATATTTTTCTGCTATTGGCAGGGAAACATATACTGTAAATGCTAGAAAGAAGAGAGGATTTCTTCATTTCTCAGAACAAAGTCTGTTTTTGAAATAGTTTATTTTAAATTGGGGCAATTTTGACCTGAATATATATGATTTATTTGTCAGAAAATTCTGTGCATTCTTGGTGAGGAGAGAGACCTGAGTTCTAGATGGTTTGTATCACTGAGAAAGTACCACCTACTGGACAATGAAGGCATGTCCTGATCACATAGGTGCCAGTGTAGCAGTATAATACACCACAAAGAAAATGGGGTTCAGAATTAAATGAGAGGTTATTATCTAGCTCTGACATACACCATGTCCAAAACGTTGGCGGCAAATTAGTTCACTTCAGTGACATGGCAGGATTCACACTCCTCACTTCCCTCCACTGCCATAGAGTTAGGTGAAACAAGGCCATTAGAATTCCTGGCTAAGAACTTGGAAACAGGCTAAATGTCCCTCATCTGAAGAATGAATAAAGAAATTGTGGTACATTTACACTATGGAATACTACTCAGCTATTAAAAACAAGAAAATCCAGGAATTTGTGGACAAATGGATGGGACTAGAAATGATCATAATGAGTGAGTTAACCCAGAAGCAGAAAGACTCATACGGTTATATACTCACTTATAATTGGGCACTAGCCCAAAAGGCATGTCCCATGAAAATTTTCTCTTACCAGGAGATTGGGATAGATGTGAAGACATCCCATTGGGACTCTAGGTAAAAGAAATATAGAGGAAGGAGAAATAGAAGGATCCAGAGGGTCCTAGAAACCTACAAGAGGAACATCATGTTGGGTGGATCAGGGCCCAGGGGGTCTGCTCAAACTATTATACTAACCAAGGACAATACAAGTAGTAATCATTGAACCCCTACTCTGATCTAGCCTACAAACAGGACATTCTCCACAGTTATGTGGAGACCAGGGACTGACTCTGACATGAACTCTGGTACCCCATATTTGACCACCTCCCCTTGGTGGGGATGCCTGGTGGTGCTCAAAGAAAGAATAAACAGACTACCAAGATGAGACTTGATAGCCTGTGACTATATAATAGAGCAGGAGGCCCCCCGCTTGGTCATAGACCTAAGGGAGGGGAATAGGGTGAGAGAGGGAGGGAGGGAGGAAGGGGAAGATACAAGTGATGGGATAACAATTGAGTTGTAATCTAAATAAATTAAATAAATAAATAAGAATTCCTGGCTAGAGTCAAGCATAGAGAAGGCAGCTGGCATAGGACCACATCCAGCCCCTGCTCCCTCCCTGCTGCTCCACTGCACTGGATGCTCTCCCAGGCTCCAGACACTAGGATGACTGACGGTCTCCCTCACTTCCTTCTGGGTAGAGACCATCTAGGTTACTAGGATGAGGAGCCGGCTCAGCTATCTTGGTGTGATGTGTCAGAAGGAATCGATGCAATGGACTGTCCAACTTTATTTATCAGCCTGCCAGCCCCAAAATACCAGCTCCTTTTTTTAGTCATACCAGTCTTTCCTTCGATGAGCCCTTCGGAGACAAAAATGTTTTCAGGGACACACCCAAATTATCCCTTGAGCCCAAGCCCCACTCCTAGCTCTGGAGCACAGAAAAGGCTCTGTGCAAAGCCAGGTGGGTCTCAGCTTCCTTCTAGAAGAAGGATAACAGAACTATGAATTATTTTTCCTCTTGAAATTCCTGGTATAGGAAACCAAATGACCCAAGCAATACGAAGCCAAAATACAAATACCTGGCTTTAGAGAATGGGGTGTAACTGAATGAAGCCAGCCTGAAAAGAGAATCTTGCTGTTTACATGCAAGCTTGATTTCAAAGAGGGAGTCTCTCCCTTGATTTAAAAAAAAAAAAAGTTGGTGAGTCTAAAATTATGAATGTAAATCAGTATCTATCATATCTCATCTCTATCAACTTAAAACATCTATCTAGACCTAAAAACATCTAAACCCCTAAACAACTAAGCTTAATTGTAAAACTAAGCTCTCTGGTCTTCAACCCCATCAGAGACTTAAGAAGGAATAAAATTAATTGCCTGCGTAAACAGGAAGTTCAGGTTAGTAGCTTCCCAAAGTGAAATATGTTTTCTTCAAGATTGCCAAATACAAATAGTCAAGACATTATGAATGTAACATTAATATAATTCCTGATTGATTCTTGGTTCTTCTTGCTCTATGTAGTTTATTTTATATGTGTGTTATAATATAAATATATATGTTTAAAAGAACAAAAAATATTTTTGAAAAAGAAAAAAATGCAACAACTTAGGGAGGGATCCCACCTAAGCAAGATTACCATTTTAACGCCATTATGTGAGTGTGCTGTGGCTAAATCACCAATATTGGAGGTGTGATACTATGTTCTTTGGGGAGTATAGAAAGGATTCCATATAGGGATCCCACTATAAACTGGGACAGCATAGGGTTTAAACCGTTAGCATTTCTAAGTGGGTTTTGCATTACCTGTGAGTGCACCACAAATTGGCCCTGTTTGCAACACACTAGCATGCCCACCGGAATAGCACATTCTTTGTGGTGTGTGGTATGCTGCCCTCAGTGCAAGCCAGAGACCACCATGAAAGATTGAGAAACCCATGTTTGGTGGCATTAGTAATCCTCCACCAGGCTGCTCTTGTGACTGTGCTCAAAGGGAGCCAGGGCAGTTCCAGCAATGTTAGAGACTATTACTTACTCCTGGGAAACTTTAATTTGCTTATTAAGAGGCACTGGAAAAGGGCCACCTACAGCAGATGCTTTAGCAGAGGAGGACGGGACAGCACGTGTTGATGCTGAGTGTTGTCTGTGGAGAAGCTGGGTAAAAACCACTGGGGTTTAATGACCTAATCCAGTAAGCTCAGCCAATAGCATGGCTTAGAAAGAACTGAATGCCAATTCCCCGATGGAAATGAAACATAATTAAGGCAGTACAGTGAGGTCTTGCACACGTTAACTGTCCCTGGGCTTGCATTACTATTGCTAATAAACGTTCAGGAGATATTTTTTAATTATACATTTAAGGAACACAAGCAATTGCTATTAATTAATAACTTGGTTTCAAGTCTACCCTGTTACATCTGTCTCTAAAGGACAATAAGTCCCTAAGCATTAAGTAACATGCTCACACATGCACATGCAGAATAAGGGAGAGAGACAGGCAGAGACAGAGAGGGGGAGAGACTTATGTGATAAAATAGTTTGGTGAAGGTAAGAATGTATAGATTTTGGGGCTGATTCTCCTGGCTGTCTTACTGTATTAACCATGCAGCCCAAATGAGTT
The DNA here is from genome assembly GCF_964271855.1 of Acomys minous. Classification (NCBI taxonomy): domain Eukaryota; kingdom Metazoa; phylum Chordata; class Mammalia; order Rodentia; family Muridae; genus Acomys; species Acomys minous. The sequence continues at coordinate 29,560,124 of NC_140486.1, forward strand.
ATGACTTATTACTGTAATGAATTTGACAGGGACTAAGAGAGTCAGATGGATAACAGGGACTCAGAAATTTACAACTCTAGTCAGAGTCTGGAAGGCATTGCTGCCCACCCAGAAGACTGTGTCTCATAGGCCCAAACCAGGGGGGCAAGGCTGGAGGGCCCTTCCCACTAAAATGGTAGCGCTCTATTGGGTGAACCATGCCTTAATCTAGCCATCACGTTTGGGGGCGCGAGGGGAGGGTTGCGTTGCTTCTACTGATACAAACCAAAACATAGGTGTATCTCTGTTCCTTTACCACAGATTCAGTGGGGCATGTGTATGTTGTGAGGCATGGAACATAAAAATCAGTTTATAAGTATGTTTGTGGGTGTGTTGGCAACCTGTGGATACATACCCCCATCTTTAGTACATAGTGTACCATACACATATGTGCATGCACTTGTGTGTGCACACACACACACACACACACACACACATATACATGTACACACACGGAATAAGGAAAAGAGAGAGAGAGAGACAAAAAGAGACAGATGAGGGGAAGAGACTCAAGTGATAAAATAGTTTGGTGAAGAAAAAAAATGTATAAAATTTGGGGTTGATTCTTCTGGTTTTCTTACTGTATTAACCATGCAACCCAAATACAAAACAATCTGTTGATGTTTTGTATTGTTCTCTTCATTTATAAAATAAATGCTCATAACCAGGTCCATCCTATTGTCTTTTTGTTTGTTTGTTTAAGCTAACAAGCACGTCTCCCTGGTACATGGGATGGTACACTTACCCCTTCCACACTGTTGTGAGCCGGCTTGAGCTGAGTTTGAGTCTATTTCTTAACTCATTTTGTCCTTCTAAACCTTCTACTCCTGTCCTAGTTAGCCTTAATTGTCAACTTGACATGGCCTAGAGTCATCTGAAAGGAGAAACCTGAAGTGAGGAATTTCCTACTTCAGGCTGCCTGTGAGGGATTGTCTTGGTTATTAATCAATGCAGGAGGGCCTAGCCCTCTGTGGGCGGTACCATCCCTGAGCACGTACCTAAGAAAGCTATCCAAACATGACTGGGTGAGTTAAAGAGGAACCAAACAAGCAGCTTCCCTCAGTTGTTTGTGCTCTGAGTTCCTCCCTTGACTTTCTTTAACAATGGATGTGTAAGTATAGTGTCCTGTCTGCAAGCATAGTAGAGTAGCATTAATAGTGTCAAGGTTTGGCTCTCTCCCATGAGGTGGGTCTCAAGTTGGGTCAGTCATTGGTTGGACCTTCCCTCCATCTCTGCTGTGATTTGATGTACCAGGGTGGGTTAGTAGCCATTGAGTGGGGTGGGGTAGGGGCAGGCATAGGAGAATGGAAAGGGCGTGTTGGGGGGAGGGTGTGAAGGTGAGAGGGTGAGAGTGGGAAAAGAGAAGGAAGGCGCTGCAATCAGCCTATAAAGTGAACAAAAAAGGAGAGAGAGATACATGTGGCCTATAATATCCCAGGCGTCTGAATCTCATTCTCAAAGAACACTGTGGTCAGAGGTGGAAATCCTAAAATGGCGCAGGCAGGAGCCAGGGTGTGGATTCTATCCCTGCCTGGCTCCCCAGAGGACTGCACTCCCTCCTCTCCACAGCAATGGAGCACTGCCTCCTAGATCATAGCAAGTCCTGACCCGCTGTGCACAACTCTCCTTTCTAGAAGGAGGCATCTTCATTGATGCTTTCTAAAACCTTCTTCCTCCACAGCTGCCACTGCAGTGGGCCACAGTGGCACACCAGCGGGTCTGTGTTCCCCAGATTCTGAGATTTTTAGTTTAACTGGTACTAAAAGTCATATGCAACTGGCTGCTGAAGAGAAATGAGCTGTCTTTCATCTCATCCTCGCTCTTTAAAAAAACAAAACAAAAACCAAAACTTTTTTTATTGTTTAAGATTTTGTTTTTATTTTTAATTTATGGGTATATGTTTGGAGAGGAAATGTGGGAATGCAATGCTTGTAGAGGCCAGAAGAGGGCGTCAGGCGCCCCAGGACTACAGTTACCTTTGGTTGGGTCAGTTACCTGTGGGTCCTGGGAACTGAACTTGCATCTTCTGCAACAGCAGTCAGTGGTCTTAACCTCTAAGCCGTCTCTCCATCCACTCTTTTCATTCTTGATCACCCACTCTTCCCTGTGATCTTCCTCAGTTCCACACATTTGCGCCACTGTCTTCTCTCTGTTACCAAGCCAACAAGCTTCTCTCTCTGAGCCGGCACATATATTCCACCCACATTACTCACATTATGATGCACCGAGGCCTTTCAAGTTCTTGGAGCTCTAAGTAGGCTGTAAGCTCTGCCAAGGCCATGCTAGGCCTGGGACAAGAGGGAGAGTCAGAATGGTGAAGGATAGTCACTAATCCCCAGGCCTGCAGTCGCCTCTCAGGGTTTCTTTATTCACCTTGCCAGGGAGCTCCAGCGCTTGCAAGATTCAGTGATGAGCAATCTACAGGGTCCATGGGGACGTGGAACTGAGAAAAGACTTGGTGGGTTTCTTTAACGATGAAAAGAGCACCCTTACATGATTTCTCTTTTCATTATTAAAGAAACTCAAGGGCCCAAGGTATTCTGTTGTTAAAAACATACTCTGACATGGGGCTCGGCAACTGACTCCTGTCACCTGACTTTGTGACGTTTCCCTCCCTTTGGGATCTATCTGGCCCTTCTGCTTCCCTGAACTTGATTTGGAGTTCAGGGTCCTACAGGGGTGCAGGATTCAGGTTCCCAAATCTACAGCTTCGCAGTCCCTCCCGACCCTGTCATTGTGGGACAGAGCAAGAGATGTTCTTATCTGCTGCAAAGAGCATCCAGTTAATGATCATGCAATTAAGCGAGGCACTCAGGTGAAATACATGCAGCATGGGAGCCTCACAGCAGCACATTGTTTCTCCTCTCTCTTTCATAAGCTGAGACTTCAAAGCCACATTACGTCATCACGAACATGAAAGAGAGCTCTGTTCAGAAAGCGGGTTTCATTAGAACCTTCACGCGGGCAAGCCGAGTGCCAAGAGTAACAGAGCAGCCGAAGGCCCTGCTTAACTCACTGTCCTTTACTACATGTCTAGGGCCCACGCTGTGGGAAGAGATGGAGAGAACACACACACAGGACACTGAGGCCAAAACTCGCGTGGTCCACACCTAGTATATCTTTTCCACGGGAGTATTAAAAAAAAGCCACACACAACAAAATAATTAGAGAAAAGAGGCCATGAATTTGAGAGGGAGTGGGAGGAGGGGACACAGGAGGGGCTGGAGAGATGGGAGGGGGTGGGGAAGGTTCTGATTGTGTTTTATTTTTTAAATGAAAAAACAAACAAACAACAACAACAAAAAAGGCCACGGAAGCATCAGCCACTATAAACCTTGGTGTTTGACAAGTGTAAATTCTTGCTGCCTCTTTTTTCCCCCCCTTTTTTTATTAATTTATTCTTGTTACATCTCAATGGCTATCCCATCCCTTGTATCCTCCCATTCTTCCCACCCTCCCATTTTCCCCTTGTTCCCCTCCCCTATGACTGTTCCTGAGGGGGATTACCTCCCCCTGTATATGTTCATAGGGTATCAAATCTCTTCTCGGTAACCTGCTGCCTACTGGGTGCCACCAGGTCTCCCCCTCCAGGGGACATGGTCAAATGTGAGGCACCAGAGTATGTGAGAAAGCCATATCCCACTCTCCACTCTACTGTGGAGAATGTTCTGTCCCTTGGCTAGATCTGGGTAGGGGTTTAAAGTTTTATGGCCTGTATTGTCCTTGGCTGGTGCCTTAGTTTGTGCGGGACCCCTGGGCCCAAATCTGCCTATCATAATGTTCTACTTGTAGGTTTCTAGGACCCTCTGGATCCTTCTACTTTGCCATTCTCCCATGCTTCTCTCATCTAGCGTCCCAATAGAATGGCCTCCCCTCTGTCTCAGTTTCCTGGTGAGTGAAGGCTTTCGTGGGACATGCCCCTTGGGCTAATATGCAGATATAAGTGAGTATATACCATTTGAGTCTTTCTGCTTCTGGGTTAACTCACTCATTATGATCATTTCTAGCTCAATCCATTTATCCACAAATTTCAGGAATTCCTTGTTTTTAATAGCTGAATAGTATTCCATAGTGTATATGTACCACAGTTTATCCATTCTTCTATTGAGGGACACTTAGGCTGTTTCCATGTTCTGGCTATTATGAATAAGGCTGCTATGAACATGGTTGAGCAAATTTTCTTGTTGTGTGCTGGAGCATCTTCTGGGTATATTCCAAGGAGTGGAATAGCTGGGTCTTGAGGAAGCCCTATTCCCATTTTTCTGAGATAGCACCAGATAGATTTCCAAAGTGGCTGTACTAGTTTGCATTCCCACCAGCAATGAAGGAGTGTTCCTCTCTCCCCACATCCTCGCCAGCATGTGGTGTCGCTTGAATTTTTGATCTTAGCCTTTCTGATGGGTGTAAGATAAACGACTTCCTACATACCTAAAAGAACGATAATATTCTCCTGTCTGTCCCCCTGACAACCCAACAGCTACTTCCCAGAAGTCTATTCCACACCAAGTCCTCTGCCAGGCACGGGAATGAGAAGTGCACGGAGCAGACTCCGAACTGGCTCCATGAGAAGGGAAGATGGGAAAGATAAGAGCATAAGTTGGGCCAAGGTTGGTGGTGGCACCTGTAATCCCAGCACTCAGGAGGCAGAAGCAGGTGGATCTCTATGAGTTCGAGGCCAGCCTGGTCTACATAGTGAGTTCCAGGGCAGCCAGGGCAATGGAGAGAGAGAGAGAGAGAGAGAGAGAGAGAGAGAGAGAGAGAGAGAGAGAGAGAGAGAGAGAGAAGATAGATGCAGTGTGATGACTTGGGTACAGTAGGTTGCCTGGGAGCAATATCATAAAAGGAACATCAAAACATTGGATGCTGCATACCACAGAGGTGTTCTACATGGGGTGGGTGGGAAGAGAGAGTGTTGGTAAGTGAAAGAGGAAAATGGATAGACTTGTCACAGGAGATATAGACCTGAGCGGTGGATGGAGGATGGGTCTGAAGAAGCAACAGTAGAAGCAAGGAGAACAGGGATGGTTGATAGAGTGGCCCAGCTGGAGCCGGCTGAACTCAAAGAGACAGGGATGTGAACCTTTGGGTCTTTGGCTTCTTTGTGGGCAACCAGCCCGCAACGGTCTTCTTTAATAATTTTGAGTTGATTCTTGTGTAGTAAATAACACATGGGTCAAATGCATTCAGAGGGGCATCTACAGGTACCAACACAGTTGGTAGGAACATGTTTCTTAAATGGATGTGTTAAGTCCCAACACTCATATTGAGTCTTATTTAGAGTATAATGAATGATGCATTGATCTGCTTTTCAAACATCAGTGTCTCTGGCATGCTTGAAATCACAGCCTATCACACTTTTGCATTATGATGAAATACTTCAGAAAAAAAGTGTGATAATGTTGGGGTTATATCAATTTCCAGATGCATGTTAGAGGCTATACAGGCAAAGTGAATGTCTAGGCTCTGTGGGTAAAATGCTTGTCATAAAAACAAGAAAACTAGAGTTTGTATCTAGAACACACACAAATGCCTATTGGGTGCCTTGACTCAAGAGTAATTCCAGCCTTAGAAGGCAGGGTCGAAACAGGAACTTTCAAGCAAGCTGACTGGTAAGATTAGCTGTATAGGCGAGCTCTGTGGGCTAGTGAGAGGCCATGCCTCAAAGAATGAGGCGAGGAGTGATGAATATTCCTAACATCATGGACCTTAAGCTTCCACATATGTGTGTGTGTATGTGTGTGTGTGTGTGTGTGTGTGTGCACGCACACACTACACACACACATGTAAAAGAAAAATATAAATGTAGATCAGTCTTCAGCATTGGTTATAGAAATAGAAAAGAATTTACTTCAATTTTCTTTTGTCCTCCTGAGGTTAATACTTAGGCAATAGAAAGATTTCAACACTTAGGAGCCAGATGCAGACAGATCTTTGTGAGTTCAAGGCCAAGAAGGGTGCTTACTATGTATGGTACAGCTAAAGTGGCCTAGGGAGATGGCTCAGGGAGTAAGAGCAGTGGCTATGAGGGCATAAGGACCTGGGTTCAAGTCGCCGGCATTCATGTAAAAGCCAGGCATGGCTGCACAAGCTTGTAACCCCAGCAATGGGAGGTGAAGACAGGCAGACCCTGGGAGCTCATTGACCAGCCAATCTAGAAGACAGAGTGTGCTTTGTGTTCAGTGAGAGACAGTCACAAGGGAATAAAGTGGAGAGGAAGTTACCTGACATCCTCGTCTGTTTTCCAAATGTGTGTACAAACATACATGAATGCATGCATATACCACATGCATACAATATACACCATATGCACACATACAAAACGAGCAATTACCTTTTTTTTACTTATTTAAATATTTCCTTCTTGGTGCACCATTGCATGAGATGTATAAAACTCCACATAGTCATTTCTAAAAACAGTCACTTTTATGATTTTTCAAATTGCAAGTATAAATTTGGCTCATTGTAAGATTATGGGCAAACATAGACAAGATCACCCTTGGAAGCTGACCTCTGGCCTACTGAGACCTTGAGAACAGTTTATGACGGTTGCCCCCATGGTAGCATGCATGAAATACGGCCTGCCTGTGTCTTGACCTGTCACTACTTTCCTGTCTGGCTCATTGACATCATTCTTACCCTCGTGGCCGCGTGGACAGTAACCTCCATTCCTTGGGTCCTACCCTGGGCCCCCCTAACCTGGAAGCCACGCTCCTGGAATTGTAGGCTTTCCCTTTTGATACTACGGTTAATTGTGAGTCACCCCACCACCACCACCACCACCACTGCCACCCCCAGCTCCTTACTGGGTCTGGCTGGACCTGCTAGAGCTTCCAGGGACTTCAGGGTGCAGTTTGGTGTGCAGAGTCCACATTGTTCATACAGTTCCTTCCCAAGGAACACAGCCACGGGGCCACTTTGTTTTAGGACCACAAAATCCATTGTATTACTATTATTCAGAGAGAGAGAGAGAGAGAGAGAGAGAGACAGACAGACAGACAGACAGACAGACAGACAGACAGACAGATAGACAGACACAGACACAGACACAGACACAGACACAGACACAGACACAGACACAGACACAGAGAGACACAGAGAGACAGAGAAAGGCTATTCTCCACACATGCCACCACATGACTCCTAAGCTCTTTTATATGGTGTCTCCCAGGGTGTCCCACAGGCAGGTCTGGCCCAGACTATATTGTTTCAGGACAGGCTCTGAGCCCAGATAGTCTCTTCCACTTTCCACTTCCACACGCTCCTAATTCTTTCTCTCTCTCTCTCTCTCTCTCTCTCTCTCTCTCTCTCTCTCTCTCTCTCTCTCTCTCTCTTTTAAACCCTTTCTTCTCTTGCCCCAAACTCCGGTGAGGGTACATTTATCATGTAGAGAGGGGGATGGCCCCATCTCCTAAGGTACCTAACTATAGTTGAAAGATCACAGGGCTTTGAGCTCTAAAGGCAGCGTGTACTGTCTTTGTTACTCCACTCCAGGCCACCCCTCACCTTTTCCCAGACAATGCCTGGCTGTGGTCTCTCAGCCCAGCTGGCAGGGCTGTGGCAACGGAGGGAGGTGGGAAACCCCTGTCAAGACTTCCCGTGCCCCTCTGCTACATTGGTTTTATATGACATACACCCTAGGTGTGACCCACAATGTCCCAGTTTCCATTAAAACTTGCCTGCCTCACAGCGTGATTACATCTGGCCCTGAGTCATCTCCCAGCCATGGTGTTGTGGGCACAAGTTATCTGAGCACATTCAAGCTGGCTCAGAAGCAACAGGCACAGGCCACACACCCCTGGCCCGAGGCAAGATCCTTAGCTCCCCCAGAGACTCAGAAACCCAAGCCTTCCTGCCCAGCAGGGGAGCGAGGATGGAGAGAAAGCCAAGAGGGAGGTTGGTCTCCCCATGGCCTGTCCACATCAGGATGGGAACCCTGCCAGGATCAACAGTGTGGCTCCTCGAAAAAGCCCTGCTGAGTTCCTTCAGCACTATGGTCACCAAGGGCTTGTGTTTTTTGTGTGTGTGTGTGTGTGAGGTGTGGGTTTAAAAACTGATCTCCTGAGGCCTGGCACACAGCTGAGGTTCTTACAGAAGAGGTGGGACGCTGACGCCTCTCCATCAGGGGGTTAGGAAAACAGAGCAGCCCATTGCTCCTGGGAAGGATTCTGTGACAACTCACACACCTAAGCATCTAGCTCCACACCCAGCAGCCAGTGACATGGGATCGAGTCTTGGGAATATCCTCCGAAGGGACCCAAGAACTATTGAAGCTAAGCTTTCACTCCACAAGGCAGGAAAGCCAATCAGAGCACTGCCAAGGCCCATGCCTGGTGATGCCTGCCTGTCTGTTCATTGTTTCTTTTATGCATTTTGCTTTCTTCTAAGCTAGAAAAGACATTGTGGACTGGGTTTATCTAAGCTTAGACAGAGGTAAATAATAAACGCTGTAGGTCTATCAGATCAGACAGAAATACAAGTACAGAATCTTGCTCAGATGACATAAATCAATTTTCAACTATCTTATCACAATACTTTGAGTTTACGGTTAATTGTTCCATCATAGGATAAATATTCTTTTTGATAGAATGAAAAAGGAAGAAAGCTGGAGAGACGCTGCAGGAGTTAAATGCAGGTTCTGCTTTCTGTAGAGGGTCCACGTTTGGTTCCCAACTTGGTACATGAACACCTGTAACTCCAACTCCAGGGGATCTGATGGCCTTTTCTGGCTTCTGCTGGCACATGTACCCACAGGTGCATAAACATACACGGACACATACATATACATGCTTTTTTAAATCTAGGAGCAGGAGAGACTGCTCAGCAGTTAAAAAGCACATGTTGCTCCTCCAGAAGATCAGGAGTGTAATAGGCTGCCATGTGGCTGGCTGGCTGACCTTTTCTTTTTAAAAAAAAGACAATAGTTCCCTGGGTTCAACCTCATTTTCTCTTTGTAGAAGACCAATAGTAACTTATAACTGACTCCTGATGAAAATAAGCATCTATAACCCAAGAGAGCAAACAGAAACCTACCCAACCCCCCTTAGGGGAAATGGGACATTGTTCTCTTAAAATTTCTCCTACCTTTGTAGGGGCCCAAATAAAACTGGAAAAAAAAATGGTTAAACAAGCCAGGAATAGCATTTGTGGTCCAGGAAGCCACTAACCAATCTGCACTCCTGATTCACTCAGGTAATTAAGTTTTATTCCTTCTCAAGTCTCAGATGAGTTTGAAGACCAGATAGTTTAGTCTAACACTTAAGCTTAGTTGTTTAGGCAGTTACGATGTTTTTAAGGTCTAGATAGATGTTTTAAGTTAATAGAGTGAGATATCATAGATACTGGTTTCCATTCAAAATTTTAGACTCACCAAGATAGGATAGATGTTTTCTTCAAGTTTGTTGAATACAAATAGCCAAATCACTATGAATGTAACATTTATATAATTCCTGATTGTTTTGTGGTTCTTCCTGTATGTAGTTTATTTTATTTATGTGTAATAACATAAATGTATATGTATATATATAAATGTATATATGTATATATATGTATAAAGACAATAGTTCAAAATGGCCTCAAACGTGTAACCTTCCCACCTCAGCTTCCTGAGCACTGGGATTATGGGGGTGCACCTCCACTCTCAGTTCTAGTTCCTTTCTTTCCACCACATGTATCCAAAAGACACCCCAACACCACCACATAACTGAATCTCAATACCCCAACATCAAAACTGCAGTGTGACGGTGCTTTGCTTTGTGGTAACGTTCGTCTTTCTACACGCAGTAAAATCCTGGACCCAGGCTTCAGGGTTTTGTTTGCCTGGGCCTGGGCCATGCCGTCTAAGCCTACCTACCCTCTTCTCCCTCCCTCACCTCTGTTGGAGAATGTTCTCTCAGCGTTTCTCAGCCCTCCTATCCTATTCTTCCATCTGTCTCCTGTTGTGACCTCCTGTTTTACAGAGGAGCCAAGTTTTAAAGACGCTTTGAAATTTTACAGACATTTGAGCCTCCAAAGACGACCTTAGCCAAGCCTGTATTCTCTGTGCTGGGTCCCGGCCAGCCTAGGCCGTCTCCCTGTCTGTGCAGTGGAAATTCTACAGGGTAAGAAAGAACTTGGCCCTGAAGAACCTTCACCCACTTTCCATCCAAATATGACCAAGCTGCCGTCCCGCCGACGGCCCTGCAGGCAGCTTCCAGGGCCCACACTTGCTTCTTCCCTGGGTCTTACTGTGCCTACCAGGTCTCGATGCTATTATATTAAGCCCAGGCTCTAGTGGCTGGGGGAGCAGAGCATGTAGGTTGGGTATCCCCACAAATGCTCACATGGCTTCTTGGGCAACCAAGGGCCAATGCTTTTTGTGCGCTGCCGCTGCTCCACAGTGGAACCCCATAGGCTCCGGAAATCCATATTCATTCCTAGCCTAGTCCTTAAGAAAGTGTGTTTGTTGGCCCCTGAAAAGAGAGCATTTCCCACTCGTTCATTCAGTTTTTTAGCTTGATTCATAACTTAAAAATAAGGAAGTGTTGCAGAGAGCCTCTGCTTGTAACAAAGCCTCACATACCCTGGGTAACGTGTGGCTAGTACCACCTAGTTTTGTTCATCTAGACTTTCCCACTCTTTTCTTATAAAGGCTCATGGACCCTCAAAGATAAATTGAGAGAGGTGTGAGCGCTTTGATTGGTTGTTTGGGCTTGAGAGTCAACATGGAAGCCATCGCCACTGGGCAGTCGCCTTGTGGGCTTCTTGTTCCTCCTCAGTACTTCAAGGCGGAGTTCTCCAGATGTTTGCAGATGTTTTCCGTAGCCATCGTATTCAAGCTCTCAGCGTCAACAAAACTCAAAAGCTTTTCAAGGACTTGTTGATCTTTCACCCACTACTCTTCTCTGAAGTATAACTAACTTAGCAAGTTAAGAGCTTGAGGAATTCCTAGCCTATTGACAATGGGGAAGGAGTGCTTTACGGAGAGTCCCCGGGATTTCCCAAGGGGAGACGTGGCTGAGTTTCCTCGTTTTGCCGTGGGAGGGAAGCCTGTTCACATTAGTAGCACACACCACTATGGACTCACAAGTGATCTGCCAGCAAGAAAAAGCTGCTACAAGAAAAGTGCTGCTCAGACACAAATTTACACTTAAAGAAAATGTAGTTAGGCGAAGCACGGTGGTACAAAGCTGTACTTCTAGATGCCAGGGGGCCTAAGGTGGGAGGACCAGTTGAGCTCATGAGTTTAAGACCAGCCTGGAGAACGGTTTTAAAAAATGACTATTAATTCTCATGAGGTAGATACCCATGAGGTCTCAGGATTTTCTGAGAACTAATTTTCATGCTGCAAATATGCTTTAAATTTGCTATAGCCTTAAAAGATAGACTTAGAATTTACATAGCACACGTGTAAATTATATATTTATATACACACACACATTTGCTATATTGTTTTGGGTAGGGCATAGAAGTCTTCCTACTTCTTGTTTGTGGAATTTGTGTTTCTTGTACTTAGATTCTAAAATTCCTATTGAAATGGTGAGCTGACTTTGCTATGACTGTCTTTAGAAAAAAATGTAGTAAAGCTGGGCATGGTGGTGCATGGCTGTAATCCTAGCACTCGGGAGACAGAGGCAGATGGATCTCTGTGGGAGGCAGAGGCAGATGGATCTTTGTGATTCCGAGGCCAGCATGGTCTACAAAGTGAGTGCAGGACAGCCTAAGGCTACACAGAGAAACCCTATCTCAAAAAAACAAACAAAAAAACTAGCCAGCGGGCAGCAAAAAGTCAAGCCACTGACTGAAATGTCAGAGGAAACTTTCTTAAAATACAGTTTATTAATTTATTCATATTACATCTCAATTGTTATTCCATTCCTTATATCCTCTCATTCCTACCTCCCTCCTGCTTTCCCCCTACTCCCCTCTCCTATGACTGTGACTGAGGGGGACCTCCTCCCCATGTATATGCTCATAGGGTATCAAGTCTCTTCTTGGTAGCCTGCTATCCTTCTTCTTTTATTTTTTTTAAGATTTATTTTATTATGTATACAGTATCTGCCTGCATGTGCACCTTTTCACCAGAAGAGGGCACCAGATATCATTATAGATGGTTATGAGCCACCACCTGGTTGCTGGGAATTGAACTCAGGACTTCTGGAAGAGCAAACAATGCTCTTAACAGCTGAGCCATCTCACCAGCCTGCCTTATTCTTCTTCTTTTTTTAAAAATGAAATATCTGGAACAGTTTTTCAAAAACAAGTGTTTCACAGACCTTAGTTCTTCCTGCCTCCGCAATTGAGTTCATTAGATAAAGCAAATGACGTTGGGTAGCACGCAATTCTTCAACATCCCCAACGCTACAGCAAAGCGGGGTGGAGGGGCTCATGAGAAGTGGAGGCAGATTCCTCTGCTTTCAGTGGGATACAGTACGAGTATTTCCAACCCAATAGAATGGACATTTAGCCAGGCAGAGCTGTGCTTGCGTACCAGCTCCCGGGGCTGTTTCCCCGAAGGCAGGAACAACATTGCCATCTACTGTTCACATTTGCAATCGCCGAGCAGAAATCGCTCTCAAAACGGAAACGTTGGAAAGTTTTCTCTTTCTCTCTCTCTCTCTCTCTTTTTTTTTTAACTTCATAAAACAATAGTTCTATTTCTAATTGTCTTCCAGAATAAATAATGCTGTACAGAATCTCAGTGTTTGAAAAAATTCTCAGGAGGGCCCTAAATTAGCTCCAGGTTAAGCACAGACCCTGGTTCCATTTAGTCAAATGCCTCCCAAATTGTCTAAAGTGTATCTAACCCGCAAATACTCACTCTTAACTTAAGTGTATCTTATAAAGGGTGGCAGTGTGTATGGGTTTTGATGCCTCTGCTCTGCAAGTTGGAGAGTCACGAGGTGCCGCGGAGGTGGAGTGAGAGTGAGAAATACCGAGAGGCCAACATTGGTGGCCTCGACTCAAAAGGAAGTTGTCTTTGCTTGATAAAATTAAACAAGAGCCTGCAAATGCAGACTCAGCCACCTGACTCAGCCCTTCCTGGTCCCTGGCACATCAAGATGACCGCGGTATCATCAACTAGAATGTTTTCCACTGCCGTTGGGGGTGACTTATAAATGGCCCCCTAACAACGGGCAGGTGCTGAGGTTTTTCCTTTCTTTCTGTCTTTATTTATTTATTTTTGTTGAAGCAGGGTTAGGGTTAGGCTTCCATTGCCTTAGGACTCTATCACGCTTCGCAGCCTAGGATGACTTCAATCTTCTAATCCTCCTTTGTGCATCTCTCAAGGAATCGGGATTACAGGTGTGCCCCCGTAAGCCTGATTTATGTGGTGCGAAGAACTGAACTCAGTGCTTCACACAGCCAGGACAAGCAGCAGACGTCCAACTAAACTACGTTCCCAGCCCCAAGCTGAGCTTTTTTTTATTATTATTATTAACTGTAAAGTGGTTTTGGAAGCATTTTTCATGAAAGGCACTTTGCAAAGTCAAGTGCTTTGCTAAGTCAGAGAGGAGGCTCCATCCTGCACTGGGCTGTGTACATACTTGCCCGGCATTTTATTTTTCCATCACCTCACTCGGCACGAGAAAGTTATCTTTCATCTTGGTGTGGCTCCCTTCCACGCTTCAGTGCTAGATGGGTCCTCGGTGGACTGTTCTGGCTGTGGGCTGTGGTCCTCATATGCTAAGCAAAACTATAGGAATCCTGTGTAATCCAGGAGGCGTCAGCTCATTTTGCACAGACAATAAAATAATATAAAGTGCCTTTACCTCATCCTGGAGTGGGCTGCGCAGCCTCTCGCCGCCGAGAACAAGGCCCCCTTTCAGATCACAGGTAGCAAGCGAGGTGGCTTGTTAAGAGTGGGAATTCTCCTCATGTCTCTGAAAGTCTGTTTGTCTCCACCACAGGACCAGATGGTAGCCCTTTGAATTTCCCGGCTCCTTTTGGGGTCATTTACCTCCAGGAATCAAGGTCAAAGTGGTTAGGGGACAGGGCCAGGCTGTGCTACACTCTCCAGAGAGCTAGGTTTGTTTACTTCAGGCCTGCATGGGGAACTTTCCAAACCAGAACTATTAGGGAAAGCGGGGAAGGAATGTTTCCGGGAAAGGCTGCTAACACCTGATCCACACGTTCTGCCTCCTTTCCGCTCATAATCGCTCGCAGACGTGGCCCGTGTGGGAACGAAGGGGCCGCCTCGATTCACGCAGTCCCAGAACAGAAAACCACAGAAGCCTCATCCGGACCCTGCTCCTGGTGTGGTGGGAATAATATATTTAAATTGGGGGAAACAATTTGAAAATTGAAGTCAAACACAATCCTAGCAGTATTTTCTTCTCTGCACATTTCTTTGCAACTTTCTGATTTTTCTACTGATAACAAAAGGAGGTCTTTTTTTTTTTTTTAATCTAACTTTGTGGGGTGTGGACAGAGCTCAGCCACAGTGCTGGGAAAGGCCGTGCGTTCCATCCTGTCTCCAGCACCACCACAAGTAATCTTTGCAAACTATCCATATGGCTGGGGATTAATATTAGAATATATAAAGTTCTCCAAAAATTAAACACCTAAACCCACCCATTCAATAAATGAATCGTTTTCAAAAGAAGACATACAGTTTGGGGGGGGGAGACTAAACATTCTTAGCTACTTATTTGAGGTGCAGGAGAGATGGGTCAGTAGTTAAGAACTGAGTTCAATGCCCTGTGCCCACATGCTAGCTCACAACCCTCTGTAACCCCAATGCGAAGGCATCAAATACCTTCTTCTGACCTCCATAGGCATGGCACATGTGATTTACAGCTTTTTGCATGCAGACAAATTTAATTAATTTTTTTTATTTCTTTAGGGGAAAAAACTTCTTTGAGATTCTGTTTTACCCCAATCAGTATGGCTAACATCAGGAAAATAAACAAATGCTGTCCAAGATATGGGGAAAGAGGGAGAAACACACACACACACACACACACACACACACACACACACACACACACACACTGCTCACAGTAGGGTGAACTTTTGCAGTCCCAATGGAATTCGGTGGAATGATTTTTTTTTTCTCAAAAAACAGAAAATAGAGAGGTAGGCAGTACAGTACAGCCTGGTCTACAAAGAGACTCTGTCTCAAAAGGAGGAGGAAGATGAATGAAAGAAAAAAAGAGAAGGAGAGAAGGAAAAAAAGAGAAAAGAAAAGAAGCCGAGAAGCTAGCCTGGTCTACAAAAGGAGTTCTGGGATAGCCAGGGGCTACTCACACGCATGGGCATACACAGAGAGGGCTCTGAGCCACGTTACCACATACATACCTGCCCATCCTGGTTCTTACTGCACTACTAACAGTAGCCAAGTGACCCAGCCCTGATAGCCATCAGCAGATGAATGGGCGATGAAGACAGGGAATGCACACACAACACGATTTTATTTGGCAAAAGAGAAGGACAAAATTATTTGTAGGAAAATGGGTGGGTAGCAGGAAGAAGAATGGTAAGCCAATTAAGCAGACTCGAATATCATGTTTTCTCTCAGTTGTGAAATTTAGATTTTAAAATGTGCGCGCACACACCACCCACCACCACCATCATGAAAGTCGAGGGAGGCCTATGAGGAACAGAAAAATTTTAAAGCGGATGGCAAGATAGGGTCAATGAGGAAGAAAGACAAACTCTCACATTTCCTCTTATAAGTTAAATATGACCTAAATGTACACATGGGGGAGTGTGCACACTTACATACATGACATGGTGGTAGAAGGGACTGTTGCAGATAGAAGAGGACCAGGGGGGAGATGGCATGGTGGTGTGGGAGCAATATGAGAAATATACAATGACATATGTCTTAAATGTCGTAATAAAACTCATTACTTATTTTGTCTGTCAACTAAATATTAAGAAAAAATTAAAGCCACCTCTATGATTTTTTTCCTGTCTATGCCTAGTAGTTAGGTCTTTTGGCTTTTTATTTGTTTTGAAACTACATTATGAAAAAAAAAAGAAAGAAAAGAAAAGAAAGGAAACTACATCATGTAATGCAGATAAATTCCATTTATTTCCTCTTTTATGCGTTCTCATGGGACACGTTTATTTTCCAGCTTCCAAGAAGCAGAATTGACACATAAAACTAGAAGGTGCACAATATATGTCTGGTGTATATACATATTACAAAAATGTCTGCACTATAAGTGGGGCAGTGTGCCCATCACCTCGGTGAGCTAGCGTCTGTGGGCATTTGCAGTGGGAACATCTACACCTACGAGTGTTGTCTCAGCCACCAGAGTGCTGTCATCAACCACCACAGTGCAGTACGGCTGACATACGTACACACCATGTGCTGCCCCAGAATCTACTCATCAAATACCTGTGTGTGTATGTGTGTGTGTGTGTGTGAGTGTGTTTGTGTGTGTGTGTGTGTGTGTGTGTGTGTGTGTGTGTGTGTGTGTACACTTCATCCACTCCAGCTCCCTGACTTTTACATTCCGAGAGTCACCATTTTCAGTGTTTCTGTGAGTTTTGCTTGCTTTCAAATGCCACATGTAAGTCAGATAGTACAGCGTTGGTCTTCTTCTGCCTGATTTATTTCTCTTAGCACAATGCCCTTAAGTTCCATCCATGGTGTCACAAAAGGACTTCCATCTTAACTGTCTGGCTGCTTCATTGTACATGTCACCAGGCTCCCAGAAGGTGCCCTCACTGACACTACTGTGAGCAAAGCTGCTTCACTTTGAACACTTCTATATTTGTGATTGTTTTGAATTGTCTCTCATTACACAATGTATGACTGGGGTTATGTTTATCCCAACCAACATATCCCAACATATATTCTTCCTTTAGCTGGAATACAGCCATCTCTTGAAGACACTGTTTGCTATGGAGAGGCTTGCTATTAAGTGCATGAAAACTTTGGGATTGCTGCATGTTGTATAAATCAAATCCTCTATCAAGGTCAAGCTGCTAAATTATTTAGACATGCTTCCTTCCCAGAAGCTTCGATAGCTGATAGTATTGGGTTGTATAATCCCCTTTTCTTCAGACTTGTGAGGTACACTTACACTTTCAGCACCGTCTAGTGTCATGATTCACACCGTCTCTTGTTACACAATATTTCTTTAAGGTGTCCCTTTTCCTAGTTTGCTTTGTATTTTTATTTCTGGGCTTCTTTCTGTCCATTTAGATTTTGTGTAAATGCAGTCCTGAATATCCTATTTATTGCTAATGCTTTGGGCTTGGTTTTTTGTTTGTTTGTTTGTTTGTTGGGGAGGAGGGCGGGGTTGCCTTCTTCAACTTTGAAGCTTCCTTGAATACTTTTCACATTTCATTTCTTTTTTTCTTTTCTAATTCAGAAGCTATACTTTATTTTAAAAGGTTTAGGGAAACTCTGTATTTCTTTTTTAAAAAATGGAAACAGGCAGGGCGGTGGTGGCGCATACCTTTAATCCCAGCACTAGGGAGGCAGAGACAGGTGGATCTCTGTAAGTTCGAGGCCAGCCTGGTCTACAAAGTGAGTCCAGGACAGTTAAGGCTACACAGAGAAACCCTGTCTCAACAAACAAACGTTAAACAAACAAAAAGTTACACACACATTACTATTTTACAGAAGCTGAGATCCACCATAAACTAGCCACGTCTTGGCTCTTTCTGTATTCTTGGATGTAAGTCATTCTTCTTGGGGTCTACCTTCTATCTTGAATACACTCCGGAAATTTCTTCTGTAAAGACTGATGCAGTATAACTGGGCATGGTGGTGCTGGCCTTTAATCCCAGCACTCGGGAGGCAGAGGCAGGCAGATCTGTGTGAGTTCGAGGCCAGCCTGATCTACAAAGTGAATTCCAGGACAGTCAGGGCTACACAGAGAAACCTTGTCTGGAAAACAAACAAACAAACAAAAAAGACTGCTGGTATGAGACTTATTTCTTTTTGCCTGTATTTCCTCCCCATCTTCCAAAAATGGTTTGGCTATGTATAGATTCTAGGTCAGCACTTACATTTTTCTTAGCACATTAAACATATTCTGTTATATGTTTTTGTGGCAGCTGTTGAAAAAGAGATGGCTGCGAAACTGTTGTTCCTTTCCAGTTATCTCTCTCCCTCCCTGCTCCACCCCGACCCCCACTGCTTCTTCCTTGTTCCTTTTCTCTCTCTTTTCCCTCCATCCTAATCCCCATCCCCTTTCTTCTTCCTCCGTTTAAAAACCTCTTAAAATTATTGTCTTATTCTCTTTTGCGTTTTTGAATACCAGGAGTCTTTGCTGCACTCTCAGCCAGTTCCGGCTTCTCAAGCCCCCTTTTCGCGCTGTCTCAGCACTCCTAAATGGTTGACTTCCCCTGTCTCCCCTCCAAGTCTCGCAGCCTTTTTTTTTTTTTTTTAAACTATTTCTATCTCTTGTCTCTGCCCTGGGCTCTGCATTAATATTCTTGGACCTGCTTTTCTGGTTACTAACCCTCCCCCCTTACCTCTGTTGGGTCTTTGGTTGCATCTACTACTACCGTAGTATTTAAAAGTCTAAACAGTTTTATTAATTCAAGAAGCTTAGTTTTTGTTTAACTTCTTTTCTCATAGTTGTCGGTTCCCCCGGAGGCTTCTGTTTAAAATGAAAATGTCTGCAGGAAGCTCCAGCGTGGTCTTCGAGTTCTCACTTGGGAGCCTAGGTTATTTTTAGTGTTCTTGAGAGAGGCACAGATGGAGAATTCATGGAGTGACAGAACTGGGTATCCTCAGTGAAGAACGGTGCCACTTTTTCCTAGCACTCGTAGCATCGGTATCCTGGCATAACTGTAAACTAAGTCCACAGATTGAGATTTTTTTTTTCCAACCACATAGGCATTGTACATTTGAACTGCAAAGCCTTGTGTGTAAAGATGATTTTCAGATTGCAGTTTGGATTTTGTTGATGCCCCCTTTCACTTCCTTCAAGCCGTCGTCCATTCTTCACTTTGCACAGTTGGCAGGTTGGTAAACTTCCTTCAGGTCCCCGTTGACAGCTTGGCTTTCTGAGGTCTAAGCAGCAGGCATGCCAGACATGTATGACAGCCTTGCATGCGCCTTGAGCTGCACCTGCCACCGCTTGTCTGTGGCCCTGAAAGCTGGAGGTCTGGGTGAGCTCGCACTTCTTTCTATAGGTTAGCAAGGACATCCACAAGCCGTGTGGACCACCGTTTGGTCCTCCTTAGGTGTAATCACAGTGCTGGAGGCTTCTCTAGCATCACACTTGACAATCTTAGCGACAGTGACGCACGGAGTGCTGCTTCTCTTTTATCATTCATATCCCACTTTGTCTCTTACTTCGAGATGTTTGGTTTGATTTTTTGATTTTTTTTTTAATTAAAAAAAATTTTAACACACAATATATTCTGATTATGATTCACCTCCCCCAACTTCTCCCAGATCCTCACCACCTCCCACCCACCCAAATCCATAGCCTTTCTTTATCTATCATTAGAAAACAAACAGGAATGTGAAGAAGAAGAAGAAGAAGAAGAAGAAGAAGAAGAAGAAGAAGAAGAAGAAGAAGAAGAAGAAGAAGAAGAAGAAGAAAAGAAGGAGAAGAAGGAGAAGAAGAAAAAGAAGAAGAAGAAGAAGAAGAAGAAGAAGAAGAAGAAGAAGGAGAAGGAGAAGGAGAAGGAGAAGGAGAAGGAGAAGGAAAAGGAGAAGAAAGTAAAAGCAAGCAAACCTGAATAGGACAAAATAAACAAATAAGCAAAAAAAGCAAGGAGACAGGGAAAAAGTACACACACACACACACACACACACACACACACACACACACATCACATCACATATGTACAAAGAGGCACACACATGAGCGTATCCAAAAAAGAAATCCCATAAAAACACAAGACAGGAAACCATGATACCTAAGTACAATACCTATAGGGGAAGAAAAAGAAAAAAACCCACACAAAGCACTATGAGAAGCACCTACCTCTCCCATCGCCCTGCCTTCCCCCCAAAACTCCAAAACCGCTCTTGAGTTCAACATGTGTTGGCATCTACTTCTGGGCCTGCAGTCTGGCCTTAGAGTGGTTTGTATCCCCAGTGAGACTCTGTTGGAGAAAACTAATGTTTCATTTACAAGTGAGTATCAGTTGGAGATCGTTTCTGGGTTAGAGATGAGGACTTACATCCACTCTCCTCTCAGCAACAAGGCCCCACCTGGCTTAGACTGTGCAGGCCCTGTGCCTGCCGCCACCGTCTCTGTGAGCTCATATGTGCATAGGCCCTGCCATGTCTTGGCATTCACCATCCCCTCTGGCTTTTTACAGTCTTTCAGACTCTTCTTTCATCAGGGTTCCCTGAGCCCTGAGGGCAGGGATTTGATGGAGACATCCCACTTAGGACTGAGTGTTCCAAAGGGCTCTCACTCTCTGCACACTGTCCACCTGTGGGTCTCTTTATTGGTTGCCATCTGCTGCAGGAGGAAGCTTTGCTAAGGAAGGCTGAGCAAGACACTATGACCGCAGCGGAGTGTCATTAGGGGTCATTTTGTTGCTACATTCCTTTAGCTGAGCAGTGGCTTGAGAAGCTTGTGATGATAAGATTTTCAGGTGGACAAGTCTGTACTATTACCAGAGGCAGAAGCCCTCAGCATCTCGACTTACGATTTCTAACTTCTCTTGACTGTTGTCCTTCAAAAAAGAAAAATCACAGAATCAGATTACAAGATAGGAACTTTCGTTCACACACAGAGCCAAATGCTTGCATGGTGGGACTTGCCCACACCCTTTGGTAGACACTATTAGGACTGTCCTGCTGCTCTCAAGATGAATGAAGTTCAGTAGAAAAAGCATTAGCAAGTATTATTTTCATATTGAGATATCTCCTACTTTACTTGTAAATTACACTTTCAATTTGATTTGTTTTTCTTTGAATTTGTGCCAGGGAATGCATTTTTCCCAGATGCATTTGCTTGCTTACATGAACTGGCATTTAAATTTCTTAACATATATCTAAAGTGACTCAACATCTGGTGGGGTTTTTTCCTTCAAGAAAATCACCATTCTTTAGCTTAGATCAAAAGCCCAAGTGACAGCATATGCTAGCGAGGATTTGGAGAAAAGGGAACACTCCTTCATTGCTGGTGGGAGTGCAAACTAGGACAACCACTTTGGAAATCAACCTGGCGCTTCCTCAGAAAACTGGGAATAGGGCTACCTCAAGACTCAGCTATTCCACTCCTTGGAATATACCCAAAAGATGCTCCAGCACACAACAAGGACATATGCTCAACCATGTTCATAGCAGCCTTATTCATAATAGCCAGAATCTGGAAACAACCTAGATGTCCCTTAATCAAAGAATGGATAAAGAAACTGTGGTACATTTACATTATGGAATACTACTCAACCATTAAAAACAAAGAAATCCTGAAATTGTCCAGCAAATAGATGGAACTAGAAATGATCATCCTAAGTGGTTTCACTCAGACCCAGAAAGAAACACATAGTATATACTCACTTATAATTGGACACTAGCCCAAAGGGATGTCATAAAAGTCTTCACTTAGCAGGAGATTGGTATAGATGCAGAGACTTCCTTTTGGGACTCTGGGTAGGAGAAGTATGGGAGAATGGGGAAATAGAAGGGTACAGAGGGTCCTAGAAACCTACAAGAAGACCATCAAGGCTGGTGGATCTGGACCAAGGGGGATTCTGCTCAAACTACTATACCAACCAAGGACAATGCATGCAGTAAACCTAGAAACCCTATTCAGATCTAACCAATGGACAGCACATTCTCCACAGTTGTGTGGAGAGCAGGGACTGGCTCTGATATGAACTCTGGTGCCCCATATTTGACCACTTCCCCTCCATGAGGAGGCCTGGTGGCACTCAGAGAAAGGATAAGCAGGCTACCAGGATGAGACTTGATAGGCTGTGGTCATATGGTGGGGGAGGAGGTCCCCTTCTGTCCCCTAGGGAAGGGGACAGGATGAAAGAGGGAGGGAGGAATGGGAAGATACAAGTGAGGGGATAGCAGTTGAGATGTAATCTGGATAAATTAATTAAAAAAAAAAAAAGAAAATCACCATTCTTATTTGCAGTAAGCATTCACAATAGCCAAAGAAATTCCTAATAAATACCCAGGGACTGGGCTACAGAAAGTAGGAAATAACCTTTCCCTTATTTTGCAGAAGCACAAGAAGGGCGTGAACAGTTAAATGAAGGGCACCAAGCCTGCCTTGTCTACGTCATCAACAGAATCAAGTGTGTGCTAGGTGTTGAAGTTCAGCTGTAATTCACTGCAGGAAAATTTACTGAAAACAGTGTGCAGGGGACTATAGGAGAGCGATACAGGAAGCAAGGAGCTTGCACTCTTGGACCTGCACCAGGACAGAAGGAATGGGAGAGTTACCTCCCTAAAGACAGAATCTTTCTGGTGTGTCCCAGGCCCACGGGGCAAATGATAGGGGAAAGGCCAACTTTTCACCAACATGGAACTAGCTGCCTCCTATGGGAGTGGCAAAGGCGTGACTTCCTTCTGGTGACCTGTGGCTACCAGCTGTTCTTGGACTCAACCCAGCAGTAGGACTGCTTGCCACAGAACTGCCCTCGAAGCTGTGGGAGCTGACCTTGCAGAACGCCATTGACCTAGTTGCCTGTGACACGATGCACTCGTCATCTTGCGGTGGTGCAGTGGTGGGATTGCTCGCCAGCCTTTGCCCTTAGCACGAGTGTCTTTAAACACCGTCCTGCTCTGAACTCAGGACCTCCTTGCTCAGTAGACGGTTTTCTGAAGGCCACGGGTTCTTGTGGCCTGGACAGTAGTCTGGCCTTCACCAGGAGGTTAACTCTGTTTTCTATGCCCTCCCTGCCTTCACCATACATGACGTAAAGAGGAGACTATGGGCTTTTAATCTAATCTACAAGTGCCACAGTCCATAAACAGGAATGATCTTCTAGTCCTCAAACAAACACACACAAATTAGAAACATTACAAAACAAATCACACCTTCGTCAGCTGTGTTGTAGTCATGTGGGAAACAATGCCCTTAACCATATATTTATCTATTTTTATGCACACGAATGCTCTGCCTGCATGTACACCTGCAGGCCAGAAGAGGGCATCAGATCCCATTATAGATGGCTGTGAGTCACCATGTGGTTTCTGGGAATTGAACTCAGGACCTCTGGAAGAGCAGACGGTTCTCTTAACCACTGAGGCATCTCTCCAGCCCCCTGTAGTCATGTGACACCTCCTATAAAACAGAGTTTCCTAACCCCATAAATGATTTTAAAAAGAATTTCCCCTCTGTCTCTACCACTTGTCGGATCAGTTTGGTGAGCTCAGCCACTCACTCAGAGCCTGAGGGCCCAAGCCCTGGCGTGCTCGATCTGCTTCCTCAGGCTTCCTCAACACCCACTCGCATTTGTTGTCCTCTCTGAAGTAGAACTGAGGGTGAATTCAGTTCCTCCATGCACAGGATCCAGAAACTATTTATAACCCTTCTTTCTTCTAAGTCAAGCAAGTGCTATCGTACACCGAGCACACTGTCCTAGCCCGACTGGCCTGTGAAACGTGCCTGAGACAGTATTTAGCTACGAAGAAACTGTGACCTCCAACAGAAAACAACCACAAATAAAAATTTCAACACTCCGAGGTAAAATAAAACAAAATAGTCCTCCCTCCTTGACCTTAGCTCCTGCACTTGGGAATATGACAAGGACAGCACGCACTGTGCTCAATTTCCTTAACAGCCTTCATCATAACTGTGTTTAATATACAATACCAAACCGGGCATCTTAGCTGGGATGGGGCTGCCAGTCTATCATTACCAGTGTTGTATTTAAAAATATAGAGATGTCAGGCAACAGATGTGTTATGAAGAGATTTATCTGGTGTAAGGAAGGGGAAAGGAGTTAGGGCCTGAGTGGGCTATGAGGAGGGGGGGGGGGGGGAGGGAGAGAGAGGGCAGCAAAATGGCAAAGTAACAGATCAGGTCCGTCTTTTATATGTGGTGTGAAGCTGAAGCGCATCTGGCACCCACCTGGCTGGAGCAAGTGATGACGTCAGATGTTGCTAAGCAACCTAGAGACAGGCTAGCTCGGGCTGCCTGCAGGCTAACTAACAACCAGGGCTGCTTGCCTCCCCTTGTAGTAGAGACTTCCAACTCATTTTCTCCGGAGGATTAGAATTGGAACTGTGGACTAGCTAAGATTTCTCTCTGTACTGCCTTTCCGCACTGTCTTTCCGCACTGCCTTTCTGTTTCTCCTGTTTTTAGTTGTCCTTACACTTCTGGGATCTCAGGGCGCTTCCTTCCTCCCCTGAGAACATAGTCCCCCGGCCCCCTAGCTACCCTGACTCTTCTCATTCACAGACAGGCATGAGGAAACTACTAATTCACCATCTTAGCCTCTGGCATATCATTGTTTCTTCATACTTAAAACTTAAAGAAAAACAGAACAGTCCTGGAGATGACTCAGCTGCCAAGCCTGACAATCCAGGTTTGGTCTCTGAGACCCACATGGTGGGAGGAGAGAAACTGGTCCTGCAAGGGTCCCCACTGGAGCCATAGCACACACATGGCCCTTCCTCCACAAATACATAACTGTGAACACAGTAAAATAGCCACAGTGCACATCTCCCTGTGTGAAGGCTCTTGGTAAACACTACTGGAAGTGTCTCTCCACTCTAATGCCCGGGGAAGCCACGTATGGCACAGGCTAGGGTTCTTTAGCATTCCTTCGGTTCCCAACCCATGAATTCAGCAGAATTAATGGAAAAGAATATTGGAGGGGTGAGGAGAAAGGAGGTAAAGACAGGAATGAAAAGAAGAAGAGGAGAAAAGAAGAGAGATGAAGGAAAGGAAAAAGAGAGGAGTAGCAAGAGGAAAGAAAAGAGGGAAAAATGAAGAGAAGGACAGGAGTAGGAGGGAGGGACGGAGGGAGGGAGGGAGGGAGGGAGGGAGGGAGGGAGGGACAGAGGAAGAGGGTAGATTGAATCAGAAAGTCTTCTGTTTTTACTGAAGTATGTCCCTAGGTCCACTGGTCAACATTCAAGATGAAGAAGTAATATCCACTTATGCCACACGGGGGCGCCCTTGGCAGCGATTCTGAGCCCATGGTTCTCTAAACTGATTAGCAGCAGATTTGCATCCCAGGAAACTGGAAAGACCTAATGGTCAAGTCCTCAGCATTTAGTCAAACTGAAGACAAAAATAAGAAAGAAAGATGCTTTAAAGATCTTAAACAAGGGGCTGAAGAGATGTCTCAGTGTTTAATAGTGAGTAATTCTCGCCCAGAGTTTATTGCCTAGCACCCCCATCTGGCAGGTCACAACTGTCTGTAAGTCCAGCTTCCTAGGGCTGTGACACTCCCTTCCGAACTCTGCATGCGTCCGTACCCACGTGTACATATCCACGTGCAAACACACATATATACTAAGAAATAAAAAATAAAAAATGAATTTTTAGAAATAATTCAAAATAAAATTAAAACATTTTCAAGTCATGCTCAATGCCCATGCCCTCAAAACACATCCCTGTGCCCCGAACTATGAAGCTTAAGGGATATTAAAGAGAAGACAGAGGGAATAATTTTGAATTACAGCTATAGTAATCTAAAAAGAGGAATGTGGGCAAGAGTAAAAAAAAAGGGAAGGACGGAGGAGAGAAAGGAAAAGATGGAGGGTGGGGTAGAGAAAGGTGCATTTTGCTGGTGTGGACCTGAGTTGGGACCACTGCAGATTCAGCGAAACATCTCAGCTCCATTTAGAAGCCTGGGATTGTATCAAACCTCGGAGTCAGCTGCCT
Organism: Acomys minous; assembly: GCF_964271855.1. Lineage (NCBI taxonomy): Eukaryota > Metazoa > Chordata > Mammalia > Rodentia > Muridae > Acomys > Acomys minous. Next base: position 29,585,876 of record NC_140486.1, read on the forward strand.
CGGCAGAGGACCCCTTGATAGACCGCAAGTGTCCAGCCTCAATGAGGAACCTTGCCTCGTCTTTAGTGTATCTTGTCGCGCCCTGTCTGGCTGTTGTCTCTTGGAGGCTGCCTATTTTCTGAGGAGGAAATGTAAGGAGAGGGAGGGAGAGTGGATCCGGGGGAGAAGGGAGGTGGAGAGGGGGGCAGAACTGATAGGCGTGGAGGGAGGGGAAACTAGTCTCAGGTGTATTGTATGAGACAAGAATCTACATTCAGTCAGAAAAAAGAAAGGAAGAAAAGGGAAGGAAGAGAAAAGAAAAGAAGGCAGGTTCAACAGTAACTGAGGACTTGCTTCCATCCCTTTGCTTTTTAGCACAAAGTTTTCTCAAAACAGCAGAGACTTGTAGAGCTGGATTATCCAGTAATCCTCACAGAACAAAAGCCACCAAGACGCCTGGGAAGGTGCCCCAACTTGGACAAGCAGGTAGCTAATTCCTTAAACAAACACACTGGCACCTAACTAAACACTGCCTCCCTCCCTTCTTGACTTTAGCATTTAGAACCAGGTCCCAGTGTTACTGGAGTTAGGGGGACACAAAGCCCTGCCCCTGACAACCTCAACAAGCGAGGGGAGGTCCCTCTACAAGTCCCCAAGACCCCAACTAAAGAGACAAGAAATACCAGAAAGCACATGAAGGGGGCCTGCTCAACACACTGGGAAGAGAAACAAAGAGGTCCAGTGATACCCCAAATCCGTTTTGGGGTACCAACATCAAATTTATGTTTAACTAGGGAGCAAGAGATTTGTATACAGCAGTTGCGGTCAGGGTGTGGTCCTACCAATCACTGACAGGGTGTAATCTCAACTCCAGGCTCTCATGCAACATAGTCTAAGTTGTCAGAACTGTGTTAATTTTTTTTTCCTGGGAACAGTCCCTTCTCTGGCTGAAGCCTTTAGGCCTCCTTCCCTCTAACAAGGGACTCCTGGGAAATATTTAGTTGTCCAGGGTCCAGTGTTTCAGTAGTCCGGCAGCTGGAGAGGGATATGAGTGTCTCCTCAGCGTATCTCCTCTCGTGTCTGAGTAGTTACACCTGCACCACCACTTCCTGGATCGTTGGGGTCCTGGGAACATCTGGGCCAGTGCAATCAACTCAGCAGAGGCCAGCTGTGGCCTGGCTCCCTGTCTTAAATCTCCCCCACTCAGCCCTAGTCTCCTAATTCTCTCAGCCTTTTTCCTATCTCCCTTCAGTTCCTCCGTGTTTCCTCCACCAGCTCCCCTTCCCAACATCCCATCTCCTTTCTCCTACCCAGCATGCTCCTTTCCTGTTCTCCCCACCCTACCCACCTCGCCACCTCTTTAGCCTAGCTATCTCTCTCGTCTAGTCAGAATAAACAAACGGACCATCTTCAGTCAAAACAAGGGAGGTCCAGAGCCTGGACTCAGTGGGTTCTTGCAGGCACCTGGCTTTCATTCTGGTGAGGGGAGGTACTCAATCTCATGTGTTTGGAAGCCTCACCCCACTTTGGTGTAGAAAGGGACTGGACAGGGAAAGGGGTTCAAGGCCACCCCTATCTTTTGTTGCTTTGGCTTGTGTTGTTGTTTTGTTTTGTTTTAAGACGATATGGTCTCAGTGTAATTCTGGCTGTCCTCGTCTGTTATGTGGATGAGGACCAGCTGGTCCCAGGTTCAGACAACCCAGTCTGTCCTACTCAAACCCAGATCCTCAAGCAGTTTTGTGCAAGAAGTGTTCGCAAGCCTGGGACCCCAGAGCTGGGCACACCTGGCAGCGGCTCGCTCCCATTTTGTCCTGAGATAGAAATAAGGAGTATCATCCATCGACTCTGCAAGCTCCGCTTTTTCCTCCATGGGAAGCTGGGTAATAACATTGTGATAGGAGCTTGGAAGTCAGGGGCTTCTGTGAGACGATCCACAAAAGAAGCAGTAGCTGGTTGTTCCTGCGTGTCCATGTCTAGCAGCCCACGGAGCTCTGTGTCCCCAGCTGGTAAGCCAGGCAAACAGAAAAAAAAAAAAAGAGAGAGAGAGAGAGAGAGAGAGAGAGAGAGAGAGAGAGAGAGAGAAAAGTGATCTGAATTCCTGAGGTCTGCGTGTGCCTCTCAAAGCCAAGAGTTTTGACCTTTTCCTCCAACAAGTGTTTTTCTGCAAACCCCTTGCTTTGCTGTCCCTGGACGATGACATCACTTGCAGCTATTTATATCAGGAGGATATGACTTCCTCCAAGATAGGACGGTGCCTTGTTCCTTTCCATGACATGGCATGTGTGGTAGAGCCATCCAGTAAATGTTTGCAATACTAATTAAACTGATTATTTATATAGGTCGTAGACATAGTTAAACAAACAGTCTATGAGCAGAAGGAGAAACTGCGAATGGAGCACGAGGAACCGTGAGAGGCAGCCAGTGCCCACCCAGGATGTGACCTCTCTGAGAGCCTTGTCCAAAGCCAACAGGCAGTGCGTTGCGGGGAGGTGGGGTCATGTGAACAAGAGGCTTCTGGCTCTGATGGTTTATTAGCTCTTGTTTAAAGTCCAGTGCAAAGGAGTAGGAAATCCGCTTCAAATTTTAAACAAGTTGATTTTGTCCATTACTTCAAAAACAAAACAAAAAAATGTTTACGGTGTGCCTACTCTGTTCCAGACACTGTCCTAAATGTTAGGGACATACAGCCAGTGAGCATTCATTGGATTGTAGCTCATTAAATAACCCCTTCTTTGAAGTAGCAGTGTCCTGGGAAGAAGCTAAGATAAGTGGCATGCGCTGTCTTAGATACCTGAAGCCAAATGCTTTGACGGCAGACCAATGAAGGTATTTCTGAAATTAGGATCCTTAGTTAGCCAGATCAGAATAAGCAAATGGACCATCTTCGGCTGAAACAAGGGAAGTTGAGAAGCTGGACTCAGTGGGTCCCTGCAGGCACCTGGCTTTCATTCTGGTGAAAAGTAAGGGGAGGTACTCAATCTCGTGTGTTTGGAAGCCTCACCCCGCTTTGGTGTAGAAAGAGTTCAGGATGGGAGGGAGACAGAAGCAGAGTCATCAGAAACCTTTTATACTCACGTGAGGAAACTATTGTAATTGGTCAGTCTACGAAGCCCTCATCAGAATTGGAGAGCTAAAATGATTTGTACCCAGCTTCTTAGGCCTGTGCTTGAGTTTGCTGAAAAACTAGCCAAGGGACACTGTGCAGGAGATGGCAGACACAGCTCTGGATTCTCATGGGTGCACTGCAGTGTACAAGGCAGGTGGGTGGAAGGTGTAGGGAGAACGGAGCCAGATGGATGTTCCAAAGGGCATAGTCAGTCTCCGGGCCCGATGCCTGATATGAGGGCACAGCTAAAAGGATGGATAAAGGGAAGGAGGGAAAATAAAAATAGCAGGAGCGGGGAAGGGGCCGCACCTGGCTGTAAATTAGAAGGTTGAGTCTGCAGAGATCCGATGTGGTCAAGAGCCCCTGGCTCTCTGTAAGACCAGAGACATGGGATTGGGGGAGGGGGACTCCCAGCAAAGCCTCTGACTGTACAAGCCCCACTGACCTATTTCAACCTGTTGAAACCCCATAAGAGCTCTCTGAAGGGGCAATAGCACTCTCGTGGTAGAACTGAAAAAATTGTGCACAAGGGCCAAGGAACATGCCCCTGGTCACTAGGGACTAGTGAAGTCAGCATGAGACTCAGGCCAGCTTCCTGCAAAGCCAGCCCAGACTCTCTTTTCCCTCCCAGATGGGTTTTGGGGTCCTCTAATGCCCCACATCTACCTGTCTTCAGAGGAAGACAGGCCTTGGGTTGTAGCAGAAAGTAACACTGCATTCTTTTTTTAAATTTAATTAATTTATTCAGATTACATCTCAATTGTTATCCCATCCCTTGTATCCTCCCATAACTCACTCCCTGCTGCTTTCACCCTATTCCCCTCCCCTATGTCTGTGACTAAGGGGGACCTCCACCCCACTCCCACTATATGATCATAGGCTATCACACAGACCCAGGCTCATGCATTTTGCCTCCTCATTCTTTAAAAAGTTTAGGAGAAAACGCTGATAATTAGCTGGTCTGGATCAAGTGCATCTGGCAGAACAGAACACGGGAGCTCTCAGTGTGATCTGAGCCTGATTCACAGCCTTCTGCCAAGCAGCTAACCTGGACCATCCCTTTAGAGATAGACTTACTTTGATGTTTTAAAATAGCTTCACCTGTTCAAGATGACAGCTTGACTCTGCTGTCATCACAGATCATGATGTGCAAGGTCATGGGGACTCCGGGAAAGCCAGGGTTATCTGCAGAGTCCTGATGTCATGTGCACTCATGGACTTTTTCTGGGGTGAAGTTGAACAAAAAAACGTCCCATGTAGTGCCCATGCGTAATTTCTAGTAAGTGGGAAACTGTGGTAGAAAGTGTCTGTTGATTTCAGTCCAATAATAATCAGGTGATTTTTTTTCCAGTCCCCCCGCCCCACCACAGTCTAACTCTAGCACTAATCCTGTTTTCTTGCATTATCAAAAGTTTGGTGATCAACATGAGGGCCTCTGGTGCCCCTGTCACCTGTGTTTGTGATATGTCAGGAAGTGTAGGAGGGTAACTCGCCAGTGTCAAGAGTGGCCCTGGGCTGAGATGCATCATTTGGCTACAAACCTTCACCCATGAGGAAAAGCCAAGCAGGCCACAGTCACCCATGTGACATAAGCTACATTGGATTCAGCCTGGGAGCGATGATCCTGTTTGAACTAGACTTCCTCTATGACCTGCTCTTATTGAAAACGCTATCTCTACTGTGGCAGCTTGGGTACGTGGCCTCTACTGTGTGCTGGGTAAACCTTCCCTTCCCACGGTAACAGCGTTCTGTCAGCTGTTCTGGTGACCCTACCAGTTGTGTGTAAGCACAGGTGAAGGCTGGCTTTTGTGAAGTACAGAGGACAGGAAGTGGTTTTTGCCAAGAGCTCCTCAGCAAGCAAACATAACTGGATGATAATAAACAAATGTTTCTCGGTATTTGAAATCTCAGTGGCTGATTGTGATCCAAAGTAAAGGGTGGAAACTCCAAACACGGAGAATGAGGAGGTGCCTGAGGCCTGGTACTTCTGGCCATGTGTCCCTCAGTATGGCCTTCTCTGCCCCTCTAACCAAAGCAGTGCAGTCCGGTTGCAACAGGTGCAAGCTCAGGTGTCCCATTGGAAAGCAATAGTGGTGTGAGTTATGGGCACAACAAGGCTGAGAGGAAAATGACAGCAGAAACTCTGTAGAGATCCTATTGTCCTGAAGGAAGAAATGAGGGGACCCAAGCCTTCAGATCCAACAGGGGTGTAGGATTCCCCACTGTGGAAACTTGGGGCTTATGTATCATTTGAACAATAGGCTCCCCAAAGTGAACATCCAGGCAAAAACACCACTCTTAGCTCATTCCTGCATCCCTGGGATGGAGCCTAACTGATCATGGTGGACCAGCTGCTTTCAGTGTAGAATTCTACCAGATTTTCAAAGAACAGCCAATACCAATACTCCTCAAACTAATCCTCACAACAGAAACAGAAAGAACATTGCCCAAACTCATTCTATGAGGCCACAGTCACCCTGATACCTAAACCACACCAAGACTCAACAAAGAAAGAGAATTTCAGACCAATCTCCCTCACAAACATTGATACAAAAGTACTCAATAAAATACTCACAAACAAAATCAAAGAATTGTATTATGTACTCAAAATTAGTTTAATGGTCAGGACCAAATCTATATGCTAATGGAATTATTTTTTTAAAAAAACAACTATGCATTTTCCATGCCCAGTTTTATTTACTAAGCTATTTTAACTATGTAGGGAAAGTTAGGTATACTTTGTGGGAGTTGGGCTGAAACCTGTTTTTAGTTAAAGTTGTAATTAAATTTTAAAAATTAAATCTAGAAAAAAAATGTTCCTTGGAAGAAAAAAAAAGATGCTGTTGAAGTACTATATTAGTGTTGGGGAATCTTTTCAGTAATTTCATGAGAAAATGAAAAGTTTTAGCCTGATAAGCTTGGAAATATATAAAACTTTTGAGTTTTTCATAGTTGGTTCAATTAAAAGTTAAGCTAAAATCTGTTGCTGGTTCAAATAATTTAATTTCATATTTATGGATTTATCATAAATTAATGAATATGTAGTGTTTTCTGGCTTTAGAAATTTGGCAAGAATAAAAGCCTATATATTACAGTAATACGTGAGTTTATTGTGATACACGTAGAGATGTGAGGAAATGTAGTGAGGAGTGTAAATGCAATGTAAAACTAATGCTTCTGGGTATGGAGATGTGTGTATGCATGTATGCACATTACATGTATGTAGTATTGTGCAGATGTGCATTGCAAAACTATATTGTCTATCAAACGTGGATGAAGTGGCACCTTATGATTTATATACATTTTTTAATATTCAACAAATTCAGCTGCAGGGTATTGACAACATCAAAACCTTAATAATGATGCTGGATTACTAGCATCCTCCAAATTAAGAACCATCAAATGCATAGTAGCACACATATTTGTGATAATGGATTGATCTGTCATCAGTCCACTGAGATGTCCTATTTAGGGACAGCCTTTTGTTACAATGGCCCTGAAATAAAAGAGGTGGGGAGTACAGCTTGATTACAGAACCCCCACCTGTTATGGCTCAGCGTGAGGCGAGCGTGCCTCCACAGCAGGTTGCTGGCTTTATGGAGGATGTCTGACTGAGACTGGTAAACATGATGACAAGAATGTAATTGACTTGCTGTGTACAAGTGGTACTGCTGTATCCTGTGTAAGATTAGTAATTAAGCTGGGCACAGTGCCTTCTGTCTCCATCTCAACTTTGGGGTGGCCAAAAGCATTATCCACAAGTTTGAGGAAAGCCTAGGCTACACAGTGAGTTCTAAACTAGCATGGGATACAGAATGAGGCTCTATCTCAAGAATCAAAAACAAAGATTGTAATATTCCCACAAGAAGTGAAGCATGATTAAGTAATTTATGGATTATATGTACTTTCTATAGGATTATGCAAATGCTTATTTGGATAAGGAATAGACCCTAAACCCAAATAGACATTAATGTGTGATCCAGGGGGTAAGGTGCAGAAATGAAGACATTTATAGAGTGTGTCGAAATTTATATCATATGTAGGAATATTTACACAGTACTTGAAAACAAGGCAATTATAGAAGAGTTTAATTGGGCTTCCTGCTCCAGAGGGACTATTATTAATCCAGGAAGCAGCACATATGGTGGCTTTAATAGGAAGCTGAGAGATCATGTTCTGACCCTCAAGCACGAAGCAGAGAGGGTGAAAGAGAAATGGTGCCTCCAATCAGCCGACTGGTGTTGCCATTGTGTTGGTCTTCTTTAGGCGAACATGGTTTTGAGATAGCATGGGAGCAGCTTCCTGGTCAGAAACTACCTCACAGGAAACACCCTGGTTCTCTGGTTGTTACTGTCTTTCTGATCTCTTTCCCACAATGTCACCTAGCCTCAGGCGTAGATTCCTCAGCTGGGGTTAGGGAACTCATGCTCAATTGTTCTCTGTACTTTGGCTGGTTGTGGATTTCTGGAACAGTCTATTTGCTGAAAAAAAAAAGCTTTTGTGATGAAGAGTGACGGCTTCACATACCTATGGGTAAAGAATGGGTGTTCAGGATGAACTTAGAAGTGATACTAGTTTAGGAAAGTAACAGTTGTAGGTTTTCTTCTGGATCCATGACCTCACCAGTGTCTACAATGTGTTTATCAAAATCTCATAAAACTGGCTGTTTGCCATCAGTGTGGCCACACTGTCAACCAATCAATACCTTTTATCTGAAAAAAAAATTGAAATAGTTTGTTAACAGTAACTAAGATCAGTATAGAGATAACAAATATAAATATTTGGTGAATTGATCAGTATTTTAAGTGTATGTATCACATAAAACTAGCATTGATCATCTGGCTAGGGAGTAATGGGGATAAACATGATTGGAAACTAGCCTAGCTTGACACCGCATTAAACTGAGTCAGGATGGCTGTCCACTGCCGGTTAGAAGTAATGATTTCATGACCCAACTAAGGATTAGATTGGAATCAGGATAAATATAGAAATGTATTTGATGGAGGGAGGATCTTATACAGTGAGGATAAGGGATTTTTTAATGTAATGATGGGCAATGTTAGAGTAAACAGTAGAATATTTATTTCTTTTATTTGGAGTAATACAAAGCCTTGGGCTCCTAAGCCCAATGGATTGTTTCTAATCTTTAAAACACACACACACACACACACACACACACACACACACAATTACTTACTTAGCATCAATTACATACTTTCTTTGTAAATAAGAAATTTTAAGTTTCTGTCAGGGTTACGGTCTACTAAAGTTAAGCCTTATTTAAACTATATTCATAGTATAGAGGCCCTAAAATATTTTTATCTATAGGCAAAGGAATGGTAGATATTTAAGTAAAAGGGAATTTTCTGATGTTAAGGATTGACCAATGTGCTCCATGTGACACGTACAGTTGCACATGACATCACACTCTAACTCGTATGTAAAGTGAGTAGAGGGCTGGGACAAGCTGTGTGAAATCCTGTTGGCGATAGGACTGGCAGATCTTTCAGATTTGCCCAGATGCGACCAAGTGACTCCAGGTATCAATGTGAGGCAGGAGCTCTGATGTTTGTCATCTCCTGCCAGTGAGGATTAAACACGTGGACTTGAGGGACAAGGCAAAGCGAAAGCAAAGCTTTTAAAGGAAAGGTGAGAATCCAAGGAAAAGAAAAGGGACTTAACCTGCATGTCCACAAAGCTTTTTATAAAACTTAAGGCAGAAACTGGTCAAATATTGAGATGATTTCTACTGAGCCTGGGCTGATTCCAGAGTGTGCCAACTAGAGAGTCCGTGCAGTTTCCTCTTCGTCAACCACCGGAGATGATGGTATGCTGCTGGCACCATGCTCACCCTTCCCAGCTCCGATTTCTACTGTTAGTTGCTGACTGTGGCTGTCTGCAAGCCATAGGGCCGGCCAGCATTGCCATTGTTGACCTTTCAAGTGTCTTGCCAGTTGTTAAACTGTTTCCTTTGTTCTCACATTTTTGTGGCCAGTTCACAGGTTCATATATACATAAATCGGGCTCCTGCAGTCCCCAAAGGCTAGCATCTGGAGAAGTTGAGAGCACTGCTCACCAGAAAAAGGCTGGCCCAGGATTGAGATTATCAGACCTCCTTGGCTCACAGGAACAACCACAGAAGAACCCATGTTCACATACATTTGGAAGGTAGCAATGAAAGGCTGGAACGGACAGGCACAGCCAACCATGGACTCACTAGAACAGCAGTTCTTCCTCTTGTTTATAGGTTGTTGTCATTGAGTAACTCCACAGTAATGTGTAAGCTAGGAGCAGGGTCGCTGAGTGGTTAGAAGCACAGAGTTCAGCTACATTGACTTCATCTGGATCCTAGCTTTACCCTATGACCAGGACTCAGAATCCAGATCATAGCTGTTAAAGACTAAATGAAACAAAGCATCTGATAGAGACATTTGCTAACATCAGTCACCATAAGGCATATTAAGGGGAACATACCATTTAGCCATTCTAGTTTGCTTGCTTATAAAGAGTAAGGATATGGAGAAAGGAGAACACTCCTCCATTGCTGGTGGGAGTGCAAACTTGTACAAGCACTTTGGAAATCAATCTGGTGCTTTCTCAGAAAACTTGGAATAGCCTCAAGACCCAACTATACCACTTCTGGGCATATACAATAAGGACGTTTGCTCAACTAGGTTCATAATAATAAATAGCTTTATTTGTAATAGCCAGAGTCTGGAAACAACCCAAATGTACCTCAACTAAAGAATAGATAAATATTTACACAATGGAATACTACTTAGCTATTAAAATCAAGGAAGTTATGAAATTTGTAGGCCAACAGATGGAACTAGAAAAGATCATCCTGAGTGAGGTCACCCAGACCCAGAAAGACACACATGGTATGTACTCATTTATAAGCAGATTTTAGCCATATAGTTCAGGATAAACATACTGCAATGCATAGAAAGAAGATAACCCAAAGAAGATAAATAACAAGGAGGACCCAAATCTTAAATCTTAAATCTCACTCAGAAGGGGAAATAGGATAGACAGAGGTACTGGTTGAAAAGAGGGAATAAGGCAGGAGAGAGAGAGCAGAGACAAGAGTGGCGATCAGGAGCAGGAGGACAGGCCTTCAGAGAAAAGAATGACTGTGGGCAGGGTCATCCCTGTGACAAGCTGAAGACCTAAATCAGAATAGGCCTCTAGGAGGATATGAGGGAGACTATAGCTGAGACTCCTAGTAGCAGGGGCCATAGGGACTGAAGAGGACACCCTCTAACCAGACAAGACTCTTAGTGGAGGGAGAAAAACACCAACCCAGCCACAGAAACTTTGATCCAAAATTTACCTTGTTTACAAGACCTGCAGGGATAAAGATAGAACATATAGAGCAGAGATTGAGGGAATGTCTAACCAATGCCTGGCCATACCTAAGACCCACCCCCATGGAAAGCTGCCAACCCCTGACACTATTAATGATACTTTTTGCTATTCTTGTAGACAGGAACCTAGCAGAGTTGTCTTCTGAGAGGCTCCACTCAGTAGCGGTTCAAAACAGATGCTGAGACTCATAGCCAAACATTGGGTAAAGCATAGGAAGTCTAGTGGAAAAGTGGGGGTAAGGATAAAAGGACCCAGAGGTGACAAGAGCTCCACAAAAAGATCAACAGAGGGGCCTGTGGAGTCTAAGGCACCAACCAAGGACCATCCACGGACTGGACCTAGGCCTTCTACATCGATGTAGCCAATGGATAGTTCAGGCTTCATGTGGGCCCACTAGTAAGGGGAGCAGGATCTGTCTCTGACATGGACTCTGTTGCTTGCTTTTCAATCACTTCCCCCAGGAGGAACTGCCTTGCCAGGCCACAAGGGAAGATGATGAACTCAGTCCTGATGCGACTTGATGAGCTAGGGTAGGTGGGTAGGGGGCTCCTCTTTTCAGAGGAATAGGGGAGGGGCATGGAAGAGGTAGGTGGGGTTAGGAGGAGAGGAGGGTGGGGCTATGACTAGGATATAAAGTGAATAAATGATGATGATGACGATAAAAGAGCTACATTTAGAAATGAACAAAATACCTAGTAACTAGACTCCAAAAACAGATGGTGACTCAGTTTCTCTGCCATGTTCAGCTGAACCATGGCAAATTACTACTTAGAGCAGCCTTAACAATAACAGGTCACAGGCTCTATCTTTCCAGTCCCTCTTATTTCTCACTTTTATGGGGAAACCCCTGCAGGTGGAACAGGCATATGACTCATGCCTAACCAATGCCATCACCCAACCAGAGGGACCATAGTTGCTAAGCTGAGCTCACTGATGTTCTTCCCTCTTCTCCAGAGATGACAGAGACAATCTCCCTTTCACTGCAGGCATATAGCTAAGCTGCAGGGGCTCAGGGTGGCATTTTCCCAGAAGTCATCTCACATAATGGAGTAACTTGGCCACCTTCCCGGACTTCCTATTAGCAACTTTCAGGTTCTGATCTGGCCACAGACAAAGAACTAGTAAGTTTCAATAATTGAGTCCATAGCCGCTGTTAAAAGGGGGATACTAGGAATGCATCACATAGAAACACTGGGGAAACAATTCCATGAGGAGGCCGAGGAAGGAGGGGCAGGAGAGGCAGTTGTATGAAGGAATGATGTTTTAGATAGCCATAATGCACCAGGATGAAGTATGACTGTGGTGGTGCTGGGCATAAACTACTTTGCCCATGCCAGGAAAGTAGCTTAAGTGAGCGTTATCGGTAGATTCTGGTGTGAGCTAAATGGTGCCAGCCTGGGAACCACTGTTGTCATCAGTGTTTCAATACATAACACACCTGTGCTATGTGTTTTCTGGGGGGCGAGAGGATCAAAATCCCAGGTGTATGAACATAAACAAAGATGACCGCCATGGATGCGTCCAGGAAGCAGACCACTGGCATGACAGAATGGCGGCTATCATCCTGAGACTGGGATCTGGGAGCTAACAGAAGGTGCTGGCGGGATCAGCATGTCTTCAATACATGAGGGAACAAAAGGATTTACATTCTTTACAATTCACTGTTTTCTAAAGGAAAGTATAATAGTTAAAGTTTACATTAAAAAAGGGTTGAGGGTGACAAATCTTGGTGCACGGCTTTCCATCCCAGTGTCATCAGTGTCCTTCATCACTTTCAAAGTGTCCTTATCATCTTCTAAGTATCTTAGTAGAGCATTTTAGGAACTTAAGGGGTAGTCATTGTTTAAGCAGAATTGTAGACTGACAGGTAATCAAGAGTCATTTCCTACTGGGGTTTCCAGATTCAGGGTCCCTTGATTCGTTCTTTCTGGCTACCCATCTCACTCAGTCTTTCCTTCCAGCCTATCTCCATTTGTGTCACCCACAAAGCCTCAGGAACATTTTCTCCGAGGGACCTCCAGTACCTACACTTGGCTGGAAGGCAAGGGATGGTATGCAACATCCCTCCTACCTTCCGTTCTAGGCTCTAGTCACGCCACTGGTGCTTACAGGAGCCTCTCCTACCTCAGCTCTAGATTTTTTTGTAGACTTTTTGTTTCGATCTGTCTGTCTTGTTGGCCTGCTGCTTGTTCTGATGTTTGCTTTTAATTGGGACGTTTGCTTTGAAAGAAAATATATATAATGGCTTGGAAGAAATGTGTGGGAGAATCTGGGAGGCATTGGGAGAGAGTGAAAGCATCAAAACACACTGTGTGCAAACAATTTTAATTAAAAAAAAAAAAAGAATAGCAACAACAACCTGGGGCTTATTGGTTCAGCACACCCAGTGGTTCTCAACTCTCCTAATGCCGAGACACTTTAATACAGTTCCTTATGTTATGGTAACCCCAACCATAAAATTATTTTCATTGTTATTCCGTAACTTTAATTTTGCCACTGTTATGAATTGTAATGTAAATATCTGATATGCAGGATCCCAAAGGGGCTGCAATCCACAGGTAAGAACTGCCATTCTAAACATTGCTCATTTACAAGCCCGGTGATGGTGGCACATGTCTTTAATCCCAGTACTCGGGAGGCAAAGGCAAGTGAATCGCTGTGAGTTTGAGGCCAGCCTGGTATAGCCAAGGTTACACAGAGAAACCCTGTCTTGAAAAAAAACAAACAAAAGAATCGGATTACAATTGGCTTAACTGAACTTAAAATGTATTAAGCAAGCACACCTTGTTCATTTTATCTTCTTCCACGTAGCCCTGTAAATATGAAATACTGCCTTAACTTTAATATTATCTTTGTGTATGTCTGGTACCAAGTTAAATCTAAAGGTAGCCTATGAAAGGCTTTTCTTTTGACTAAGTTACATCTTCTCCAATGCAAAATCTTAACAATTCTCTAACAAATGCTTCAGAAATACTGATACAATTTTACCAAGAAATGAGTCAAGGACCACTCTTCCTATATCATGGATCAAAAAAAAAAAGTAAGTTTAGCTTTAATTGTGGGTAAAGCATATTAGACATTTGTACTCATATGCAAACAGCTGGGAAATTGGTCTTTGGTCTGTAAGGACAGCACCAAGGAAGTGACAAGTCCACATCTTCTCTAGAAGGATGGCTCGATTCTTATTTTGCCAACAGGTTTATAAAAACAATTAGACTGGTTCATACACCACCCCTGATGTCACATAACTTAGCCCATTACATCTTGCAATGTTCCCTATCTCAACTACCTGAACAAGATGGAATTTCTTAGTGCGTCCAAGGACAGCACTACCTTCACTGTGGGTTTCTTCAGTTTCTGATCCCCTTGTTGCTACATATTAACAACTGCCTATCAACTGGAACTTTCCTCAGATGAAGAGTAACCCTACTGGGTTCTGTTTAAAACTAGAATGCCACAGTAACTTCTAAATTCCTAAGTTCTGAAAGACCCAAGTAAAGTGGCTCAAATTGTAGCTTATTGAAGAACAAAAACCGAAGACCGTAAGTGGGACCATTTGGCTTCAGCTCTATGATGGCAGCCTGAACAAGCACTTATTTGCAGCTGTACTGTGAATGCTGGGGAGACTTGAAGGGCAGAGTGGGAGGGGAGTTTGCAAGTGCCTGCTCTATCTCAGATGTCTTACTGAGCAGCAGTGAGTGCATAAGACAAATCCCTGGCTCTGGCCAATGTCCTTAGCAACTTCCACGACCTTTAGCAAATTTCATAACTGCTCTAAGCTGCTTTCTCCAGAGTGAAAGTGATGTGAATATGAGTCCAGCACATGTACACTGAAGGGTTCAAATGAGAAAAGGAAAATGCTTTATAAAACTGCAAATCAGCTTACTAAAAAACAAATGAAAAAAAAAAAAACCCAGGAGGGGGGAAAAAAAAACCAACTTAAACTTAGGGAATATGAATTTCTTTAATCTTTTAGTTTCCTCTGAGCAGTCTGGCCCTAAACTAGGAATTAGAAAAGTGACATCGGTTCAAAAACAACCATGCTGTGCTGTGCTGTCTACAGTTCAGTAAAGTCAGCAGCAACAGTCACTCTCCTGAGACTGGAGATGTAAACAGTTCACTCAACTTCCCCAAGATCACTTCAAACACAGACACTACTGGAGTATTGGTCACTTAGTTGACAGGAAACCACAAGGCTGGCAAAGATGAGGTAAAACTAAGAGGAGATATTAACGTTTTAATGACTCCACTTCCTTTATTGCAGCAACTTCTGTACAAAGCAGCAACTGCAATACTCAGGGTTAAAACATTACAAAAGCATTTGTGACAGGTAAAGTACAGTATTATCAAAATATTACATCTTCAAACTTAGCAGATAATCACCAGAGCTCAACTCTTTAAATTATTTCCATAGTCTTAAAAAAAAAACACATATATCAGAAAGCAATATGAAAAGAGTGTAAAGGAAAATCTAAAGCACAAAGGAAACAATGCAACAAATAAATATTTGATTTAGTTAACTGTTAATAATCAACACCAACATTCTCTTTGAATCCACTGAATGTTTCACCTATCATTAACAGTGAGCTCAAATGTCACTGCATAATTATTTTCAAGTTATTATCAATGATTAGGACTGAAAAATAATTTGGCATCAAAATAATCAAAATTCGACAGAAAATAAAAACAGCTTTAATACTAGCTAGCATCTCTAAGAAGTAATTGTTGAAAATTCTCATTTTTAGAGTACTACTGCAACCTTGATAATGTCTGACCTGGTATCTAGTGTTAAGTGAGTGTAATGTAGTTTTTAAAAGTGGAAAGCTTCTTACATTATTTCACAAACAATATTACCTTCCCTATTATGTGTACTGAAATTTTATGTACTTTATACACATATGTATGATGTATGACATTTAGTTTCTGTAGTACAGATCACAATGAAGTTTCCTGAATGAAAAAAAAATAAAAATAAAAATAAAAGGCAAGTGCACCTGTGTATATTTCAAGCTAGGAGCATTCAGCCCACACCCTATTATCCATTCAGAAAACTCACACATGATATGGTTTACTGAATTTGACTCCTCTATACTGCCCCCAAACTCTGCAAAATTTACAATAAATGGAACAATATTGTAATCTAATGTAAGAAAAACTTTTTAAAAATCACTTAACTTCACTTTCTTGATATTCTGAATGGAAATGAGCAGATATCCAGCTGATATTTATTAATTTTGTCTGTATTCACGCAGCAGAAACACTGCGCCGCTGGGAAGGCTGCTCTGACATCCCTCGGGATGATGAAAGCCTGTGTATGTTCTCCACCGAGACTTGGGGATCACCTACTTGACAGTACTTTCCCTAACCGGGTAACTGTATGAAGTTACACTGTGGTCTTCTTCAAAGTGTCTTTGTCCTTCATGAAACCTGCAACCTTTTGATCTGACTTCAACATTTACTTTTTAAAAAATGTAATCTACCAAATTGTGATCACTTTAAAAATTTGAAACACTGGCAACATAAATTTCATTACATAAACACATATGCACCTGTGTATGATAACATACACACATACAAACATGTAGACATGAATCCCTTGAAATGTTTTTAGAAAATCCTTCCTTGAAAAATGAAAACCTTCACATTAACAACTGTATATAAAGCTTTCAAGACGGCACATGAGCACTGTCAAGTGCACTAGTAGACAAGGAGGTCAAACGCACAAACTGGCAGTTTTCTTTAACACGAAAGTTTTAAAGTATTAAGAATGGATTAGATTTCAATGTTCAGAATAATCTGTTCAAACCTGAGTGTATTAAGACTAAACGTACTTGAGACTTGAATATATTAAGCCTAAAACCATCTCACTAAGAAAGAGTGGTCCATTTAACCATTGAAAAAATTTTAATTACTTTTAAAAATAAATGATGGCATAGGATAGTGAAACCCCCATAATGTTCATTGAAATGTTCTATTAAATGGCATTGCTTTGTCTAAATTTCCTCCAAAAATATCTGTTAGCATGTCTTAAAAGTCCCTCACATTTGAGAGGAAACTCTAAATTAGAACAGGTCTTTTAAACAATAATACAAATGATCTTAGGGTTTTACTTGAAAAAGGATGAGTGATTTTTCACCATTCTCCACGAAGTACTGGGTAGATCTTGAGCCTTCTCTATGATTTAAAAGAAATAATGCATGATTCCAATTGAGAGTTAAAAATGATATTTTGGGCCTGTTTTTCCTAGCTCTATATGTACATATACTCATATATACCTAACCTTGGGCTCCATTTTTTTTATACTTTCACCATGTTTTATTTTGTCCTAATCCTCTTTAGTATCTAACAGATACCTTTACAAAAGTAATACAAAACACACATTACTCAACACTAACTGGTCAATGGGAGGAGAAAAGCAGTGTCCACTTAAGGTGACAGAGATTAGAAATAAAAATAATATCTGAAGGCAGAATTTAACATTCTATAAATTTACAAAAGATGATAGATATATGGATGAAATTTGGTTAATTTCAGAAGGCACCTCAAGGCTAAAGGCTTTTGTACTCCTTTCATCAATCAAAAAAAAAAATACACTCTTATTGCTTTCAAGTAGCAAAGGAAAACTTTACTCTCATGAACTTCAGTCCAACATGAATCACCAGTCATTTAAGATTGAGCTATGGCGTAGACTAGAACTGAAGTCTCTGTGTGTCTCATCAGTGGAGCGACTCTCCATGTGCTTTCTAATAATGAAGTATGAAAGAGTCCCAGCTCCCCTGTGATGCTGAGGTGATGCTGACGATCTCAGCCACTTCACTAGGCACTGAAGTACCATTCTCGGAGGGAACTCCACGGTGCAGAACAATTAGGAATAGAAGGTAAGGACGCTCTGGTGATTCCCGCGAACCAGGAGGATTGGCGGCAGGTCCTTAGACAGAACTTCTAACCAAGCCATGTACAGAGCACTGGACACAGCACCTTTCCGTGCAACTGGGAGACTCCTGAATCAGAACGAGAAAGACACTGAGCAATGCTTTAGAGAAAAATGAAACAATTATTAATTAGGTCCCAATTCCTGTGATAAAATACTTCTGAATGAAGGGGAGTTCTGAAAAAAATTTAGCAGTAACTTCTATACATACTCTCATTTCACTGTCCCCGGGTTTTCGGGTTTCAACAGATTTTCAAACATTTATCCATTAAGAGTGAGTATTCCTGAGAACTTCATATTTAATACTAATTCAAGCTTTCCCTTCACTAAGGATAGGATTCTTTTTTAATACTGTTAATTTATTCATATTACATCTCAATGGTTATCCCATCCCTTGTATCCTCCCATCCCTCCCTCCCTCCCATTTTCCCCTTACTCCCTTCCCCTGTGACTGTGACTGAGGGGGACCTCCTCCCCCTGTATGTGCTCATAGGGTATCAAGTCTCTTCTTGGTAACCTGCTGTCCTTCCTCTGAGTGCCACCAGGCCTCCCCGTCCAGGGCACGTGGTCAAATATGGGGCACCAGAGATCGTGTGAAAGACAGACCCCACTCTCCACTCAACTGTGGAGAATGAAAGATAGGATTCTTTAGGGAAAAAAACATGCAAGTCAGACAGTGGAAGTTACAGATGAAAAATGAAATATAATTACCTCTATTAATTTTACCTTTTCTTGTGAATTTTAATTTCTATTTATAAAATATGGTAGCAACTCCTTGACCTATAAAGATTCATTCTAAATTTCTATGGTTTATTGTCTTACATTATAGAAATCTACCCACTGTCAGCACAAACTAAAAATGTGCTTCGTGTTACCCTAACTGTTCTTTGGTGTCACTGTCATGGTTTTAGATAAAAAAGCATTACAGAAAGTCACAACTGGTCACGATGCATTTGGGGTACTCAGCCCCATCTGATGCATCCACAGCACAGCCCCTAACCCTAAGGCTCAGGGAGCATGGCTAAAGAGAGGACAAAAAGACTGGAAAAGCCAGAGGGCCTGCATGTCTGCTGTGAGCTAGTGAATTCAATATATGACAGGGAAGTTGTAGCCATGAAATAAGACCTGAACAAAGACAACACCAGCTGGCATGCCAGTGTGGATGGAAGAAATTTCATGAGGCATTACCCTGGATGAAAAGCTATAAAGGCTTTTCCTATTCACGGATGAGCCCCCTAGTTGGTCAGCCAATTAGTGGTCAGCCTTAAAAACATATACATATGAGCAATACTAAATTGACTCAGTGGTATGTGTGTACAAGAATTTATTTTAACAATCATTTAATTTATCATAACAATTAAAGAAAAAGCCAGCTGGGCAGGTGGATAACTTTGATGAGTTTGAGGCCAGCCTGGTCTGCAAAATGCAAAAGGACAGCCCAGGCTACAGACAGAAACCCTGGCTCGAAAAACCAAAAGAGGTTGAGAGAGAGAGAGAGAGAGAGAGAGAGAGAGAGAGAGAGAGAGAGAGACAGACAGAGAGAGAGACAGAGAGAGAGACAGAGAGAGAGAGAGAGAGAGAGAGAGACAGAGACAGAGAGAGACAGAGAGAGAGAGACAGAGAGAGACAAAAGACAGACAGAGACAGAGAGACAGACAGAGACAGAGAGACAGACACAGAAAGAACCACAAATTTGAGAGGAAGCAAGCTGGACATGGGAGGAGTTGAGAAGCAGGGGAGGGAAGGAGAGAATGAAGTAAATATAATACTCATATATGAAATTCTAAAAAAAACTTTAAAAAAGATTAAGTACTGTTATCATAGCAAATACAGAGAGAAACAGATACAAACTACACTTTTTAAAAAATAACCTAAACCTTACCCCAACAATACTTACATGACAATAATATTAGCTGTGCTTGAATGCTCCTTTAATAATTCATTTAACCTGATCTGCCGATATGTCTGAAATGAAAAAGAATAGAGTCATTCCTAAATACGCCATAATTAGAACTGTGGACAACGTAAGGCAGACTGTAGGTCAGTGTACAATGTGTACAACCTATGTAGCTATGCGCCAGATCTTTAGCACTACCAAAGGAGGAGGAAAGGGAGGAAAGAAGAGGACAGAAGAGAAGAGGAAAAAAAAAGAGCAGCAGGCTCCTCAGCAGGTCTCATGGCTTGTAAAACAAGCAGCAAAAGCAAAAATTTTGTGTTTAACTATTTAGATAAATATTTGATGCTGCTTCCCACTATTCACATATAAAATGATCCTAATAGAGGTTTAAGGTTTAATTTACATGACTATTTTCCCCTGTATCAAATCAGTGCTTGGTACTTGCAGCATCAGTAATTCTAATTCTATTGGACCACATGTAAGATTAATGAAAAGGAGGCAGAATGAAGAATACCTTAGTCTTATAAAGCTCAAGCTCATTGTCTGTTATTCGCCAAGGTTCATCTTCTTTCATTTTATCTGCAATTTCCTGTTCTTTGTCATCTTCATGAAGTCTATACGGCTCAATCATGTCATCAAAAGTAACAATACTTTAAAGAATAGAAAGAAAACTGACAATCTTATTTTGAATTATGTATCAGGAACATCTTAAACAGTAAACAATAACTTGTAACGAGTTTTATAAATTAGTTAGAAAACAGTACTTTCAGTCTCCCACACTGAGCAGATTTAGCTCTTGCCTGAGTCAACCCCTCAACTACAGACTGACATCGGCCAAAATGATTCCTGAGGGATATGTCAAATACAACTTTTCCCAAATAGCAAATCTTTTCCAACTCAAGGGAAAATATAATCCCTATCTCAGCTCTATAACTCATTCAAAACATGCCTAAAAATAATTATAATTATCCCTGATAAAATACACAGACAATACCTGCCTCTCTGTGCTATTTTCAGGAAGACCATCTCAAGAGTAGAAATTGTTTAAATAAGAGACTCTTGACCGCTGGGCATGGTGGCGCACACCTTTAATCCCAGCACTCAAGAGGCAGAGGCAGGTGGATCACTGTGAGTTCGAGGCTAGCCTGGTCTATAAATCTAGTGCAGGACAGCCAAGACTCACACAGAGAGACCCTGTCCTGAAGAAAAACAAACAAACAAAAAAACCCAAACAAAAAAGAGACTCTTGACCACAACTATTATAGGGAACTCTCAGGTTTTCACAATACAAGTAAACACCTGGAAGTGGTGTGTATATAAAGTTGAGATCAAATGCTTTTATTGACTGTGGGCAAGAAACATCTGGAATTTAAAACCTATCTGGAATTTCTATGGCACTAACAACTTTCAGAAAGCATGTAAAGAAGTGACATCCTCTCAGAGTATTCATTAATGTTTACTCTAGGATCACTGGCAAGCTGAGTACCACACAGTTTCACATAACTCAGGGCAAAGAAAAAGCCCAGGTAATCATTTCACATTAAATCATCTGTGTATGCATAAACTGAAGGAATTGAAAATTTATATACAATAATTTATCCAGCAACTTACTTTTCTTTTTTTGGTTTGGTATTAATATCTCCTAGGACCATGATATCGGAGAAGTCTATTCGGAACTTGCTAAGTAAAGTTGCCATCCTGTAACCGAAAGAGCAGCATTCAGACGTGCAAAGGAGATCAACAAGTATGTTTACTCTCTACATGTGTGGTAAGATGACTTGAAGGGGAAATCTATCAGCTGCTACACAAATTTCCTGAATTAGCTCATATTCTCCATTAAAAAAAGAGACCATCGATAAGTAGTGTCTGTCTGTCTGTCTCTGTCTATGTCTCTCTCTCCCTCTCTCTCTCTCATATTGATGGTGGTTAATCATCACTGTCTACTTCACTGCATTTGGAATCACTTAGGAGACGGACTTCTAGGTGTGTCATTAAGGAATTTTCCAGAAAAACTGAGCAGTGTCTCTTCTGTGTCCTGACTGCAGATACAATGTGGCCAACTGCTGCACACTGCAGCCAGCATACCTTTCTACCACAATGGACTGTTGTACCCTCAAACTCTAAGCCTACACAAACACTCCCTTTTCTCAAGATGCCACTAAGATATTTTATCATGTCAATGAGAAAGTGACAACACCTAATCGTGGGTGAGCAAAGAAGGCTTTCACAATGAAATGTGATAGATAGCTTAGTAAAAAGTAATTTTAGTCAAAGCATATTAGAAATATATATTTAATAACAAGAAAGCCCCTCTTAAATTATACTTGGATTATTTATTAGATTTATCTTAAAACATCAAGCCCCAAATAAAACATTTAAAGGCATATTCAAGATTCAGCTCATAAAAGAGAAAACGCATAGTGTTTGTCTTTGGTGGTAGTCAGGAAAAGGAATACAACAAGCCTGATATCTGGTAAATAAAGACCTTATACAGGATCTTGTACAGGGGTCATGAATACTAAGGATAATGACAGAAAGATGAAACACCCAAGAAAAGCAATCAATGAAGCAAGAGCTTACTTAATAAAAGTTCTAAAAAGTAAGGTATGAGAAGCATTTCTTAAATAATTCACTGTTGAAATGAATAAATATCTAACTGATTCTGGTAACTCTTAAGTACAACTACAGCCCCCAAAATTAAAATGTAAGGAAGTGATGAACAGTCTCAAATATCAACTAAGAGGAAGGGGGGTAAATACAGTAGGGCCCAGTGCTGTGATAACTGGATTGGGTTCAAAAGGATGCAGCACTTTGTTACATAACAGTTTTCTCCAAGTCTGGTATACTCTATCCTGAGGGAAGCTCTTTAAGCAGGAAGGTAACTCAAAATTGCTTCAGGAAGTTCCTGAAACTGACCATATTCACTGGGCTCCTCCCTCCCAGAGTAAGCAGTAAAGCTTCTGAGAGTCACTCTCAGACAGGCCAATCTACCAGAAAGAAGTTTAGACCAGAGTTTCTAGGAAAGGGCACAGGGGCACTCTTCAACCAGCTGAACTAGCTGCGGGCTGCACAGTGAAATCCGCGTTTCCGAGCTTTTGTGAGCTGTGAGCTGTGACCTGTGTTGCGGTGCGCTTTGGTAATATAGCTCTTTGAGTCATTTCTGCTCCTGTCAGTAACCCTAATAAAACGCACTGGTTTACCAATGCGCTGCTGCTCATGGGGCTCCCTATCTGGAGTGAGTAGGTGTGTGTGTGCTGCATCTCCTCAGAAAAAGTCTTGTCACACAACACATGAATGAGGCCAATGAAGAGCGATGTACACAGGAGACAAAAAAATGCCTGACGTCCCCAAAATGAGGGCTGCATGAAGGACATATTTGGAGTGGCGACAAGATGTAAAGAGAAAAGGCAGAACATCAGAAACCTTCACTGCCAAATGCAGCACTCACACTCTCTAGATCAATTACAGGACTGTGGGAGTATCAGTCAAAACTCTGCCTTTCCAGGTGGATGACTGTGAGTTCGAGGCCAGCCTGGTCTACAAAGCGAGTCCAGGACAGCCAGGGCTACATAGAGAAACCTTGTCTCGAAAAACCAAAAAATCAAAAACAATAAAACAAAACAAAACTAAAAAATTCTGCCTTTCTACATCAAACTGGGAGCAATGTGTACTATACAAGGAAAGGTCAAGGAGAAAGGTCCCAGAAACCACACTCATGGCAGTGCAGGCTGACAGGAACACAGGACTACATAGTGATGAACTTCTCCTATCTCTGAGTCCATACAGTTTCTCTACAAATGAAAAGGCAATTTCTATGCACTTTCTCTCAAAAGACTAAAGATCTTACAGTATAGTAAAGTCTTTCTAAAATGCCAGTGTGTTAAAATATCACATCTAAGTCAAGTATGTACTTATAATTTAAATATGAAGGTCAATTTAAAGAGGATGAGGTTCCATTTAATGAGACTTTTGCAGTGCAGTTAATACTTCAGGGCCTATGTGGTTTTTATTATCAAATCTCTATCATGGTAGGGCTATCTGATTAATGTTCTCCACCTTAATACAAACTTACGCTCTCCGGTCATGGTCTATTCTGTTTATTTTTCCACCAATGAATACTCGAATCTTACAATCTTTCCACTTTTTCTTGGTAGTCAGAAGATAGGGTATCAACAAGGTCAAACCTGAATTATGAAAATACAGTAAGTCCTTTTTAAAATGCTAATATAGCAAACATAAGTTTTCAACTTACTCTCAAAAAACACTTTTATTATAACGCAACGTAAAGTAAAGTTCTTCTATCTTCCCTTGACAATTGCACCAAGGAGGGAGGTGCAAGAGTCGTGGTTCAATCAAAGAGCTGCAGTTCTTTAACTAATTAAATCAGACAATGGCCAAGGCAGTTAGAAAATTAGTTGCACATAGAAAGGCAAAGGAAATGAATATAGCCTAATGGGAACAACTTTCACACTGAAATCAGAAAGATGAAAACGGAAAAGGTAGACTGAAATTAGCTTTAAAGCTCTATATAGGACTAGAGAGATGGCTCAGTGGTTAAGAGCACTGTCTGCTCTTCCAGAGGTCCTGAGTTCAATTCCCAGCAACCACACGGTGGCTCACAACCATCTATAATGTGATCTGATAACGTCTTCTGGCATGTAGATGCACATGCAAACAGAGTCCTCATATACATAAAAATAAATAAACATTAAAGCTCCATATAGTATATAACACACATACACTATCTATACATATATGTATACATTATACATACTTTGTGTGTGTGTCTGTGTGTCTGTGTGTGTGTATATGTATCTTCCTCAGCTCTGTCCACTGAGGGAGCCTGGTAACAAAGTATTATTCAAGAAGCCATAAGCATACTGCTTCTAAGTATGACTCTTGACTATAAGCAAACCAAAGGTTTTTAGATATAAGGTTCTTTCCATGACAAGGAAGGGATAAGCCTAGGATACCGCCTTATCCACAAATGCATGCCCTATGACAAATGAACACATCACGTCAGCCTAGGGAAGCAGGGTAGATCCTGCTGGATAGATGTGGACAATCTGAAAGCCAAATAATTGATGACAATAATAAATTATATCCTTTTGGATAAAATAAAAATCAATGACTTAAAATAAAGAGACAAGCTCTTCATTACAATAAAATGCCAACCAATCAATGAGGAAAAAATGATGGCCATCAAAATGCATCACTCAGAATCACAAAAGTCAATTCAGAAACATGAGTGAATGCTAACAGTTGAGGAAGAAGGATTTGTTTGCAGAGACTCCAAGAAGGCCCACCACCACCACATCCATGATCATAAAGAGGGGAACGCAACTTTTCAGTGGACAAGCCTGAAAAACTACACTTTACTCAACAGCTTACTTAACACCAATATACCACTCCTGGTGAGATATAGACAGAAAGTGCAGTACCACTTCTGTACTATTCTGCCAAAGATTCCTAACCTGACACTGATTGTGACCAACCTAATTACATTCCAAACTGAGTAACAGTCCATAAACTGATCCATAATAGTTAATAAGATGGCACAGTCACAAAGTTCAAGAAAGGACTAAAGGACCTTCTACATGAAGGCCATGACCACTGTGCATGATTCTCACACTGACTCTTGTGTGGAGAATGCTGGTAAAGCCCAAATGGGGCAAACACACGAGAAAGGTATGCCATTTCATTAGCACTGTCCTTACATCTTCAGTAAATTTCTCATTATTTAAAAGATACATTAACGGCTTACCTCCATCATCAAAAAGCCACCAGACATCTATAGTATTCTTCCCTTGTTTTTTCTGAAACTGTGTGCTAGCTTCAAGAAGCTTCTGGTCAGCTACATTTAAAGGTGCAACAGGGCCTTTGGATTCTGAAGGATTAAGCAAAACATTATGACATAAGGGAACTTAATGTTAAGTCTCTTTCACTGTATTCCTAGAATTCCCTAGCATTTGTAAATTCAGATACACTTATACACAGACAACTGTATATGGCTTCCATCATAAGCTTGAAGTAGCTTATAACAGATATAATTTGAGTATTAAAAAAGTACCTTTTGTTTTACAGTAAGGAAACTCATCCAAATTATTCTAATGTCTAGTATTCTGAAGTATTCTGGTGAATGTGCAGGGATTCCAAATACCAAACAAATACTGACAGTTTATTTTATTTTATTTTATTTTTTTAAAAGCTATTTTACACTAACAAATCAAGCGTTACGCTTATTTCTTGAGATTTCTTGTATTATCTGCTATCTCAATGAGTTCAAAGATATTAAGTAAAAAGCTGTATTTGCGAGATGACTGGAGAAACACCAGTCACTCTTTAAGAGTTATCAAGGAAATATGTTTATCATCTGTCCTCTCAACATGGGATGCCCAATTTTAAAGCCATATATCCATATCTTTCTCTGAATCACAGAAAGATGGTAGGAACTCCTTGGAAAGAATACGAATTTGCTGCATGTCTGAAAGGAGTTCCCATTTACATTTCTAGGAATTAAAAAAAAAAAAATCAGCACTGACTCCATGAGCAAGCAAATGACTATTATGAAACTCCATTACCACAATTTTAAAAACAGAAATCGACAAAAGGAACTCTGGTCATTTCTCCAGACGGCCCATCATTCACTTTTCATGCTGCCATGATGTAAGCAAACATGACAAATGATTTTGCATGATGAAATAATATGGCTACCAAACCACACTGCTCCATAACTCTCACCTCTATCTCCTTCTCATAAAATTCATGTACGCTGACATGACTGTGTATCTCCCAAACGCAGCATGACTGTGAGAAATATTGCAATTTTTGAAACGGAAAATACATTAGTATTAAAATCAAGAATTTGGCCGGGTACAACTGATGGTAAAGAATGTAAGTGACACTGCGAATAAGCCTACTCCAGTGTCACTACTTATCCTCTAAACCATGCAGTTTAAATTAAGGAAAAAACAAAAAACAAAATACCCCTGCCTTTCCAGGTTTGAGTATTTCAGAGACACTATGATGGTTCAAAAGACTGAAATAACAGCTTGTCCCAGTGAGATTTAATGCTTTTGTTGGAAAAATATTAATTTTGCTAATCTGCATTTGATGGATAACTGTAATATCACCTCACCATGGAAATTAAAACTAAATTAAAATAAAAGGAAAATAATAGGGTTGGAATTAAAGAGTTAACAGTATGAAAAGGGGAATTAAAATAAAATGATGAACAATGCCTGCCTTTTTTCAACAGTGGCTGAGTTGGAGTCTTGCCATCCTCTTCCTCATCTAGATTATGTTTAAAAAACACAAAATATGAAGTTAATTGCCTTTATAATCATAAAATATGGAAATGTAAATAGAGCACATTATAAACAAGACAATGTGAAGCAACAGCCCATGAGAAATGATTAAGACTAAAAATTAATATTTTTATACTTAGTGTTTAATATTTTTTAAAAACATGTTTTCTACAAAGACCATACAGAGCGAATGATTAACACCCACCCTGAAATTTTATTTCTGTAAAATTATTCAAAAGAGCCAGCGGATTTTGTAAACTTTAAGTTTCATACTTGAAATGAGCTGAGAATGTCACATTACAGCGAGCAGAGTGGAAGCATGACTTTGAGCGATTATCTTTGCAGATAATACACAGGCTTTAAACAGGTCACCACATCACTACACAGACTACAAGCACCTAGTATTAGTACAAGCCAATCAGCACTTGAAAGATTAAGGCATTTAATCAGAGACAGATGTCTTGTTTTATGTAAAGGAGTCATTCAAATAAAGTTCACGTACATGTGCATGTGTGCATACAATCACCAGCTTGTATTTAAATATTTTCCAGTCTGTTTTCTGGGGTAAGCAGTTTTTCTAACTCTTCTCCTCCCTGAATGTAAATTGATTTGTTTAAGGCAAGCAAAACTAGAGACGTGGAGAGGAGAGAAGATCCTGCAGTAGGATCCTGATAAGACTCCCTGGCTTCCAGTACTATGCATCACTAACCCTGTCCTATTGTGAGCCACAGGTGCTTAGCTAATGCCTTGCTTTCTCATTGGTAGAACATGTACCTACCCCTTAAGGCTGTGCAATTGTAGGCATTGGTTAAATGAGCTTAGGGCCGACACAAACCAAGCACTCACAGGGTGTTCTTTTCTTGGGGATGGGGGTTGGGGGGTCCCTTGTGTTCATTATGCCTCAGTAGGCAAGACAAAGAATAAAAAATACTGTGACTATTAACTACATTATAATATTCCTAATCCTGAAGAGTTTTTACATAGTAGCTACTTCTCTTATATTTTCTATGCTCATTTTGAGAATATGCCACAGAAAGCAAAAAAATCAAGTTATACAACTGTTAATTATTAAGTTTTAATAATACTTAATATCTGCTTTTGAAAATATGATGGGTAGTTCATATTACAGAAGTTTAAATGTCAAAGACAAAGTCACATTTAGAATTATTTATAATATTACTTATGCGGGTATATGAAAGCTGTTAGGAGTCAATTCTCTCCTTCCACTCTGAGGGTCCCAGGGATCAAATTCGTCATAAGACTTGGCGGTGGTGGCAAATGTCTTTTTCCAACTGGTCCTTCTTACCCACCCCCAAAATTCTCTTTAAAGTGGGCTAAATGTGTTTACCACACAGTAGAAATGTACTGAGCTAGTCTCCTAGTCTTTAGGGGGTTAATGAAGGATAACATCCCCCCAGGTGTGAGTGCAGAGTAGCTCCTAGGAAATGACCAATGCCTGCACTGAGTCCTCAGAGAGTATACAGAAAGGGTTGGTTTCAGGCAAGAAAATGGGAGATGGGTAAAAGAATGTACATATAAGTTAAAATAAATGCAAAAAATGAACAGAAAAAGCTAGTGTATAGACAACACAGAAAATAATAATAATAAAGCCACCAAGGACTAAGAGGAGAAAATGTGTGCAAGCTACACTTTCTACCACTATACTAGGCGAGTTACATAGGAAGGAAAAGAATAAAAAGCAACATTAATGCTTTCAAATAATCTAAAGGATAAATTGCACAGAGACATGGTGTGTCCAAGGCTATCAATTTCATGAAAAGGATGGTAGTCATCTTAGAGAAATCAAAAGTACACTATGGCTTGATGATTTACAGTGCAGATTTCTTTCTTGTTGCGTATCAGTTGGAACAGGACAGATGGAGATACGAGTCTGAACAGAGGTTGGAGAGTGAGGGTGGGAGAGTAAGATTTGGAAGTCATCCCTCCTCCTTCTTACACGACAAGCTTATGAATAAAGTTACCTGTACGCCCCATGAAGAAGTACATGTTCTTCCCAAGTTCAAAGAAAAATATGTAAAGCAAACAACTTAAGACCCTGTTAGTAACTAATTACTTGGCATGACTTCTGTTTTACTTGTGTAAGGCAAGCAAAGACTTCAAACTTGCTACTTATTTTGTAGTCAGTTTTGAGTTACAGATTTTACCTGACCAGCTAGAAACGAACAATGTCTAGCTTGAGAGAAGGGACTCTGTGTTGTATATTATATACAAAAGCCAATCCCCTCTAAATTAAAATATAACTGCAATAAAATCTTATTTGAATGAAAATTACCTTTATGTGTAACAGATTTTTCACCAGATAATTTACAAGTATCTTGATCTGACTTTTTACTGTCCACATTTACTACCACGTCCTTGGTACCGGGTGATTTTTCTTGTGAAGACAATAATTCTTCTGTAAATATGAAAGTATTTAAAACAATATTAAAAACCATATTTTAACTGTTCAAAGTATCATGGTTTAATAACTAAAAGGTAACTGGTATCCTGGTGATGATTGACTTCTTAAGAAATACACACTATGTTTAAAATAAGTAAGCATTTAAGTATGTGTACCCTAACTGGTTATGTGGAGTGAGTCATGAATGAGAGATTCACCCAAAATAGAACACAGTAGGCAAAGGATAATACGTAGGCTGTCAAGAAAGTCGTTATAAAAACTGTAATGTGACAAATGTTCACATGCACACAGAGACCACACAGCCCTAGGAAATTATTCTAAAACTACAAAGTCAATGTCAGAAGTATAGCCTTTTCCTAATAAGTCCACTAAAGGTACCAATTCTTCTTAAAGCATGCTCAGATTTTGGCAAATAATCAGTAAATATTTAACTTCTACTATAAAACATGTATAAAGAAAAAGTACAACACAAAATTGCTAGTCTGTCCACAATCCATTACTGACTTATGTGATGGAAAGAAACAACAGAAACTGTGGGAGCCAGACTCCTGAATTCAGGGTTCAGAGGACTCACCTCTTCACTGCTACAACAGCCCTGTGAGCGGGTCCCTAAGCAGGGACAGATAAGTTATGGGACTTGCCCAGGCTACCAAATTCTGGGAAAAAGCCTTTTAGAAAACATCTACCTGCAACACCAAACCTTACTAATGGAAAAGGCCTTCCAAAAAAAAAGTACTTCATAATAAGCATAAATATATGATACTTTTTTAAATGTTTCAGTCACATTCAAACCCCAGTAAAGGACAGAACTGAATCATCATCATCATCATCAACAACAACAACAACAACAACAACAACAAAAGGGAGCACCACTTCTAATTATGCAGTGTTAATGGTTGTGAGTCAGGCTCTCTAAACTTAGTCACTATTGTAAGACTTCCAATGAGATTTCTGCCAGGTTCATTCCAGAAAAAGAAAACAGATTCACAGCAAGCCATACTTGTTTGCTTCAGAGAGCTCAAAATGTTTCTTCAATGTTGCAGACTACTCTTTAAGGACAGTGTTAAGAAGTTTAAATCCATTAACAAATTACAAAAGTTTATATATGTTTCTTGTCTATCTAAACTCAGCTAATCTGATGATTTTATTAATTAACTGATAAGCGGAAATGGTAGTTATTCAATATTTTGAAATCAGCAAATATTTGAAGGATATGGTAATTTCCACTTTCATAAAATTGGCAGGAACATTACATCTTAAATTAGATCTCAGCCTTCATTTTAAAACTATATATATATATATAATGTTTAATTAATTAAAAAACTGAAATAATGAAAAAAAAGCAAAATGCTTGGAAAACAAATACTTTTTTCCCAATAGTACAATATACATTGTACCATTTAATGCCTTTACAGCCTAGTAGTGATTTAAATATTTCAGTAAATATTGTTTCATCCTATCTTTTAAAAATAAATTTGACCAATTTATAATCATAACTAATGTTTGCTGCTCCTAAGGCTATAATTTATATTAAAATTTACCCTCTCTATTAATAATATTTAGGTATCACATAAGCCAGTACAAAGAGAAGACAGACACTGGTGGCCTCCCAGTACATATCTGATCTGAAGATAGCAAGCACACAACGTGAAAAAGATGGTTAGTTATCAAAGTCAGTGAAGAACTTGTAAGAACTAGGCATGGCTTTCTAACAAAGTAACTTATAGTTTTAAAGTAAGCTCTTATGCTCACTCACCTTGTCCCTGGAGGTGTGAGATGTCCAGTCCCTCCTTCAGGCGAATAACCACAACGCCATACTGTATGTCAAAAGCATCACTATAATGGAGGAAGATCACAAAAATTGTTTGTTCTGTGTAAAACGAAGGGAACCACACATCTCTAAAATGACTTTCAGCTTTAAGTGCCTGTTTTCTTTAATGTTTCGAACATCAGTCAGTGAGAGATAAATCATGTTAGTTCCTAATCCCACTTTATCCTTGAAAACCATGTAAGTTTACATTACAATAACATGCCACATGGTCAGGAACATATGTATACATGACTTCAGATGCCATACAGCCTATATGTGGTCTAGTTTTCTGTACATATGCTCAACAAAACCACCTCACATAATCTTCCCAAAATGCACACCCACAATCAGGTACCACAACTGACTCATGTAGCAGCTTTGTGGAGCAGGAGGTTTGTTTGTGGATTTTTGTTTGTTTGTTTTAGATTTTATTTTTCATTATGTGTCTGTGTGTTAGGCACACCCACTTGTGTCGTGCTCGGAGAATCCAGAAGACTAAATCAAGTGTCTCCCTCAATCACTCCAACTGTTTGAATCAGCGTCTTCCACTGAACCTGGAGCTTGTCAATATAGCTAGCCTGGCTGGCCCACACCACTCCAAGTTCCCCCATCCTCGTGTCTCCACAGCAGAGACTACAGGCACGTTGCTGGATCCAGATCTTTTACATGAATGCTAGAGATCAAATTCAGGTCCTCCTGCATTCACAGCAAAGCAGTTTACAAATAAGCCATCTCCCAACCCTAACAGATGTTATTTTAAAAATATTTTTAACCTTTTTAAAGTTAGTTTAGAAAAGCAACTGTCTGGTTTGAACCTATGCAGGTTCTGAGCATGCTGTTAGTCTCTGTATCACTCCTGTTGTGCTTGGAAGATGCTATTTTCATGGACCCATAACCTGTGGCTCTTACACTCTTTCTACCTCTGCTTCCATGTAGATCCCTAAGCCTTGAGGGAAGGGGTCTGATAAAGACTTTCCATCAGGACTGAGTGTGCCAAAGTCTCAGTCTCAGCATGCTGTCCAGCTGTGAGTTACCACCATCTACTGTAAGAAAAGCCTTCTCTAATGGTAGTTGAGCTCTGCTACAGCAATATGTCATTAGGAGTTATTTTACTACTCTGTTTCTTTTGCAAAACAATAGTAGGTTTTCCCCTAGGGCCTAGGACCTATCTAGTCTCAAGTTTTCAATCATACTCTAGGGCAGGCCGTA
The DNA here is from genome assembly GCF_964271855.1 of Acomys minous. Taxonomy (NCBI): domain Eukaryota; kingdom Metazoa; phylum Chordata; class Mammalia; order Rodentia; family Muridae; genus Acomys; species Acomys minous. The sequence goes on from NC_140486.1 coordinate 29,617,905, forward strand.
AGACCAGGATTGACTAGCCAACACAAAATGGATATTTTGGGATGAAATACCATGACCAAGGCAACTTGGGGAGGAAAGGGTTTGTTTTAGCTTATACTTCCAGGTGACAGTCCATCAGTGAAGAAAGCCAAGCCAATAACTCAAGAAGAGCAGGGAACCGGAGGCAGGAGCAGATACAGAGGCCATGGAGGGGTGCTACTTACTGGCTTGATCCTCATTGACTGCTTAGACTGCTTTCTTATAAAACCCAGGACGACCAACCCGGGGATGGCACCACCCACACAGGCCTGGAGCTTCCCATATCAGTCACTAATGAAGTACAGTCTTATGTACAGCCTGATCTTATGGAGACATTTTCCTCTCAGACGACTTTAGTTTGTGTCAAGTGGACATAACACTATCCAGCACAGGGAGAAAGAACATAAATTTGGGAAAGGAGGCAGGAAGACATGGAAGGATTTGGTGTAGGTCAAAGAATATGATCAAAACACACTTTCTGAAAAAAAAATTGAATCAAAACTAAAAAGGCATTGTAAGAATTCATATACACCTAAATTTTAAAGGCTTCTCTAAGCCCACACTTAAACTTTGAAAACTGAAAACTGGGGCTGAAGAGAGGGCTCAACTATTACGAGCAATTGCTGCTTTTGCAGGGGGGAAAAAAGGAAGAAAATAATGAGTGTTTACGGTATAGCAAAGCCCATCCATCTATCCATCCATGCATCCAGAGTGACATAGAGGCAATGTGGCCTTGTTTCTATAGTTCGTTACCTAAGGTCAAAGAGTCACTGTAAAAAGATACCTTATAGAGATTACTTCCTCAACTGTATCTTGAACCAGTTCTAAAAAGTAACCAGCTTGTTAGTAGATAATAAATCAACAGAATCAATTGCCAATTTTCTTTAGAGAATGTCAGGATATAAACATCAAATTTACTAGGTATATAATACCTGAATGTTCTTGCTATAAATTATTAAAAAATGATGTGTAGTTTCAGGTCTTAGATATTGTTAATAAAAGCAAATAAAGCATAGTTCAACTACACAAACATTGAAAACTGCAAGGAAATCATCAGGAGGTAATTGTTTATGAGAAGACTGAGTAGTATCATTGCTTTAAAAATGAGTCAGGAGGATCACAAAGTCAGTGATTTGAGAAAGACCCTTTCTCAAAATAAAATAATTTTAAAAGAACTGGGTTTGGCAATACCCACCATTTGTAATTCCAGCATTTGGGTGGTGAGGACAGAAAGATCAGAGAATTAATAGCTAGCCTCAGTCACATAGTGAGCGCGAAACCTGTCTGGATGAGGACACAACCCTCTTCATCTCAGTTGTATAGCACTTACCTACGCATGTGCAAAGCCCCTAGGCTCAATCTCCAGTACTACACACAAAACACAAAAGTAACAAGAGCCTGTTCGATGTCTTGCACAGTAGACATGGGCACTTGCTGCCAAACCTAACAACTCTAAATTAATCCCTGGGACTCACACAGTAAAAGAAGAGAACTGGTCCCTGCAAGTTGTCCTCAGACCCCCACACACTTACCAAGGCAGCCCATGTATGTACATACATAAGTAAATGGAACAACATTAACAACGAAACCACTAATGTCTAATGGCTTTGAAAACTAGAGAACATTCGTACCTGAGCCTTTAAGTAGCTGAATGATGCAGAACGATGCAAAACATACAGAACAATAAGAACTTCTAGAGCATTCAGACAGATCCCTCCCAGGGCCATTACAATCAAGTATAGCTACTACTAAAGTAGTCAGTGTATAAAAACCATTTTCCAAAACACCGCTTCCATATTTTCTAGGATTATTAGTCCATTCCACTGCTCTTGATCCTTGAGAGGAAACAGCAAAGCCTGCCACAGGTTGCAGGCTTTGACAGCTTGTGATCTAATTTTTATTTCCACTGTCTTCTTTTTCTGAGTCACCATATATACAAAGTACAGAACTAGGTAGCTACAATGAGATTGTTCGCGCCAAATAACCAGAAGGCAAAACTCCATAGACTTTAACCTTACTAAAATCCCCTAACAATTCAAGGGTTCTTGTCACCTATTGCATTACAAATACAAATCAACATAAAACTTTCTCAAAGAACAACAATTATCTCTGATTATTTTTAAAAGACTGTAAGTGATGAAAACAATCTATAGACACAGCAGAAAATTCCAGTAAAGGAGCCAACTCCAGTGAGTTGGTACATGTGAATTCATAAGAAAAATGGCATCTGAATTCCATCTTAGAACCACTTTGCTAAAGACAAGATTATCTCCCTGATGTTTGTTTTTAAAGACAAATTAATATTGTATGATGATAACAGCACACTGAGGATTCAGTGTACATTAGATTTGTTGAGCAAATCTTAGAATACTAGGAAAAGGAAGTACTTTTCAAGTTTTAACAAGTGTATTTGGCAAATAAAATAACTCAGTTCTACAAAGCACTGGTAAGAGTAAACATATACACAAAAGTCTATGAACCAGAAAAGCAAAGTAGCCAAGGAATAAAAAGAACTCACTAGACAAGCTGTAAGAAGTTGACATGATGAGAAACAACGCTAAGCTGCATGATAAACAGCACAGGAAACAAGAACTGTAAGCTCAGAGCATCACTTCAAGTGGAAAAGGCAAACAAGTGTGTGTAACTGCAAGCAACGAGAATAACTCAAGAGATGCACCAGAGACCAGCAGCAGAGTTAGTTTGAGTGGAAACAAATCAAATCTTTGCCGCTATTCAGTGTAGGACATAATCAACACCTTACAGCGCAGCACTACCATCCGACTCTACTCAGCTACAGCTACAGTACAGGAAGAAATGTAATTTTCACAGGAAGCAATGTCTATACACACCACTTAGATATTTTACATGTAATATAGCTGTGAAAGATTATTCAGATGTTAAGAAAAATGAAATTATGACATTCACAAGTAAACTGATTGATCTGGAAATACCCTGAATATGGAACCACAAATCCAGAAAGATATTGTTTTTTTTCCCCATTTCTGGCTGTTACCTTTAAATATTCAGATACATGTTTTCCTTTGTAATACCCACAGAAGTCAGGAATTGATTAAGGGGCACTGGGAAGGAGTGGGGGGAAGGAGTGAGCACAGTAGTATAAAGTACTGTAGGGTAACGATGGAAGAAGATGGGTTAAACTGGGGTAGAAGATGGACACAGGGTAGAGGAGGGAGTGTGGGGAGGGGTGCCTAATATTAAAAGATTTTTTAAAAAAACACTTGGAAACCTGTTATAAAAGCTTCATAAAATACATATATATATATATATATATATATATATATATATATATATATATGTAAAGGGGTATAATGATACATATATAAAGGAGACAATATCTCAACTAGAAACCTCATTCTAACAAATAATCCCTGTCCCAAGAATGGGTCACCAGTTTTTGAACTGTTGGCCAGTGAGGTCACACAGACCTCCAAGTATCACAGGCTCACTTAGGACTTGATGCTAAAAATCTCTTGCTGAAGACATCACATACTTGAATCACAGATCATTAAGACATCAGGCTGGTATTCACCTGCAAGCTTTTCATCCTTACTAACCAGTGCACATGTGCTGGAAGGTTCTATGCACATTGCTAAAGGAGAAACATAGCCTCAATCTCACCCAGCTAGAAAACCTTGCAAGCTATAATGAACCAATGCCTGAACTGACAAGATACTGTCCACTTCTGCAAGAGTGTCTTTAGGGGTGGAGAGATGAATCAGAGGTTAAGAGCACTGACTGCTCTTCCAGAGGATCCGAGTTCAAGTCCCAGCATCCACATGGCAGCTCATAACTGTCTGTAACTCTAAGATCTGACACCGTCATTCATACAGGCAAAACACCAATGCTATCAATTAAAAATAAGTAAAACTACCTCTGATGTCTTATTGCTGCACTCACAGACTAGAGCATCTTTTATCCAGCATCAGAAGCCTCTCCTTTCAGTAGATGGCAATAAACAAAGACCTCAAACTCATCTGTATGGCCTAGGAAGCCATGAATGTACAGAGAACAGGACTGGAGTGCTTAGCCCTAAGCTGAACATTCACATCACACCATTCACCCCAAGGCTCAATCTTTGCCAAAGAGAGGGAGAAAGATTGTGAGAGCTAAAGGTGGTGGCAAACTTCAAGGACACAGTTTTTCTAGACACAACAGGGCAGATGCACATAGAACAACACACATAAGCTCCAGCCAGACAAAATCCCACACAGAGGAAGGATTGTAGATTTATAATCCTACCACTGCCCGAGGAATCACTAGCATTTGGTAGTGGCTAGGACAGCAAGTCAGTCTTTTATGATGTGATCCCTGGTAGGCTGACCACATAGTAGCTGGGCAACAAAAACTGGACTTAATTGGACATGGGGTGTGTGTGTGTGTGTGTGTGTGTGTGTGTGTGTGTGTGTGTGTGTGTGTGTGTGTGTGTGTGTGTGTAATTTATCTCTAACGTGGGTGGGGAAAGGATGAAAGAAAAGAGTTGAAGGGAGTGAATATGTTCCAGATACACCGAAATTATCAAATAATTAATAAGAATATAATAAAAGGAAAGGTTAACAAGCTATTTTATTATACACAAGCTATTTTACAGAAGTACTTGCATCTGTACATTTACATAATTATTTGTACATATTTGTCAGTTTTATATTAAAAGAGAGAGATCAGTATTTTGTTAATAGCTCATCATTTTAAAATCCATGTGTTCTTTCATTTTTCTGTACCTGTTAAGAAAGGACTACACAAAAAACCAAGGTCAAAAATGAGTGAACGCCAAATACATAACAATTTAGAACATACTTACTGAAATAAGTTTATGTACATATCCACATCCCTCATATCTGCTTGTAACCAGTCTTTCTTAAATCCAAGGACAAGTGTGTTTGGTTTCATACGACCAAGTCCAGCAGCCTAAAATATAGAAACCCAACTTCAAATACAGGCTATTTGACAAAATAATATTTTTGAGATGAAGTCTTTTCACATTGATAAGTTTTTCTTATAAATTATACAAATTATACATATGCAATTAATGCCATGTTAATTCATATTAAATACAATGAAAGCAATGTTAAACAGCTGTATTCTCCACCTCCATGCTATATTTTAATAATAGCCACTAATGCCTAGATATAAGTCTAATGTCTGGAGTTCTGAATTCCACCAATAGGAAACTTTGACTTCTTTTAATCATGCAAATGTTCTTTCTGAAATCTGTTTGGTTCCCTCCCACATGATTTTATAATCTCACCAAAAGCTGCAATGCAAGCCACGCATGGTGGTGCATGCCTGCAATCCCAACACTCAGGAGGCAGCCACAGGACTGCCCTCTGAGTCTGAAGCCGGCCTATCTATATGAGTTGTGTCAAGGGTTATATAGTTATCAGAGACAGCTAGAAAAATCCCATCTTTAAAAGATGCATAACACAGACACACAGATACAATTAAAGAGACACCCCAGAGCCCATGTGAAAATAGCAACGATGGGAAGTTTTTCTGGGGCTCACAGGCCAGCTAAGCTACACAAACTGCCAAGTTCCGGGTAAAGAGTGAAAGACCATCAAGACAACAACAACAACACAGCAGGAGCAGGAACTACACCCAGAAGAACAGCGTCTGAGGTTGACCTCAGCTAGACCCACAAGTCCACACACACGTGAACACGCATACATTTACACACATGTAGGTGAATTAACAGTATAAAGTTAACAAGTTTAACATCTTAAGCAGTATTATTGTGTCCACAATACTACCAAGTAATATACCACTATTTTCAAAACGCTTTCATCACCCTAATCAGAGATTCTGCAACTGCTCTGTAATTGCTAATTATAGCTCATGTGGCCTCCTTTGTGGCCCTTTTTGACAGCTAATATAATTCTCCATTTATACTTCATGACTAAAACCCCAGAACTTTGGTGTTTAGCTTATTTAACAGGCTGTCTTCTAGTTAATGCAAAAAATGATTACAACTGTATTCTTTCTGCAAATAATATTGGCTATACATATCCTTGCCACAAATAAATGGATAAACAGGATGTGACGTGGATATGTAGATCCAATATTATCTGTAACAGTTAATAAATTACTTTGCTACTATCTAGTAGCTACTATAAAACCCTTTGTCAAACTGAAACATTCTCCTGTTCAGCAAGTAGCCTTCACTTTCTTTGCAATGTCTCTGCACAAAACATTTTAACTCTGGAAATGTCCAGTTTACTTCTGTTTTAAGATTCATGTTTTGATGTCATAACTGAGCCCACTGCCAGATCCAAAGTCATTAAAATTCAGCCCTGTTTTCTTTAAGTTTTATGGTTTTATCTTTCATTTATGCTGGAGGCACATTCCAAGCTGATTTTGTCTATGGTTCTAAGTGACATCTTTAAATCTTTTTTTTTTTCAAACACTAAATGAATTCAAATATTTATCAAAGGCCTGGCATGTGCCACTAAGTATTTGGTATAGTTAAGGAACATGGAGTAGAACTAACCTGCAGTGTCACAGTCATCGTAAATTTGTTCTCGTGTAGTAGAATCTTTCATTAAGAGACTAAGATTTTGCTCAGTATTTAAAACTCTTTTCTTAAAGGCACAATAAAGAGTATCCCATCTTTTTCTAATGGCAAAACTATATGCTCAGTGGCCTAACCATGTAAGCCCCATAATTTTCTTTTCTTTTTTTTTTTTTTTTTGCAGTGTGGTGGTCAAGTCAAGGGTGTTGAACAGAACCAAGCATTGCCTTCACATATGGCCGCTGTTTAACAGAGTTGAGTCACAAGACAGCCAGTAACTTATTGATGGTACAAAATACCGTCAAGGTCATGTTCTTACAAAAAGAAAACTCCTATTGTAATTAGAATGGCTTGTTTGTTCTGGTGTGAGGGATTGAACTCAGCACTTTACACTGACTAGGAATACATGCTATCACCAAGCTCTAGCCCCTCAAAGCTTTAACTTTATAAAATTAGGAATAAATATACTGTAAGGTGCATACTCAGGGTTTCAATGGTATTTTTTTTTTTCATTTTCACGTTACCTCGTTCGCCTTTAAATCCTTTACCAGTGTAGCTATTACAAGAGGTATTATTTCCAGACACCATGAAGCAGTATGTATCTAAGAAAATAGTTTACTACTGAAAATATTATCTTTTCCAGAACGTGCTTCACCAGTATTCAGAAAATCAGTTTACAGAGTCTATCACTGATAACAGTGATCACATCACAATGCAGCCACCTACCTAATGCTTCTTACACACATCGCCAGCTTCCCTCACCCCTTCCCTCCCACAGCGGTACCTTAGACCTTCAGCACTGCTCTCGATGTACCTTGTGCCAGAACCCAGTGACAATAACTGCATTACTCTATCAATTTCTATGTATCATCACAACATAGCAGAAGAAAGAACAGGTTATACAGCATTTTCTTTTTGTCTTCCACTATTAAGTAAAAATATTTCCAAATATTATGGCTGGTTTTTAAAATTTTGGTTGAGTAATACAAAGAGAAATACATTACACTAAAAATCACAGAAAAGGTAAGTATATGAGTGTATGTTTGGGGGTTTCTGCTTTGTCAGATAGACAACAGAAATATACATATTGCACTGGATGTATCTTCATGTGCGTGTATCACATTTACTAGCAATTCTATTATTTAGGGACACATCCAGGTAAAACTGTTGTGATTTTTAAAAATTGTACCTTTAGTTTTTCATATTCTTTTTAAGAGTTGCTACTTTTAACACTCAGGTTTAATCACATGAATATATGCAGTTCTTTTCACCTATATGCAGAATTCTATGGAATGATTAACATTCCACATTTTAATTATCTGATTTTGTTGAAATTAATTTTAATTGTGTTTAGCTATTACAAATAATGCTGCCAAGCGGCAATAACGAATTCTTCTCTAAGGTCCACAACCTCACTAGTCCAGGTAAGCTGGGTAGGTTTCCAGTACCACACACATTCCTTCCTGTTGAGTGATCTTATATCTAATAGACAGTGAGGGCCTCTTACTGCCCACTTGTGCACATTTTGCCATGCAGGGAAATTGTTGTTGATTCGCAGATGTTGTAGTTGTGTTAACTGTTTAACTGTTTCCCTCACTTAGCAGCTTGCATTGTATTTTCTGAAATCATGGAAGCTAGACTGCAGGAAAAGAAGCTTTCAGGTCAGGGCCAGATCAAACCATCCAAGCCCCCACCCTAAGTGTATGCTATCATCAGCAATAAACACCTCTCCTCAGTCCCTGAGTGACAATGAAGGGTCCACTGATACTCTATTTGGGGAGTTGTTTAGACCCCCCTTAACCAAACATTCAAAGGAGGTTTCTTGTGCCTGGAACTTAAATGTTAGTTTTCTTTACATGTGAAGAGGTGTGTGCATGAAACCTAATTCTGTTCTCTAGTGTCAACCCATCCCCAACCCTCCACCCTACCCCTGCCAAGGAAAACAAGTCTTTCAAATTGCCAGGCTCTTGTGCAATTAGTGAAGATGGCACAGATTACAACACCAGTTCAAAAACATCCAACTTCTTTATATCTGGCAGGAGTGATGCTGGCCAAATGGGCACAGAATTACTTTTCGTTCAATTCTGTCAGCTAGCTTGATTTCTTTCCCTCTTCTCCTCATCTCCCACTGACTGACTTACAGTATCTCAGGATACATTCTGCACCATTCTTCTACTGCCCTGTTGTTGTCCTGGACTCACTTTGTAGCCCAGGCTGGCCTTGAACTCAGAGATCCATCTGCCTCTGCTTCCTTGAGTGCTGGGATTATAAGCGAGCTTCACAATGCCCGGCTGCATTTCATCTTTAGGCCTTTAGTCCATGTTTAAAATGATGGGTTTGTTCCGATGTTTAAGTCAAGGTCTAAGGCTTGTCTTATGTACCCTGGCTGTCCTGAAACTCACTCTGTAGACAGTTGGCCAAAAGCATGTGCTAATCCCCAGTCACTGGCATGCAGAGCCTGCAGATGTGCAGCACCACATCTTTTATTTGTTTGGCAGCTCTGGAAGGCCTGTTTTTACCATGTATCCCAGGCTGGGGTTATATAGGCATAAACCAAACCTTGCTTTAAAAATGGCTTTTGCATAGTCTTTGTAAAGATTTATTTCAATCCATTTTCACAGACAACCCTTTCAAAGATACTTGTATCAGTAAATTTTCTGTGTGAGGGGCCCCTCTTTCTTTCATTTTCTGCCATCATCGAATTATGGCAATACAGTTCCATGGTCAGAGCTGTTCCTACTTTTAATTATTTGTTTGATTAAGTTGGTAAATGCTGTGCCAATTTATATCTCCCTGTTACCTTCAGGATAGAGAGAATACAGTTCAGAAGTTAAGTAAACAGCTTAGTCCAAAATCCATAAGAAAGCAATAGCACTAACATTTAAGCCTAGGCCTGATTCCAAATTTTCTCCTATGGTGGCTATAAAATACATTAACTAAAATGAGAAGTCTAAACTTAGAGCTAACAAATAAACAGAAATACAAAGGACAAGAATTTCTGAAAAGTCAAATAAAGACAAATATGACTCAACATTTAAAAAACCCAGTGATCAGAGAAAGTAAAAAATATCTAACAGAAACAGGCTAAGATAACTTTCAAATAGGCTCTCTGTGTTACCCTACAGCACAACATTTCTGTAGATTTCTAAATTTAAAAAAAAAATGGTGGTTTAAAGATATTTTTAAAATGATATAAATTTGTATTCCCATGAAGAAAGAATTATAAAGACACAACAGCTTTAATAAAATGCAGCACCGTGTAAGACCCTCACCTGCATCAGATACTGAGCCCCTTCTCTCAAGTCATCTGCGTGAACTGGAGCATAGAAAGCCTTCATTTTGTTCTTAATGAGCCATCGCTGATATTTGGCTTGATCAATGGACATCTCTTTCATAGCTTGTCTTCGAGGGCCCTTTAAATTAAAACATTGTCAGGATTTTTATTTGAAACACAATCCACTTCACACAAAGATGAAAGACATTCCCTTATCCTGGCTTGAAAGAAGGCGCTTGGGTGCTGGGATGGTGACGGGCAGCAGCAGTCTTCCATCCTCCCTTGATGAAGTCTCCTTGATACCTAAGACTATACAAAGAGGGAGAGCACTGCTGGTGCCTGGAGAAGGGAGGCAAAAAGATCTTTTAAAATTTTTTTTTCAATCCTAAATTAATGAGAGAAATTTGCAATTACTGAAAATGGGGAAAAAGATTACACAAAACAAAATAAAGCCCTTCTATTTCCAGTTTGCTTTCTGTTTGCTCTAAGTGTCTAGGTTATTAAATCACTGTAACTTGGGAATATCTTTGGAAATCAAAAAGGACATATATTTCTGCTATTAGATGAAGCAAATGAGCTTTGCTAACTTAAAATTCCATTTTGACCCTTTTTTTTACAACATATAAAATTTGTTAAACAGATATATAAAACAAAAATCTGAAAGTAATTAAAACTATGTATCTTAAAAATAGATATGTAGAGAAAATACAATCTTTCCCAATTGCAGAAATTGTCTTCTTTGTAACATCCTGTGTTTAAGGCACTAGCTTCAAAGGATGAGCTAGAGACACACTGGGAGCACTCTGACTGAGGACAATGCTGACAAGTCCTCCACACACCCCGTATGTGTGCACCTGTACGCCTGTGGCCTTGGCTTTGCAACTAATAGCAACTGTCACAGGAGTGCAACCCAATGCACAACACACAGTTCTGGTATCTAAATAAGGGAGTAGACACTGAGAAAAATAAAATAGACACTCTAATTTTTTTTTTAATCCAAGACCTATCACTTATCTATTGCTCTAAAAGACTTATTTTTAACTGCACTCAGATTTAGAAGTAGAATTTCTCAGTGAAGACAGCCTACATCTCTTGGCCATGGTTAGCACATCCTGCGGCAGCCTCATTGTCCTGGTGTGTTCTTTCCTCAGAGAAGCACATGGGCACTTGTGTTACAAGGTTCATAAAGTAACATTATTTTAGATCTTGTATGCTTTGGTCCTGGGCTTCCTACCTTCTTTCTTTAAGGGTTTTCTGACAACTTATTAGCAGGCACCATCTTCTTTAGAGAGACTGAAAAGGTTTCAGGTTCTGCTAACTCTTTTGAGCCTCAACCGCTGAGGTACAGAAGTTATTATCTAGGAATCTCTCTCATTATAGTAACCATGTTGACAGCCCTCAGACTGGCACCTTTGACGCATCTCAAGCAGACTTTGCTTCCAATCTTCAACGCTGTCCTTGGTCTGTAACAGGAACACCACTTACTCAACAGCAGGTGCACTCTGCTGAGGAGCAAGACAGCTTGCTTCATGGAAACTGTCCTCCCCACCCCAGATTTGGACCACAGACCCTGTCCAGAGCATCAGCAGCTACTTCTATGACCTCATGCTCTTCATAGAAAGTAAAAAGTTTGTAGTCCATTTGTCTAATGTTTTCTAATCTAAAAAGGCCCATGAATAACAATCCATTTAATGAATTGAAAAATGTTTTACTGTAGAAAACGAAGCTGATACATACCATATGCACATGGCCACAGATCATCAAGCCAACATTCTTCGTAAAGTCGTGAACAAGATGAAGTAAAGCAGGACGTGAGTTTGGAGAACCTGTCATTACAAGACACTGTGGCCTGATTTAAAGTTAAAAAAAAAATTAGAACAGTTTGAAATTTTTATGTAGTTTCTCTAAGAACAATGCTAAAAAGAAACTTTAAAAAAATCATCTTTAAGATGCAGGCTATGTGGGGCTAGAGAGATGGCTCAGTAGTTAACTGTGCTCACTGCTTTCCAAAGGACCCAAGTCCAGTTCTTAGCAGCCAAGTCAGGGGCTACAATTGCTTTTAACTTGCTGGCCATCAAGAGCCTTCACAGACACACGGGGCACATGTGTACAGACAAATACACATAAATGTAACCAAATGTTTAAAAGAATGCAAGCCACCATATGGTTTTGCTATGGAGATGACTAGAAATATAAATAAATAGATGAAATAAGAAACAAAATCTTATAACAAATATCATACCAGATGCCCCTCTCCAACAACACGCAATTCTACACACTGAGTTTCTGGGAATATTACAGAATTTATCACTTAACAACTTATAGCTTCAAAGATCCTAACTGTTCCAGCCATTCCAAAGATTCTGAAAAACTCACTGAGCACAATTAACCTATCATATAAGCAGGTAAGTTCCATCTCAGCAAAGTGTCGCCTATTCCATGCATCAGCCCTCCATCTAATTAAGTTTACTCTTAAGACTTTGGGTACGTAAAAATCAAATGCAGCACTTTAAACTCTAAGTTCTCGTGGACTAAAATCTTTTATTTCTAGTTAATGATAAATAACAAAACTGCACTCAATTATCTCCGTAAACAGGAGAAATTGACAAAATATTTAGATGGTTTTTGGTTGGGCATGGTGGTGCATGCCTTCCCTCCCAGCACATGAGAGGCAGAAGCACACAGATCTCTGTGAGTTCAAGGTCAACCTGGTCTACATAGTAAGTGCCAAGACAGTTAGGACTATAGAGAGAAACTCTGAAAAAAAAAAATCAATTTTCACTAACTAGAGGAAATCTGTCTTACTCATATAATATCCCAGTAGCCATTTTATCCACCAAAACCAACTGGCAAAGTTCCTTAAATTAGCAACATCTATAATTAAACAAACGCAAAGAGCTGACTAGACTTCTAAGGTAAGGACTGGAGATGTGCTCAGTGGATTACAGCACTTCCTGTTCTTGCAGAGGACCAAGGTCCAGAACCCACATGGTGACTAAAAAAAGCCTGTAACTCATTTCAGAGGCTCTGAACCCCTCTTCTGACTCACAAGCATACATGTAGGCAAGAACACACATATACATAAAACTAAATGAATCTTTTAAAAAATTTAATTCTAACTTAAACACTAACTTTTAGAGTAGTCCCTAAAATAATAAAAATATTAACAAAGACTTTTGGGAATACTGATTTATTTAGAATTTTAGTAAAGTAGCTCAAAATCAACTCTGTCTGAGAGTTGCTTTGGAGTAATCAAATGTAGTATCACGGCCTAGATGTTGAGTAGCCGCCTCTGAGTGTTGGCCTCACTTTTCGGCTTCTGCAGGCGGCATGACTCTCCAGCTATAGAGCATCCACCTCCACCTTCCTAGAGGGAGTAACTGTGAGTACTTACAACCCGCAAAGTGCTACTTGGAAGCGAGTTGTTCCCACACCTTCTTTCTCATATGCTAGGTCCCGATGTAGCAATCACTTTGATCACAGACTGAAACATATCTTTTAGGGAACAGCGGAATGCCAATACGTAAGGGTTAGGCATGCCAAATGACCAAAGCTGCCATGAATGCCTGGACATATACCAATACCTTCCTTGTTCAATTATTGCATTTTTAAAAGCCTCTTCTTAGGGTAATTTAGAGTCTCTTCTAAACAATATAATTCTGTTACAGTTATAAAATCAAAAAGTCTATGAAAAAAACCATGAGAGTAAAGCACTAAAATATGGAAATCAATAAAGCAAGCAGAATAGTGAAGGAGCTGATCCTCATGAAAACCCAGTGAGAATGGGATGGATGTCAAGCTGATTCTAAACCTCAAATGCAGCAACATGAAATTGTTAGCACCCAGACATCTCTAAGTATCTGCAGATAGCAGTGAGGCCGTGTTAAAGAACCCAAACTCAAGAACATTGCTCTCACGTGCACGCGAAGCAAGTAGGCAGTGCCAAGTCATTTCCGTTGCTATGAGGGGCGATGCCTGCATCTTAAACCCACTTGGCCACTTGCTAAAAAGGCCAGTGTTCTAGGGAACACTGAAAAAAGCTAAGGGCAGGGGTTGGCAACCTGAAGCAGAGGACTTAAGAAGGTTGTTTATGGGCAAAACTCTGAAGCCTCCACCTCCTTCCCTACCTGGCTCTCAGAATTCTGGTAGCAAGGATATACAAACAGCTTAAAATATTCATTTCTGAGAAATCTAATCAGATCAAAAAGAAAGCCTTAAATTCCCTGAAGAATGAGCAAAGCCGCATTAATCTACATTGAGGACTTGACTGGCAAGACCTCACCACCAACGCTCCTTGCCAAGGGGCATAAACACTGCACTTTAGATGAAGCTAAATTCAAGAACCCAAACTAAAGAAAAAGAAAACGATGAGAAAGAAACTTCAGGTAACTAATTTTTGGCCACTCTGAGTAAGGGTAAGATAATTACAAAATTAAATATGAAAAAAAATACTAGTTTTAATAAGAGAACAACAAAAAAAAAAGGAATTTATACTGTGTCTACCTTGTTTAAAAGTCATAAAAACATAAATGTTAAATATAAGTTAGTCAAAGTAACACCAAAAATGTACTGGAAGTATAGGAAGAGTACACCCACGTGCTGTGGCCAGAAAGAGGGAAGATAACAACTTAGAGAAAATAAAATTACATTCAGCTTATGAAGTCGATACAAATCGAGTAGGTAACAAAGCAGCTCACCACTCAAACTGCTGCCTATGGTACAAGGAAAGGAGCACGGCAGATATGGCAAGTATTGGTTTTCATCGCAAAATTCTACAAACTCTCTTCTTTGTGCTATGTTTATTATGTTTATGAAAATTAAAACACACGTACCTATAATCTCAGGACCTGGAGGGACAGAGGCAGGAGGGGTACCCAGAAGTACTCCTCTGGGAGAGTTGGGCTATTTAGATAAATAGAAAACAAAAAACAAAAACAAAAAAAACCCACCACCATCACCACCACCACCACCAACAACAAAAAACCAAACAAGGATAAAGAAAGGACTTCAAAAAATCCAATTATAATGTAAGTCCAAGCCAAGTTTTTCCTGGTTTAAAATTAATTGTGACTTTTGTTCATATCTACATTTATGTTACACAAATTACAAGAGAACAATTTCTATTTCTCTGTCATACTTGACACCAACTACCCAGAATATGCTGACATTAAAGCTTTTCTCCCAGGGCTCTCATTTCCTTTATGCTGTTGTTTCTTCCTCTCTCATATGCAAAGGTGTGGTTTCTGGGACTTTTCATTCTAGAGAAAAGGGATAGTGCATGGGCAAGTACCCAAAAGAGCAACCCAAGGAACACACACAAACTCTCTTTATAAGAAGAGCAAGTCAGCTGGGCGGTGGTGGCACAAGCCTTTAATTCCAGCACCAAGGAGGCAGAGGCAGGTGGATCACTATGAGTTCAAGGACAGCCTGGTCTACAAAGCGAGTCTAGGACAGCCAAGGCTATACAGAGAAACCTGTCTCCAAAAAACAAAAACAAAAAACAAAACAAAAAAAGAAGAAAAAGAGCAAGTCTATGCTGAAATGTATCTCCTCCTCAATGGTGTCTTCTGGAACAACTTTGTGTGTACTGCAGAAAGTAATGAAAAGTGGTACTTCATGACCAAAGACAGTCACCTACTCAAGGGTAAACACTTTGATCAATTAAAAAAAATTAATTTTGTAAAAATATAATGAAGCTAAAATGTACATAAATATGCATAAATAATATCTATCAACAGTGCTTTAGTAATTGGATATAACCCATTATTAGCAATGTATTGCACAAGTTTCACTGGTAACTAATAAAAGACTAATGATAAATATGCAAAGTCATTTGCTGAGGAAAGCACAGTGCAAGTACTCCTTAGCCCAAAGCATGGAGTCTTATCACTGCAAGTGGTTTCTAGCTAGTTGTTAAGAAATGTGAATGACTTAGCATTTAGTCTTAATAAAATTACAAAAATGGGTATATCAAAACGGGCCTATCTTAGCCAGGCATGGTTGTGCTGGCCTTTGATCTCAGCACTCAGGTGGCAGAGGCAGGCAGATCTCTTGAGTTCAAGGTTAGCCTATTCTAAAAAAAGGGAGTTTCCAGCCAACCACACCTACATAGTAAAACCCTGTCTCAAGCAAATGAACAACAACAAAACTCTTCGGGGGGGGGGGGGGGTTCACCCAAAACTCATGTAACAGTTCATAACTGTTTGTAACTCCATTTCCAGGAGATCTGATGCCCCTCTCTAGCATCTGCAGGCACCAGGCATGCCAGTGATGCACAGACATACATGCAGGCAAAGTATCCATACACATAAAAATTTTTAGAGAAACTTATAGATAGGTGAACATCCATGAATGGTTACAAAGAGGAAAAAAAATGTCTTCAAATGACAGTTTCAAAACTTTCATAACCTTTCCAAAAGAAGGTAATTGTATTATTTGGTTTTGAATAACTTCCTAAGACCATCCAAACAAAACAGAGTATTTTGTACTCTTCCATATAGAACATTATTAAAGGACGAAAGGGTTAAGAATGACTGACCAGTGACCAGAGAATGAATGGTTCCTCATCACCTACCTGAAGTTTTTCACATGGTCTTCTACCCCAGAAAGACGAATTGAATGCTGCAGTGCACTCAGGTAAGTCAGGGCTTGTGTGGAGGATCCCCAGTTCACATCTGTGGGAAAACAGGTTCATGCAGTGTAGTACCAATGACAACCAATTCTAACCAATGAGACTGACAGCAAGTTGAGCAGATTTTCATGTTTGCAAGTCAACTGTAAAATAAACTACTACTCTATAACCTCACATGGTTCCAGTATACAGAAGTGCATTAGGACCATCATCATGGCTGTTGCTTCATTTGAGAAAAAGTCTAACTGAATAAGGCATGATGATGATGCTGCAGACATGTTCACATAACTCAAAACAACCTCTTAACAATGAAACATTTTGAAATTATTCTTTACATAGCTGAAGAACTGAAGGAAAGGGGTAGATTATAAATTCAATAACTACATTCAAGCTATTTAAACATGAAAACATCCTTTCCTATTGAATAAAAAGGTTGGGCCTTGAATGATTTTAAACACATTAAAGTACGCCTGAAAGGCATTTTAGAGGAATGATAGCTCTTAAAGTAAAAATATAGCTCCTTTATCCACTCATTTCTAGAGCTGGCATCTGGATCCAAAGCTCATCGTTTCATACCAAATGAAACCATCTCATTGCTGTTGGAAACTATTGTACTTTAATTACGCATCTTCTGGTTTGTCCCATGGACCAACTTTCCTAATATCTTTTTGGCTGATATTTTTCTGTATACTGAACCAATCCTAACAGCCCTTACCCTCATCACCTTACATGGATATCAGCCTGGACACTATCAATGTGGAAGATGGGAATCACTAACTATTTCTCAGTTAGGAACATTTATATTTACTTATGTGGGGAAAGATACATCTTTCCAGTGATTGAATTCTATGCTACACAGCAGTTCTAAAACAACAAGAGGCAACACACACACGCACCTGCACACACATATATATTTGGCTAGTAGCTACTATAGTACAGAATATCTGGAACCTTCAAAAGCAATTTTAAAACATATTAAGTGCAACAGAATGTCAGTTTATTATTTTTCTTAAAATAAGATTTGTCATAAAGTTTTTTCATGGGTAAAAATGAAATTCTATAGGAATAAAACATTATAAAGCAGTTCATTGAAAGTAAATTTAGCTGAGGCTGGAGAGATGGCTGTTTTTTCAAAGGTCCTGAGTTCAATTCCCAATGATCACATGGTGGCTCACAAGCATCTATAATGAGATTTGGTGCTTCTTCTGGAGTGCAGGCATACATGCAGGCAAAATACTGTACACATTATAAATAAATTAAAAAACAAAACAAACAAACCAAAAAATATTAAAAAAGAAAAGAAAGCAACTAAGTAAATTCGGCTGGGCGCAGAGGCGCACACCTGTAATCCCAGCACTCGGGGAGGCAGAGGCAGACAGTTATCTGTGACTTCGAGGCCAACCTAGTCTACAAAGTGAGTCCAGAAAAGCCAAAGCCAGAGAAACCCTTTGGCCAGAAACAACAAAAAGAAAAGAAGGAAGGAAGAAAAGAAAGAAAAGAAAAAAGGAAGAAAGAAAGATGCTTGAGGAAGAAAAGTAACATAAAACATGCAGATATTTTCTATCTCAAAATACTAAATAGCAAAGGCTACTGACCTGGCTTTTTGTAAGTGACATAAATGTACAGTCCCAGAACAATCACATATGTGAGCAATGCGGCCCACCAGTTAATAACGAACATCACTATGCAGCAAAGAATCGCTCCGAGAAGGGATATCCACATGTTGTAGTATTTGAATGCAGGACGCCATCCTAAGAATGGCAGACAGAAAACATCACTTGGACTTTTGTATCTGTGGTACATAATTATGTATAAAATATATTTCCTTACAGTTGCCATACTCAGATGACTTTGGTATTAAGTGCAAGGGTTACCACCTAATAGTGAAGCCAATGACTGTTATTGATCACAATGGCTTTGATAATTCAACGACTGAAGACAGTATTTTCCTATCACTGCATCTTCTTAGACCTTTAGTCAATACAATCTTTTAAAATGTAAACCAACCTACCATAGTGAAACTTCACACTGACTCCTTAGTAGGGCAGCTGTACTCTCTGCTCTCCAGCATTAGATACGTCCACGTTCCAATGAATACATACAACCTGTCAAGCAACCTACCCACATAACAAAATCTAGGCGTGACTCAGGAAATTCATGCCTCTCCAGTTAGTATTTATGAATGTAAAACTACTCATAAAATGTTAAAAGATGATGTTTGAAACTTGGTACTAACAACCAATGGTATTTTTAAATTACTTTAATAAAAATTTAAGTGGAAAATAGAACTGAGGTTATAACATAAGTGTTCTCACTTCCTTTTCCTTTTGAGAACCATACTTGTTATTTGGCCTGTTCCTGACAAACTTAAATCGTTCTGTACTTTCCATTCTTTTCCTGACTTTCAACCCTCACCTGTTTATGACAGAGGCCCCATGGTACTTTCTCAGTTGACAGAGCCCCCTTTTTACTTATTGTGTGAAAACGTGTTGGGGGCTGGGACTGAGGCTCAGAGGTAAAGTGGTGCTTATCATACATGAAGCACCAGGCTCAGTTCTCAGAACCAAAAGGAAAAATCTTTAAAAGGTTATTAAATAATGACAATGTTATGAGAGCTGAATCAGATAACCAAATAATGAAGACATTTTAAAAAATGGAAATAATTGTTTAATGACAAATGCTATTTTTAATGACCTAAAAGGAAGAAACAGCTTATTATCAGTGTACTTCACGATAGAGACCTTTAAACACTGAGTTTGATTTAACTATAAAAGACAATTTTAATGAACTAAATTCACACACACTAAACTTTAGAATACTGAACATTTTGTTTCTTCTAAAATTAGAGCTATTAATACACATAAACTTTTAAAATGTAAAGTCACCTGGAGATTTTGCAAGTGATGCATGGAATACTGAAAAATTGATTAACGCATACGATGCAAGGAAGAAATTAGAGATAATTGGAGCAATAACATTCAATTCAGCTGCAAAAAGAAAAAAAGAATAAGAAATGTATTTAATGGTATTTAAAACTTCAAATTTTGAAATATTTCTAATTTCTCCCCCCACCCCAGACAGAGTTTCTCTGTGTTAGTGTGTTAGCCGTGGCTGTCCTAGAGTTGCTTTGTAGACCCAGGCTGGCCTTGAACTCACAGTGATCCTCCTGCCTCTGCCTCCAAGTACTGGGACTAAAGGTGTGTGCCACCACGCCTGACAATATTTCCAATTTTTAAATAGCATAATAAATATCCCTCAAATTACCACAGATTGGTATTTATATCTTGCCATCACAATTGACATAACTGGACTTTCACAGACAAGTAATTTAAGGGTTGTACACAATTCTTTACATTATCTTTAGAAGCATAGGACCTACAACTTTACATGTATCAGACAGAGGCAGTATCTGGAGCACACTAGTATCCTTTTCCTCACACCATCACCTCGCCTATTTCAGGACAAGGGTTCTGTAGTACTACACGCCTATAATCCTAGTCCTTGGGAAACAGAAAAAGGACCATCGAGATTATCTTTGGCTACAACAGTGAATAACAAGAGGCCAGCCTGGGCTACATGAGCCTCTTTTAAAAAGGAAAGTATAATTTCTTCTAGCCCTAACTTTACATAATGCCAATAATTTTAATAAATCATATCAGGCACTATTATTTGCAGTATTTTACTTTGATTAGAAAGTAATTTAGTGCACTAAAGCATGGCACATTTTGTTAAAAACATAATATTCATGATTACAGCTAATGCTATAAACATAAGAAAACCTACATAGAACTAACCGATTAGGATGAATCCAAGTGCAATTAAGAATGTTAAGATGTAACCACGGAGAGGCTCATTATTTTTCCCATAACCTTTAGCAAACATCTGGAAAGCTGGGTAGATATTGTCCTTACATAAAGCCTAACCAAAAAAAATTAAAATTAAAATTAAAAACATTAAAATAAAATACATTAAAACTAAGATATACACATTTGCCAGCAGTTAAAGTAAGTTAATCAAGAATGCAACCCACGTCTCTCATTGCTGATACGTTTTGTTTTCTGTCTCAGTGCTTCACCTACAGAGTATTAAGGACATGTATATAGTTCAGAGAGCAGAAGGCTAGTTGGTTTATAACACTGCTTACGACTTTATTTGTCTTGACGCCAGCTATGTTAAAACTCTACTTAAGAATCAGAGCAGAAATAAAGTACAATAAAAAGGAAAACTGGAAGTTGGCAAATATGATAAAGAATGCTTATGACTTGAAGAAAACCAAATCCAAATCTGAAACTTAAAAGCAGATTAAAAACCATAAATATAAAGTTTAACTACTTTTCTTCAAATCTTAATAGATACTGCATTAAAAATCATATTCAACACCATTACTATACTTGTTGACTACAAATATAATATTAAGAACAAGACTAGAAAATTAACATTTATCTGACATAGTAATTGAAATGCTTTCCTAATCAGTACTGGCTGCTTAGCGATCACTGCAGGAAGCAGTGTTCATCCTGGCTATCACTGTGTCTACTACAGTTCATGTAGCATGAACCACATAAGATACTCCTGAAGTTAGCATCATTACAACTGAAACCATTATTTACTACTCCTAATTTGTAGTCTTACACTGTACTCCTAATACTGACAAGAATCCTAAACTTTTATCCTAAATATGTCAAGAAGCAAAACCCACCCTTTTTGTCCCTAAAGTATTTATTTTTGTCATCTTCAATTATGTATGTGCACCTGGAGTCATGGGCGGTTACGAGCCATCCAATGTTCATACTAGAAGCTAAATTTGGATCCCTGCAGGAGCATGTACTGCTGAGCCATCTCTCTAGACCCTCAAGTCGGCCTTTTTTTTTTTCTTTCTTTCTTTTTTTTTTTTTGGTTTTTTTTTTTTTTTTTTTTTGGTTTTTTGAGACAGGGTCTTTGTGTAGCCTTGGCTGTCCTGGACTCACTTTGTAGACCAGGCTGGCCTCAAACTCACAGCAATCCGCCTGCCTCTGCCTCCTGAGTGCTGGCATTAAAGGCATGCCAGGTAACTCATGCTTTGTAAAAGGACATTTCAAAGCATGTACCTTAATAATAGAAAAATACATAAATCTTTGTATGAATCGACATAACATTTATATACATAAAATGGATACTAATTTTCATATATGTGCATGCAAACATCAAAGACATGAAGTTGATAAAGTTAACCTATTTAAATACAGGAACAACCCAAAATCTGAAATATTATTTTACTATCCCTTTCAATAAAAATTATAATATGAAAATATTTACCTGAAATATTTTGGGAGCACTCACAAGAGATGCTAATGCTGATGAAAGTGTGGCTGAGAAGATGCCTGCAGAGATTAAGGGTGCAAATCCTGACACCATGCTCATCACCTTAAGTAAGCAACAGAATTGGAAATTAAGTCATAAAAGCAATTTGAAAAGAAAATAGAGTATTAAGTATTTGATAATTCTAATAAAGAAAATCAATACTAGAATAATCTAATAGTAATTTGGTAAATAATAGCAATGAGAAGGAAATTACAAATTACTGAAATAGGTTTACCACTAAAATATCCTTTTCTCTGGTTAATTTTCAAATGTGCAGATGGCAGGAAAAAAGAAGGAACCAACTACCCCTCACGAGGTTTCAACCACAGACAACTTGGGCCAATTCTGTATCATTTTGCAATAAATGCTCAATTTTTAATGCATAAAGGTTTGGTATGTATCTCTTAACAAGACTTTTGCAAACTACAGCTAGAGCCACTGGCCCGGCGTGCTGATCTGGCCATTCCTTCACAGTACCACATATCTAGTCAGCAATCAAACTCCCTCAATTGTCCCCATTTTCTTAGTCATTTTAAAACAGATTTTTGATTTTTTTTTTAACAAACCAGCTCTCAAAACTGATTGCTATATTTGGTTGATATAGCTTTTCAGTATTTGTAATATATGGCTTCAGATTTTTCCATTTTAGTTTTCCCTGCCATCCTCTGCAGCTCCCACCCTACATCCTGCACTGCACTGGCCATATTCCTCCACCGTGTACCCACTCCTCTCATCCTCAGCCAAAAAGTCAGACTGAAGTTCAAGCTCCTGTCAAGTGTACTACATTGTGATAGTTTATTCTTATGGGGTTGTATCTGTATTGTGGGTAAAAAGGTTTTTTTTTAAAGCACTTAACAGTTACTATTCTGCATTAATCTCCTAAATTTATGTTTATTTTTGTTTTGATCACTGTAGAACACTCTTTACCTAGGTTCTAAAACCCATACATCTGATATATAAAATTTCACTTCATTGTCACTATCTTTCTCCTATGTGTATGTTTGTGCATGAAGACAGGTGAGCATGCTCCTGTGACAGGAAGAGAACAACCGTGGGTGTCATTCCTCAGGTACACTCTCACATCTGGCCTGAGATCTGTATCAGGTGAGCTCTGCTTTCTGCCAGTGAGCCCCAAGCATTTAGTTGTCTCTGGCATCACGAGCACACCCTGCTACACCCAGGTTTTTTCATATGGTTTCTGGGGACCAAACTCATGTCAATGCACTCCAACGCAGCTGCCTCCTCAGCTCCTTGTATGTAACATATTAACAGAGGTAAATAATAAACAAAGAATTAGCAGTCTCCAAAGCTTAAGAACTAATACTGACCGTTATACAGATCACATTTTAAACATTCTTTAACTTTTAAGCATCTATTCACAATTAAGTTCTCTTGTTAAATGGCTGTTTGGTACAGCATGAGCCTACACAGACCATACTTAATTACTTAGCATTACTATTAATAACAATCAAAATACATTGAGAAAAGATATCATGTAATCCAAGTTGATATTAAACTTGCAACATATCTATGGATGACCTGAAAGCTACTGGGAATATAGACATCTGCCACTTCACCCAGTTTATTTGGTGCCGAAGAGTGAGGCCAGGGCTTTGTGCATGGTAGACAAGCACCCGCCAACAATCCACATGCCCAGCTCTATCAGTTGGTGTATCTTTTTTTTTTTTAATGGTGGAGGAGAAAGTATATTATAGAGACATAGCCAGAGGCAGACACATCTTGGAGGGTCCAGAGTGGTCATGATCATGAACCATGTGGGGAGAGGAAGAGGGCATGGGAGAAAAAGGAGCCGGGTACAATAGCCAGGAGGCCAAAGGTACAAAAGGAGCAAAGGAGGGCGGTCAGCATCTCTTAATTGCTTATTTATTCATAAAGAAACATTGAGGGTACTACTAATTATTAAGAAGCTAAAATAGGTAGAACTATTTTGGAAGATGAATTTAACCTGACTTTAAGACTTATTATACAACTATGTAAATCAGGACTGTTACTGATGAACAGAGACCCAAAGCTCATGACCACACAAAATGACTTATGAAAGATGCTTTCTTTCCTGACTTTCTGAAATAGTATGCCCATATGCTGTATGTATACACACTACATACACTACCAGAAAGCTGTAACTTGTAAGGGCTTCATTTTATTCATGAATAGTCTCAAAGTTTATTTACTCTCTCACACTTTTCCCACTTGCCTAGTTAATGATAATATAGTAACACAATAAACACAAAGTGTCTACCTAATGTAAGCTCAATGCTTACCTGAAAGTTGTTCATTAGCCCGTAAGAGCAAGCATGACTTTCACAATAAGAAAAGTCAAAGTTTAATTTGCAGGCTGCAGATGTACAGTTTGTTAGTTCCGTTGTCATAGTATCATTAACATTCCCAGTGGCATCCCGAACAACACAAGAACCTGAAGCACAAACAGCAATGAGAATAACTCATATCTGCATGCCTCTTAAAATTATACATCCATTCATAAAGAAGTCACAGTACCAGGACTGTCTAGACACTCATTCATAACAGCATATGCTATGTTTATACGTATCTTACTATGAATGGATGAAGTAAGAGCTTTGGAGGTCACTAAAATGTAAGTAATGAAATTGAACCTTCTAAAAAAAAGTGTGTAGGCACCATGCTGGAAACCCTTGTAAACTATTTCAATGACTAGATGGGCTACAGAGCACTCTGGTGTTTTCCTCTACCCTTCAACCACGTTGGCAGAAGCACCTCTCCTTCTACATGCACCTGTGAGATCTTACAGGCTCGGAAAGAGGAGAGCCCGGCAATGGCAATCAGCTTGTAAGCAGCTTTCATGTCCTGTGGCTGGCTTCTTTGCTTAGTGACAGTCACTGTCCAGTCTTGGCTATGAGCCTTAAAGAGAAAATCCTGCTTCTGTCTCCTGAGCAGCAGGATTATACACTATGTGTGGTTGCACCTAACATCTTTGTGTGATGAAGGTTCTGTTGCTTTGAAGGTTACACAACCATTGGTACAGAGCTCTTTACTGGCCCCTCTCCTGAACACCAGGGAGAGGGGGCAATCCTGCTGCTTACTGAATACAGATGGAATGAAGTGAGCATGAGGTCTAGCAATACCAGAGGGTCAGACCAAAGCAGAAATGTATTAGTGGAAACAAATTATATTAAAAGTTGGAACATAACCAGTTATACCATTATTTAAATTAAGAACAAATTTTATTTTGCTAGGCTACATATTATATAAGCATACTTGAAAGTTTTAGGGAAACATAAATTTTGTTAAATGAGTATGCTTATACACATATTTGTTTTCTCAAACAAATATCACAATTATGTATTAAGAATAAATAAAATCCAAAATCATTTCTAAAAGGTACTTTGGACCATATGGTACTGCTAACATTTGTAACTTTTGTTCAAATTTGAAAATTACCTGAGAGATAGCTATAAAATTTGGAAATAGAGTTCTGTTGCTACTTCTGAGGAAAACAATGAAAATGTGGTAAAATTGCAGTATTCTCACTAAATATACATGGAAACCTCTTATCGTGAAATTAAATTCAGAGCTTAAAATGTTATATGAGAATCATTAGGTGTGTGTACAATAGTGTATGAGGGACCGCCTGGGCCTCCCCAGTCTTTAAAACTGAAGCATAAAATGTATGCCGGCACAGTGGCCCGCACCTGTGATCCCAATACTCGAGGAGGCAGAGACAGGCACATCACTGTGAGTTCATGGCCAGCCTGGTCTACAAAGCAAATCTAGGACAGCCAAGGCTACATAGAGAAACCCTGTCTCAAAAAAACAAAAACAAAAACAAAAAAAATTTACTTCCATGTGAAAATATATCTCATATGCCCAAAAAAATGTGAGTTTACAAGTACAATTACATATATTTCTAATTTACTATAGTAATAAATTCCCAAAAAACATCTGGTGGGGTTTTTTTAATGTCTCTGTAAGTTACTACTAGTTTTCCTCCAGATGTCTTTGGATTGTAGCAGGCAACTCACTCTGTGCCTTTTTACCGATATGTTGGAATGCTACAGGCAGAAAATGCTATACTACTACTTCCGTTATCAACATCACAATATTTCTGAGACACATGAAGAAGAAAGGCTATTTACCCACAGACACTGCAATTCCTATGTAAACCACTGTCGTAATCAAGATGGCTAAGAGTGTTCCTTTGGGTATGGCTGATTGAGGATCCTAAAAGACAAGATATGTTTAGTCTATCTTTAATAATAAATGCATTACAGCATTTTAACATATCTATAATCAATACAGTACTTCACAATACTTACTGCGAGGTCACCTGAGATATTTGCTCCAGCTAGAATACCAGTTGCAGCAGGAAAAAATATGGCAAACACAGAAAAGAAAGTCTCTTCCTCTCGAAAGTCTGGTCCAAAGTTCTCACTAAATATTTCCGCTACAGAGGACAAAATGTTTTGGCAATTACTGGACAGCAAATAACACCAAAATATTTTACATTAAGAGTAATCAGAATATACGGTCTCCACACAATTGGTCATTCTATTTAATGCTAATTCAGAATCAGTGCTCCTGACTCCTGGTGGGAAGGAATGGCCTGTGATCACTGTTGTGCCCTACAGTTTTTGGTGCCTCTTGCCGGTAACTGTTTAAGAACATCAAACCTGAATTGTTATCACTATCAAACAAAAATTACAATATAGATTACTGCCCTACTCTCCCCCAAGTTAAAACAACAACAACAAACCAACTAAAAACAAAAACACTGGGATTAAATGTGTGCGCCACCACACCCGGCAGAACATTGTCTTATCTAGTGATTGATGTGGGAGGGCCTAGCCCATTGTAGGTGACGCCATCCCTGGGCAGGTGGTCCTGTGTTCTGTAAGAAAGTAGTCTGAACAAGCCATGATGAGCAAACCAGCAAGCAGCGCCCTCCATGGCCTCTGTGTCAGCTCCGGCCTCCAGGTTCCGGCCCTGTTTGAGGTCCTGCCCTGACTTCCTTCAATGATGAACAGTGACATGGAAGTGTCAGCCAAGTAAACCCTCTCCTCTCCAAGTTGCTTTGGGTCCTGGTGTTTCATCACAGCAACCATAACCCTAGGACAACCCCCTAATGGTTTTCTGGTTTCCCGAAGACCAGCTTGGATGGTGCTTGCAAACCCAGCCCCGGCCC
This sequence comes from Acomys minous, assembly GCF_964271855.1. Taxonomy (NCBI): domain Eukaryota; kingdom Metazoa; phylum Chordata; class Mammalia; order Rodentia; family Muridae; genus Acomys; species Acomys minous. The sequence continues at coordinate 29,644,873 of NC_140486.1, forward strand.
CCAGTCCCTCTTACCCTTCCTTCTCTTATCTCGTCTCCTTTATTCTTTATTCTCAGTCTCAGACTGACCCTGCGACTAACATGAAACCTTCATATTTCCTTACATTTAAAGTACCATGTGATGCTCTGTCACCACTTATGGCATACAGAAGTATAAGCCAAATACTCTGCATCTTGATTTTTAGTCTTGTGTAACCCTAACTAAGAGGGGTGAGAGGAGCAATAGATACAGCCATCACCGAGTCAAGCAGAACGTCATTCTCATGGGCAACAAGGAAAGCCTTTCAAAAAGGAAAAGAATATGGGTGAGGAAAGAGACAAAAACAATCTATACTGTTCTATGCCATTGTGACTAGACAGAAACCCACTTGAGAGACTACTAATAAAACCATTTGCTTAAAAGGCATATGGGGCAAGGTGATGTACACTGTCTCAAAATATCACTTGTTAACTGTCAATAAGAGGCAACTTCCCAATAGAAAGCCTTTTTGTCATCACCTTAACAAAGGGATATCAATTAACATCATCATAGTGGGGAACACTCAGACTACTGTTTTTTGTTGTTTGCTTGTTTGTTTGTTTCTGAGACAGGGTTTCTTTGTGTAGACTTGGCTGTCCCGGACTCGCTTTGCAGATCAGGCTGGCCTTGAACTCACAGTTGATCTGCCTGCCTCTGCCTCCCAAGTGCTGGGATTAAAAACGTGCGCCACTACCGCCGTATCTGCTACCACCACCTGACTGCTCAGATCACTCTGAAGCCCTATTCTGAGTGCTAAGAACACATCACTTATCTAGCTAATGTAAACAACCCCCCTGGAGAGATGACCTCCCGCACACATATAAACAAATATGGATCTGTAATCTTGAAAACTGTCAGCATCACAGAAGACAAAACTGCCTTATGAGACTCAAGATTACACAATGAGTCATGGCTTTGCTTTACTTTAAAAGGGAAAGAAAAGTGAACAAGTTAATGAGACTGAACTTGGGCAGGGAAATCAGCAGATGCTATTAGGATGCCCACGGAGAACTGAAAAATCTGTGCATCTGTGCACCATACTGAAGACACACATTCTCTGAATTGTCCTTTCTTTGGCAGATAGAAGCGGAAGTATTTAGAGATAGTCTTAATGTTTGCGGCTTCTATCTGCTTTCACTGTCCATAGCACTTTTAAACTGTAATTTTTAAAAAGCCATGTTCCAAGTAGCATTTTGGTTAATAATGGGCAATATCCATAACAGGTTCTATAAGCGTTATCCAGTCTGATGACATCACAGGATGCTTGTGCAACACTACAATCACCTAAAGACATGTCCTTACATTCCCGTCACCAGGAAACACATAATCACACACACAGTAAGAGCCATGTGGCACCTGCTCCTTAGGAACACTGCTTCTCTCCATTCTACCACCTGTTGTTTGTGCTAATACTGAAAAACAAAAGATGAAAATGAAAGGGAGCTTACTCTACTTGCACAGCCTGCATCAAGTGGGCAAAAACTGAGTTATTACGCATTAGTGTGCATCACCAGGCCAAACTCAAAATATCACTTGTTAACTGTCAATAAGAGGCAACTTCCCAATAGAAAAGCCTTTTTGTCATCATCTTAACAAAGGGATATCAATTAACATCATCATAGTGGGGAACACTCAGACCACTGTTTTTTTGTTGTTTGTTTGTTTGTTTCTGAGACAGGATTTCTTTGTGTAGACTTGGCTGTCCCGGACTCGCTTTGTAGATCAGGCTGGCCTTGAACTCAGCATCAAATTACAGCATCAAATACCCAATGCATTAGCCTAATGTAACCTAATGTATTGACATTAGTTAGTAGAAGAATGCTGTACTTGGCACTTAAAAAAGTATTCCATCTTTTTACTTACATTTATAGCCAAAGAAACCCTTGGGCTTCTTGCTCTCCAGTGAGATAAATGTTCCTATGACAAAGTCACCGATGGCCAGAAGAAGAATCACCAGCAGGACGATCTGAGCCTGCAGGTTCAAACACGAAAAGCACAACCTTGTCTACTGCACTCACTTCCAGGACACACATAATTTGTCTTATCTTGCCTTTCTGTCAAATGTCTTAAAGAATGTCATGCATTTAGGAGGTGCTCAATAGATGTTGTTACGTAAGTAACACCCTTAAAGAACTGGGTCTTAAAGCCTGGTACAGTGTCATGAGTCTCGGGTAGAAGGGTCACAAGGCTGAGACTAGTCTGAGCTTTGAGCTAGTTAGTGAGACCCTGCCTCAACCCAAACTATGTGAGAGTGTTCTATTATGGGCAGAGTCATGCCACACATTTCTAAAACGAGTCCTACAGATGGGTATATCCCCACAAAGCCACGGCTTCTCAGTCTACACACCTGTCCCCTACCTTCCTGCTAAGACTGGCATCTTGACAGGGAGAATGTGTGACACCAGCACAAGTTTCCTATCAAGTCCAAACACAATGTATCTGTCTGCAGCTGTTCCAGGAAAGAAGGAAAAACAGAAACAAGTGCCAAGTGGGGGACTCAAGGAGCAATGGCACTGGGAGGGGAGAAAGCCTGAAAGCGATCAACAACTTTACTCCAATGTTAGCTTCTCAAAAATAAAATAAAATTAAATTAAATTAAATTAAAAAATAAAAAAGTGGGTAAATACCATGTCATCTGTGTAAACAAAACTTCTTAAAAAGCATTTTAAAATATTACTATAGGGAGGGAGCCACATGCGCCACAGTGTATGCAGTGTATGTGTGACACTCAGAGAAAACTTTAGGGCGTTGGCTCTCTCCTCCTACTGTTCAGTGGCATCCAGGGATCCATCTTAGACCACAGGGCCTCTACAGCCAGCACCTTTAGTCACGAGCTATCTTGTTGGTTCAGCAAGAACGTCTTACACACTAATTGTGGCTCAAGTAGGATTAAATTATAATCTTTTCATAAAGTCAATTTGTTACATATGTAAATAAATGAAGAACTGGGATACATTCAGTGGTAGACTATGTAATGGCACATCACACCGGGGGCCTTGTGCTCAAAACTTTTATATCATAAACTTCCACAAAATGGTCACTTTTCCACTAGACTGAAACTATCAGTTTGAGCTTCCCGAATCACTACACTAGGTGGGTAGACTAAATACTTAGAGACGCTCTGTCACAACTCACCTTTGCTTCCCACTCCATTCCGGCTACAGAGATACCCAGAAGAATCACTACTGTAATGGCTCCAATAATTCGGATATCATTGATTTCATCAATCATAAGTATGGAATGTTCCTACAAAAGAGAAATACAATGAGCACCTCCTTACACACAGATACTCCATCAGTGCTTATTAGAGGAATGGACAGAGGAAGGCATGGTGAAGCATGTCTTTATACTACAAGTTCCTAGCCAGCCACACTGCATGACCCGGTCTCAAAATCAAGAAAAAGAAAAAAAAATTACTTTTAGTGTCATTCAGTTGTCTTTTATATTCAATGTTTTATTAAATTATTAATACTGGTATATCTGATATAGACCTAATATATCAAAAAGAGGAATTACTAATGAAGAGAATTATAATCTGACTGGTACTGTTCAGTGTTATGAAGCAGCATAAAAGACACGTATGCTGTGTTTGGTGTCATCAGTGAACTCACGCTTCACTGGTCTTTTATGATAGATGAGGGAAAAAGAACAAACCTTCATGCTACTGTCAAAACCACAAGTTCCTACTCCATAAGCAAAATTACTTATAAGAGTTTTAATAATGTAGATAGCATTTTTAAAGCTCACATATAGGTTAAGCTTAGTGTGTGTGTGTGTGTGTCCTCTCAGTGAAGATATGGCAAATGAATGATTATGTCCAATTACCTTAAGCAGTTCCACCACAGTTTCTGCAAATCCAACAACATACATAGCAACTGCCACTGCATTGGCAAAGGCAAAGATCAAGCCAATTGCACCACCAAATTCTGGGCCTAGACTTCTGGAGATTAAATAATATGCTCCTCCTAAGGAAAAGAATGAAAGTCAGTTAGAGTTTTAATGCCAACAATTCTCTAAATTACACCAAGGAATCACAAAGCCGATTCAGCCAAGTAGGTGAACATTTTCAGATGAAACACCACTCTTCAGAAGACTGGTATTTGAGACACTTATGTTCTAGAAAGTATTGTAGAGAAAACTGCCTTAATAAAAGAGGAATGAGTTTCAGAACTGCCTTTTGTAGCTTCTATAAATATTTCATTGATCTGAAAGTTACAACTTGAAGAAATGTACCTATCACAGGAGAGAACTACAACACTTCTTGCTTGGTAATATTAGAAATCCATAGTTAATCAATGTGTTTAAAGACAAGACAATCTGACTACCAATAATTAACTGATTTTACTAATATAGTACTTTTTGTCACATGTGAGAAAATGTGTTTTGGCTTTACCAATACTCAAATGAGAAAGCTTAAAATTATTTCAGGAAAAAAAATTGTAAACATTTGAGACCAAGCAGCACTATCTCTATCCAGCTTAAATTTTGCTAAAACTTGAATATAATTCAAGTTTTATTTCTAGTTTCATTAGTCATAAAAATAAAGTAAAAACAGATATGTTGCATTCATCAAGATAATGTATGTCAGCCGGGTGTGGCGGCGCACGCCTTTAATCCCAGCACTCGGGAGGCAGAGGCAGGCAGGTCGCTGTGAGTTCGAGGCCAGCCTGGTCTACAAACCGAGTCCAGGACAACCAAGGCTACACAGAGAGACCCTGACTCGAAAAACAAAAACAAAAACAAAATAGATAATGTATGTCAAAAACATGGCATCACTCTCAATGGTTTCAAACAACAGCTGCTATTATTATGATCTTAAGTCCTAAGAAAACTGACACTGTTACAAACCCAGCATATGCCACATGAGATTCAACAATTACCTGAGTGACTGAAGGTCAAGTCAAATACACCTCAGCCTGAGTGACGGCTGAGGAGCAGCATTATCTAAGTGCAGGATCAAGGGGACTCAAGCAAAGTCCACCAAGGACAAGCTCTCAAGAATACAGAGGGGATTTACAGATGGGAAAGGTTCAGGGCACCAAGGAAGATACAAGAACTTAAGAAGCATGCAGTGTCCTCCAGGTAGGGCCTGTGCTAGGCGGGCTTACCTCCTCTTACAAACCCATTGGTAGCTATTGCTGAAGTAGACAATCCTGTGATAGTCGTCACAACAGTGGCCATTGCTATTACAAGTACGGAGAGACCTTCAAAGGAGAAAAAAAAGACTAAGAGCCTTATATATTCCTAAACTTGCCATTATAAGAACCAGCTGGGCTAGGCATTGAATTAACATTATGGACCATGGTGTTTGAGTGAGAATGGCCCCATAGGCTCACTTATCTGAATGTTTGCTAAGCTGGTAGAGTGTTTAGGAAGATTTAGGAAGTGTAAGCTTATTGGAGCAAGGGTGTCACTGGAGGTGGGCTTTGAGGTTTCAAAAGCCTACACCATGCCCAGTCTCGCTCTCTCTGCCTTCTGCTTGTGAATCAGATGTGAGCTCAGTTGCTGCTCTGGTGTCATGTCTATATACCTGCTGCCATGCCCCCCATCATCATGGTCCTGAACTGACCCTCTGAAACTGTAAGCAAGTCCTCAATTAAATGCTTTTCTTTTATAATTTGCCTTGGTCATGGTGTTTCTTCACAGAAATAGGTAACTAAGACACAGGCCACAAATTATCTAATTCTAATCTGATTTTTGAGAAATGAAATCAAAACTATGAAAGTCAATTGTGGTTGCAATCTACATAAGAGCAACAAGACCAATTGTAGATAGGCACACAGCTATTAGAACATTCAGAATAAGTGGTGTAAAATTCCCCTTACCTATTCCAGCTTGACCCACAATCCATGACAATCTAATAAAGAGCATCACACCCCAAATGTTTAACATACAGCGTACCTGGGAGAGAAAAAGAGGTCACACAACAGGTAAAGAAATGTAATAAAACATGATGCAGCAATAAATACTAAGCAAGCCAAAAAATAAAATGTACTTGAAACCACAGGAGAGTTTTGAAATCTCTTTTTCCTAAAGTTTGCCAAAGGGGCTTACTAAGAACTTACTATTAGCTGATTAAGTGCAATATAAGTATGTTTACAAATAAATGTGCTCACCAGAAGTGTCAGAAACACAACAGGAGACTATTTTATGACTTCAACTCTGGTTTGGTTTTTGTTTTTTTGTTTTCAAGACAGGATTTTTCTACGGCTGTCCTAGATTTCCTATGGAGACCAGACCAGCCTTGAACTCAGATATCTGTCTGCCTCCAGAGTGCTGAAATTAAAGCCCTGTGCCACTACAGCTGGATAAGACTTCAACATGCCTTTATCAGCTAAATTTTGTATGTACATCTGTAACATCTGTTATGAATGGCTAAGCTGAGTTAAGTGCTGCAGATACACCAACATAAATGTCATGGATCACATCATTTTTGAAAAATTTAAACTAAGTGTGATACTCCCACAACTTAGGCATATATTAATTTTTTATATATTAATTTTTTATTCTGTGTGCCTGTTTATTGTACAACTGATTCAGAAGCAAAATGATGAACACAAGTTCCCGCCAGCCCAGTGTACATGCCAAGTTCTAGGCCAACCAGGGCTATACAGAAAGACCCACTCTACAAGAAATAAAAATTTGTGAGTTTCCAATTTTATTCAGATGATGTGTATAACTGAGAACCATTTCTCCCCTAAAAACAAAAGAAATATATAAGGCATTAACTGGGCCTTTCATAGTACTCACAAACAAATAAGGTTAAAAAAAATAGTAATCTTCTTGAGAATGTCAGCTAAGTTTTCTAATCAACAGGAGGACTGTAACCAAGTGGACGGAATCTGCATACATACTAATACACCCTTGATCCAGCCAAACTTTACAACTCCTTTACTTTCAGCAGTGTATGTGACCACAGCATCTCTGGTTGGAGTACTTTCTTCTCCATTTGCAAAGCCATCCTCAAATGGTTCCTGGTTACAGAAAGAAATATGAACACAGAATAAGAATTAGATACAATTTTGAATCATTTGGTAAAGACAGATATAGTTACTAAACATGTTTGGCCACACTTAGGATGACATAACAAAAACTTCCAAGAATGAAATGCGGTAATTTACATAGTTTGTTTCCCATATATGCTCATGAATTCAGAGTTTGGTCCCCAGTGTAGTGGTACTGGAGGGAGGTGTGGAACTTTAAAAAGAAAGAGGTCTAGTTCAGGGAACCTGTATCACAGGGGAGCTACCCTGTAAGCATGTGTCCTGGATGTAGGTGATGCAATGCTCACACTTGCACATGTTCCTGATAAGGTGATACACACAAGGGGAAGCCCTTACCAAAGCCCACAACATGCTGTCTGGGCTTTCAGCATTCACAACTGTGAGCCAAAAAGCCTAGCTCAAGTATTTCAATATAATAGTAAAGATAGGTTTCTCAACACTTTACCTTAGAAAAACCTAAGCAATAAAGTAAAAGGAACCTTAAAATTTAAGAGTTACTGTGGCATAAATCCAATTTTAAACCCAGGCCTAGTAGTAGAAACCATATTCCCAGCATTCAGAAAGCAAAGCAGATGACTGTTTGAGTTCAATGGACACCAGCCTGGACAACATGGCACTATCCAGTCTGAATTAATCATAGAAATAACAATAATGAATCTTTTTTTTTGTATTTTGATAGTATCTGGAGTATGCAGTGGCTGCTAGGCCTATGGTGGGACTGGCCTGTAATGCCAACACTCCAAGACTGCCTGTCCCAGTTCAAGCGAATTTCACTCCCTCATCATCTTTTGGTGGGGGAGGGGAGAGCGTAATCGAGTGAAAGCCAGACCTTGGCTTTTTTTTTTCCTTTAAAGACAGGGTTTCTTTGTGAAGCCCTGGCTGTCCTGGACTTTGTAGACCAGACTGGCCTTGAATTTAAGAGATCCACCTGCCTCTTCCTCCCCATTTGCTGGGATTAAAGGTGTATGCTGCCATGCCTGGATCCAAGCTCTTTAGCACAAATTTCTATCATCTGGACACCACACCCTTTCCCACATCTGAAATATCAACATTTACAATTTAGACTTTCTTTGGGGGGATGTTTTCTGTTTTTTTCAAGACAGGGTTTCTGTGTGGCTCTGAATGTCCTTGATCTGGACCAGGCTGGCCTTGAACTCAGAGATCTGCCCGCCTTTGCCTCCCACATCTATGACTAAAGGCGTGTGCCACCGTCTCATCTCCAGGTTTAAAATTCTTCCATATAACCAATACAGAAGATCCCTAAGATTCCTTCAGAACTGATCGTACGTGCTCTTAGTCATCAGTTTATTGACTTTTCACAAATCACACAGTGCAGTCTCAGTATTGGCCTTTCTGCCTCAGGTGAAGTTTCATATCTAGTTCTGCAGCTCTTAGGTTTTTATTCTCTACTCCTGTCTCCCGTCTCAGTGATTCTGTCTGCTCAGTCCTTATTGAACACACAGCCTGACACCTCCAAACTAGTATTACAAAGGCTCAACGAAAACATAAGGGGTAGAAGGAAATGGCTTCGGAGACAGGTGCTGAGTCTAAAGTTAGCACCTTCACACCATCACTGTGGTTCTTAATTCATATTCAATACCAGAGAACAAAACACAGCTATTATTTTGAGCATTTTATATGTACAGAATCCAATATTTAAAAGTGATTTTAGTGTTTCAATATCATTAAGAAAATTGCAAATATAATGATTAAAAGAAATGAGTTATAGAAAGTTACATGTAGCCAAGCAGTGGTGGTGTGCACTTGGGAGGCAGAGGCAGGTGGATCTCTGAGTTCAAGGCCATCCAGGTCTACAAAGGGAGTTCTAGGACAGCCAGGGCTGCACACCTTTGGTTTGTCTCGAAAAATTGAAACCACCACCAACAATTAAAAGAAGGAGGAGGAGGAGGAGGAGGAGGAGCTGTGTAATCACAGAGGCAAATCTACACATCCATCCACTCTTCCCTTGCCTCTGGCCTATTTCTATTCTCCTTACAAAGAATCTGGTGTAAATACGGTAACAGTAGTCATTCACCTTAACAGAAATGTGTAGAAATGGCTTTTTCTTTAACGTGACCAGATTTCAGTCTCAATCCCAGTTGGGCTTTACTTCTGCTGTTAAATGCTTGCCAGACAGCAGAGGGTCAATACTGATTCCAAACAGAAAACAAAAACAAAAGCAAAAACCTCTTATTCCAGATTTCACCAACCCCTTAGCTGTTCAATTATTCAAATAAGGCCACAAGAAGAAACAAGCCTGCTTGTCAATTTACTGACTTTTAAGTAAAAGGTTCTTAGTTCTCCTCTTGAAGATAAAGTCTATAGTATACACAGAAAAGGGATCTCTTTCCATTCCTGTTACAAGAAAACTGAATATGTATGTCCCTAATCAGCTATTTTTCCCAATGCTAAAGAGCAATGTGGGTGTCTTTTGACAATGCAAAAGTATGCAGGCATCCTAAAATTTTTGCTGTGGGTGCTTATCAGAATTTCACATCAAAGCTGAAGATCTAACAAATATGCTAGTCTCGACCACAGTCTGAACACTACAAATGAATGACTGTTCAAGAAACTCGTATTTTCCAGCTTGTATGAAATATTACTTAACGAAACTGATGATGTTGATCATGGACAACAAAAACTTACCTTCTGAATCATCCTCTAGCAACTCTCCTTTAAAAAGTCTTAGTTATTACTCTCCAAAATACAACTAAAGCCAGCTGCAGTGATGCACACACCTGTACTCTCAGTGTGCGTGGGGCTGAGATGGGAGGGCCTGTGCGTTTGAAGGATGGACTACAGTGTACTCCACGCCAACAGAGGCTAAAGAGACCCAACACCAACCAACAAACATCAAAAGTTAACCAAGTAAGTGTGCTATTTGTGGCTGGACTAACAGACTGAAGTGTAATGAAGGTGAGGTTGGAACTGAATTAATTTCCTGAAATAAAAGGAAGCCAGCATTTATTTTGGTGATGTTGGGATTTCAACTGAAGGCTACTACTGAGCTGCATCCTCAGCTTTGGGTTGTTTGTTTAGTACATGGGCTTCCAAGGAATAAAGAAATTCTGCCTACTCCTCTATCTACCTGAAAAAATTTTATATAAAAACCTCTTAAGTAAATAAAAGTTCATAAAATATCAAGTTATATAAGTTAGGTCAATACAAAGGTACAAAAGTGACAGTCTTCAATATTTACTATCTTTTCCACAATAGAGAAATAAAAACTATTTAAAAGGCATATTAATGAGGTAGATGAAATTAATTTAGTATTATTCTAGGAAATAAAGCTTTCAAAAAGTAGCACTGGGATTGAGTTTGGGGTTACAATGAAGAGGGAGAAACAGGAAAGAATAAAAGATATACCTTGGTTGCAGCTAGCAGAAAGGATATTTCATAAAAAGAAACTGACTTACTAGTGCATCATAATCAACTAAACAGGAATATGTAAGTATGCCTGTACTTCTAGCACATGGGCTACAAGAGAGTTGTTAATCTATGGTCAAATGGAGCTGCAAAGCAAGGTTCTGTTTAAAGGAAAACTGAAAAAAGGCACAAGTGGAGTGTGTAGGATGAAGGGACCAGGAGACAACGGAGTCTATCAGGAAGCTTAAAAATTCATGAATGGAATGTAGGAGAGGGGCTGGTGGGTGGGTGAGTGGATGGAACAAATCAAGAGAAACATACAGAGAAAACAAGCAAATGAGTGAAGAATGCCAGCTCCTATGGTTTATCATTTCTTTGCAGAAAGTAGAAAAAGGAAGAATTTTTTTATAGACTGAGTGTTTTGTTTGGTTTGGTTTTTGTTGTTGTTGTTGTTGTTTTTGTTTTCCTTTTACAGTCAAGCTCCCCTTCAACCATGGCCAAAAGTCAGAAGACAAACTGGGGTATGAATATGGCTGCCGGTCTTCGCCTTCTGGCTTGTCTAACAGGGGCTTTCTTTGTTTACTGCGTCACAGGACAGGCTGGCTTGCTCACAAGCCTGCAGGGATTCTGCCTCTGCCTCCCATCTTAGTAAGGAAGAGAATATCAGACACATGGCACCATGCCTGGCTCGTACGGGGACTCAGGTCCTCAAGTCCAAATGGTGACCTGCCCACTGAGCCATCTTCTAAGCCCCAAAATGGATTTTTAAAAAATGCTTTAACTATATTTCAGACTTACTCCTGGATGTATACATCTTAAAAACAAAAACTCTACTTCCAATACTAACTTGTTTTTTGTTTTACCAGTTTATCATTTTTCAATCTTACTGGCTCTGAAAGAAAATATTCCTGATTAGGCACCAACTTGTCCTAATGATCATTTTCAGCATACAATGGAAAATGTTCCCAACCTATGGTACAAGATTTACCACACAGTAGTCACAGAATATACAGCAAAGAGTTCCTACATATTGAGCTAATTCTTCCAAATACTAAACTATCATTCGGTATTTTAGAGAGTCTACAATGAAACAAGATTCTTCTTTTAAAACTAATGAATAAAACTGTACCTAAGTACAAATATTTGCCCCTTAACTACAATTAAAAACCTTAACACAGCTTTATCTATAACATATAATATTATAGGGAGGATTATCTTATATGCATGTCGTTATTAATGCGTGCACACAAATCTACATGCCACTGAACTACTTTTGCGCTTGTTTTTGAGTCAAAGTGTCATACAGGTTAGGTGGGCCTTGAACTTCTGGAGTGCAGGAATTACAGGCCTAACCCACCATGCCCAGCTACTTCTTAAATGCTTGAAGCTCTTCTGTGGCCCTCCCAGTTATGAAGTCCAGAAAAGTTTCTCTCCAAGTGCACAACAGAATAAGTCAATCTTTATGGCAACTCTGGACAAAGATACTAAAACCAAGGAATGGGGACTGTGTAGCCACCAGGAATGATCTTGGTTTCCTGAGAGAGGGTCTGTCAGTGTGGCCCAGGCTGGCTTAAATCCAACTATCCTTTTATCCTCTCACATGCTGGAGTATAGAAATGTGCCACCATATTCATACCTATGAAAACTACTTTTGTCACATGCCCCCACCCAACTCCAAGGAAAGCATTAAGACTGAGGAGTGCAGCCCATTAGTTCAGTGGAAACACTATTAAAAATATTTCAGGCAATGTTTATTAACATATATTCATTTTAGTACAAACTCATTCTGCTTTTTGTAAAATGTTTCTTTACTAAGTGATTTTAGGCATAATAGGCAAAGACAATAAACTATATACCTTTTTAACTTAGAAGGAAGGTGTTTGGGTTATCTTACATTTTAAAGAACAGTGGGGCAGAACTGTATTTAAGTGTCTCTTTAGGGCTGCGGAAACTACCACAACTCTGTCTCTAGAGTAACTTAACGCCATTCAAATATCAATCTTTTAAGTCGGGAAATGGGCCAGCCCCTTAATGGTACCAATGTGCAACAAGATACTGAAGAAATGCTGATATTCTTCTACCCTTTGCAGATTTGGCACTTGCAAAAGCAGCTTCTCGGCATACATGAGAAGCATACCCTTTCACTCGTTCATTAGGCGCATCAATATTAACAGACTGTCAGTCAGCATGCTAGCTGCTTCCCAGACTCCTAAAGTAGGGTGTGTGTGTGTGTATGTGTGTGTGTGTATGTGTGTGTGTGTGTGTGTGTGTGTGTGTGTGTGTGTGTGTGTGTTTTCCAATAAAGACTAGAGAAAAAAGCAAGTCTTTACCATTTTGGGGGGACGTCTTCCATATTCAGTGCAGCTTCCAGTAAATGTTTAACCCTTCCTAAGGCTGCACACCTTTCAATTTGCTTTTTACATTATAGGCCCTCTCAGAGAACTGGTTTCTAATCTATGTGGAGATAAAATCCTTATCCACCAATACCATATCCTGGAAGGCTTTAGGTTCTCTAGATAATATGACAGACATATAAAAAGTGGAGGGGGTGCCTGGCTTTTGCCTACTGGGCTGGCACACCATGATTATAAAAGCATAATGTACATGTCAGTGCCACATTTCATTTGTGAGTTATAAGTCAAATCTATAGCTAGGTGATTCAATTTTTTTAAGTCAATATTTTAGTGAGATAGTTGTCCTTAGGTGACCCGGCTACTCTTCAGGGAGAGAAAATTTGCCCAGCTGATCCTATGTGGGTAAGGGTAGCAGCTTCTCTGAACTACACATGTGCTGGTGTTGGTGCTGGTCCATTCTGCCCTTGCTGTGTCTGCTTGGCAGCTCTGACCCATCCTGGTAAGGGAAGATCAAAAGCAGACCCCTCAGGACTCCTAACTCCTCTCACAAATGACCACAGCTGAGATACACATGGATCAAATCTTGGTCAGTTTTGTATACAAAATACAAGCCTGTTTTTAGGCAAAGAGATTATTTAAGAGAAACAAGCCTTTAATCCAAGCACTCTAGAGGCAGAAGCAGGCAGATCTCTCTGAGTTCGAGGCCAACATGGTCTACAAAGTGAGTCCAGGACAGCCAGGGATACAAGAGAAACCCTGTCTTGAAACAAAACAAAAAAGGAAGTGTATGTGATCCCAGCACTCTGGGAGGCAGAGGCAGGCAGATCTCTGTGACTTCAAGGCCAGCCTGTGCTGGGATTAAAGGCATACACCACCAAGCCTAGACAAAATGTGATGCCTTTATACAACATAAAAATTCTCATGCTGGGTGATGGTGGTGTATGTGCCTTTAATCCCAGCAGTTTAGAAACCGAAGCAGACAGATCTCCAAGTTTGAGGCTAGCCTAGTGGTCTACAGAGCAAGTTCTAGGATAGCCGGGGCAACACAGAGAAATCCTGTCTCAAAAAACCAAAGGAAAAAAAGAACCCAAAACCCCCCAAAAAACAAACAAACAAACCCAAACAGTTACTTTGGGGGCTGGAGAGATGGCTCCGTAGTTAAGAGCACTGGCTACTACTCAACAGACCTGTGTTCAAATCCCAGCACCTTCATGGCAGTTCACAACTGTCTGTAATTCCTGTTCCAGGGGATCTGACACCCTCACACAGACATACAAAAAGGCAGAACACCAATGGTGTTATAAAAAAAAAATCCTTATACCACCTAACAAATAATTTCTTAAGAGAAAAACTGGCATTATTTCAAGCTGTGTGTCTCAGGGTATCATCATGAAAGCTTGGGCTGGCCTTGAACTCACAGCCACTGAGTGCTAATTATTATTGCTTTAAATAAATCCAAATTAACACATTTAAAACTATGAAGGTTTTTTTTTAAGCTATTTATATCCTAAAAGTAATTTTTGGGTTAAAGTAGTGATAAAAATCCTAATCAAAGGATAAATATCAAAGTTTCTTAACCATTTAACAGCATCTGCCTAAGTCTAAGCCACAATGCTATATTTAAAACAGCTTACTTAGCAATTAAAATATGTATGCAAATTTCAATGCCAAAGTGAGAGGTTTATTCTATTATTTGTTCTAATTTTTTTTAGCAAGTACTAGCTAATTATATCATCCCCAAGCTACCAATACTTCCTCTCCGTGCTGTCGGTGATTGGTGTACTCAGTGTAATGCTCCCCAAACAGAATAAGCTTTCAAAACAAAGTATTGTTTTACACAAATCCAATTTGCCTTGGTTAACAATGCTCTATTAATATCCAGTGGCATTAATGCAAAGCTCAAAACTCAAGTGCCACAGATAAAAGTGGACAGTGTGACCATGTGACTTCACAATGAACCAAGTCAGAACTGCTGACCCAAGTCAAAGAACTCAGCACTAGGACGAGCTCTGCATGTTCTTTACCAAAACTTCAAGACTGAATTATAAAAGACTGTTTCACAAATAATAACACAGCATTACTTCGAATCCCACACAACTTGCTAATGTCAACAAACTAAGAGCTTGAAATATCTTAGCTAGAATTCCCAGGAAGCGTATACTTTCTGTTAACAAGAAGCAATGGTCCTGTGTAACTTTTATCTCAATTGTTTAGGAGGAAGAAGGCCCAAAAGTTAGGAAGGACCCAGAGAAATCCCTGACAACCAGCATCAGACTAAGTCAACACTGGAAAGGCAGCATGCCTGGGGAATCTATGAGCGGCTGACAGCTCTGGGTACTTCAGGAGAGTCTCACAGGAACAGATGCTGTCTTCTGTCTTCTTTCCCATTTTCAGTTCATCAGAACCAGAGATGGCATCTCCTTTTTCTGGAGATGTAGTAAGTGGATTGGTCAGGAATTTAAATGACCTGTCAAGAACTGCCCACTGACCGCCCAACTATTTGCTCATGGAAAGAACCCAGGGAAAGTAGAGGGTTGGGGGGGGGGGGTGCAGAGACCATTGGGTAATCGATCTATCCACCTGCACTAGTGAGAGCATGAGTTTGCTGCCTTTTTTGTTTATTTATTTATTTTTTGGTTTTTCGAGACAGGATTTCTTTGTGTAGCCTTGGCTGTCCAGGACTTGCTTTGTAGACCAGGCTGGCCTCAAACTCACAGCAATCTGCCTGCCTCTGTGTCCCAAGTGCCAGGATTAAAGGTGTGCACCACCACACCCAGCTAGTTTGCTGCTTTTTTATGGAATCTTCTCAAACTGTCTGTGGATTACACAGTTAACAGAGAAGCCACAACAGCCTGAGATGGGCAAAGGAACTGGAAAAGTCATTTGGTTTTCTAAAAGAGGAGAATAACAGTAAGGGTAGATCCCCATATCTGAGCTGGCCCCCACATGAAAAGTGGTAGGGGAGACTTCTGGGTGGCAAAGTAGAACACAGATATCAGCTATTGCATGTCTGAGCCTAGCACGGTGGCACACACCTATAATCCTAGCCTGAAATGCACCGTGTATTCCAGGTCAAGGTAACTGTCTCAACAAAGAAAAGGGAAAGGAATTGCAGAATATTAAAAATAAAAATTCAGGGTCACCACAATGTATTATCTATACATTAATTTCTTCCCTCCTCCAATTAATAGATATATAAACAAATAAGAAAATGTTACCATTCAAATGTTTATGGTAGGAACCAAATGTTCTCTTTAGGACACAAACATTTAAGACAACTAGTAAAGAAACCAAAGGTAAGTCTGCTTACCAATAGGTATTTGACAGAGAGATGAAAGCTGCATTTTAAACTTCAGAAATTCTAGATTTGGGTGCATTTTTAAAGAAAATGCACAATATTTGAAATGATAAAGTCATTGGATGGACTCTAGGTCAGAGTAAAAATGACAGAAGAGAGAAGTAGATAAAATAGTTTACAGATGCAAGAAACTAAAAACAAAAACAAACAAAAAACTAGAAAAGATATAAACAAAGATACCTATAGCTACAAACTTAAAAGCTAAAGGTAATGAGGAAACCTTCAGTCCTAGAGACGTTACCTATTCTCTACTGTAGGCCAACTTCCTTCCATCAACAATGGAGGCCAGAGACATTGGAATAGCATACTCAAAGGGCTAAAAAAGAACCTGTCCACCAAGACAATGTGAAATAAAGGCATCTTAAATAAAAACAGTATACGCTGACATCTTGCTTCTATTACAAGAAGGTCTCAAGGAAAGAAACCAACATTACATAGAAGAATGAACTTCTAAAAGTTGAAAAACAATAGAGTTATTCTGGTCTCAGTTTTTAATAAACCTGTAAGACTGTTAAAAACAAAGATTACAGCACTGTATTATTGGGTTTACCATTTATAAGACAATGGCAAAGGTACTAAAGAGAGGTATTCTGTCTCAAGAGTCCTGTATAAATCATATACCTGAATAAAGTCAATATACCTAGTAGAGCAAACATCACTGGCCCCATGCACACTACCCATCTCAAAACCTTAGTAATTGAAGACCTTGTTCCAAACCTACCTATTCTACAGAGGGAGAATGTCTTAGGAACAGCTACAATATAGAACTGTTTAAGTTTTCATTAGTTAGTAGCTGCAAGAGTCTAGGGTTTGCCCCACTGGAAAACTGATTTACAGAATTATATGCCACTGTATCCCCCTAACCAGCCCTGCTCTTCCTAGGTCTTGCCTACTGCCATAGATAGGAATTCCACTCTTAAAAACCCTAATATCTCTCTTCCCATACACTCTTCATCCAAACAACCAGGAAAATGCCCAGTCTTCCCTCTCACAACACCTTGTACCTGAACTTCTGTTTTACCAAGCACCTCACCATCGGTCTGCCCTCCCTGGTCTCTAAGCCAAAACAGTCCCATCTCAGTCTTGGGTGCCTACGTCTGAGTCTAAAGTATTCATCCTGGTATTTGCATGGGGTGGTTCCCTTCCTCTGTAATAGTACTTTTTTAAGGCCTTCCCCAACTACTCTAAAATGGCAACAAATCATCATTTTCTCATCCTGCTTTAGTTTCTTCAGAGTAGTACATCTGACCTATTTGTCTACTTTCTCCTGTAACTAGGATGTCCTGAGATTTCTTTTTTTCTCTCCCTGCTACATCTGCCACACTTAGAACGGTGTTGCTGTTCATGTTCAGTAAGGATTTGGGAGGGACTGAATTTACACCCATTTCATGAAGCAAGGAACTAGATTAGATTGATTGGTATAGGCTTCCCAAACACATGAAAAATGTGAAACGTCACTGCAAAGATAATAAACATATAAGAACCAAGAAACTCAGTTTGTATCTTTCAGGTTCTACTTTGACAGGATAGACAAGGCATCAAGTGTGACTAGTAATGTACACATTTCTTCCTTCACCTCATTTAAACCCTAAAATTTATCTTTCTTTTTACCGAGGTAGTCAGTTGCTAATCTACTTGGAGAATTAATATAGAAACAGAAAACCAGACTATAGCAGCCA
This sequence comes from Acomys minous, assembly GCF_964271855.1. Taxonomy (NCBI): domain Eukaryota; kingdom Metazoa; phylum Chordata; class Mammalia; order Rodentia; family Muridae; genus Acomys; species Acomys minous. Next base: position 29,662,652 of record NC_140486.1, read on the forward strand.
GTAACATGGATTTAGCAGGTTGTGGCCCCAGCAACACTGAAATTTGACTTTGTTACATGCAAATACTTAGCAGGGTCCCACTCTTACTTGTATCGGGAAGCTAGTCCCAGATACCTCCCAAGCTGTTCTGGTCTTGTTCTTCCAGGGTGACTGTCAAACAACCAAGCTGTATCTTGAAATAATCACTAGCAGGGTGTAGAAGCAGCTCAGTGTTAGACGCAATACTGCAATTGTTCAGTGTTTTACTTAAAGCCCTTGTTAAGTGACAGGAGCTGCCAGCCCTGATACATCAGTGAACAGATCTGCACTAAGTACCTAATCTCTGTATGAAAATTAATGAGACAAAAGCTCAGATTCTAGTGAAGGATTAATTAACAATTGCATCATCTCAAGTATCCTTCTCCTTATTATTCTCAGGATGTCAACATGCGAAAGTGATAATGGCAAAGCCTCCCTTTCGGCAGCTCAAGCATCTTACAACTGGTCTGAGCGATGGCCAGAAATGTGTATAAAGAAGAGAAGACACTGGAAAAAAAATATTCTAGTGTCACACAGAAAAACAAGTATGAAGTCTAGTTCTACAGTTTTTAATGAAAGTGGCTAGTAAACCATTTTCAGTTTCTATGAGATCATTTTATTACTAATAAAGTACATAAAAGATTGATTTCTTAGGTATTAAATGAAAAAAAAAAAAAGAAAAAGTTCAATGATGCAATACTGCTACCTCCTTCACTCCCTTCCGCTTTAGTAACGAGAAAGGCAGAAATAGGTCACATCCAATGACTTGATAACATCATCAAAAGGATTCTAAGCCTTGGTCTAAGAACAACTGCAAAGGTGATGTTATTTTTAAAAGAGAAGAAGTGCAAAGGTGGGGTAAGGAGATGACTTAGTAAAGTAAAAAAGCTGTGTGTGTGCTAGCCCATGCTTGAATCCCAGAGCAGTGGCTCAGTGGCCAGCTGGCCAGCAGTCTAATCTCTGAGCCTAAGCCTAGGTCAGACATAGTAGAAGAATATACCTGAGGCTGACACACACCTGCAAACTGGAACATGTGTCAGCACGGTGCTTCTTACTGAAGTCATAAAATGTAGTGACATGATGACGATGTTAATGATGCTTTAAGTCTAGCAGCAGCAGACTGTTTACCACCTCACATTCGGTAATTATGTTCCCAATCAGATGTGTTAGACTTGTCCATTGATACTTACTTTTTTGGTACTCTCTACTCCTATTTCTTCCTATAGGAGAAATGGCTATTTTGATATCTGGAGCGACGGGAGGGGGGTAAGGGGGGGGAGGGCAGGACATAGAACAGCAATTTCTTTAAAAAAAAAAAAAATCAACTCCTAGCATCAACTGTTAAAAAAGAGTCTCTACCTTTTTGAGAGTGTCACTATATAACTCAAGTCTGGCCTGGAACTATCTAAAAAGCTGTGGCTGGCCTTGTACCAAAAAGGTGTTCCAGCCTCACTCAGCCTCCCAGGGCTGCAGGCATGTACCATCATGCCCTGCGTAGGGTCTGCCTTCTTTAAAACTCTTTTCTGTCTGTCCTTCTACGATACTGCTGTCTAGGCTATTAGAAGTCCCCAACAATTTTTAGATGATCCCCAGGCATAATCCTGGACCATACTTTCTGTTCCTTCACCAACGCAATCTTTCACTCATAACTAAGGTACTTTATTCATTCACATTCTCTCTATCTCTCTCTCTCTCTCTCTCTCTCTCTCTCTCTCTCTCTCTCTCTCCACATGACTCTCAGGTGTCTTACAAAGAATATAACTAGAATTCTCTTCAGCACTCCAAATCCATTCCACTTTCAATCTTTTTTTCCAAGTCAGGTAGCAGCACCCCACTATTTAGTTACTCGATTGCAAAACCTGGGAGTCAGCCTCTCTCATCTAATCTGTTCTGCACAAATCCTTATAATCTCTAAGTCAGACCAACAGTTTAAGATTGCATTTCCAGACACACCTCAGATCCCATTCTGTGGCCAGCAAAGATGTTCAAATAAAACAGATCATGTTCTGCCACACAGAATCCCTCAACAGCCTCCTGCTACATTTACAGTAAAATGTACTGGCCATGGAGCATAACAAGTCTCTCCTCACCGCCTTTATAAATACAGTCTTTGTTCCAGAATGTCATTCCACCCATCAACTTATCTGGTAGGCCTCAGCCTCAATGCCACATTTATTTCTTCCCAAAGCCCAGGTAAAATTAGGTCCATTATATCCTGATCGGTGGTATTTCCTTTGACTACACTGAAAAAATACCTATTGCTACTTTAAAAGTAAGTCATGTTTGTTCTGTCTGTGCAGGCACACATAGTATCTGACTTGCTGCACCGTGCGTCATCCGTCCATCAACTCACAGTCCCAGAGCACTGGACAACAAAGTCGCTCCTTCCCCAGTCAACAGTTCCTAACTGGAAAGCCACCAGCCTTCTTCCTAGAATGGCTGCATAACACAGCAAGGATATTTATTCCCCTGCAACTGGTTATTAGGGAAAACACTTTAAAAACTAACAAAAAGACAATAGTAGTCCTTTTTCCTAGCGAGTATGTAGAGCATTACCCTTTACTTCCTCTGATTCTCCATAGTTCTCCGCACCTGTTACACTTAAAGCACTCCACCACCAGAGAACAGTACATGACGATTAAAAGAAATTCTAGCCAGGCGGTGGTGGCGCACACCTTTAATCCCAGCACTCCGGAGGCAGAGGCAGGTGGAGCTCTGAGTTCGAAGCCAGCCTGGTCTACAAGAGTTAGTTCCTGGATAGCCAGGGCTACACAGGAAAACCCTGTCTTGAAAAACCAAAAAGAAAGGAAGGAAGAAAATCTATCATATTCACTAAGGGCTAAAAGCATTACGAAGGTTTTTGTCAGTCTATACGCATAAGGTACAGCTTCTGGAGCTCCAATCAGAAGGTGCTCACGTGTCATCCCTTTGACCACTCCACTACTCCTACAACGCTCAGTAGCTTTTATTTTTATTTATTCATTTATTTATAACCAACTTCATTTCTCCTTGAGTCTATGAAGATTTGGGGTAAAAAAGAAAAGAATGGATATGAAAAACTATGTATGAACAAAAGAAATGATTCAGAAAGTGTTTAGCTTCTGATATGACAAAACACAACAATGGAACAAAAGTAGCATTATCTAAGGCTAAATGATGTCAACCTCTTAAGCAATCGATAAGCTTGTAAGGGTTGGGACCAATGCAGTTACTTCAAGCTGTGATAGTTACTTTATCAAACAGAGGGACAAGTCTTTTAAGATATGAACGTATGAGATTGAGCCATCACACTCCAAACAAATCACATAAACTTTTTTACACTGATCATTTCCACTAGTGTGGTACCAATTCTGAAGTCACAAAATTCCATTACAGACTTGCTGAGGCAGATGGCAAGTAATTCAACTCATAAAAAGTTAAATATTAATCAGGCCTCAAAAGCATCAATGTTATCTTCAAATAATTATCTGAACCCGTGGAGGAAATAAAAGACTTCTGAAGCCATTAAAAAAAAAAAAAACAGAATTAGTAAAGTCAATAAGAGTGTATGAGAATGGTTTTCTGTTTACAAAGTAAATGGGGTTTTGCAAAGACCCAAGACTACTTCTATGGACATCTTTGAGGAGGAAAAAATAAAATTCCTGTGTTTTCTCTTCTCTCCAAAGACTCACCCCTCTCAGTTCTTTAAGAAGGAAAGAAATACAGCCCTTTTTTAAAAGATTTATTTTATGTGTCTGAATGTTTTGCCTGCATTGGTGGATGTATACCATAAGCACTGCTTGGTGCCTGTCAAGGTCAGAGGGCATCAAATATCTCTGGAGAAGAGAAGTTGTAAAAGATGGTTGTGAGCCTCCTTGTGATGCTGGGAACAGAAGCCTCCTGATTCTCCGCTAAGCGCAACAAGTGCTCTGGACTTCTGAGACACCTTTCTACCACTTCCCAACCCCAACAACACAGCCCTCCCTGCAAAGAGTTTACAAACAAACGACCAAAAAAAAAAAAAAATCACACTATTATCTCGTACAACAACATTCCCCAAGATCTGAGATTTCTATACTCTTAAGCATAGCAGCACGCCTTTAATGCCAGTGCTAAGAGGCAGAAACAGGTGGATCTCTGCGAGTTCCCAGCCTGGTCTAAGTACCAAGCTCTAGGACAACTGGGGCTACATAGGGAGAGATCTTGTCTTGACAGAGTGTGAGAGAGTGAGAGTGAGAGAGAGAGAAGAGGAGGAGGAGGAGGAGGAGGAGGAGGAGGAGGAAAGAAAAGAGATTTCTATAGTCCTCTCCATATCCCAAGATTGCAAAAATTGAGCTTTAATAATTAATAGACTACAAACACATGCTATTACGGTTTTCCTTAAAACATCAACCTTTCCACTCAGGGTCCCTAATGGATACTCATAAACCATACACTACAATCTAAAAGGACCCAGATGGTAGTAGGTTCTCTCCATTCTGTCCCAAGAGAGCCTCTTCTAATCCTCCTGCACACTGCTTTCTCTGGGGGCCTAAACACATGTGTAACTCAAGAGGTGGCACATCGTCAAGACTGGGTGAAAAAGACAGTGTACACAAGATATATAACTGGATGGGGAAAGGCCGCTAAGAGCTGCCTCTGCTGGATCGCGTAACCAGCCTAACCCGCTGCAAACTTTTGAAGGATTAAGTTACATTCCGCTGCAATTCCACACTTGACAGCTGAATCCCGAGATGCCAGCGAGTCGTTCCTCCGGGTCCTGCGCTGCCACCTCACCAGGGAGAGAGTCAGCAGCTGCATCCTGAGGCCAGCACGCACCAGGGCATTAGGGAGGGAGGAAGATCTGGGCGAGCTCACCTTTTCCAGCTCATCGTGGAGCTCTGCCAGGCTGGGCCGGAGCAGCTTCTCGCCCAGCTGCGCGGCCGTGTGCCGGTAGTGGTCGATCCTGGGCACCGCGTCCATGGTGTTGTGGCCGAAGGTGCGCAGGTAGTAGGTGTTGGTATGGGTGTCATAGTAGTACTGCTGGTGGTGTCCACTGCCGCCGCCCGAGTGCAGGCTGCTGCCCTCGCTCAGCACCGTGTCCCCGCCGTTCTGGAAGCTCACGTTGGGCCCGTCACCACCGACCCCCGCCGCATCCGACAGGCTGTCGTCCGCCGACGAGGAGGCAGCGGGGTCCACGAAGTTCACGCGGAAGCGGCCCTTGGCTTCCTCGCTGCTCTTGGCCACGCCGCTCTCGCTGCCGGTTTTCCCTGCCGCTGGGGTCTCCTTAGCCGCAGCAGCAGCCGCAGCCGCCGCCGCGGCCCGCCCGGCGTTCTCGGAAACCAGGTCCACCTGGAAGCGGCTCTGGCTGGGGGTGGGCCCCAGAGGTCTGCCCAGCCCATCGCCCGCCGCCGCCGCCGCTCCCTCTCCGCGCACCCCGCCGGCCTGGCTCCCGGCCGTAGCATCCTCTCGACCGGAGGGCACGGCCGTACCGGGCAGGTCCACCCCGGCGGCAGCCGGCGGCGCGTCTCCATCCCGGGCGGGCCGCGGAGCACCAGACGAGGGCGCCGCGGGCCGGGGCTCCATCGCCGCCCGACGCACGGGGACCTGCGGAGCGGGCGGGTGAACGCTGCGCACAGCGCGGCTCGGGGGATCCCTGGCCGGCGGTGCGGCTGAGGAGCCGGGTGAGAGAGTCGCGGCGCCGCCACTCAGCCCGCGCGGCACGCTCACCGCCAGCCGCCAGCCGAGTGCCCGCGAGCGCGGCCGGCCCCGCGGTTTAAAGGCGCGGCGGCGGGGCCGCGGCGCTCGGTGCAGCACGCGGGAGGCGGGGCCGCTCAGCCCGCCCCTCTGCCCGCCCCAAGCCCTGCGCTGGCCAGCCTCGCGCGCCGACCCTGGAGAGCGCCGGCCTCCGCACAGTGCGCAGCGAGCAGGCGCGGCCGCACGCGCCTCCGGGCGCCCGACCAGCGCGCCGCCGCCGCCCCTTCCGCCGCCGCCGCTACCCGCTCCGCTGTCCTCCCCGGTCCGCCCACCCGTCCGCTTTGGCACCGGCTCTGCGGACTCCCCTCGCTTTTTTTTTTTCTTTTTCTTTCTTTCTTTTTTTTTTTTAAGTTCTAAACTCGCAGTACTTGGGGCGAGCCGGCGAGATCTCGCGAGATGCTGCAGGGCCTGTGGGCGGTTTCCCTGAGGGCGCGTGGTACCCAGGACCGCGGCGCTCCGGCTGCGGGTGATGCTTGCGGCTTTCCTGTTGGGCTCGCGCGCGCGCTTCCGGAGGCGCTGGCCATGCGCGCTCCCGGCGGGGCCTGCGCGCACCCCTACCGGGCGCCCAGCTGGAGAGCCCCGCGCCAGCGCTTTAGATTTGCATAACCAAAGAGTTAATTCCAAACCGAGGTGCGGTGGGTGTGCCCGGGCTTGGGTGACACCTCTAGGTTTAAAAACTGGTGTTTGAAGGTGACAAGAGAACCTCCTCTGGATGTTTAATGACATTTTTAAAAAAACTTCAATGTTAGGAAACGAGTCTCACAGAATACAGTGACAGCAGCAGCCAAGGCTGCAATTACTAGTTTTCCATTTGGCTGCGGTAGAGAAGAATTCCTTGGTTTTAACACAAAAAGCCACTCCTGCTGCAGGCTTGTTTTCACTGAAAACAGAGGAACACCTGTTTTCCAACTTAATATCATATTCGCTAAGGGCTAAAAGCATGTAATCTCTATTTTTAAGATGGAAATCCGAAAGAACAGATATTGGGTCACATACAGGACTTCTAACACCCCCCCCCACACACACACACACAACACGAACTTCCCTAATATTAATGGAAAGAAAACACACACACACACACACACACACACACACACACACGCATGCGTTCTTTCAAGCAGTGCCATTTTCTAGTAGGGAACTGCTGTGTTAGTAACAGCTCTGTATTGTGCTCTTCAGCCTACAGCTAATTTGTGACTTAGAACTCAACATTAATTTACAAAACACCTGCTATGAGCTCCCCTGCGCCCTTAGGATATAGCTAAATCCACTATCTCCTGGGTGTCATGAGAATGGATAAGGTAAAGAGATAAGAGAAGCCTGTCTATTGGAAGCAAATGCTAAGGGAAGAGGGTAGGGTTGAGTGACACTGGGATGGTAAATCTTCCTCAGGATAGCATCCTTGGGGTGACCTTTGAGTAAAAAAGTATATTATGCAAATATTTTTGGAACAATCTATTCTAAGAAAACAAAAGCACCATAGTGGGAGCAGGCCTGGCAAGGAATTGCATGTAGGGCAGGTTGACTGGAACTCCTTAATGAAATGGAAACAACAAAAGGCAGTGAGGTCAGGGTCTGAGGATGTGTGGAGAGCCTCTAGCTATTGTAGATACTTTGGCTTTTTACTCTGAGTGGAATGATAGTTAGACTACCATGGTAAAATAATATAGGCTGGATGACTACCGCCACATAAAATACCTTCTTCTTCTTCTTCTTCTTCTTCTTCTTCTTCTTCTTCTCCTCCTCCTCCTCCTCCTCCTCCTCCTCCTCCTCCTCCTTCTTCTTCTTCTTCTTCTTCCTCTTCTTCTTCTCCTCCTCCTTCTCCTCTTCTCCTCTTCTCCTTCTCCTCTTTCTTCTTCTTCTCAGTGGTAGAGCTCTCTGAGTCCCAGGTCAAGGTGCCAGCATGCTTAGGTGCCGGTGAGGACTCTACTTAGAGACAGCTGCCTTCCCAGTGTGGCTTGACACAGTAGTAGAGCAACCACTCTGCTGCTTCTTCACTTCCTCACAAAGACACAGTTGTGCTGACCCCGGCTTTATCCCTAGGAGCTCATTTCACCTTAAAGTAACTGTTGAAAACTTTCTTTCCAATCCAATCATACCAGGGTGGGATGGGGTGGGGTGGGAGTGGAGGTGGGGGAGTTCAGCCGCAAATGTTTGGGCTGCACAATTCAGCCCATAACAGCTGTTGAATCACTGAAGAGGTCCAGGTTCCTTCTGTATGTGAGAACATCTTCTGTACAGAATTATACCCAACTGTCAGGTGACGATGGTACACGCCTTAAATTCCAGCACTCAGGAAGCAGAGGCAGAACTACTCTGAGAAACCTTATCTCAAAAAACAAAATAAAACAAACAAACAAACAACAACAAAAAAACAACCAAAAAAGAAATCTGTCCAACCTAGTGATGTTTCAGGAAAGCTGTCATGTAAGTTCATGGTGGAGCTGAGAAAACCCATATCCTTATTTTAGTGTACTTTTTTTTTCTGCTTGGATACACACACAACATTATATTAAGCCTGGAGTGTTCAGTTCATTAACATGTTGTGTAATTTTGTTGCCTAGAAGAAATAGGCTATACCATATAACCCATGTATGGTATAAACCATTCACATGTAGGTTTGAGTACATACATTCCACAGTGATCAGTCAGAATTACCAAACAACACATTTATCTCTCTAGGTAACCAATGCAGAGGACTAATGTAACTGTTCTGTAGACAAGTAAGTGGCAGAGACAAAGAAAGAGAGCAAGATGTGTTAAGGCATACTAGAACAATCCCCGAATGGGCAGTGTGGCTTTGGCCATAGTGGTTAGTAGTAGGAAGTGGGGTAAGTGGGTGGATGGGGCAGGCATAAGGGAGACAGTAGCATTCACAGATTGATACAGAGTGAGTAGGGGAGTGAGAACGCAAGGGTTTTGACCTGAGCAATTGAAGGGATAGTGGAGTTTCTGAGATGAGAAGAGAGGGGAAGGAGTAGGTTTAAATGAGATAAATAACAGGAGCTTAGACAGATCAATATATATATTGATTGATTGACAGATCAATTATATATATATAATCACTTGTATAAGCTTGTGATTGCAAACTGAGGTTCCAAGAAAGAATGCAAAATAGAGAAGGCAGAGTTGGAAGAAAATGGCTTCTCAGCAGAAATCTGAAGGATGCTTAGAAATAAATCAAGTCGCAGAACATTTCAAATGATGGGACAGTGTGGACCAAAGCCCTCCTGGAGTGAAGGTGGCCCAGTGGCCTTGAAGTCTGATTAATGGGCCGGGCGTGGTGGTGCACGCCTTTAATCCCAGCACTCAGGAGGCAGAGGCAGGCAGATCGCTGTGAGTTCGAGGCCAGCCTGGACTACAAAGTGAGTCCAGGACAGTCAAGGCTACACAGAGAAACCCTGTCTCGAAAAACAAAAAAAACAAACAAAACAAAACAAAACAAAACAAAAAAAATATATATATGTATATATATATATATATATATATATATATATATATATATATATATATATGAGATTGTGATAAGAGTAGTAGAAGATGAGACTATCCTTTTTTCTTAAAAGCTCCATGAAACCATTAGTGGGTTTCCAGAGATAGAGAAGGGTATGTGACGGGACTCTTTAGCAGTGTAGAGGAGGAAGAGTGAGCCATAGAAGGCAAGATTTCATCAGTCTACTGCAGAATGGGTTAGTAGCTACCACTTTAGAAGAACCCATGTCTAGGACACTGGGCTAAACGCTTCACATCACAGTCTTAATTGCACAGTACTATGAAGAAAAGAATGGCGTTGCTCTTATGTTGTATGTGAAAAACTTGAAGTAGAAAAATGAGTCATCCCAAAATTCAATGACTAAAAGCAGAAAAGGCAGGAGGAAGAAGGGACCTACGAGATGAGAAGCAAACCAGCTGAAGTCATTGAGAGGCAGGACCGAGATGGGCTGAATATACTGCCTTGTATAACAGCATTGGCCAGGGGAACAGGAGTGGTGTGGTTCAGGAGAAACAATCAAAACATGCGTGTGAAACATGTAGAAGCACTGTCCAGAGGCCTCCTTTAGGTACCTGTCAGTCATATGACTGTCAGACTGGCCAGCTGCCAGCAGAGGGACTGGCCATGAAAACAGACTCATCTTCGGTGGCACAGAGTAGGATCCTTGCACCATGTTGTTCATTTTTCTATCTTCTGCTAATAGCCCAGCCCTGGACAATATAGTAGCAGCAAACTTAGCAGGTTGGACCAAATGTAGATAGGGGGCTAGATAGGGCTTAGGTTGTTTGTTACAGTGAACTTCTCACCTCACAAATGTCGAGTCTCTGGTTAGTTCTTATTACCAGCCTGTTATAACCTAGAGACACCTGGGAAGAAGAAACCTGATTTGAAGAATTGCCTAGATCAGATTGGCCTCTGGGCATGTCTGTGGGGTATTTGCCTTGATGCCTAACTGATGTAGGTGAGCCCCCAGTCCTCAAGGCAGGCGGATCTCTGTGAGTTCAAGGCCAGCCTTGAGTTGCTGCCATGACTTCACCGGGTGGATTGTGACTTGGAAGTTTAAACGCTCCCGCAGTTGCTTCCAGTGAGAATGTTTTATTGCAGCTGAAGAAAGGAAGCTGGAAGGCTAAGGTGGTGCTCTGAATGGAGGCATAAATTCTGGTTAGGATCTTTACTCTTATCTTTGCAGCATTAGAATAAATAAAGTATAAAACCACATGGAACCTTTCAGTGGTTTTTGTTTTGAGATCAAGTCTCACTGTAGCCCAGGGTGGCCCAGAACTCACTATATAGGACAGGTTGTCCTCAAAGTTGCAGAAATTATCCTGTCTCTGCCTCCTAAGTGCCAGAGTTATGGTTACAAGCATGGATCACCACCTGGCTTCAAGTGGAATCTTTAAAATTAACACACACACACACACACACACACACACACACACACACACACACACACTGAGCCAGTGAGTTCATTTAGACAAACTGACATTCTATCTGGTTGTGGTTTTGTTTTCACTAGCTGGCATTAAGCAGGCAGATGTAGTCAACTGGTGTTTCCCTTGAGGAATGAAGTGATTATACCATCATGGAAAAAAGAACACAGTTGCCCTGGAGAAGCTTGTTCATGCTATAAATGTTATTTTTGTTTTCTTACCTAAGACCCATTCTTCTTTCATTGAAAGTATTTTCAAGTCAGATTTAAACATTAATCCAAACCTTATTATTCTTTTTTACAGCATAGTATTTAAATTCATGTTTGTAAGATAACCCTTTTAAAACAGATAACCCCAAACTACCTACCCATCATCTATCTATCTATCTATCCATCTATCTATCTATCTATCTATCTATCTATCTATCTGCTTCTGTCAGTGTGTGTTTGTGTGTAAGGGGGGGGGGAGCGCCTCAGGTGTCCTTCCTCATGAGCTGCCCACCTTGTTTTTTGAGACAGTCTCTTTCTTAACTGGGCCCTTGGGCTCATTGATTAGACCAAGCTGGCTGGCCAGCTAGCCCTAGGGATTTGCCTGTCTCCACCCCATCCAACTGGGATCACAAATCATTGCATCATGCCTGGCCTTTTACATGAACACTGGGGACCAAACTCAGGCCATCTTGCTGATGGGATATGTACTCATTGTTTATCTATCTTCCCAGGCCCAGATGGTTTGTTTGTTCTTAACTTTTGTTTTTGGTTTTGTTAGTTAGTTAGTTTGTTTGCTTGTTTTTGAGACAGGGATTCTCTGTGTAACTCTGGCTGTCCTGGACTTCCTCTGTAGACCAGACTGGGTTTTTTTTATTTTTGTTTTTAATTTTATGCTACTCTTATCCAAATTCTAAATTCATAGCCAGGCCTGGTAGAACACACCTTTAATCCCAGCACCCAGGAGGCAGAGACAGATAGATCTCTGTTAATTCAAGGCCAGCTTCATCTACAAAGAATTCCAGGACAGTCAGGGTTGTTACACAGAGAAATCCCATCTCAAAACAAAAATAAAACAACAACAACAGAGCTCGGCATGGTGGCGCACGCCTTTAATCCCAGCACTTAAGAGGCAGAGGCAGGTGGATCACTGTAAATTCAAGGCCAGCCTGGTTTACAAAGGGAGTCAAGGACAGCCAAGATAACATAGAGAAACTCTGTCTCAAAAAAACAAAACAAAACAAAACAACAACAAAAAAACCCCCGTCACCACCACCAACAAAGAGTTGATATTTTATTTGAAGAAATAGCTATGCAGCAAGCCTTTTAAGTGATATCTTTTGTGTCTATGTGGGTGGTCTCTTTAATCTTTTTCCTTTTGCTTGTTTTTCAAGGGTATGTAAGCATTTTTTTATTACCATGTAACTGGTATTTTGATATGTTGTTTTTTTCCAGTAATGAATTTGGGGAAGGGGGGTGAGACTGGATTTCTATGTGTAGTCCTGGCTGTTCTGGACTCTCTTTGTAGACCAGGCTGGCCTTGAACTCACAGAGATCTGTCTGCCTCCACCTCCTGAGTGCTGGGATTACAAAATGTGCCACCATTCCTGGCTTCCCAGTCTTAAAGAGACTGGAGCAAAAGGATTGTGAGTTAAAAGACAATTTGGAAAATACAATGAGACCTTGAATTAATACAAAACATAAATTAATAGGTACTAATACACTACAGAGGCATAATATATAATTACAATATGCTATAGTCCAGTCCCCATATGTTGCAGAATGAAGCACATTCACTGAATTGCACTAGATTTTCAAAGAGATTTATAATGCATACATCAACACAAGAGAAACACCTGAAGAAAAATTTAAGTTATGCTAGTTTTTCATGGGTGTATAAGTATATACGTATGTGTAGGGTGTGCACATCCTCCTGCAAGCATGCCTTATGGCGTCAGAGAACAACTTGTGGGAATTGATTCTTCTTTAACCATGCAAACATGAACACCTGCTTCCCTCTCCCCACTTAATGGTTAAACAAATATAGCTTTACTATAATTTTTTAAAATTCTCATACAATGTATTCTGATCATATTTTTCCCTACCCAAATTCCTTCAAGATCCTCCCCCCAACATCCACACACGCACGCGCGTACACACACACACACACACACACACACACACACGCACACACACACACACTCCACAAAACTAGAAACCAAAATATACAAACAAAAGCACAAAGACCCAAGACCATAAGACAGAAAAAAGTGCCTAGACAAAGTAAAGTGAGACAAAAAGTCTACAAAAATACCACTGAGTTCTTTTTGTGTTGGCCATATACTCCTGTGCCTGGTACCTGCTCTGAAGTGTGGTTATTATACCCATTGAGACTCCATTGGAGAAACCTAAGCTTTCCTTTGTCAGTGGGTATCAATTGCAAATGGCGCCTTGGTTAGTAGTAGGAGCCCATGGCAACCTCTCCCTCTCAGGGGCCCCATCTGGCTGGAACCTGTACGTGTTGTCACAGTCTCGATTAGTTCATCTGTGTTTCAGTCCCGTGGTGTCTGGAAGACACTGTTTCCTTGGCGTCTTCCATCCTTATTGGCTCTTTCAGCCTTTCTGCCTTCAGTTTCACAGGGTTCAGTGAGTCCTGAGGTAAGGGATTTGGTAGAGACATCCCCTAACATCCGAGAGTTCCAAAGCCTCTCGCTCTCTGCACATTGTTTAGTTGCAGGTCTCTGTGCGGTTCTCGTCTACTACGAGAAGAAGCTTCTCTGGTGGTGGCGAAGTGAGGGAGGCACTGATCTGTGTGTAAGGCAGAATGTCACTAGGGGTCCTTGCATTACTGATCCTTGTACAAAACAATAATTTCCCTAGGCTCACAGCCTACCCAGTCTCGGATTCTTGTCCACTCTACCAGTGTCAGGCTTGGGTTCCATCTGGTGGAGTGGGCCATAAATCCAACGAGAGCGTGGGTGGTTGCTTCTATCGTGTTTGTGCCGCTATTGCACCAGCACACCTCACAGGCAAGTCACGGCTGTGGGTCGCAGCATTTGTAGCGACACTGATGATTCCCGTTCTCCTCTGGTAGCGTGCAGAGTACCTTACAGTACTATGAAAGCTAGTCAGTAGGGGTAAAGCCTCTAGTTAGCCTAGACTTCTCCTACTGTGCTATCCAAACACTGTGTCCCTCCCCCACGCTTTATGGACTGAATAATGCAATACATTCTCTCACTAAGCTGCCCTTCACCATTAATGAAAAAAAAAATCTTTAATAGTTTAATCTTCTAGCGCATTCCTTAGTGACTAATCCATTTTTCACTTTCAAAAAGCCATAAATACAATTCAGATACATTTTTATAAATGTTTTAAGATGCCTGAAATCCAAAAAGCCATAAATGTGGAAAGTATCTTTTTTAATGCTGGGCCTCAAACACAGGTCCTGACACAGGTTAGACAAGCATTCTACCCCAGAGGTATACCTCCAGGCCCTGGAAAGAATCTTAAATGGGTGTGAGTAAGCACTTCTTTAAAAGGGAGAGAGAGTGGGAGAGAGAGAGAGGGAGAGAGAGAGAGAGAGAGAGAGAGAGAGAGAGAGAGAGAGAGAGAGAGGGGGAGAGAAAGGGAAAGCTGGACATGGTGGCACAAGCCTTTCATCCCAGGGCTTGGAGGCAGAGGCTGATAGATCTCTGTTGAGTTAGAAACCTGCCCTCTCTACACAGTGAGTTCCAAGATAGCCAGGGCTATTTAGAGAGCAATCTTGATGAAAGAAAGAAAGAAAGAAAGAAAGAAAGAAAGAAAGAAAGAAAGGAAGAAAGAAAGAAAGAAAGACAAGAAAGAAAGAAACAATTTGAGCTGGAGAGATTGCTCAAGAGTTGAGGGCACCCAAATATTCTTCCAGAGGACCAAAGCTTGATTCCCAGCAATTTCATGGCAACTCCCAACTGTTTGTATCTCTATTCTTTTAGCCTCTACTGTGCAGTGCATGCATGTGGGGCACAGACATACATGCAGGCAAAACACCCTTACACTTAAAAATAATAAATAAATAAAATGTCCAAGAAAGAAAAAGATCTTAGCTGGGCATATGCCTTTAACCCCAGCATTTAAGAATCAGAGACAGGCAGATCTGTATGAGTTCTAGGCCAGGCTGATTTACATAGTGGGTTCCAGGATAGCTCCGTAGTAAGACACTGTCTTGAAGGAAAATAAAAATTCTACATTTAACATTTTGTTTTTTATTTTGTTTTGTTTGGTGTGGTTTGCATTGTTTTTCAAGAGTTTCTTTGTGTGTAGCCCTGGCTGTCCTGGAAGTTCTCTGTAGACCAGGCTGGCCTAGAACTCGCAGAGATCCACCTGTCTCTGCCTCCTGAAGTGCTGGGATTACAGGTGTGCACCACCGTGCCTGGTGGGACATTTAACACTTTGTAAGGATGACTTTTTTCTTTTGTAACACACTAAATCACACTTTTTTTTTTTTTAGCTATATCATTGGATATGTAAGTCACTTCAGTATTTCTTAAGAGGTCCTTCTTAGGGCTAACCCAAGTTATTATAACAAACAATTCACATTTTTCTTTCTTATCATGATCAAAGAGTATGATAAACAATAAATGTAATTTCCAGTTTTATTTTCTGATGATTTCTCCTTATGTGTAATTATGTAACCCAATTTCAAAGCACCTGATTTTTAAAAAATCATTTTCTTCTGTATTTTCCAAGTAATTTACTGTTTTGTTAAATGTAAGGCAAAACTATTAAGTTTGATATTTCAATTTAAAAAAAAAAAGCAAACAAAACCCACTCAGTAATGACTTTGGGGGTAAATACAAGCTCTTTATAGTTCAAGTAATTGTTCTCGTTTAAAATTGACCTATAATGGACAGAGAGATGGCACAGTGCATAGAGACACTTGCCACCAAACTCGATGACCTGACCAAGCCCTAAGACCCATACATTAGAAAGAAAGACCTGACTTCTGCCATCTGTTCTCTGCCCTATATATGTGCACTTTGGCACATACATGGACACATACACACATACAAATTCTTTTAGTGGGCTTCTAGGTTGTTGTTGTAGACTGATGGTAAAGGTCTTGCCCAGCGTGCATAAAGCCTTAGATTCAACCTTCTACATGGAAAAATGGGAAGCCAAATGCATAAAAAAAAGGTTAAATTATGCTAAACTATCAGTTAACTTCCAATATGTTCCTAAGTATAGACTCTTTCTATTGGTTAAGACTTTGAAAGCTGACTCTGAAGAACTGGAAGAATCATGTATAAGTCTTGCACTTGGGAGGCTAGACTATGTAGTTTCAGGTAAGACTGAGCTGGCTAAGGCGCCAGCCAAGGACAATATGTGCAATAATCATCAAACCCCTACCCAGATCTAGCCAATGGACAGGACATTCTCTACAGTTAAGTGGAGAGTGGGGACCGACTTTCACACGAACTCTGGTGCCCCATATTTGACCACATCCCCTGGATGGGGAGGCCTGGTGACACTCAGAGGAAGGATAGCAGGCTACCAAGAAGAGACTTGATACCCTATGAGCATATGGGGGGGGAGGTCCCCCTCAGTCACAGTCTTAAGGGAGGGGAATAGGGTGAAAATGGGAGGAAGGGAGGAATGGGAGGATACAAGGGATGGGATAACAATTGAGATGTAATATGAATGAATTAATAATAATAATAATAATAATAATAATAATAATAATAATAATAACCCCCATGGGCTTAGTTCCAAGGGAGTGGCCCTCTGATAGGTTAGAAGAATGAGGAGGTGTATGTGGCTTTCTTGGAGGAAATGTGTTGTTACTGGGGGTGGGCTTTGAGGTTTCAAAAGCATAAGGAAGGCCCAGTGTTAATTCTCTCTCAGCTGGCAGACCATGATGCAGACAGTTCTCAACTTCTTCTCTAGCGCCGTGCTCCCTGCCATGGTGAAAATGGACTAAGCCTCTGAAACTGTAAGCAAACCCCCAATGAAATGACTTCTTTTCTAAGAGTGCCTTTGTTATGGTGTCTCTTTACTGCTACAGAACAGTAACTAAGCCACTGAGCTATAGAGACTTATACCCTCTATTTTTTAAAAATCCATTTTTATTATAGTTTCTAAAATATGAAATTATAGAGTATGTATCATATATTTCATTTAAGATCTCAAATAATTAGGTGTTTCTTAATTTATAATTATAAAAGTGATACAGGATGACCTTTTGTGTTTTGCAGAAGTGGGAATTGAGCCCAAGCCTTCATGCATGGTAGGCAAATACTCACCACTGAACTACCTCTTTAGCCCACACTATAGGTATAAAATAGACATAGAGGGGGAAAAAAGCAGTACTTGTAATCATGTCGCCTAAAAGTAACACCTTTTGGTTCCTATATAAAAAGCAATTTCTTGTATGTTTTGTGGTTTTTAAAATTTGCCAATGACATGATCACTTTTCCACATGTAAAACCTATGATGCCTTAAAATTGCACACTTTATATTCGCTTCATAATATTGTGTCATTCAGATTTGCCATAATTCACTAAATCTGTCATGTTTGAACATTTAATTCCCTTCTAAATACTACCAAGCAAAGCTGCATAACGCCTGTGTGCATGCCCCGCCTCCCTTGTTTCTTCATGCCTGCCTTTGTTGGCCTGGCAGCTCTCAAACTCCTGGGCTCAAGTGATCTTCTTCCTCAGACTCCTGACTGTTAGGCAGACACCACTTTGGGCTTCTATTACTTTCTCCCTGATTGACTTTTCCTAAGAATAAATTCCTAGAAATAAAATTACAGGCTATGTCTATTTTAATACTTAACATACATTGCAAAACTGATTTACAGAAATGTTATTCTGTTGGCATTGCACGGGACTCCTGTTCTCCACCTACCCTTTGTAGCTTCTGAAGGTGACCCCCTCCTCGGCCTGTGACAACCTGATAGGCAAAAGATAACTTAATTTTCTGATCTTAGAAAAGCAGTCTGAGGATGTACTCTTTGATGTTTATTAGCCCCGAGGTGGTGCACACCTATAGTCCCAGCTACTCAGGTGAGGTCAGAGTTCAAGGTCACTCAGGACAAAAGAGTGTGACTTGGTCTCAGGAACAACATCTCTCTAAAAGAAAAGCCTTTAGTAATTATTTATGTATCTTTACTTCCGAATTACCTGCTGATGCCTATAGTAGACATTTGCTGTGTCCTGGAAGTCTGGCTTCCATCCTGTCTTGATGTGAACATATACATGCTTTTTTTTTATTCTCATTCTTCTTTATTTGCTCCTCATGCCACTTATTTTAGTAGGGTGGCATGATTACCTCTTTGTACAGTTTTGGAAGAACAGCATTAGAACAGTGCCTGCTCCAATCAAATTGTCAGCACATGACCAGAATGTGCCAGCCAGGCTCTTTCATGTTTTTAAGTTTGGGTGGTGTGGTGCAGAATAAGAAAAGAAGTCAATTTGCTGTAACTGTTACCTCATCCTGCCTCACTGCCTCTTCTTTAGGGCACTGCTGTGTCTGGGGTAGTCCAATGGGGGTGACTAGCTGCCTGGCTGAGAAAGAATACAAAGGCCTTGGCTGCCTGGGACAACTCTGAAAGGATCCAGCAGAGAGCATTAATGGGAACAGCTGGGGCCCAGCATCTTCTAGCTCCCAGACTGACCCTCTGCGAATCCTGCCTTGCTCTTTGTTTTGAGCTGCTTCTCTTAAGACCCAGAAAACTCTCTCCCTCCCTCTGACCTTCCCTCTCTGTCTGCTATTGCCTATGTGGTTCTGGTGACAGCACTCAAAGGACCACACCGTTGTCCCAGCAAAACCTTATGGGACTACTTCTCAGATCTTCTTTTAGCTTTCCCGTGGCAATGCCCATCTAGCAATTTACCCTGTTTTAAATTAAACAGAGCTGGCTTGCTTTTGCCGTTTTTTGTGTATGATGGCTACAAACCTTAAACCAAATTTTTTCTCTCTAGTTTGTTGCTTGCACTGTAGTTTTTTGCTCATCACGCTGTTAACGTTCAGTCGTTGGTGAGCTCAGTAGTGTTTTGGTGTTTGTCTGTGATTCTCACCTTTGATAGAATACTTAAAGGATCCTTTGCTGTCAAAATATTGTGTAAATTAAGTCACCAGAGCATATAAATAAAAATCGATATGTATGTATTAAGTTTATTTTTATTATTGTTATTATTGTTGTGATTTTTATCTTAGTACATGGCAATGATGTAACAATCCATGGGACATATTTTGAGTATTTAGACTTTTATGTTTGGCTGTAACAGTAGTTTCAGCTCAGATTTCAATGCTTAGAAAAAGTGTATGTTTTCATTGTACTCGGATTGGCCGCTCCTTTTCACCAGGAGACTCTCATCTCAGAGTTTAATGCCAGCACTCAAGGAGGCAGAGGCAGGTGGATCACTGTGAGTTTGAGGCCAGCCTGGTCTACAAAGTGAGTCCAGGATGGCCAGGGTGACACAGAGAAACCCTGTCTTGAAAAACCAAACCAAACCAAACCAAAAAGGAAACCTTTATCTGTTGCTGTTTTCCAATCTGGAAAAAGAGGAACTGGAGAATAGAGAATAATCTCTCTCTTCTCTCTCTCTCTCTCTCTCTCTCTCTCTCTCTCTCTCTCTCTCTCTCTCTGTGTGTGTGTGTGTGTGTGTGTGTGTGTGTGGGTCTGTCTGTCTGTCTGTGTTTCTCTCTCTCTGTCTTTCTGTGTGTGTGTGTCTATCTGTCTGTGTGTCTATCTGTCTGTGTCTCTGTCTGTCTGTCTGTCTGTCTGTCTGTCTGTCTGTCTGTCTCTCTGTCTCCTGGTCTCTCTCTCTCTCTCTCTGTCTCTCTCTGTGTCTCTGTCTCTCTCTGTGTGTATGTGTGTGTGTGTGTGTGTGTGTGTGTGTGTGTCTGTCTGTCTGTCTGTCTGTCTCTCTCTCTGTCTCAGCACTTTATGTAGTAGGTTGGAAAAGGTGTTTTCATTTTTGTTCTTGAGGTGTTTGTTTTGTGTTAGCAAATCTGCATCTGAGGTTGAACACAGAGTCTTGGGCAGGACTAAAGCTTCTTACCTGGCAATCACATGGCCAGCAAAGCCGACAGACAGATTTCTGGAATTCCTTCCTAATGATGAGTCCTACCAGTAAGTATAAACCTGTTTTAAAGGGTTAGGAGATATTTGCTTAATGATTAAATGTTTACTACCAAATGATAGTCATGATGAATTAAAAATGTGCTTACAACTGTAAAGTGAAAACATATAGCTTGTAAAATATATGTGTGCAGTGGGGGGAGGGGTGCGGCATGCATGTGTGCATGTGTGTCATAGGTAGGAATTCTAAATGACTTGCTCCTCTCCTTTTCTACCAGGAGCACTATATACAGTGCTTTATACCTCTGCGTAAGGCTCATGATTTAAGAGGCACTTCTCCATACGCAGATGGCTTAAGCTGCTGCTCCATATGTCTCACCTCGTGAGTTCTAGGGGTTGAACCTGTGGCCTCATGTGTGCTAGCTAGGAACACTTCTGCCCACTTAGCTAAAGCCAAAGTCCTTTATTTGTTTGTCTATTTTTAGTTTAAGATAGGGTCTCCCTATTGTTTAGGCTGGCCTTGAACTTCTCACACAGCACAGATGGCCTTGGATTTATGATGGTTTGGGCCTCCTAAGTAGTTGAGATTACAGGCTTATTATACCCCACATTCATTTGCTCATACACTTTACCTCTCAGATCCTCTGGGTTAAGAAAAGAGAAGGAATAAAAAGTTACTATTCACCCACATTTTATGAGGGCAAAACATTGTGAAGTGTTAGCTGCACACTTCCACTTTACAGTTATAAACACGTTTTCAGATCCGTGTTCAAGATAATCATCATGATAGACTATATTAGTATGATTAATAAGAGAACCTGGCAATTTATGAGATAAATTTATCTTGAAATGTATTACCCTTGAAAAAGATTGCCCTGTATCTAATTTAGGAATGAATATTAAAAATCTAGTGCTGAAAGAGGAATTAGAAATTCTATCTTCTAATCTAAATATAACACTTCTTGGGACTGGAGCGTGCCTTCTCTGTGGCGATTGGGACACAGATCCATATTTAGCCTCTCTATGCTTTGCTTTTGGATTCTTCCCACAAGCTTATGCACGGCTCTGTACACCAGTGTAAGGTATTTCTTGGAGCTGCAGAATATTAGTCTACAAGGCTTTGATTTAGTGATGAATGGTATAAGATGTTCATTGAGTGGTTGATTCACGTTTTATTTTGTTTTGTTTTAACTTTTGTATTGTGTTGTGTTTGGTTTTGGCTTTATTGGGGCTTTATTTTAGTGTTTTGGGGGGCTAAAACCCAGGCCTTACATATGCTGCTGTAGTAGCATATTCCCTGTCCTATTTTATTTTGGTTTTGTTTATTTTTTGCAAGAGGGTTTCACTGTTTGGCTCAGGATAACCTTGAACAATGGGCTGTCCTGTCTTGCCTCCCTGGTGTGTAGGTTACAGGTGTGTGTACCACCACACTGGGCTTTTTAAAATTTGTTTGCTTTTCAAGACAGGGTTTCTCTGTGTAGCCCTGGGTGTCCTGGACTCACTTGTAGACCAGGCTGGCTTCGAACTCACAGAGATCCGTATGCCTCAGCCTCCTGAGTGCTAGGATTAAAAGCATGAGTCACCACACCTGGCAAGGGCTATTTTTTTTTGGGGGGGGACTATTTTTTTTAAATAAAATGTATAATATATAGACAGGGGAATGAGTAGAACATGTGTGTATATTTTGATTAGAGTTATAAAATAAACACCATGTAAGTCACTGTCTAGTCTTGAAAATATTTTTAGTTGCCCTAAAGCCCGTAAGTGTGTTCCTTCAAGGTCAAACCTCTCCTTCACTCCCAGAGGATAATCATTTTCTCAGTTTTACTATCATGATCCTCGGACATGCTATGCATGCATTTATACTGTATGCTCCTTGTTTCTTCTCAGAACACTGTGATGTTCTATTTTTCTCTCTTAGTGACTTGTAAAACTGGTAAATTAAAGAAACTAACTTTTTAAATCAACTTTTTAAATGGCAAACATTTTTATAATTTCAAAGTTATTTTTTTTTTTACATTTTGCTTTGTAACTTTTTGTGTATATTAATATTCTTTTTTGTTATTTATTTGCATATTTATTTATTCGGTTTTTCGAGACAAGGTTTCTCTGTGTAGCCTTGGCTGTCCTAGACTCACTTAGTAGACTAGGCCAGCCTCAAACTCCCAGCGACCCGCCTGCCTCTGCCTCCAAAGTGCTGGGATTAAAGGCGTGTGCCACCATGGCCGGCTTCTCTTTTATTTTTCTCAGGTTTTGTATAACATTCAAATTGCTTATAAGCCAATTTTATGAGTTGTCACATGTTGTGTAATAATGACAGAAATTGAATTATAAGTTAGTCCCCCATCTTTTTCAAAGTCTATAAGAGCACTCTTAGAAAGAAGCCCTAAGATTGCTTGAGTGTTGTGAGTCTGAATTGTCAAAACAAAAATATATTTAACATTCAAGTTACTTCTGCGCCCTTCCTTTAAGCACTGGAAAGGCCAATAGGCAGAAAAGTTTTATTACAAAAGAACACTATTCAATGAAGCATAAGAATGCTGTCACCCCAGCTCCCTTCACTAACAGCCCTCATCTTACTGAAGACACAGTGTCACAGACTAAGTGGTCACTTCACCCACCAACAGATGACTTGCTATAATGAACTTAAGCAGATTTATCTGGACTTTTTCCTTGGTCTATTTGCCTTAACCAGTAATAAAGGTTGGGTGTGGTGGCAGAGCCCTGTGATCCCAGCGCTTGAAAAACAGAGGCAGGAGGCCTGTAACAAGTTTGGGGCCAGCCTTTTGAGACTCTGTTTTAAAACAAATAAACAAACAAACAAACAAACAAAAAACTCCTACACTGATATTTCTATAGAATGCTTGAAATATAGTCTAAGCAAAACATTTAGGTGTCTAAATGAGTTGATATTTTAATATATAAAAACAATCCGTGTGGAGCAGTCCATGTGAACCTATCCACTGCATAGTTCTCAGCAAAAATAAATTCACATTTAACCCACCAGAACAACTGGACAAATCTCAATAGTAAAGAGATCATAGAGGTCAGAGGCCAATTGTGAAAGTCTTCCTTAGTTTATTACTGTGTTCTTGTTTTCTATATGTTGTAAAGCTGTTTGCAAATGACCAAGTAGGATTAATTAATGACACACCAAACCATTTCTGCAGCTTTGTTTCTGCAGGGTGGGAACTGAAAATTATAGATCAGATATGGTTGGCTGTCGCCATCAAGGTCACCTGCCTTCTCCAGCATTGTACCGGTAGCAGCATGAGAGCATTCGACAGGATCCTTTCA
Source organism: Acomys minous (assembly GCF_964271855.1). Classification (NCBI taxonomy): domain Eukaryota; kingdom Metazoa; phylum Chordata; class Mammalia; order Rodentia; family Muridae; genus Acomys; species Acomys minous. The sequence goes on from NC_140486.1 coordinate 29,685,656, forward strand.
TATTGGAACAGGAGAATCCTAAAGACCGTTCTCTGTCATAGCTCTAAACATGATCGTTGTTACAATGTTTACTGCTTTCAATAAAACAAATCATTAAGTATGTAACCAAATGCCGTTTATAGACTTCAAAAGGTATTGAAGGTTAAAAACTGTGTTCATTTTTACAGACACTCTTCCATCTAGAGTGCTTCGAGAAAAGTGCTTAGCTTGTTCTGCTTCTAGAAATTAGATGATAATTACCTCTTTCTTTCTTTCTTTCTTTCTTTCTTTTTCTTTTTCTTTTTTGGTTTTTTGAGACAGGGTTTCTTAGCCTTGGCTGTCCTGGAGCTGACTGACTCTGTAGACCAGGCTGGCTTCAAACTCAACAAAGATCCACTTGCCTCTTCTTCCCTAGTTCTAGGATTAAAGGTGTGTGCCACCACCTCGAAGCTATAATTACTTCTTAAGACCTATTTTAAGAAGTCTTCAGCTGGGTGGTGACACACACCTTTAATCCCAGCACTTGGGAGGCAGAGGGAGGTGGATCTCTGAATTCAAGGCCAGCCTGGTCTACAAAGTGAGTCCAGGACAGTCAAGGCTATACAGAGAAACTCTGTTGAAATTTAAAAAAAAAAAAAAAGAGGCTTCTTTCCTCTCTCAAAAACAAAACAAGCAATGACAACAAAAACAGGAGGTCTTCTTACAGGAAATCTCCTTACAGTGTCTAACTTTCTCCAACACGGGTATGTTTCATCACATTCTTGCGAAGGTGGAGACTGTGAGCTGAGCACACCCATTCATCATCCTCCTATCCTGGATGGGGGACAGGATGCCTGCAGCGGTTTCAAGCTCCTGCTAGTTCTGCTTCCCTAGTGCAACTCTTACATTGCAAACGGCAATAAACTTCCTCCCTTGAGTTGCTTATGTCATGGTATTTTAATCACGGCAGCAGGAAAAGAAACCGAAGACAGCTGCATCGTTTCATGTCCTCGCGGGTTTCTCTGTGTCTCACAAACAGAGGCAGTGACTGGTAGTGCAAACTATCTTTCCTTAAATATATAGCAAAGAGCCCCAGATGACTGAGATAATAGCTCCCTGCTGCTAGGAAGCAGGTGCTTTGACTGTCTTTTATGAAAGCTTCAGTGTTCTGAGCTCAGGGTTTCTTTCCTACTGTGCAAGCAGGTGTCTGTCACCTGCTTCCCTCCATCTCACTCTTTGAGAATGCCATATAAGTAACTGCGGCAGAGGGCCTCTATAGCTGTAAACTAGTCCCTATTTTCTGACCCCGGAGTCTTCTGTCTCCTGCCAGACCCAAGCCACTGCAGTGGCCTAACTTGTTAGCTTGCAAGATAAAATTTCAGAACCTTCATTGCTTGTGACTAGATGACAGGCAGCAGGCAGGACACTTTCCTGTAGAGAGACTGACAGACCTCCTGTGTAGGTATCTTTGATCTTTGTTGTTGTATCCCTTGAAAATGTAAAAGCCATTCTGAGCTGGCAGGTCACACAAAGGCAGTTTGGGGACAAGGTTTGGCCCATGGGATGTAGAATACTGGCTCTCTTGGTAGATCCCTGGCCAGAGGGCTTTGCTGTGCTGTACATTTCCCTGAGCTCTGAATCATAACAGCTTCTTTTCTTAAAACAAAACAAAACAAAACAAAAACAAAAAAACCAAAACAAAACAAAAAAACTTTGACAATTTATTTTTTCACTTTTTTTTTTTTGAGACAGGGTTTCTCTGTGTAGCCCTGGCTGTCCTGGACTCAGTTTGTAGACCAGGCTGGCCTCAAACTCACAGAGATCTGCCTGCCTCTGCCTCCTAAAGTGCTGAGATTACAAGCCTTGGTGCCCGGCAACCTTTCTTCTAAAAACACTTAACAAGATTTTTTTTTTTTTAAAGTAGGAGGATTGGCTGGGTGTGGTTGCTCACAACTCTAATGCTAGCACTTAGGAGGCAGAGGGATGTCTATAAATCTGAGGCCAGGTTACAGCTTAGAGAGAAAGGAGAAATTCAAGGACTGACACGCTCAGGCACCACTAATGCTTTTTACCATCTTAGTGTCTGTAAGCACAGAGATTTAAAAAAAAAAAATCCTTCTCAATGCAGAGGGGCACTCGGGAAGTCTAAGGCTGGCCCCTCTTTGAGGGTTGTTTTTGGTTTTGTTGTTTCTTGTTTGTTTGTTTTTTAAAATCTTTGGAGGCTCTTTCCTCCCCCTAATTTAGGGTTTGTCACTTGGAAGAGAGACAGGATAGCTGGCTGGCCCACACCTCTTATGTACACAGGTTTTAATCTGGCCTTGAACTTGTTGAGCCATTCCATCAGCAGAGGCCCTACAGGCAGGAGAAAAAGCCCACAGAGCCTTTTCTGGAACCTTCCAGGCTTTTGTCTTAGGTCAGGAGGGTGAGGTAGAAGCCATCTTGGAAGTTCACTACCTATCTTTATGACCTAGCCACCGCCCCTCTCTAACTGTCTGCCTCTCAGGGACTCTAACTCCTTCCTAGTCTCTCACCATCACGCCTTGGGGCTGCACAAGTTTGTTTATTTATTTATAAGGGGGGGGGGATCACTGGAGTGTGATTTCCGAGTAGCCAGCATCATTCAAATACTTGTGTGTCTTTTTTACTGGAGAATGAAGAGGTTTTGAGGGATTGTAAATAAAGACTGAGGGGACCCAATTAAGGACCATGCATGGACAGGACCTAGACCCCCCCTGTTCAGATGTGGTCAGTAGGCAGTCCAGTCTCCTTTTAGGTCTCATAATACGGGGAGCAGGAGCTGCCTCTGACATGGACTCTGGTGCCCACTCATTGATTACTTCCCTTTGGTGAGGAGGCCTTGCTGGGCCAGAGAGGAAGAGAATGCAGGCAGTCCAGATGAGACTTGATAGGCTTGGGTCAGACGGTAGGTGAGGAGAGCTCCTCTTTGCTGAGGACTAGGGGAAGGGGGGAAGGGATGAAGAGGGAGAGGGACCAGGAGGAGACAGGGAGGGGGCTACAATCTGGATGTAAAGTGAATAAATTTAAAAAAATTTTGGGGAAAAAAAAAAGACCGAAGGGAACTAGAAGTTTGTGAAAGGATTGGAACCTGGACCTGGGACATGGGTGGTATTATATTGAACTAGGAATTATAGTTAGACAATGGGGGCATTATCTTGAGGTAGGAACAATTGGAGCTAGACAGTAAGATTTCTGGAGATGGGAAATGGGATTTTAGGTGGGAAGGGAAGCAATTTTGTTTCTTTTCTGTTTGCTCTTAATGCAGACAATGGGACTACAGAGCAATCCTGATTCTACTACAGATTCTCACTGTGCCCCAAACTACCATATTTAGGGGGTTATTTTGAGCCCTGACCATACCTACATAGCATCAAAATATGCATAACGTTATGTAATGACACCTTCTCTGTGACAGAACAAGCACATTTTAAAATGGATGCGAGCACACCACAGTGTGTGACCACCAACAACTTAGCAGTTTCAAATAAAAATGTCAAATTTAGCATTGTGTGGGTTTGCACACCTGCAATCCCAGCATTTCTCCTGCTCAAGAGGACGCTGAGATCCAGATCAGCTTGCACTAAGCACAGAAGACCCAGTCTCAAGAACAACCAAACATCACCACAAAGCCATTTAATCTCCAGTTAAAGATGTTTAAAAATAAAAGAGAATAGCCCCACTGTTCTGTGCTCTGTAGGCCTTAGTCAGTAGTCAAATAGAATACTTTTAGAAGCTCTTAATCTGCAAGGTAAATAAATTAGGCTACTTGCATGAAGGAATGAAGAGTCAGCCTGTTTATAGCTTCTTCAACTACCCACGAAATGGCTTTTTTAGTATCTCCTGGATTTGACACTGAAAAGAGCATGTCACCAGCAATATGGGTGATGGATGATACCCTGAAAACATGGACTGAGGTTCCCCACTCTCTCACTTTGTCATTAGTTGTAACTGCCTACATAATCTGTGCCTTGTGGTCAGGATATGAAGCCCAGTGACAGTACATCCCTAACATTCATGAGGTTCCAGCAACGCACACAGACAGACAGACAGACAGACAGACAGACAGACAGACACACACACACACACACACACACACACACACACACACACACACACAGAGTTAGAGAAGAAAGATTCTCTTTCAAAACCCAAAGCTCCCCTGTGGGAAATTCAAAAGCTCTGACTCACAGTCTTTCATGCAGAACTTCCAGGTAACTTTGGGTAAATCAGTTTGCCCAGGGCTGCAGCCGTTTCTGCACTCTATCTTACCAGAAGATAATCCTGATACTATAATAGGCTGGCATGACTTCTGCTCAACGTTTTGTGCGGTCCAAATGGCATCCTCTTTTTCATTGTAGGCCATAGCACAGCAGGCTGAGCAGCAGTGACTAGGATCAAGTAATTTTTGGAACTCAGGTCTGCTTGCTGTTTATCAGTGGTGTCTGGAAAGTCGCCTTCTTGGTGCCTTAGTGTCTCTCACCGTAAAATAAGGAAATGACTATATTGACTATAGAAAAGGCAACTACAATTTCTCTGCCATACAGTTCAGAGTCTCACAAAGTTATATAAGTAAACATTAGGAATGAAAAATACTGAATTTAGCCTTTGCTGACTGTATACCTTCCTTGTCATTAGTAACCTCTAAGATCCCTTTGGTGCATATTGAGATATACAAATGAGTGAGATGAGAGCCATCCCTGGACTTTACACATACATGAGTTGGTCTGAGCCCAAAGCATTTCTAACTATCCTTAGGCCTAGGCCTGGAAGCTTCTAGCCTCCATTCAATGTAATCTTCTCCAAGTCTGGACCTTAAAGGCTTCAGCTTCCAGTTTCTGTCTGCTAACCTAGACCTAAACTGTTTTGGGCCCCTAAGACTTACTGCTGAATAAATTCACCCTTTCTAGTTCTTTCTGAACTCAGCTGGCTGGTTCAACTCAGCTGTTCTGACTCAAAACTCCTCTCCAAGATGACTGATTCAAACTGGATTCTTTAAAGCTTCTCATTGAATTGCTTTGCTTGAAAAAAAAACTGCCTCTGAATTCTACAAACTCAACTGCACTGAGCTGAGCTGCATCGAACTGCACTGAACTGTACCAAATTGTACTGTACTCTTGAACTCTATTGTATTGTCTCCACAAACTCTTGCTCTCGCTTTGCACTGCTCTTAAGTAGCTTCTCTTTCCTGTCTATTCTCACGAGAGTTGTGTGTATCCTATCTCTGAGTCATTCCATCAACTCTTTCTCTGATTCATCACTTTGTCCCTCAATTAGATTTTGTTGTTTGGGATTAAAGGTATGCACTAAATTCCAGCCAGAGGGATTAAAGGTGTGTACTGTACCAAAGGGAGTGTCTGTATTCCAGCCAGATCACACAGACCTGGGTTTTTAGATGTGATCCCTTGCCAGAACAGTCATGTTGCTGGATTAAAATTCTTCTCCACTAATGGACAAGGCACAGACCTTACAAATAGAATGCTGGCACAGCTTCTGTAGCAACCAGCCTGGTAAACTAAATGAGTGGCCCCAAAGCAATCGATCATAAATCTAGAAGTGTCAGCCATCAGTTGATGATTGTTAGCTTCAAACTCAGGCCCAACGTGAGAAAGCCAAATATGGCTCCCATCCAATCACAAGGGAAGTCCCACTTCTGGTTAGTCTATTGCCCTCAGCTTCTCAAGCAAACAGTTTCTAACTGGAGCATACTGAAACTTTCCTTCTTTTACTATAAAACCCCCTAACATGGAACGCTCTGCTGCTTGCTTTTGAGCCTCTGTCAAGTATAAATAATGGTGTCTGATTCCCTTGTATGATAATCCCAGGGAAATTATGTTTAGCTTCTGATTATTCTCGTTTGGGTGGTCTTTGTCTCCTTGATATGTGTCTCGTTTACTCTCTGTTGCTGGCAGAAACACCACAATCAAAAGCAACTTGGGGAGAAAGGGACTTTTTTCATCTTTATAGCCCATAGCAGGCACTCTAGCAGGAACCTGGAGGCAGGAACTAAAGCAGAGGCCATGGAAGAATGGTGCCTATTGGCTTGTTCCCTGTGGCTGCATCAACTGGCTTTCTTATACAACGAAGGTCCACCTGCCTGAGAATGGCACTGCCCACAATGGGCTGGGCCCTCCAACATCAATCATTAGTTAATAAAATGCCCCTCAGGCTTGCCCACAGGCCACACTCTAATGGAGGCATTTTCTTGAGTGAAGTTCCTTCTTCCTAGATGACCTCTAGCCTGTGTCAAGTTGACAGAAAACTAAACAGTACAGTATCTCTCCATTTTTAAAAAAAAAACTATACATATTCAAATAGATGTTGGAGTATAGCCTGATGGTTTGTATTTGTTAATTGCTTGACCCTGAGATTCTTACTGCTGACTGTCATGTACCCCAAGTGTTGCTCTTTAACCTGGCCTCCCTGTTTGACTAATAAAGAAAGCCAATACCTGGGCAAGGTGGGAGGAAGATAGATGTGGTGAAGGTTTGAGGGCTTTTTGGGACAGAGAGGATCTTGGGAAGGAGAAACAGACAGATTCCGGAGGAGGAAGAAAGAGACTCACCATGGGATAAGAAACCTGGGCCCAGAGGAGGAACTCTGAAGTTCCATAAAGAAAGAAATGGCTCAGATGAACAACCTTAGCAAGTATTTTGGGATTATGGATGGGAAGTAGCCCAAATAGAAAGTATTAGAAACAGATGGCATAGTATAGAGGTTAAGATATAATGGAAGGTAGCTTAGGAGTTAATATCTGCCAAGTTATTCTAAAATGTATAATGTGTCTGTGTCTTTATTGATTGAGAAAGGTGGCAAATAATCCTGCCATAATAATTATATGCCTAATAATAAACATTTGTTTAGGTCATACCATTAAATTAACAGCAACAAATAGATCTTTATATTTACCACTTGGAAGTATGTATATCATTTTGTGGATTTTTTTTTCACTTTCTTTTTTAGTGTTGCAGATGGAACCTAGGGTTTTCATTTATATTAGACAGTCCTGTACCCCCAGACCTATTTTGTGGACTTTTAAAAACAAAGTAATTCCCAGTGTTCATAAATACACACACATATGCATACATCGGCGGTCTCACATATCCTGGCTTCTTCAACAATCAGCTCTATGATGCTCCTCTAGAGCTTCATGGGCCAAGATTGAACTTTGAACCTGTAGCTCATTTTCTACCCCCAGGACCTTCTTCCTTTAATCCTCCTCTTTGTTGCAGTTGATTCTGCAAGACTCTGGCTAGTTTCTTCCCTTAGCTCTGCTAAGCGCAGGCACGCCCAGGCTGCTTATGCCTAGGGGTACAAGGAGGTGCTGGTCTCAGTTTGGTCTATCTCTTATGTATCAACAGCTAAGCTTCCTCATCACTGACTTGTGACAAACTGTGAATCTTACTCATGCTGGATTCCTTCATCTTGAGTCAGATTTTCAACTATGTGTAATTTTTTTTTCCCCCAACGAGAACGCATGTCAACCTTAGAAACAGGTTTGTGAAGGAAGTGAAATAAAGATAAATGCTTCATTTATCTTTGCTTTTCTAGCTAAATAGTTTGGATGAACTTTGCAGTCACCCAAACAAATAGCGTTCCTCCCTAGTATGTACCAAAGCATTCAGAACTGAGACAGCCTATTGCTGAGTCACATCCCCAGCTCTATGAGAATTACCTTTACAGTCTGAAGTTTGGTCTGGGCATGGTGGCTGGTATACACTTTTAATTCCAGCTCTCAGGAGGCAGAGGCAGGTGGATCTCTATGAGTTTCAGACAGCCAGGACTACGTAGAGAGATCCCATCTCAAAAAAATTAAAAGAGAAAAATGGTCTGAAGTTTGAAGCTGGAGGCGATGTGCAGGTCAGTGGAAGAGTGGCTGCCCGTCACCCTGGTCCCTGGTTCATCCCCAGCACTACAAGAAACAAATCTTGACATATCTGACTTATATGACAATTAGCATGGTCTACTGCAGCCTCTAGAGTCAGTATGAACAACTTACTGAAGTACTGTGATGTAGTGTGGGCAGCATAGCCTTACATTTGAATCCTTACTCTTCTTCGGTGAGCTAGGCGAGTTTCCTGAATTTGTGCCCAACTTTCCTTATGCCTATAATGGAGATGAGATCACTTACCTCATAGGGTATGTAGTGGAGGAAAAAAATTTCCTCCACCCTCAGGTTCACTATTTAAGAGTTAATTAATTAACTAATTAACTAATGAGTTAATTAGGTACTAATGTAATTTGGCTAGCTTGGCTTGTCAATGAGTTCAGAGAAGTCAAGAAGGAGCCACTTGTTTAGCACCTGGATTACAGCCGGTTACCACTTCTCCTGGTAAGGTGGGGCTCTGAATTCAGGTCCACCTGCTTGTAAGACTTTATTCACTCTTTACTGACAGCCTCCTCCTTAGCCCCAAGGTTACATTTATTTGTTTTCCTGTGTAGGAACACAGAGAAAGAGTAAAGATGGAGATCTGTACACGTAACAGAGGAGAAATATGAGTCTCTAGATAGCAAAAGGTAGAGATCTATACACATACCATGATAGAAGAAGGAGGGAGAGAAAAGATTACTTTGAGAGGAGCAAGTAAATAGCCAAAGGGGACAAAAGAGAGACCAGATTTAGCATAGTGTTTGGTTTTATAAGTGTCAGTGGTCTTTTCTGCCTTCTGGCCAGTAAAATTCCCTCCAACAAGATTCATGGCAGCCTTAATTCCAGGAGTTTCTGCCTCTAGTTAGATAAGGGGGAGGGGGAGTCTGAAAAGAAGTTTTTCTGCATCTGTTGAATCTCAAATGTCTGTAGTTCAATCTGGAGTAGCATGAGAAAATGCATGGGCAGCTGTGAGGGTAACTAACATCATCTAGCTGTGCTCTGAGCACAACACCCCACAGATACTTGCTTTTTTTTTTTTAATTTTATATTTGAACATTCATCCTTATTCATTTGACACTAGTGACAGATGAGAAATTATGGCGAGGTTTTTGCTCTACATTGACCAACATGCAGATCTCAGCCAGTCTGCCTCCTACTGGATAATCTCTTCTGAATTTGCTGAATCATCATTTGGTCATGTTGAAGTAGAGTCTCAATCTAAATTACCCAAACTCATTTATCACAGATTGTAGTTGTCTTAAGTAATTTGAGCAACTCAAGAAAATTACCATCTGCTAAGATTTATTCTTATTGTTCCTAGTTTCTGTCTGGCTTCTCGGGAAGGACATTTTGGGGTACCACTCAAGAGTTGGTTGGTTGTTTTTCACTTACCTCCTCTTACTTCATTTGACTTCTTGACTCTTAGAGAAGAAACAGAGAGTTCTATATTGGCATTAGCACTTCCTTCAGCACAAGTCATTTATGAATGCTTGGCATTCAGTGGGGCCCTAAGGGTCAGTGGGAAAAATGCATCTTTCCAGCGCATATCATGTTTTGTGCTGTTTGATAGTGTTGGGTCTTTTTCATGTCTCTGTAGAGGAACAGAATGAGTAAAATTTTAATAGGGTAGAAATGAGTTGGAAGATTCATGAACTGATTGCATGCTTATGTCCTTGCACAATTCATATGTTGAAACTTTTATTTTTAGTATTGGTGTTTCAAAGTTGAGCCTTTGGGAGGTAACGTCTTCATGGAAGGATTAATGATCTCACAAGGAGACCAGAAATCTAGCTAGAGCTCATTCTACCATGTAAAGACTTAAGAAGTGTCTGTAACAAATAAAGAGACCTCTCACTGGACTGGAGAGATGGTTTAGAGGTTAAGAGCACTGGCTGTTCTTCCAAAGGTTCTGAGTTCAATTCCCAGCAACAACATGGTGGCTCACAACCATCTATGAGATCTGATACCCTCTTCTAGCATACATGCAGGCATAACACTGTATACGTAATAAATATATAGAGAGAGAGATAGACAGAGAACGACAGAGAGAGAGAGAGAGAGAGAGAGAGAGAGAGAGAGAGAGAGAGAGAGACAGAGACAGAGACAGAGACACAGAGACACAGAGAGACTGAGAGACAGAGAAACAGAGACAGAGAGAGACAGAGACCCCTCACCATGTTGACACCCTAATCTTGGACTTCCAACATCCAGAGCTTTGAGAAATAATTTTGTATTTTTTATTAGCTACCTAGTTTGGGGTACTTTGTAACAGAGGTTCAAACTGACTTACATAGCTTGGAAATGAGGCTGTATTACTTAATTCCATGCAGTATATAAACTACCTATGATATCTTCTGCCTAAATATACCAGATAAATGTCTGATGTATTTTGTAGGGTTTGTTGTTGATTGTTCGGTTGATTTTTTTTCAGATAATCAAGGTTTCATTCTGTAGCTCAGGCCTTGCCTTGAACTCATTATGTACCTAATACAGGCCTTGAACTTGTGGCAATCCTCCTGTTTCATCTGCTTCAGTACTGAGATTGGATGTATGAGCCAACATACCCAGATTGATTGACTATGTTTGAGAAAACAATTACTTGTGATGAAAAGTTATCTCAGCTGTATGATTGAGAAGGAGTACAAACAATGTGATAGTCTTTCTATTTTGAAATAGTAATTGCTAGATAATTATGCAAGAGGTATAAATACATTAAAATTATTTACTAAAGTTACACACCATATGTCTCTTACAAAAATGCCAGAGTTTTTTTTTTTTTTTCTGTTGTAGAGTACTGAAGCTACAGCCTCATACATGCTAGGCAAATACTTGATCATGCTATGTCCTTAACCCATGAAGATCACTTAAAAAATGCTTTAGTCAGACATTTGATATGGAACTATCATTCCATTTTGAGTGCTGAAACTAATTTTCCCAAAGAAGAAAACATTTAATATCATTCCCTGAAGACTACTAAATTCGTAATTAGTGGGACCACCAAGGAAGTGAATCCTAGAGATGAGAGCATCTCATGGATCTTTCTACAGACTTGAATAAAAACCAGCCAGAATCCTGCTGGCTTGCCAACCAGCTGGCAAAATGAAAGAGAAGAAACTAGTTTGACGACCTTGAGAAATATTCATCATAAGTGATCTCAGTTTCCAATTAAATAAATGATTAGATTATTTTAATACTAGTCAAATCTTAAACTGATTAAAATCATTTCACAATAGAGGCCTAGAATTCTGTCTACATACATGAGAATAGGGATCACTTTTAAATTCTGTATTTATGGATGTGGAATTTGTTTCTGATTTATTGGCAGCTATTATAGTACAAGGTGTGTGTGTGTGTGTGTTGTGTGGTGTGTGTGTGTGTGTGTGTGTGTATGTGTGTGTGTGTGTGTGTTTTGCAGGGTTGGTATGTATGCATGTGTTCAGGTGCACATGTTTGTGTACACGTAAAGCCCAGAGATCCATGTCAGATGTCTTTGTCACTCTCCACTGTATTTTTATGAGGCAAGGTCTCTCCTGGACCTATACTTTGTCATTTTGGCTAGGTTGGCTGGGTTAGGGAATGCATTTCCAGCATCCTCCTGTCTCTATGCCAACTCTAAGGCCATCAGTGCACTACTATGCCTAGCTATGACTTGGGTTCTGAGGATCCAAACTCAGATCTTCATGCTTGTGCATTCAACACTTTACTCGCGGAGCCACACAAATCTGTTCCAGCCCTAGAACCTTTCCTTAACATTGTCTTTTTCTCTGTCTCCTAGAAACCCTACAATGTTATTGAAGAGAGTGCCAATCCAAATTAAAACATCATTTATGACAAAAAGAGAACATCCTAGGAATACAACTGTAATTACCTGGGTAATTCAGAAAGGAAACTAATTTTTTTTTTAAGTGCCAAGATACATGAAGGGTTAAGGAGTCAGTTAGATCGAATGATCACAGTGCTTAACTGTAGGATTCAGATAAGTATTTTGGCTAACTCCATGTTTCATAATGTCAAGCATATATTGAACAGGTAGCCTGTGTCAAGTTTGGGATTATGTTACTTAAAACATGGGAACTGTTTTCAGTATTCGATAAACCACTGACGCTGATTAGCATACCTCAGGGTGCTCTTAAAGAACCTGGTGATTAGCCTTAGTTTCGTGACTACTGTTATCCCTGAGCAACTTATTTCTCCTTAAATGACTAGTGTGAAAACTCTGTCCTCTGAACTTGAACAACTGGTCCTTTCAGTCTCTCTGGGACAAAGCCAAATATTTACAAGGTGAGAAGTCAGGCAGAGGTGTGACAGCTGAGTGACCCATGTGCTCAATCTGAGTGCTTGGGGGCTTGATCTAGAAAGATGTCATGGACTTGCGAGAGTGAAGTACCCAGGCCTCCAAAGCCAGGCAACACTTTCTCCTGGGACTCTGGAAAGAATGAGGTCCCTGGCTAAGGCAGGCCGACGCTTGTACTCGGGTTAATACCGAATCCTGCTGTTACCAGGCAGCCACACGGAACCCTTGCTTTTTTGGCACCCCAACCTGCTTCTCTGTCTTCCTTATTTCAGTAAATGGTGCCTCCTTCTATTCCCTCTTTATTCATTAGTCTTTGTGTTGCTGTGACAGATATCAGCTTAGGGAGAGAAAAGATTTGCTTTCCTTGTGGTTGCGGAGGGATCGATCTGTGGTCGCTCAGACCCATGCGTTTGGGTTCAACATCGTGATTGTAGGGACATGTGGCATTGAAGCATCTTCTCTTGAAGCAGAGAAGCAGCAGCAAGGCACTAAGGCAAAGTCTAGCCGAAGGACACACAGCCTAGTGACCTACTTTCTTCAAGGTGGCCCTATTACCCGTTGTTTACAATCAACAATGTTGTCCCATCACATCAATCAAAGGATTACTCTTCTGAAAGGTCAGAGTCCTCAAAATCCAGTCAGTTTCCCAAAGCTTGTCACTTGGCCCCAAATCCATCAATGCTTGAGGGCAATTCCTATTCAAACAGGCCTGACCCTTCAGATCTATTAATTCTCTCTCTCAGTCACCTCACAAGCTGTTTTCATCTTTAGTAAGATAAAGACTTGGTTACATATTAAAATTGTTATAAAAATCATTTGCAATCTGAATTTTTTTCAGTTTTTTTTCCTTATCCGACAGAAAAAACTTACTTTTACAAACCTGAGACCAAGCTCCACTCTTTGTTTTTTTGTTTTGTTTTGGTTTGTTTGTTTGGTTGGTTGGTTAAGATAGGGTTTCCCTGTGTAGCCTTGGCTGTCCTGGACTCGCTTTGTAGACCAGGCTGGCCTTGAACTCAGTGATCTGCCTGCCTCTGCCTCCTGAGTGCTGGGATTAAAGGTGTGTGCCACCATGCCTGGCCGAATCTCCACTCTTTGAAAGCAGGAAATATTTTCATCTCTACCCCAAAGGTACAAGGATAAGGATGATGCAAAAGTATTTTTTCTGATAAATTTCCATTTAAACTACAAACAAAATCGGTGAAATCCCATGTTAAGATAATAGGCTATTTTTTTCATATTTGATATATAAATTACTAGCAAAACAAAAGCAAAAACATTTTCTGGAGGCACCTCCCCCCAAATAATACACTTCATTTTCATTTTGTTTTTGATTATTACTTTTAGTAATTACTTAATGTGAATGTTATTAGTTTTGTCACCTGTCATGTGGACAATGACTCATGGTCATGATGAACCACTCTTGAAGGCTTTGGTTGACATTGGTAAATTCACAGAAGGCCATTACTTTGTGTTAGGCTTTCCAAGTAGATCCCAGACCATGAGGCTAAAAGTCCAATGGAATCACTCCCTCCAAAATTCCACCAAGCTGAAACTAAGGAATATATTTGGCCTTCAGAGAAATTGGGAGTAGAGAAGCCAGCAGTCAAATTTCCCCAAGAGACCATTTTCAACTGGCACAGCCACATTTTCTTTTGTGCTGTTGTTCCTTTGTTTGTTTTCTGAGATATAGTTTTACTATGTAGACCAGGCTGGCCTTGAACTCACAGAGATCCTATTGCCTTTGCCACTCAAGCGCTGGAATTAAAGGTGTATACCATGTCCAGTAACATTTGTTTGCTTGCTTATTTTGTTGTTGTTGTTTGTTAGATAAGTTCTTACTGTGTAACCTTGGCTAGTCTGGAACTCCTGGATACCAGGCTGACCTTGAACTCCTGGAGATTAGCTTGCCTCTGCTTCCCAGTGCTGGGATTAAAGGTGTGCACCACCACACCAAGGCTACAAGTTCTTTGTTTGAATCCTTATGAATACAGAAAGGTAACTTTAAGTTAACTAGTTAGTATTTTCTTATTGTTCTTGTTCCTTGTGCCCAGAATATCAGGAAACCAAACCAAACCAAACCAAACCCTTGAAGTGACCAGTTCTAGTTTATGTCTGACTATAGAACCCAAGATTAAGCCAATTGAAAACATAACTCAATTGCTGTGACTCTGCTCTTTGGAAAGTAGAGACAGAGAAGTGCAGAGGATCTGATACTTTTCCACCACATGTACCCCAAGTTCTATGCCTCACGTCTGACTTCCAATGCAGGCATGAATGAGGACCTCTCTCCAGTGAGTCCCATCTCCAGTGAGACATTGGAACGTATCACCATTTGACCACAGTAACTATTTGAGACTGGTGAACATCTTCTTATGGAAAAAAAAAACCCAACAAAATAAAACCATGATCACATATTCTACATGATTCACCTCCTAGAAGAAAATGGGGACAGGAGTTCCTTACGTAATCTGTTTTGGTTTGGTTTTAATGAAGCTGGTGAATGACCCCCCAAAACAGTTGTATAACATGTTGACCTTGGGGGTAGATAACATGATGACTGAAAAGGGGGATGGGGTGCTAGGTGGGTAAAGAGTAAAGTTTTCATTCCTAACCTGTCCCCGGGAAAACGTTTTCTCTGAGCCAGAGCCATGAAAGGTTGGCTTTTCTGTTTTCAAATCTTTCTGTTTGCTCTGCAGAATGTTCTCAATGATGTATAACTGGTCAGGTGTGCTGTCAAATGCCTTTAATCCCAGCACTTGAGGGACAGAGACAGAGTTCTGTGAGTTCGAGGCCAGCCTGGTTTAAATAGTGAGGTCCAGAACAGCCAGGGCGATATAGAGAGACCATGTCTCACAAAACAAAAGAATACAAAGACAAAACACATTTTGTGTAAATAGGAAAACAACCAATTTCCTGAAAAGTGATGAACAAAGTCTTTTAGTGCCTTTTCACACAGAATGTTTAATGGATATTTGTTGAATATAAACAGATTCTCCAATTTTTGTCCTAAATGCTTTAAAAATATTACAGACATTTATTTATGGCCAAAATAACATATTTTCTGCTAACTTTATCTTAACATGTGAAAAACTCTAATGAACTTGACACCTTTTTTTGATATTTTATTTTAACTTAGGGATAAAGAAAGTGAATTTGTTTTCTCTGTCTCACTTTTAGAATATTCTAAAAATAAACACTATTTGCATGTAGGCCATAAGCATAACTTGGGTGTTTTCTTTTTTGTTTGTTTGTTTATTTATTATGTATACAATGCACATCAGATCATATTATAGATGGTTGTGAGCTACCATGTGGTTGTTGGGAATTGAACTCTGGACCTCTGGAAGAGCAGCTGGTGCTCTTAACCACTGAGCCATCTCTCCAGCCCCAACTTGGGTGTTTTCATCTGATCTATACATGATAGGAACTTTTGGGTTTTGTTTGTTTGTTTTTCAAGACAGAGTTTCTCTGTGTCACCGTGGCTGGCCTGGAACTCACAGAGATCTGACTCCCAAGTGCTGGGATGAAGGGCGTGCCCCACCATGTCAACTTAGAATTTTTGAAGTCTTTGAACTCACGTGGATAGAACAGAAAATAGAGTGCAAAAGATACTCATCTAAGTTATAAATATAAGTAAACACAAGGAGAATCAACCTAAGTTACTGATGAAATTTGACCTTGATCTAGGTGTAAAGAGTTGAAAATTGGCAGTGCAGAGGAATTGGCAGTGCTCTGTGAATTCAAGGCCAGCCTTCTCTATAGAGCAAGTTCCAGGACAGCCAGGAGCTAAAGAGTTTAAAATCATCTGTATGATCCTCGTGTAGTTGAATAAGAGGACTAATACATAATTAATATCATTGCTAGCCTGGCCAGATGTTCTGGAGGATCTTCTATTCTCTTAAGGAAACAGGAACATTATCTAGCATGAGAAAATATAACTTTCCTGAGAAAATCAAGTGCAAGTTCAATCTTTACTAACAGTGGGCAGGAAGTATTTGCAGAGAGATATGTAAGGGATGTGACTGAAGAAGAATGGTGCTGACGGTTGTAATACTCCAGAAAGATGAACATGTGGAATGCAGTCTCTGAAATCAATCCATTTATGGAGAAACCAGAGGGGAAAGATGTACTCTTTTATCACCGAGAGGAAACTGAATGTGACCAATGGACTAACCTATTCTAGCATTTTGTTTTGTTTTGAGATAGGGTTTCTCTGTATAAAACTCACTCTGTAGACCAGGCTGGCCTTGTACTCAGATTTCTGCCTGCCTCTGCCTCCTGAGTGCTGGGATTCAAGGTGTGTGCCACCATGCCTGACAAAAAATTTTTTAGATTTATTTATTTTTATTATTTTATGTATATGAATATTCCGTATGCATGCATGTATGGGCACTACAGGAGCGCCTGGTGTCCTCAAAGACCAGAAGAGGGCATCAGATTTCCTGAGAATGGAATTACAGATGGTTTCTAGCTGGGAACTGAACCTGGATCCTTTGCAAGAACAAGCGCTCTCGACTGCTGAGCTAATTCTCCAGCCCCATATTCTAGTATTTTAATAAAGCTGAATAATTGAAAGCCGCCGATTTAGAATCCTATCATAGAACCAAGACATACGGTAGATATTTAGGAGCAAAGTGCAGAACGTGCCTTTTAGATTAGAAGTCACCCCAGCGTCAGCCCTGGACTACACGTGCCTGTGGTCTCAGCTACTCAAGAAGAGATGGAGGGAGGAGGAGAATACGAAGGTCATGGTGAACTATCTGGCAGGAATTTATGCTCACTCATAGCTCTCCAGATAAAGTTATACAACAGTAGAACAGGAGCTTACAGATTGATTTGTACCCTTTTCATCTTCTAGGTGAGTCTTTCATAAGCTTTGTTATCGAATCCTGGTAAGACCAAGTGCCAGTGACTACAGCCAACTTCAGAAGATACCTTTCAACTCGTCCTCTTTTACATCCTTCAGAATATCAATCATACCTTTTGGGATTACTGATCAAGAAACCACCAATATGCAATCTATTGTTCTAATTCTTTTGAGAGATTCAATGTCAAACAAATGTAGGGAAGAAAAAAAACAGGTGCATAAAAGACTCTGCATGAAAGTGTAAGGATGTTAATTGCAAAGAAAAAGGAAGAGTATTGTTTGAATAAGCCCTTATACAATCATAAATTTGAAAGCTGAGTCACCAGGGAGTGGAACTGTTTGAAGAGATTAGAAGGATTAGGAGGTGTGGCCTTGCTGAAGAAAGTATGTCACTGGGGATGGCCTTTGAGTTTCAGAAGCCCATGCCCCACTCTCTGTCTCTGTGTCTCTGTATCTCTGTGTCTGTCTCTGTCTGTCTCTGTCTCTCTCTCTCTCTCTCTCTCTCTCTCTCTCTCTCTCTCTCTCTCTCTCTCTCTCTGTCTTCTGCCTGTGGATCCAGGTATAGAGCTCTCTGCTACTTCTTCAGCACCATGTCTGCCTGTGTGCTGCCGTGCTCCGTGCAGGGATGATAATGGACTAAGCCTCTTCATGGCAATGGCACGATGACTAAGACAAAGAGAAATTTAAAAGGCCAACTCTAAAAGAATTGATACAATTTAATAACTGACCAATGAAGAAAGACAGCTTAAAGGCACAAGCTTTTATCCTAGATGAGGCCACAGCTTAATGGTAAATTTGGCAGTTGTGGCTAAGACACTCAAGTGAAAGTCAAAATCTTGAGAGTACGTGAGTTTTCTAAAAACATTTTAGAGACGACCAGTGTGCTACTGACTGAATTTCAGGGAATGGTAAGACTCCAGGAATCAAGATGAAAAGAAAAGGAAGCTACTGGGTGGGCAGAAAGTTGAGGGCAACGTGGAATGAAGTGAATGGAGGAGAGCAAGCGATTCAGGTCCAGGGGGATCCAGAGGGTAGACTAAAGAGCCTGTAGGTGAGAAACAGTAGACAGACAAGAGGAGGACTCAGCTGTATAAAACTCACGGTACAGACTAACGCAGAGGGAGTCCGTCACTCCTGCCAAGTAACACGTTTGCTAGGTGTGTACCGAGGGAGAGAAGTTAGAGCTCATCTATTTCTAAAGAAACTTTAGAAAATCTGATATTTATCTTAGCGTCTCTCGTTGATGAATTTTTAATGCTTAAAGCACTAACCAAAAAAAAAAAAAAAAAAAAAAGATGAGCACTCTTATGTGCTTTCTCTAAGACGCTGCATCACTGAAGAGCACCTCTCTTTCAGAAAATATTGGAAGAATTCCACTTGAATAAATATTGCATAGCCGAGTGCCTACTTTTACATACCCGTATTTGTGGCAAGCTAATCCCAGTTTCCAAAAATAGGTTTTGTACTGTCGAAAAGCATTTCTGAAATACTGCCAATCTTATCTTGTGATTGAAGTTGTTTGGTATAAAGTAGGTTAGAAAGGGTAAGATGCCAAGCAGGTAGCCGGGGGTGGGTGGGGGGTGGGGGTGGGGAGGAAGGGAGGGAGTTCCATTTGTATTTTTTTTCTATTTGAACGAGTCATAGTTTAGATAATCTGTACTTGAAGAAAAAATGTTTTCCTTGTGCCATCTAATTATTTTCTACCTTTCTGTTGAATCTCCCCAGTCTTCTCCAGTTTCTGCTTTTAAACAAGTGGCAGTTTGTCACCCTGTGCTCGGATTTTAGTACACACCTTCCCTGCAGGGTAGATGTATTATCTGTAGGATTTACATTTGGGATTAAAAAGTCACTGTCATGAGTGAGATGTGAGATAGTGACTGTCTGCCCGCAGTGCCTGAGTGAGGTGGACAAACCACATGGTGTTTATTTAGTTAGATATAAGCCTCTTGTTTAGCCACATAATATATAGTGACAGTCAAATTGTAATTCGTTTTCAAGAGACATTTTTTCTTGTCTCACATTCTCATGAATATAATAGTCTGGCTTTAATTGATATTAAGCTGCTACTGAAGTCTCTTCTATTTACCTTTTACATATTTTAGTTTTGCATATTTGATTACTTAACTTCTGTACCAACAAATATTATGCCCATTATCTTCATTTTCATATTGAGTAGAACTTCCTTGTTTTTGAATGTAAAAGAAGTGCAGGTTCCTTACAGAAACACTTTTTTAAATGAGGAAATAAAAGTTTTCCAGTTCTGTCACTCAGGGAAAGTTATTACTGACGTTTTTGTTCAGACATTGTCATTATTTCTGAGTGCCAATGTACAATTCAAATCATGAATGGGATCATAATTGGACATAAATTTCCCTAACTTTTTTCATTTACATACATTACTCACACATATAACTTTATTCACTATGTCCCTACAACATGATTTACACGGGTCATATAATGCTGAATGTGCAGGACATTTCTAGTTTTCCTCTGCTTGTGAATAACTGTGTACTTAAGTCTTTCCCAGGCCCCTCAGCTTATTTTTTTCAGGGGTATAACTACATTGCTTGTGTATTGGCTTCAACTTTCATTTCTTTTCCAGCAACAGAAACCTTACTGAGCTTAAGAAGAAGTGCAAGAAGACAAAGAAGAGGAAGAGGAGGAAAAAGTGGAAGAGGAGGAAGAAGGAAATGGTGCAGGGAGGAGGAGGGGGTGTTGAAGTGCAGGAGCATCTTCAGGAGCCTGCAGGTGAAGACAGTTGGTGACACTCTCCTGAGTCGTGTGTGCACGCACCTGTGCACTGCTCAACCGTTGTTCCCTTCGCTCCCAACAGCCTTCCTCTTTTCCCCCCTGAAGGAATGAAAACCCAGCCACATTCAGCATGCTAGTTCACTTGTCAGTTTGAGCCAAATCTGAGGAAAACTAAGTCTGTCTCAGTTCCCTCTTATCTCTCCACCCACTCGGTATTCCAGATGTTTAGAACTGTTGGCATCCACTTTGACCTAGAGACTGATGATGGTCTATGACCCCATCTGCCGTGTAAATGGTAGGACGAGGAAGTTCAGAAAGACAGAAGGACACGGAAGGATACCCTGCAAATACCATCATATTTGTGTCATCTATTCATCACATCCATCTTCTTTTTAAAAAAATCTTTCATTTTTTTGCCCTTTTACATTTTAACTGAAAAAGGTTTTATACAGTATATTCTGATCATGCTTCCCCTCTCTTCCAGATCCTCCCCACCTCCCCACCAACGCTGCACTTTTTCTCCCTCTTAAACAAACAAAAATGCGAAGCACACTAAAAAAGG
The DNA here is from genome assembly GCF_964271855.1 of Acomys minous. Lineage (NCBI taxonomy): Eukaryota > Metazoa > Chordata > Mammalia > Rodentia > Muridae > Acomys > Acomys minous. The sequence continues at coordinate 29,705,973 of NC_140486.1, forward strand.
GAAAACAAAATAGACAAACAAAAGATCAAAGACGAACTGCCTAAACCAAGCAAATAGAGACAGAAAGTTTACAAAAATAGCATTGAGTTCATTTTGCATCACATCCATTTCCAATGGAAGAATATATGTATATATATTTTTATACATGTTTATACATTTCAATAAATTAACATTATTAAACCACTGAAAGGAAATTCCCAAGGCTAGAGAGATGAATGAGATGGATGAACAGCTAAGAACATTGGCTGCTTTTGCAGAGGATGCAGGTTCAGTTCCCAGCACCCACAGGAAGGCTTACAACCACCTTTAAATCTAGTTCCAAGGGACCCAGTCATTCTCTGAGTACCAGTCACGTATGTGGCACCCTTACATACATGCAGGCAAAAAGAACATGCAGTCACGTATGCACACTTACATACATGCAGGCAAAGAAAAACATGCATATAAAATAAAAAGAAAGAAATATTTTAAAATATTTTTGGTCTTTCCCTGGTAATATTTCTAAGACTGAATTAATTTTACTCGACGTTGGCCCGTGATTTCTTCCCATGTGTTTGCGGTATATATCTGCACAGAGATACCACACTCCAAAAGCATATCAGGAGAATCAGCTGGAAAAGCATCTGATGTCAAAAGCCCTTTTGAAAAGTGTTTGTATGGTATCCTGTTATGTGTAATGTAATTTTTTGGTTTATTTTTGAGGTTATAGTTGTTTGTTTGTTTGTTTGAGACACAGTCTCTCCACCTAGCCTTGACTGTTATGGAACTCACTATGTGGACCAGGCCAGTCTCACAGGGATCTGCTTGTTTCTGCCTCTTGAGTGTTGAGATTAAAGTCATCTGTCACAATACCCTGAGAGATGGTGTTTTACTTACGACATTTACCCCTTCCCTTTCCTTCCTCTCAGCCAGTGGTTCTCAACCTGTGGCTTGTGACCTTTTGGGGGATCAAATGACCCTTTCACAGGGGTTGCATATTAAATATCCTTCTTATCAGATATTTGCAGTGATTCATAACAGTAGTAAAATTACAGTTATTAAGTAGCAATGAAATAATTTTATGGTTGGGGTCACCACAACATGAGGAACTTTATTAAAGGGTCATAGCATTAGAAAGGTTGAGATCCACTGCCTTAAACCCTTCTTCCTGCTCTCCTTCAAGGTTCATAGTCTCTTTTTTCATATATATATATATATATATGCATATATATTTGTACACACACACATTTCCTGATGAGTCCATATAATGTTACTTGTGTGTATATGTTCAGGGCTGACCAAATTGCATAGAACAACTAAATATTATCAAAGCCTTAAGTAAGATTAAGAAAATTCTGTGATGAGACAAAGATTTAAAATTTGTCAGCTGCTCTCATCTAGACTTACTTAAATGTAAAATTCTGTTTCTCACATAATAAATTCTACAGTTATAAGAAAAACACTTCCAGCATTCAAAAATAGGACATCAATATTTGTAAAGAAAAATCATAGTCAACTTGAAATAAATACAAATTCTCTCAGACTTTCATTATTTTACTAGAAATGTATTTCCAAGGGATTATAACTTTATTTTATTTTTGACACAAATGACCTAACAAAATATCCCAAATCAAAACTGTTTTTGTAAATCTAGATGTTTGGAAACCCCAAATGTACTTAAGTGAGCTTCCAAATTAATATCCTGTAAATATTTTCTTTCAAAGCAAGTGGCAGACATAGGTGCCGTCTTCTTTCTGGAATGTTCTGTGAGCTCCAGAAACTGGGAGGGCTGGTGACTACCACAGACAGGACCCGCTAGGCCACCACATCAGGGCCTATAGGTGTCTTTGCCTAGAAGCTTTTTAGGTCACAGCTCTATCCTTTTATCCCTAAGCAGAGTGAAGCCAAGTACCAGCAGTGACAACTAGGCACTGCCAATCAATGACCAGCACATGCCCAGATGTCGCAGCTCCAGATATACTCAGACCGTCAATGAATGCAAGTCATGTTGAAATTCATGAGATCACAGGAAACAAGGGATATTTACACACACCCTGAAAACAATCACGGGATCCAATGCAAGCAGATGTTGACCTTGAGAGAAATGAAATCCAGGATCTTCATCTTTCTCCTACAGGGTAACCAATCAGTCTGTTAATCAATTAATCAATTCACTAACTTGAAACACTAGAGATCAAACCCTGAATTGAATCTTGTGCATATGAGGTAAGCACTGTACTACTAAGCCACACCCCTGGCCCTAGGGTGAATTTTAATTATGAAGAAAGGTATGTGACATATACATGTGAACACAGAACAATCAGAAAATACACAGACCCAAAGGGACAGAGTCAGAGTCACTATAAACACTGACTCCTAGCACATGAAAATAACCCATGTATGATTTTGGAGTGTGCCCTTTTATTCTTGTATATATTTTTATAAATTTTAACTGGGCTGATAAAGTTGCCAAGGATCTCATGGGTCTCCAGGAAGGATTGTCAAGTGCCACGACTCCAAAGAAAATAGCCCTTTCAGCTTCTCAGGTCTCCATTCCAGGCTCCTGCCAGCAAACACATCCTGTATTCATGAGAACAAGCGGCATCTTTAGGACAAGGAGAGCTTGAGTCAACACGCAAACCAGAACATTCCCCTCAAATGCAACAGCACTTGCCATTCAGAAAGAACCCTGAACTAACCTACACAGTAGCCTTCTCTGTGGTAGAGTTCTTTGCTCTAGAACACTCTAGGTGTGCGGCTCACTATCTCACTACCTTGTGCTAAGAAGGAACCAACTCCCACATGTTGGGGGAGGGTTGAATGATCCTTTCACAGGGGTTGCATTTCAGACATCCTGTATATCAGATATTCACATTACAGTCCACGACAGTAGCAAAATTACAGTTAGGAAGTAGCAATAAAGTAATTGTATGGTTTGGGGGGTCACTGCAACATGAAAGACTGTATTAAAGGGTGGCAGAACTAGGAAGGTTGAGAACCGCTGTTTTAAATGGACTATCTCAGATCATAAGGGTAATCTTCAGTAAAAATATGCCCATTAGATGCAACATGAAAATATAAGCTATTGTTTCAGTTCATGAAAATACTAAACTCATTGTCAGTGAGGTAAGCTGGGACTTTCTCCATCCGGGTTCCTGTTGGTTAAGCTTTAACACAGGCCACGGTTCAAGCTTCTCAGATCTACGGTCTCAGCTCCAGATTTGGCTTCCATTAAGAAGGGTCCTGGCTACAGAGCAGATGGCAAAGGGGGACTTTTCTTCTCATACTTTAGATATATTTACATTTTTTAAGTTGTTACAATAGGAATGCACTCAAATACTGGCTATACGTCCATCAATGTCACAACCAGGATGACAGAAGCAGAAACCCCATCACCAGCACGTTGAAGGTTTAGGTACCAAAGCTTTGATGGCAGCATTACCTAGTAAGGGGCTCAATTCACAAGTCAGTGTACCTGGCTCTGTAAGGCAGCTTGCAACTAACTCCACCATCCTGTGGGCTATGTGATGTTCGTTCAAATGCTCTGGTTTAAAAAAAAAAAAGTTACATCCTTTTAGTTGTCTGGGTGAGTTTAATCTCTGAGTTCTCTTTAACTGGAATGAGAGAAGAGTCCATTTGTCATTTTTAGATTTCCCTTCTTTGCTATAGTACACTGTATGTCAGCACCTCTCGGAGCGGGCTTTCTTGTCTGCAGTTGATACAAAGAACTATGAACTCACCCGCTGTCTAATCCTTCAAGGCTTCGTAAACAGAGGTGGCCCGGCTTCCTTAGCCCTTCACTCCTTGTGTGAGTCACTCGCTCCTGTCCTTTGCTCTGCTAATTCTTAGATGGCTGAAAGTTTACAAGTTGCCTGCTTCAGACTTCTTCGCCAGCAGGCCTCTCTGGTTGGGGCTGTGTAATCAGACCCTGCAAGGTTTTGGAAGGCACAAGCGACAGGTAGCTTCTGGTTTCTCCCTGTCTCAGAGAGAGAGAGAATGACATTTGCTGCTGTAGCTGTGTTGTCAAAGTTCCATGCCTGCTTGGGTGGCTTCTCATCAGTGGATCCGAAGCAGAAAGCAGTAGTGTCTCTACCAGCACGGAGGCAGGTACGGGCCTGCGAAGCTCAGCCCGTGAGTATCACTCATTTGCTTTCCATACTATCTTCTCCATACTATCATTTTGTAACCAAGTCCTTGAACTAGTTTCCTCCAAATTAAATACTTCATTAGTTTTCTCCTCAATAGCCCCCACCACCCCCACCTTGCTAGTTATCCTAGAGCCTCCACATCAAAGATCTGGCCTCTTCTTAGGGGACCCTGAGTAAGGATAATACTGTTGTCTCTTTGTTATTTTCGGACTCTGGTCACATAGAAGTCTTCCGGTTGCGCATACCAGAAACCAAACCAAGGAGACATGAGGCAAATAGAAAATGTATTACGAGACAGACGACCTGCATGGGTGTTTTTAAGTGGATTCAGGCTTTTGGAAATATTCATGGGAACATTTCAGGGACCTGCATCAGTTGGCTGACTGCTACTTAACCTTGTACTCACCCTTGTAATCACAGCAGCTTGCTATTTTACACAAGTCTATGGCTGGGACGGGCAGTTTTGTTTCTTTAGGCTGGGCTTGGATGATCTCAGCTGGGCTTTCCAGTCGGTTTTGGCCAACTGGTAGGTCAGCTCGGATTGGCTTGTTAGGATAGCTTTTCCTGGGGCCATAGCTATTCGGTTTATGCCAAGCAAGCCTGACCTTAGAGAGTGGATGAGTCAACGAGGAAAAGTGTACATGTGGGATAGGGTCACTCCAAGGCCTCTGCGTTGAAGATTAGGTCCCCAGGATGCTTGTTCACTTGCTTTCTTCCCCTCCTGCCCTTCTTCTTTCTCTCTCTCTCTCTCTCCCTCCCTCCTTCTCTCTCTTCCCCTCTCCCCCTTTTTCCGTCTCCTTCCTTCCCTCTCTCCTTCCCTCCTTCTTTCTCTCTTTCCTTCTCCGTCCCTCCCTCTCTTTCTGGTTCTCTTCCTTCCCTCCCTCCCTCCCTCCCTCCCTCCCTCCCTCCCTCCCTCCCTCCCTCTCTTTCCACCTCTCCCTCCTTCCCCCCCACCCCCCGACGAACATGATATTCTCCACTGTTGAGTGGAGAGTGAGATCTGACTCTCACACGAACTCTGGTGCCCCTTTTCTGACCACGTCCCCTGGATGGGGAGGCCTGACGGCACTCAGAGGAGGGATAGCAAGTTACCAAGAAGAGACTCGATATTCTAAGAGCATATATAGGGGGAGGAGGTCTCCCTCAATCACAGACATAGGGGAAGGGAGAAGGGGGGAAGTGGGAGGGAGGGAAGAATGGGAGGAAACAGGGGAAGGGCTAACAATCGAGATGTAATACAAATAAATAAATTTTTTAAAAAAAGATGACTGCTTAGCTCTTTTACCACCTCAGGATTCATCACAGCCCCTCTCCTACCCCAACAAACAATAGGCAAACAACCAATGGTTTGCTAAAGCCAAAAGTGAATTTTTGCTCCTTTTTAGTAGATTACCTACACTAGTTTAGTCCAGTATTGGAAAGCTAACACAATGTATGATGATTCTTGTGATCTAAGCCTTGATATGACCCTTCCTTTTGCCAAATTAAAGAAAAATATAGATCATATCCAAGCAATATTAGGCTTTGTGGTTTTTCTTTGTTTTGTTTTTGTTTTTTTCCTTTTTATTTCCTTTTAAATATTCCTTGTTTTCGTTAGTTTGGTGTTTGGTTTTTCCACACAGGGTTTCTCTGTGCAGCCTTGGCTGTCCTGGAATTGCTTTGTAGACCAGGCTGGACTTGAACTCAGAGACATCCACCTGCCTCTGTCTCCCCGAGTGCTGGGATTACAGGCAAGTACCACTGTGCTCCTTTTTCATTTTTTGAGACAAGGTCTCGCTCTAACCCAAGGCGACCTGAAACTCACTGCAAGTCTACCTCCGCTTCCCAAGTAGTGAGGTTAGAGCTGGAACCACACCATGCTTGTTAGGCTTTTCCATTTGGAGGAAAGAACTCCAAAAAGTCCTGCCTTGAAGACAGCAGAGTTCAAGGAGGGAGGGAACTCAGGCCAGCTAATCGCTTGCTTACTCCAGCAGCCCAAGAACATCCCCCCTACCCCACCCCTTCGCTTTTCTGGGAATGTTTTCTGTACACACCTTTCTCTGCACACCACCTCTCTCTATTACAAGGTTCATGTGATAGGAAAGGGCTGCCGCAATCTGCTTCCACATTCATACTTTCTGTGTTCAAAGAGCTAGCCAGGACCTCAGCCTGTTTAATTTACCCTAAACAGGGTCTAGTGGTTCAAGGCTACTGTCCATTTGTACACAAAAAAGTTTTGTCTAGAAGAGAGGGTCCAGTTGGCTTCCCCCTGTTGGCATATATATGGGAGAAGAAGCTAGCTATGAGAAAAGAAAGCAGGAACACAAATGCCACTCAGCTAGATGAGAGAATTTACATGTGGTTCTGATGTGGCTTCAGGCTTGGGGTGTTATGTTTCTGTAACCATGGCTACACGAGGATGGGCTAGTAAGGTGAATGAGAGCATAGGTGCTAGAATGTAGCTACCTATGTTGGCATCTCCTATCAGCTACCACCTGCCCATTTGACACAGAGCAATTCTTCATTGCCTTGGGATCCAGCTACCTTATTTTTTAAACTGAGGGAAATTTTCCTCTATCTTGTAGGCTGCAGTGGAGGTTTAATTAGCAGTGCACATAATAGTGTTAATGCAGCCTGAATGATGCATATGTCAGTGATCAGCAGTATAAGCGGACACCACTGTGATCCAAGCCCTCGGGAGGCAAAGTCAGGAGGATGGCTCAGTGTTTAAGAGCACTGGCCGCTCTTCCAAAGGACCCAAGGTTCAAATCCCAGCACTCACATAACAGATCACAACTGTCTGTAACTACAGTTCCAGGGGATCTGACACCCCACACACAGACATACATGGAGGCAGAACACCAATTACATAAAATAAAATAATAATAAATTAAAAAAAAAGTAAGTCCTACTGCCATCCTCTCCACCCTGGCTGAGCTGCCCGTGCCTCCTCCCCTCGGATGTAGCTGAGCTGAAGCACTCAACTAGCTGGGAGATGCTGCAGGATCCGCAGTCGGTCCTGAGCATCTGAGCAGTGAACTCTTCAAATCTTTAACTTAAAAAAAAAAATGGCCTCCAATAAAACTACATTACAAAAAATGGGAAAGAAACAGAATGGAAAGAGTAAAAAAGTTGAAGAGGCAGACCCTGAAGAATTTGTGGTAGAAAAAATACTGGCGGTCCAGACTACATTTCTGAAAAAAAGTTTTTTTTCCTTTAACTACTATGCAAAACCCAGAAAATTAAACACATTAGAACTTACATGACTAAGTGTTCTGCCTTCTTGGGCAAGGGAAAATGCATTAAAAAATATTGAAAGAGGGGCTGAGAATATGGCTCAGGGGTAGAGCACTTGCCTAGTATGTACCACAAGGCCCTAGGTTGATTTCCAGCACTGCAGAAGAGGCTGGGATGGATGAGTACTATCCATTTACAGGACTTTAACTCACGCTTTGTAAAATACATGTACATGGGAGTTTAGAGGATGCCAACTCAGGAATGAATTTTAGCAAAAATAGAATCATATTTTTTTAATCTAAATCTTCAGCTATGTGGTTTTAAAAGCAGATGCAGTGAATGAAGAGTTTAAAAGTGCACGCAAGATGTTAGGCAAACATGTGAAAATAGTGCCTTGTGTACTCCGAGCCACACCTACGTTCTTTGTGTCTATCCACATAGGAAGTGGCCGGCAGTTCTCTCACACTTATCAAAAATAGAAGCCAATAGTTGTAGTGACTCACGCGTCTCCTTCTGCTTCCCAGCCTTATCTCAGGCTACAGATTGTATTACAGTTGGTAAGGGATTGGACATCTTTTGTGAAGCACCTTGAAATGTTCTGGCAGGATAAAAGCTGACCGCATTTTAGAATTCCCGAACAAAGCTGGGTTTGCGACAGGGCCCTCTTTAGTGTAACACTTCATAGGATTGCGAGAGCCCACAGAGCCACTCAAAAAAAAAAATCACATCTGAGTATTTGATAAATAAAAAACTTGCCTGTAGTGAAACCTATTTGTGTTAACCTTTCTTTTTTTCACTTTTAACTTATACAAAAAAAAAAAAACAAAAACAAAAACATGCCTTCTTGTAAAAATCGGTGTCACCTGGTGCTTAGAGGCCTTTCTTTCCTTGATCCCAGTCCATTTTTTTATTTGCATATTGTATTATCGAGTAGCTGAGAACTAGGAACGATGTTAGCTGAGCTGAGGATCCAGCCGAGATCAACGAAGGCACAGCTGATTTGATTTCTAAGATAGCCAGCTGCCCCAGTTCAAGGCTGCGCTTCCTACCATCCCCAGCAGCTGAGTAGAGCCCAGTACCTCAGCTCTGGATAATGGGATCTGAGTGGCAGGAAGTAATTATTACCTCTGAACTGGCGTGTGAAAGGAACATGTTGCCCCTGCTAGCTACCTGTCCGTCACCAACCATGTTTCAGCGAATAAGGGGCGTATGGGATGGAGAATAAGGTTATTTCATTCTCATTAGGCGTACTCAAAAATAAAGATCCAAGAGAGGCATTTGACCACACTCCAGTGTGGAATTTAAGCGGCTGGCCTGAGCCTACAGTAGCATGCCAAATTTCAGTAGAAATATAAACAATGTTTTTATCTCACTACGTAGCTTTGGCTATCCATATACATTATACATACATACATACATACATACATACATACATACGTATACACACACACACACACACACACACACATATATATATGTTCATGCATGTATGTATATAGCACTGTGCATATATAACACTCTGCTCAGCCATGGAAATACTTTTTTTTTTTTTTTTGGAAATACTCTTAAGAGTGCAAAACATATAGGTAAGTGCTTGCCTGCCAGAGGTTTTCACATATAGACCTTACCTATTTGCTTTATCTCAATTCAAGAGGAAAAATGCAAACTGGATGCAGCCATGGCAAAAGAAATTTGTGCTCCAAAGAAAATTTTAAAGAGGAATGAAAAGATACTAACACTGATAGAAAAAAATCTGATTAAAAATGAATTTGGATGTGGAGCATGGATGTGTACACCTCAGTCCCAGCACTCAGAAAGCAGAGACAGGAGGATCACTGTGCGTTCCAGACCAGCCTAGTCAACATAGTGAGTTCTAGGATAGCCAGGGCTACATAGTGAGACACCGTCTAGAAGAAGCAAAAAGCAAACAACAAAAAATAATTTGGACTATTTTATAAATAAAAATAAATATCTGACTTTTGCATTCTAGTTTCTCTAATTGTTTCTCGTATAGAGTTATGAGCTCCTAAATATTGCATATTTATTTTTTTCTATGAAAAAAGCACCTTTTATTATTTTTGTATTACTCTATGGAACATTCTTTGAAAAAATTGCACTCACATTCATACATAACTAATTCTTAGATTAACTAAATATTCCACCGTTACTTATGTTTTTATCTTTGTCAAAACTTAAATAGTGAACTAAATATATATTTAATAATATCAAAGCAGACAGTTTAAGCTATTATTTCTAAACTACTTTTTAGGTCAGATGTAAGATAAAAAATTTCATTTTAAAGTCTGAATTTTTTATAGTATTAGGCAATTATAGTTTTTATATAGTTTTTGTAATTATAGTTTTAAAAATAAAATTTAGAGGGATATCAACAATAAAACATGTTTATCTCATTGTTCACTGTAATAAGGGCTAAAAACCATAGCAATTCTCATCTAGGTCTGGAGTGAAAACGATACTTTAAAATTTTTTAATTTTAATTACTTTATTGAAAATATATTTTCTTATACAATATTCTGATTATGGCTTGCCCTCCTCCCAATTCCTCCCATATCTTCCCTATTTACCCACCCACCCAACCCACACTTTCTTTTTCTCTCATTAGAATACAAACACGAGTCTAAAATATAATAATAAAATAAGATAAAATAAAAACAAACAGACTGGAATAAGATGAAACAAATAAATAAGCAAGAGAGGCACATTGATTTCCTGTATAATGCTCCCAACTAAAGTCAGAGGCAGGTATAGAGTCTGGATCTCACAATATAGAACCAATAATTACAATAAAACAAATAAACAGAAAAAGATGGCCAAAGAAAAGTCTCAAGAAACACATATAGAAACCGAGACTTACGTTCTCGCGTGTACCATAAGGAGGCTTAAACTAAAAGATCTCTCTAAGTTGTTTCCCTGCAAATTGCAATATGCTAAGGTTATAAAGTAAACAAATATAGAAGATACTTATGCAGTTAGTTCTTAGTCTGATACTTTTGGTTGTCAGAGCAAGTTCAAGGCCTGGACGGGCTTAGCAAGGCTGCGCTGTAGCTCAGGAGTAGAGCACTGTGGTTCTGTGGTAGTTATTACTCTTTGGGTGGTAGGATGTATGGGGAAATTTTAATGAAAATTTGAAGTTAAATTTGTATTTAACATCACAAATTGTAAGTGTGAATCGTCTCTGTGAAATAGGTATTTATTTGGGTGGAGTATAATTATTTCGTACTTGTGAGAATTTAAATATAGAACTAGTAATTATAACCCAAAGTTATACACGGAATATGTTAAGTGATGAGCAAGGCTGCAAATCATTGCTAAATTAATATTTTTTTCTGTGTGTTTGTTTTGCAAATGCTTCCAATTTACCAATGCCTAAGTGTTTGGGAAAAAAAAAACTTTTACATTGTGAGAATATTCATTTTGCTCAGACTATAAGAGATGGCAGAAATTCAACCAAGACAAAAATGACCTGGATCTCACTATAGAACAAAATACAGACGTAGGCGATTCCTGTAGTGCATCATGTACCTTCTCAGAGGAGCGATTCCTCTTCTTCATTATTTTTTTTTTTTCTGAAATAAGATTTTGCCACACAGCCCAGACTAGTCTCAACCTCACCATCCTCCTGTCTCAGACTCCCAAATGCTGGAACTACAGGCTTTCACTACAACACTGACCCCATTCTGACTAGTAAGTCTGTGCAATCGCACCCCACTCCGACCACCTCTGATGCCACCAGGATGCTCCCTTGCCTCTGTCTCACTTACTCATGGTGCATCTATCTCACAGTGACCTTTTTTAACCAGCTGCCACCCAGACGCTGACCCATCTCTCCAGGAAGCAGTCAGCCTCACATCTCTCTTGGTTGGTCCTGGGGCAGAGCATTCATCCTTTGGCTAATGCTCATATTTATACCATATAGCTAGGACTGGCATCCTTTACACCTGTTTTACGTTCTTACACATTTCATCCAACTTATACCATCCATTTACATCCATCTCTGTTTGACCTTCAAAAAGGAAAGCAGTTACTAAATGTGCAAGAAATGTAGTGACTCACTGAGTTTGCCTCAGGACACTCATTACCACTGTCCTTAATTACCAGCTGATTTATGCTAATCTTACAGTTCTGCAGAGAAAACGGCAAATTATTTCAATGCTAGAGTGCAGTTTCCTTGGCTGCTAAATGAATACAGATAAGGAAGGAAAGAAATGTAAGTTAAGGAACCCTGATTTGTATGCATAAGGCAAGTGCTTCCAACTCAAAGCCCAACAGCTGTCTTCATTATTCTGATGAGAGTCATCAGAACGTAGGCTCATAAGACGAGGGCTGGCTGGCTGATTCGAGCATCAGAGACAGGTAAGCTGTGGATGAGCGAAGGCTGCATATGGCCAAGAACTGAGGGTCCTTGGAGTCATGTTCAGCTTGACGTTATAAATTGGATAAAGATGAATAATGGCATAACAAGCATAATCTTTGTGACACTGAGAAATGCAACAAGAAGTGAGAAATTTCTGGCAGGCCAGTGTTAACAAGCATGCTTGAACTCACTCTGATTATTTTCTGGTTTTGTTTCTGTAGTTTCCAGGAACAAACTATAGGCTTTCGACTCGCAGTCGCCATACTCTATGTGTGAGGCATTCACACTTAGAAGCAGTGTCAGGGTTGGGTAACCAGGGTTTTTGTTTGTTTGTTTTGTTTTGTTTTGTTTTTTCGAGAGAGGGTTTCTCTTTGTAGCCTTGGCTGTCCTGGAATCACTCTGTACACCAGGTGGGCCTCAAACTCACAGCAATCTACCTGTCTCTGCCTCCCGAGTGCTGGGATGAAAGGCGTGAGCCACCACACCTGGCCTGAATAACCAGTATTGGGAGAATAAAATAACCAAGTTTTTAAAGCTTTTGCACAACATGGAACCTGTTCATATAGAAGAGAATTCAAAATGTTGAAAGATGTAGTATTAACTACTGAATTTCTGGGCTTGCTTATATTACATGATCATTATGCCAGCACCTATGTTCCGTTTAATAGTAATGAAGATGGCTTAAAAAAAAAAAACTATAGCATGTCTATATTCAGCTAGTGAATGCAAATAATTTAATAAGCTGTCACTGAATTCTTAAGTCATTATTTAGGAATAACGTGCTAAATGTTCAGACTGTCTGGTGGCTGGGTTTTCTTTAGTAGAACCTGAGAAATCTTACAGACAACAGATACATTTCTCCTGCCTTTGTGAATGTGTCGCTGCTAAGCCAAGCACCGAAGTTCCTCGCTCCTACTGAATTATTCATAGCGTTGTCATCCAGCTAACAATTCTGTCTTCACTCTGAAAGACTAATTCATTTTTTATGTCACATGGAGGATTCATAATAAGGCATTCGTGTAATAAATCCATGATGTATTATTTAATTTTTAAAAGATCTTTTGTTCTACACAAACCCTGCAATAAAACAATGTTTCCAACAACTACAGTGAGCTATGCTGAGGGTGTACCTGTAACCCCAGCACATGGGACGTGGAGGCAGGAGGATGTCCAGTTCTAGGCCAGCCTTGACTACATAGTGAGACCCTGTCTCAAAAACCCAAAGAACCCCAACCTCGGTCCCTGTGTGTGATTCCCACGCACTGAGGCTTCAAACAAAGCTGCTCCAGTTAGTCTCTTCCCTACTCAGCCTCTTGCAGGTAACCCTGTCACTTCCCAGAGCTCAGTAAACTCACATCCCACCTCGCTGCCATTGTCACCATTCCACCACTGTAGAATACTTTGTACCTTGGGCTTTCTGGGTCTTAGGCATCTATTTCATGACTTCCGAGACCTCGTTTTCATCATCTAGTCCTTGACAAGAGAAATCTGCTAGAGGACGGAGAAGTCTGAGTGCCAAGTCCTCTCAGAGTCAGATGGGTTATTAAAAGGCTGATAGTGGCTGGGAAGGTGGCTCAGTCAGTAAATCACTTACCGTGCAAACATGAGTACCTGAGTTTGGAGGCAGCATCCATATAAAAATCCAGGTGCAGTGGCTCACACCTGCATCCCGATGTGGGGTTGCAGACACAGGAGCATCCCTGGGGGTTGCTGACCAGACAGTCAAGCCTAACTATCAAGTCCCAGGTAGAAGATGAAGAAGAAACTCAACACCAATTTCTGACCTCCACAAGCACATCTTACATGTGTATGCTTACCTGCCAGCTCACATGCACACATGTACACACACTGATGACACGCACATAAAGACACACGCATAAAAAAACTGAAGAGATGGATTAGGTCTCAATCCAGGCCAAATTATGAGAGGCATACTAAAATCAATCCAGAATACGAATTCCAGAATATGAAAAAAATCAAGACTATAAAACACGTGGAGTGTTCTATTGGGCAGTAAAGAAACCAATGTAATCAAAGCAAAAAGGAACTGAATTTCTATCAGAATGAAGGTACAAAACATAAACTGATTCATTTGGATGATTTATTTATTTTTTTAATATATTTTATTAATTTATTCATATTACATCTCAATTGTTATCTCATCCCTTGTATCTTCCAATTCCTCCCTCCCTCCCATTCTTCCCTTACTCCCTTCCCCTAAGACTGTGACTGAGGGAGACTTCCTCCCACTGTATACACTCATAGGGTATCAAGTCTCTTCTTGGTAGCCTGCTCTCCTTCCTCTGAGTGCTACCAGGCCTCCCCATCCAGGGGACGTGGTCAAATATGGGGCACCAGAGTTTGTGTGAAAGTCAGTCCCCACTCTCCACTCAGCTGTCCATTGGCTAGATCTGGGTAGGGGTTCGAAGTTTACTGCACATATTGTCCTTGGCTGGTGCCATAGTTTGCATTTGGGTGATTTAAATTAACAGCATAGACTTGAAAATAATAAGAGATGGAATCCAGTTTTTTAAGTATGAGGAATGTTCTCTCTCTCTCTCCCTCACTCTCTCCCTCTCCCTCCCTCTTCCTCCTTCTTTCTTTTGTTGCTGGATTAGGTTGGTTATATCTATAATCCCAGCACTTGAGAGGTGGAGATGGATAACCTGACTCAAGTTGCAAAAGAGCTGGGCTTCAGAGTGATTTGCAGGCCAGCCTGGTCCACAGAGTAAGAACTTGTTTCAGGAAACAAACAAAAAATGTGGAAAATTTCGTTAGCATAAACTGTTCATGAATTTTGACATTTTTATGTATACATAGAAGGCACTCTAAATGTATGTATTCTTACTATCCTCACTTCCTTGTCCTTCTTCCTGCCTGGATCCACCCTTTTTCTTGAGACAGGATCTGGCTCTAGAGCCCTAGTTGACCTTGAAATCACCATCCTTCTGCCTCAACCTCTTGAATACTTGGACTGTGGGTACGCAATAGGTGCCTTTTCCCCCCATAATTTATGGAGCAGCAATAAAAGTGCAAGAGATTTTTTTCTTTTGACTTCTTAGACAAATCCACATTTTCCTCCATCTGATTTTGTTTAGAGTGGGGATGTATTTTCTTGGGTTTGGATACAGTACTACGAAGAAGACATCACTGAAATAAGTGAATTCTTAGTGTTCAGTAATAAAATTCCTGGCTTAAAATATGTCATCATGGCTGGCTTATCTGCTATTTTAAAAGCATCTCGATGCTTAAATATTCTAGCTGCTAAATGAGACAGGTGTCTGCAGATCCTCAAAACAGACTATTAAAAATAGATCTTGAGCTGGAATGTGTCTGTGGTACCCAAAGGCAATCACCATAACAACTGGTGTGAATGGATATGAGGCAGCTCTCTAACTTGTAATGAAGCACAAGGCTTTCATTGCTTGGGTTGACTCCAAAATTAGAGTCCAGCATTCTACAATTTAAGAGATAACCTCTCTCTTGTTTTCTCTCTCTTCCTCCTTCAACCCCCTCACCCCCCAACCAGCCCAACAAGGTCCAACTATGGCTAATTAGAATGTGAGCTTCTCCTGTTCTCCTGTGTGAGTGCTAGGAATATAGTATGCACTGCCATGCCCAGTTTACACAGGGGGACTCTTTTGGCCTACTGTAAAAAGAATAACATAAAAATATGGTATGCCAAAGGATATACATTAAGCATTTTTTTTCTATCAACTTGGTGTAATCGACAGGATAAAATAAATTTATTTAACATCAATGCAGGTGGAGGATGTTAAAAATTAAGAGGTGAGTATAAATGAGCTGGTGAAGACAAGGATGAGATTTACAAGGTTTGTGGGGAGCTGATGGTGATACGAAGCCAAAAGGGGGGGGACAGTCATTTGGTACCATCATTGAATCCTCAGGCATCAATTATTTTACACAACCATCACAGAGAATCAATGAAGTACTACTCACCTGCTTCCATAAGCGGGAAAGCTGATTTTTAAAGGATTCCTGATATAAGACAGTTATAAGATGAACTACTTTCAGAGGCTTGCTTTCACCACTATGTTTTGTTTCTGCGGATGATGGAGTCGTTGGTTTTTTTAAAGTATTCTTGAAGCTGGACAGTGGTAGCAGAGGCCTCAGGAAGGAGGAAGAGGCAGTCTGATCTCTGAGTTCAAGGCCAACCTGGTCCACAGAGTGAGTTGCAGGACACCCAGGGCTAGCTACATAGAGAAACCTTGTGTTGAAAAAAAAAATACAATCAAATAAAAAATAAAGATAAATAAAAATACTCTTGAGATGTATAATCTGTTATATTAGTTTCGGAGATGTGTGGCCGTGTTGCTGTTAAAGATACGGTGAGTCATACCAGGGTATATGGAATTTTAGAAATTGTTTTGTTTAGAGCAAAACATGTCAAAATAATTACATCAAAGGAGGAAATGAATCCCTTAGTAAAACTCACTGTGAGGGTGTGAAATGGGGTAGAAGATGGGGTGGGAAGCTGTACAGACTGAGCTGGAGATAAAGCAGTGTCTGTGAAATAATCCAGTGGGAAAAGAGAAGAAGGGCAGTGAGGGGACTGGTGACTGCATCATTGGGGTGTGGCAGATCCCAGGTGGAGATCAGTAGTGCAGGAGTGCATTACAAAAGTTCAGGTAGAGGAAATTCGGAAGCTGGAGACAACCACACAGCCTCCACTGTTAGCGCTGGCAATAAGGAGCAGATAAATAATGGGGGTGGACCACCACGTTAAGCTACAAAGAAGAGGCAGCTTATGGGAACTATGCCCTGCTTTTAAGCTTGACCTCATCTGTTGCAAAAGCAACGTGCCAGAGACCATAAATCTGTTGACGGAACTGTGCTAAGAAGTGCAGTGGAATGTGCTCAGAGTCTGGGTTAAAAAAAAAATAATTAAGAGAGCACATTAGAAGCTGCCTTTCTGTGACTCCGTGAAGGAAAGGAGTTATTATAATACAGAAGATTAGACTCTGTTGTTAAGGAAGATGGGAAGAACCTCAAAAGCATATTAAAGGGGCATCGATCATAAGAGGGCTGGAAAGTATGGAGAAGGAGAAAGGCAGTGCAGAGAAAACCAGCAACCTGAGGTTAGATTCCCACATCCTCCAATGTAAGAAGCAATGGAGCTGATAACTGGTGCTTAGCTATACAGTGGAGCCTACTCCAAGCCTGGGTCAGAGGCAGTTGCCAGGGATGCCCTGTCTCATCCTCATCATGGGCACTATATGAATTACAAACCTGAGAGAGAGGCTGAAAAGGCCATGGAGTGGCAACCTGAATCCAGGAGCACTATGGGTAGAGAAAGATGGCTAGGCAAGGCTGGCCTGCAGAAGATGTGTTACAAGTACACAAGGGGCAAAGCTGGGGAGCCTTTGTGTTCATTTAATTCCTCTGAGATCTTAAGGAAAGAAATGGGCATTTGAACACAGAGATGCTGAAAGCACTAAAGTAGACGTGAGGAGACAGACTCTTCACTGCTTAGCATATCAAGACATCAACATCTATTTACTTAGTTCTCAAGTGAGAATATTCTATGCTTTTGGTTCAATGATACAATCTGAAAATTCTTTTTATAAAATCACATGTAATTGGATCTCATTAATAGAATGACTTGAAAGAATTTGCTGTGAGTGGGTGATTAGGTGGTATGCAGCCATTTGCTTATTGGAGACAATTTTGCAATGGAAAATTACACCACAATTTAACAAATGTTAAATACTTACTGGACACATACAGACTTCTTTTTTAGCATCATTAGATAAACTAGACACATCCCTTGCCATGAAAGAAGGTATGTGTGTAGTTGGCTGATAGTTCATTGCCTTCACAGAAGAACCAGCACAGCCTCTTTTTTTTTTTTTTTTTTTGTTTTTTTCAGCACAGCCTCTTGTATAAACATTCTTCTTCTTCTTCTTCTTCTTCTTCTTCTTCTTCTTCTTCTTCTTCTTCTTCTTCTTCTTCAGAAATGCTTTTTCCTATCTCCAAATTACCACTCTTAAAATACCCAGTCTCCCTGTTTGTATAAGAGAAGCAGAATCTTTTTGTTAGTCTCTTTGTATCTGTTTTTGCTATCATACACACTTTTCACCCTTCCAACGTTTATGTATGTATGTATGTATGTATGTATGTATGTATGTATGTATCTATCTATCTATCTATCTATCTATCTATCTATCTATCATGTGTATATGTGTGGGCCTGTAAGCACCACCATGTACATGTGGAGATTATATGAGAACCCACTGTAGTCAGTTCTCTTACTTCACCATGAGGGTCCTGAGGATTGACCTCACATCATCATGCTGGGTGGCAGACACCTTTACCAGCTGAAACAACTTGCCACCCCTTTCACATCTAATTGTACACATATTGAGATAAAGTACAATATTTTCATAATAAACATAACATGCAATAATCAGCTTATAGTAGGTGGCATGTGCATCTTCTCAAACATTTTGGGGGAGAACTCAGAATTCTGATTGGACGTATCCAGTTAATTATTATGAGCTATAGTTTACCTATTGTACTATAAAACACTTGACGTTATTCTTGTTAGCCAGCTGCGCTCTTGTGTTCATTTACCATTCTTTCCCCTTCTCCTCTTCCTTCCCAGGCTTTTATAAATACCTCTGGTCTCAATTTTCCTTTATTTTTATTTCCAGAGGATTTGCATACCAATGAAAACATCACGAGAGATTTGTAAGCTCTACTAGCCTTAGAATTATTATCATTAATTATTATTATTATTATTATTATTATTATTATTATTATTATTATTGAAATAGAATCTCACTATGGAGCCACAGCAGGCCAAGTACTCTCCATGGAGACAAAGCACCCTTAAACTCAGCATAATCCTCTTGCCACTGCCTCCCAAATGCCAGGATTACAGGTGTATGCCTTATGCTGGGCTTACCCTTGGAATTGTGGGTTTTTTGTTTGTACATTTCTATGTGTGTTGTACACATGCACATATATCTGTTTGTATGCATGTTTATTTTCGGGTGTACTTGCCCATGTATATCATGTGGAAGCCAGAGGTCAGTATTAGATGTCTTCCTCTCTCACTCATTACCTCAGTTTTTTGAGACAAGGCCTCTTGCCGAACCTGGAGCTTCCTACTGGCTATACTGGGTGGCCAGTGAGCCTCTGGGATGTGCCTGTCTCTGCCTCCCAGTGCTGGGGTTGCACATGCGTGTTGCATGGCTGACTTTTTCATGGCAGTTAGGGATCTGAACCAAGGTCCTTACGTGTGCACAGCAAGCACTGTACCCACTGAATCATTTCCCAATTGGAATTGTGGATCACTGATAAGAGGAAAATATCAGAGGCACTAAACTCTCCAATTTGTAGATAGGACTTAAAACCCCATGGATATTGACAAAGGTGGGTAACTATAAGATACAATATGAAATATACTCAAATAATGATGATGTCATCAAGAAGACTTCAAATTTAGGGGTTGGAGAGACAGCGGTTGAGAGTACTGGCTGCTCTTCCAAAGGACCCGGGTTCAATTCCCAGCACCCACATGGCAGCTCACAACTGTCTATAACTCCAAGACCTGACATCCTCATACAGACAGACATGCAGGCAAAACACCAATGCACATAAAATAAAAATAAATAAAGTTTTAAAAAAGACTTCAAATTTACACACTGATTTACTTGTTAAATATTTGATATATTTAGCTCAATACATGGACCCTTTTTAGATAGACTCTTGAAATGTTTTGGAAGCAAAATTGTAGTTATTACTCTAATAAATCTTCAGGTTATAGAATCACAGAATTTTAGTGCTAGGAGGAAAGAACTTGATCAAATGGTTCTTAAACTTCTTTGGGCTCTTATATTTGCTGCTGGTGAAATGTCACATTTTCAGCCATTGAGGGAAACAATGTGGAGGTTCCTTTAAAAACTAGAGATAGGATCATGTGTGGTCTGACTATGCTACTGAAGAAACCTAAGTCAGTGTCGGTAGACAACTCCCATCCCCCGTGTTTATTGTTGTATGATTCACTAAAGCCATAGTATAGAATCCACGTAGGGGTTTTGTATGAGTAAATAAAGGAGTCAGCTTATTATTCAGCCACAGAAAAGAACGAAATCATGCAATTTTCAGGAAAGTATATGGAACTGGAGCTCATTGTGTTAAGTATAATTAGCCAGAGTCACATATTTCTCTTGTATGTGGAATCAGACCAAAAAAAAAAAAAAAAAAAAAAAAAAAAAAAAAAAAAAAAGAAGGAAAGAAAAGAAAAAGAAAAAGAAAAGCTATGATAAGAAAGGAAATGTGGTTTGAGGAAAGACTGTGAGATCAAAAGAGGGTGTTGGGGAGGCTGAGTTTGAACAAAGTTTACAGACATGAGCACCCCCATGTCCAAATGTGTACAAAAATGATACAATAAATTCTATACAATGATTCAAGTTAATTTAAATATGTCTATCACTTTGGATCCTTTTGAGCATCTGAGAAAAGCAATCTGTACTTCTTATGGTTTTACTTCTTGTGATGATATGATTTTAGAGAATATTCAGATGCTCTAAAACAAATCAGTGGCTCTTTTGTTACATTTTCAATCAGGTTTATTAATTTATAGTCGATAAAAATTTTGTATTTACATGTACAACTAATGAATTTTAGTATATTTACTGATTTATATAACCATTACTACCACTACCACCACCACCACTACCTAATTTTAGAACATTTCCATTGTCCCAAAAAGAAATTATAAGCCTACCAACAGTCAGCCTCTATTAATATTCCCTGCCCATGAACAGCTAGTCTACTCTCTGGCCCTCAACAGACTTCATTTAAAAACCACCTGTACCTTTATCCATAGTAAAATAATACTCTAACAATCAATTCTTAGGTATGCACACAGCCATAAGAGAACTTTATAGTACATTATTCTTGTCCTTTGCAATGATTCCACACCAGTGCATGACTTAATTTTGTCACCAACTGGGGAATGGTAACTTCAGGTTGAAGAACTCTGTACTAGAGGTCCACTGTAGGTAGAAACCAAACCAAACCAGTCTGAAGCAGGTGGCAGAAAGCGATCCAGGGATCTAACTGTCCTAAGATAAATGTCTGGTAGTAGCGGAGTCAGCGTTAGAAATTAATTATCGTTTGTCCTAGGACGCATCACTGTTTATTTTACTTCATATTTGTATAGCCTGAAAATGAGCACAAAATGTGTTTATAAGGAGTCACAGACATTTGCCAAGTGACCAGGAGGGAAAAAAAAAAACAGTTAAATATGTTATCATTTGGAGACAAAGTTGTTCTGGGGAACAGGGAGCGCTGAGGGCCCTGTGGTCCCAGGTTGCTGTAGAGCACAGGAGAAGGGCGCACCTGTTGCAAGGTGACCAATGATACGCCCTGGAGGCCACAGCCTGAGGCTAATTGCTCTGCACATATTCAGGTTATTAGAGCCGAAGGCAAGCAGTCTTTTCCACTGAGATGTCTCCTGTGGCTCTGTTGCGCAGGAGCTTCTGGCATGGGCAAAGATGTTTATAATCTTTGTAGTGACGATGTCCCAAGTGGGGTCCCTTTCATTTGCTTTCACGATGCCTTCAGATTGTCATAGGTACGCACAGCGACTACATAGCAGCACACCAACGTATTTCCCAGTCTTTTCTACCGCTTGAAACATTAGCTCTCCATACGCTGCTGAGTGTTTAATAAGATCATGGTGAATCCCATCACCTGCCACCCGTAGGGCTGGTTTCCTTAACAACTGGCAAGCTGGGGGGTGATGGTAGGTGCCATTGCCAAGAATTCAATCGATAAGCAGATAAATCTCCAAATAATTCAAAGTAACAGAGGGTCCTGAAGGAAGTGTTCAGCTGCACCGCTCCCCTCCCCCCCCCCCCCCCCCCCCCAAATCACAGAGCAGTGCTACCTGGGAAGGCCTGCCGGGTGTTGAGATCCAAGCCTTTGCGACCAAACAAAAGTGTTTCCGTTTCTGAAGTGTCCCCTAGACACCCTCACTCCTGAGCTTTAGATATGTCTGGGCCTTCCTTTCAAAAGCAAGCAAATGAAGAGCAGGAGGTGGGGGGTGGGGTGGGGTGGGGTGGGGTGGAGGGGGCGGGGAGGGGGGATTTCCAGCTCGGGCACCTGTCTCTTTGGCAAGGAAATACGTGCCTCACCACTTTGCCATGGAAGGCAGTTGTGAGAGGCATGATGGATGAGGATCGCATTTCAGATTCCAACCGTAGGAGGAACAGAAAGGGAGCTTGGAGAATGTGCTCTGTTTATCTTCTAGTCAGAGGGAAGGATCAGACACGTGGGTACCAAATGCAGTCTAGCTTGAGCCTGGTGTGAAGGGAGAGTAGGGGGCAGGGAGAAGCAAGCATTTCAAAGCTCTTGTGGGAAACCGAGGAAATAAGACAAGTAGGAAATACAGGCCTGCAACAAGGTGGAAAGAAGTTGCAACGTGAGCCAGGAGAAGAAATTAGAGCAATGTGGTAAGACCAGACCAAAAAAAACCCCCAAAAAACAAAAACAAAACTCTTTCAGGGAGAGGTCAATGCAGTGAATGCATACTGAGAAGTGTGACAGAGCTTTCTTGAATATGATGCAGGATGTATGCTCCCAAGGGTGATCAGTATCTGGCTTGCTAGAAAGGAGAGTGGAAGAATGTGATGTGGAGAAAAAAGAAAAGGAGACAAACGTAGGGCAGAGAAAATGCTGGCCTGGGAAGAGTCATGGTTTATCACAGAGGGCCTTAAACATGAGGAGGAAAATTAAAATCCTGAGTGAGAGAGTACATATGTAAACAAACAAACAAACAAACAAACAAATAACGAAATACATAAATTCATGCTCTGGTTCCCTGCATGTAGATTTGGTGTAGCCCTTTGACCCAGTTAGCTTACCTGTCAGCTTGACAGCCTAGACATATCTGAGGAGCTACCTAGGTCAGATTGCCACGTGGGCATGCCTTGGAGGAATTAGGTTGATCATTAATTAATGCAGGTCCAGCCCACCTTGGGTGGAACCATCCCTAGTTAGGTGGCCCTGGGTGTGGGCCTGTGAGATGGGTACAGGGATTGAGCTGGCAAGCAGCATTCCTTGGTGGTTTATGCTGTATTTCCCTGCACATGTCACCACTCTGGGTGAAGAGCTGTGTAGACTAGTAAGCAGTGCTACTTTGAGTTCCTACCCTGATTTCCCTTACTGATGAATTGTGACCCGGAAGTGTTTAGATGAAATAAACCCTTTCTTCCTCTAGTTGCTTTTGGTCAATGTTTTTTGTTGTTGTTGTTGTTGTTTTGTTTTTTGTTGGTTTTTTTTGACAGCAACGGAAAGAAATGCACTTTATTTGTCTTTGCCCAGCACTACAGTTGGACAGACTATTTGTTAGGAAAGGAATGGGCTTGGAAGTTGATTTGGACAACTGTTTTCTAGGGAAGAAAATCTGACAGATTTGAGGCATAGGAAAGTTGTCATTTATTTTCCCAAGTTAACATCTGTGGAGAGCATGTAGCTTAACGAGAGCCTGCTTAGCACGCCAAGAGTCTGGATATGATTCCCAGCAAGGAATTTAAAAAAGGATAATGCCAATTAACCCTCTAATTTTGGATGAGTGGTAGACTGTTACGCATAAAGATTTGAGGATTAGAATTCTCCAAATCATTGTTGCAGTGGATATAAAAAGATAGATTTTTAGGCTAAGTATGAGGCCTATCTTATTAAAATAAGGAGGAACATACCCACCATATGTAAGCTTCGATGATCTGAATATGTAGGGTGGGGAGAGAAACACCCAGATTCATCTTCTAAGGAAGGACTTGATCACAGGAAGAAAAGATTGTGGGACTTCCTAAGGATTTCACAAGAGCGATGTAATAAGGGAACTACAGGTTAACGTCCGAAGCATTAAAAATACCTCCATTTCATCAGGCAGTGGTGGCTCCATGCCTTTAAAGCCAGCAGGCAGCGACAGATGGATCTCTATCAGTTCAAGACCAGCCTGGTCTACAGAGCAAGCTCCTGTACATCCAGGGTTACATAGAGAACCCCTATTTTGGAAACAACAAAACAACAGAAATAAAAATGCAAACCAACCGAACAAACAAACAAACAAACCCCTCCTTTCTTCACTAGGGGCTGTGGAGCAAATGAGTGAACAGTATGAGCCTAAGAGCTCTGTCAACAATCACGAGTTCAAAACCAACACCCTACCACAGCCCGGCAGAGAAAAGCATGTGGCAGAGCAGGGGGGAAGAAGAGAGGGGATGCGAGGTGTCTTAGTTACTTTTCTATTGCCAAGACAAAACACTGTGACCAAGGTGACCTATAAAATAGATCATTTAATTTGGGACTCACTGTTCCAGAGGGTTGTAGAATCTATGAGCACAGTGCTGGAGAACATTGGCAGCAGACAGGCAGGTGTTGTTATAAAAAATGAAAATCTCAACCGTTCGATTTTACCAATGAAGACTCAGGAGCCAAGTGCTGGGGTAAAAACCTGTTAACTCAGAGAGGCAGAAAAAGCACCCATCTGACCTTCCTACTTAGCTCAGATCTCAGAGGAAAAAGCCCAAAATGTTCACTAGCTCAGCTGACAGGCCAGGAGGAAAAGCGAAAAAACAAATCCCCCCTCCGCTCCCCCCCCCCAAAACGGACAGCTAAAGAGCTTGCTAGTTCAAAGCTCAAAAGCTCCTTCTTCTTCTTACCACTGTCTTAAATACCCTTGGACTCAAAGGCCTTTCTACTCCTTATTCCCTGTCAGCTGGTTTCTTGCTCTGCCTTTTGACCTAGGGCTAACTCTTGGATTAAAGATGTGTGCTAGGGCTGGCTGAACCACACCATAATAATCTGTGTGTGTGTGTGAGGGCTCAACTACACAAACAAGAAACAATGTTTTATAGTTCACAATCTCCGGGTTCACAGTGGCATCTAATATCCTGCAGCAGACAGCTATGATGCTGGAGCAGGCAGCTGAGAGCTTACATGTTTAGCCAACAATCAGGAGGCAGAGAGAAAGAAAGAAAGAGAAAGAGGGAGAGGGAGGGAGGGAGGGAGGAAAGGAAGGAGGGAAGGATGGTTGCTGAGGGAAGGAGTAAAGAGGGAGAGCCCCTCACCCATCAATCACAATTAAGAACATCTGCCATAGGCTTGCCTATAGCCGGATCTTATGGAGGCATTTTTTTTTTCTTTTCACTTGAGGTTCTCTTTTCTGGTGATTTTAGCTTGTGTCAAGTTAACATATAACTACCCAGCACAATACTTGATAAAGGAAACATGGTGGAAAATGGGTCTGATTAAAGTGTTGTTTGTTTTCCACCCTGTGGTGCTGGGGATGGAACCCAGACCTTAGGCAGGCTAGCTAGCCAAGTGCTGTGCCACCACAGCGGGAGTTTACAATAAGTGCGATCCTGGATGAATAGTTGGCAGGCAAAGCCCAGGAAGCCCTGACAGGGAGGAACGAAGTTGTTTAATCTCCTACTCAAGGTGTTGGAAGGCTCACAATGCTAGAGCGGAAAGTGCTCAGTGAGCGCGGCTTGTAGAAGTACTAATGTAGTTGCCAGAGTTTGGGTAAAGTGGACCGTTAAAGGGGTTACATGACCCTGAAAGCAGGGAATCCTGGTGGGCGAATGTTACAGTAGAGTAATAAAGAGACAGGAAAGCATGGGCAGAGTAGAGCAATAGTGGAAGAGTTGAAAAAGATTGTGCAAAGAATGACTTTGGGGGATGGGAAAAGGAGGAAAGGGAGATATTAAATTATGCTGCAACCGTGAGCCGAGATAATTAAGCCAGTGAAAGCAAAGATGAAAGCCCAGAAAATGATACGAGGTACAGGAGGGTGGGAAAGTCAGACTTGAGCGTAGACACATTGATCCAGAATTCATCTTTGTAGTGGCAGCTACAGGAGCCTGAACGCCTTTTGAAATCTTCCTCCTGTAGAACTAGTTTGACGGATGGGATGTTACTCTTTCTGTAAATGTGGCTTAAGGTGAGTCTTTTTTTCAGAGCTTGATCATAACAATAGTCTGGCCTGTTTTAACAGAAAAAATTCTTGGCTATTAAGCCGGTTGTGAAGTCATTGTGGGGGAGGCAGCTGAAGAAACAAACTCAGGTTGAGCGGCTAGGGCTGACTCCCCAAACTTCACTACAGGAAGCTAAACTGTGTGAGCCGCCCCCACTCCCTCCACCTCCTGAGGAGGATCTGGCCCCCTCCTCCCCCCGCCCCTTACCACTGTTGCAGTTGCATCGCTGCCTCTGATGCAGGTCTTGCCAGGAAACTGTACACCGAACCCTTCCTTTCCCTCCTCGTGAGTCATTCGGAATAAAAACCCCAAGCCCTGATTTGAAGTGGATCCAGAGATAGTTTTTTTTTTCTTTCTTTCTTTCTTAAAGCCGCTTTCCTGGTGCTATGTTCAGGAAGGGAGTAGGCACCAGGAGGTTTCAGTGAGCATCCCACAGTCCCCAGTGTGGCAGCTCAGCTGTTCCACAGTGAAGCGGGGTAGGGCTTTCAATGGTGTGTCTCTTGTCACTCTGGTGAGACTGTAATCCTGATCTTTCTTTGATATTTTTAGCGTGTTCTTTGTAGAACTGCTGTTGAGGAATGGCAGTAAAGAAAGAGCCAGGGAAATCGTGGTAGAATTGATTGGCTACGTCTGCCCAGGCGAGGGTGTAAAGAAGCGATCCTGCTTCCTGCCCTGTCACTGGTTCTTATTGTTCTGCCCCTATGGAATACTTTATGTGTGAGAAGAAATAGCCCGTCAGTTGGGGAGGCAGGCTGCGCCACTACATCTGTCCTGGTGACTGTATTTCTATGATTTTTACTAGTAGAAAAACCAGTGGGCAACATACTATGTCCTAAATTCCCTGAGGATATTGTGCTAGTCTAATTATCTTATTTGTTAACTGTAGATTTATTAATAGTTGCCCTGACTACTTCCTCTATGACTCCTCCGCCAGTTTTAACCCTTTCCTTTTCCTGAACTGCAGCCTTGAGGTGAAATGTGTGTGTGTGTGTGTGTGTGTGTGTGTGTGTATCTGTGTATTCAGTTCTAACAGTAAAATTAGGAGGAAACAGACTCAGACAAATTAAATATCAGTTCCACCGTAGTATAAATACTTGACAGAAATAGACCTTGAATATTTCATATCTGTACCTAGCATAATGCTTGATATAAGGTATATGGGGGTCAACAAATCCTCCTCAAATGATCGATTAAATTCATAAGCTGTAGGCTACATGTTATCAAGAAAGAAAAGCTTTCCGTCTATCAGCTACAAACAGCTCTGAGCATGTTCAAACTTCATTCAAAACCCTTAATACCCATGGGAAGGATCTAACAACAAACCAAACCCACCGGCAGAGCCTCACAGTACCTACCCTACATGAGGTCATCCCCCAAACCTGGCCTTCCCCAAATGTTGCACAAACTGTCATCCTTAAAGATTTGACTCAAAATGTTACCATGCAGTGTCAGAGCCATCCACACACGGACCGGAGAAGAAAGCTTCTGTCCAGTGTACCAAGTGAGCTTTGCTGTGCCCCCACCCCCACCCCATGCTGTGGCAGCTCTGCTAAAGTGCTAAGTGTTGCACAGTTAAGCTCAGCGGGAGTTCCTGATATGGTGTAGGTGAAGAAAGGAACTTCCCAGTTAGACTGGTTTTTGACCTGGTGCTTTTTCTCTGTTAAGAAGGGGCTGACAGGTGTCTCCCAGAGTGGCTGGCTGGCTTTCCTACTCTGCTCTGAAGAGGGTTTTTTCCACCACTGCTTCTTCTTCAGTGTTCACCATCCACAGCACTGGAGGTTGGGAGTGGCCAAATGGATTCAGGGTGCTCTGCCTGGACTGCTGGCCTCTACTCCCCTGGGCCCATGAGCTCACCCTAGTTCCATTTGTCACCACACACGTGCTGGATCCTGGTGGAAAATAGCCGTGTTTAGGTGGAAACAGTAGGGAGTGGGACAACTGCATTTCAAAGGATTTATTTTCATTTCCTCTTTCTACGGCTCATAACAGTGTTGGTGAGGATGTGGGCTGTATACTTTCCCTTATACTTTACTTTTTTAAAAGCCAGGGAGTATTCCCAACGTTTGTCTTCGGTACTATTAGTTTTATGTAGCTTATTGTTATTTTTTTTTTTAAATCTATTCTTAGGAATCCTACTGAAATAGCCATGAACTATTTTACAATGGAGGTACCCACTGAGAATTTTATTTTCTCTTTCTTTGGGAGCAGGTGGTAGTTTAGGGGAGCAATGTGATGAGTGATGATTATGTGGTGGTCAGATGGAGAGATTTCGCTTTAGGGTCCAGTCCTGCTGCAACTCTATGACTCTTTTAGAGAAGTCACTCGAATGTACCGGACGCGAAGAAAGTTATTGGCTGGCTGGATAGTCTCTAAAGTCGCTTCAGAATATTTCTAAAACATTATCCTTGGATTTTATCCATCTAGCTCTAGAGAATTCTTTTCTGGTTCCCCAGAACTGGAGTACAATTTAGAGGAGGTACAAAGTGTAAACAAAACTATTTTTATTGAGGACTTTCTACCATTAACATATTCTCCGATGGTTTGTGGTTCTGCGGTTTGTGAATCAAATCCCTCAAAATTACTTATGATTCATAATACATTTAGAACTACTGGAAAAGAATTAGAGCTACTTCAGTGACCTTCAGATTGGCCACGGGACTGTCTCTAGAATCATGTAAGGTTATTGAAAACAGGGCCTTGGTTCCTTTGTGACCAGGAACAAAATAGTGCATATTTAGGAAGACCCTTTCTAGAGAGAATTCATCTGAGAATTTATGCTCGGGATTCCACTTTCCACTCACTATTGACCTCTATTTTTGTACTTGACTTTTTTTCTCCTTTCCTTCAACAAATGCGTTCATTTGGGGGCCACAACTAAAGGACAAGGGGGCTGTTTCTGAATAATGCAGAACTTTCGGGTTACCGAGTTGAGTTCTGTATGGCGTTTTGATGAGATGGCAAGAGTAGCTTATCTTGATGTCGTTTTCCTCTTTAAGGCTATTAAAAACACTCCATGTGAGATATGCTATTTCTGCCTTCAGAAAGAACCTCCTAAAAACATGAACTATAATCAACATTTTTCAAAAGGAAAAAAAAAATCCCCAGGCATCTATTGTGCCTCTGCAATAGCATTTTGATTAAAGTTTCAATAACCAACACTGCGTGTTTCCTGGGCACGCTCCAGTCTCTTGCTGTATATCAACGACTGAAGGTATCCTGTAGGCACCAACAAGAGGGTCAACTTCTTTTGGCACCAGATGGAAACTCTGAGAGTTCAGGTGGTTTCAGCTTATGCAGAGTGACGCAGAGGGACACCGTTCTTTATAAAGGCCACTTTGAGCCAAGGACTTTTTTTTTTTTTAACCTCCAGCTCCACTGGGTCACAGTTGTCCTTCTAAGCTGAACAATGCTCGTGATTGATAAACACAATCTGCCAGGAGATATAGCCAGCAGCAATCCGGAGTTGCCTTTGGCGGTGGCATTGCAAGTCAATGTCTGCAGATTAAAGTCTAATCTCCTGCAATGAGTAATTTAAATCTTCAAAAACTTCTATGCTTTGAAATAGCCGGTGGTGTGTGGTGTGTGGTGTGTGAACTAACTGTATTACTGTCATCTACCCCCACCCTTTTTTTTTCCCTTAGAGATAGGGTTTTTTTTTTTAATGCAGATGTTAAACTAAACTGGAGTTTTCCTAGGCCTATAGGAAGGGTATTTTTCCCTGCCAGAGAGGCAGACACAAGGTGGATCCAGACTCTGGACTACTTAAACCTTCTTAAATGTGGAGGGAGGATTCTTTAAAGAAAAAGAATAGGAAATAAGTGTGATAGTTCTCTCCTTTTAATGAGAGATAGGGGAGGGGGGCACTAGGAAGAGGGAGGGAGGGAGGGAAGGAGGGAGGGTGGGAGGGAGGGTGGCCCTGGGAGGAGAGGAGGGAGGGGACCACGACTGAGATGTAAGTGAATAAATAAATTGATTAATTAAAAAAATAAGTGTGATGGTGATGCATACTGGAAAAAAGAAGCCACACACACACACACATTCACATTTTAAAAAGCTGACAAATATTATGCATTTAAGCAAACTCCAGAAATTAAACTACACTTTCCCCAATATTTTTGCATATTTACTATTTGAGATATCTATTAACAAATTTTACATTTTAATATAACTTTCTATAAAGAGATTACAGACTGACATGATTCATTGAAATTTAGTTTCCTTCTTGCTAATAGTTCATAAAAAACGTCTCTTATTTTGATAGCTCAGTATTGGTCATACAAAATAAAGCATTGCTGTAAAGTTTAGAGAGCATCTACAATTTTGTTCACAAATAAGTACGCATATATACACCCAGAATTACTCTTGCCCATAGAGAAAAGGCTGTGGTGGCTTGCAATTGTACATCGGTGGGCTTGTTTCTGACAGGAGCAAGAGCCCCTTGACTGCTTGCATGTGGAATCTGTATTAATCTGCTCAGATTCCTGCACATCTCATGGTTGGGAGAATTTCCTCCACACTCCCATCTGAGCATTTCCGTACTCACACATGTTTCTGTCCATGGTACACTGAAGTGTCTCATATCACAGTGCACCTGTGGCTGTGCCCAGGTGTGTTGCCAGATGTGTCAGTCCAGTGGACCTTACCCAATTCCCTGAAGACCAGGCTAGCTGAAAATAACCTACTCACACAAGGAAAAGACTGCAAATCATGCAAGTGTTTACCAGCCAGGCCAAACTAGATATATGCTCTATTCAATTTCTCCTTAATTGGAGCTTAAACTATCAGCTTAAATAAAATATCACAACTAGTCGGTTGGGGGAGGAAAGAAACACATGTCTTAAGTGGTTGCTGTGAAAGTTGTCTTATATTTTTCTGCCCATTTTTTTCAGAAATACAATACCCCGAGCACTGTGCTCTTTCAGGGTCTCGAAAGCTACTTGTGGGTTCTAAACCTTAAAACTTATTTTATTAGATTTAGAGAGAGTCTAACTCTGACACAGTGCCTGCTTCGTGTTTCTCTTAGTCTTTGGAAATAGTACCTTTCTAAGGCCAGGGGTCCCAGCGCAAGGATGAACACCCGCTTGAGGCCCCACAGCAAGATGGCATCATCTGGTGCCTGGTGTGCATTATCCAAGTAGACCTCGCCCTTTCTCCTCTCCATGTGTCCCTTTATTCCTGGCCTCTCAGTTCTTGGGATTGGCCATGGTCCATAGTCCTTGGTTGAAGCATGGGGGTGCCTTTACCACAGGGCACATGCCACCGGCTTTTAGAAAAGTGTTTACTGTTAGGACTTAGAACTAGAGTCTATATGATACGACACCTTGGGAGATTTCTGTGAGGGTTGGAAGTAATTGCATGTAAATTAGTAAATTTTTATGAGCCTTGGCTTCTTGAGAAAGTGAAATTAATAACTCATCTTAAATGGCTGTTTGCAGATTGGTGCTGTGCATGAGTTGGGAAAGTCGGTGCTGTTCGAGGGAAGGGATCTTAACACACACACACCCCGTTTTACTGTGTGGCCGTCCTAGCTGTCAGCCTGTCTTCAGTTAGGCTAGAGTCACGGAACCAGCTCTGGCCAATGATCCATGAGCAGAAAGATAGATTTCTGGGCCAAAAAAGTTAAATGCTAGAGTGCTTCCTAAATATCGTCTCTTAATGGAGGCGGCTAGCTTAGCTGCTGTACTCAAGGAGTGTAGACGCCTGAGTCACAACGAAAGAAGAACTTGTCAGGGGAGTTTCAGAACCGTGCTGGAATTTGTATGAACACGAAAAAGATCTGTGTTGTGTGACTATGATTATATGTATTTATTACTGCAGTTAGTCGAGTCATCATTAGTATGGGATTTTTTTTCTTACTATTACTATGGAATGGATCAGGATTACTCGCAAATTTTAGTGTTTGAAGTGGTACGTGGAGCTAGAATATTGGTTCCTACCTTCCCTAATGAGGAGAGAAAAATATTTATTTTTACAAATAAAGTTTTTAGTTTTGCCACAAACAGAGGCTGTTAAATGTTAAACAAAAAGGAGAGTGTTGCAGTTTCATCGTGCGGAGTTTTATGTCCACTTGACAGAAGCTGGAGTCATCAGCTAGAAGGAAGCCTTAAATGAGAAAAATGCCTCCATAAGACGGGGCTGTAGGCAAGACGGGAGGTCATTTTCTTGATTAATGATTGATTGGGAAGGGACCAGCCTAGTGTGAGTGGTGGCATCCTTGGGCTGGTGGTCCTGGGTTCTATCAGAAAGCAGGCTGAACAAGCCATGGTGAACAAGCCAGTAAGCAGCACCCCTCCATGGCCTCTGCATCAGCTCCTGGCTCCAGGATTCTGCCCTGTTTGAGTTCCTGTCCTGACTTCCTTTGATGACGAACAGTGATATGGAAGTGTCAGCCAAACAAACCCTTTCCTCCCCTACTTACTTTGGCCATGGTGTTTCTTCACAGCAATAGTAACCCTAACTACAACAGAGATTGGTGCCAGGGGAGAGGGGTAGTACTGTGACAGATGTGACCATAATGTTTTAGGGAGAATTATGGGAGGACTTTGCAACTTTAGGTGAGAAAAGCAGTTGAGTGTTCAAAGCTCGGTAAGCTGTGCTGTGGGAATCATGAAGAAGAAGGTAGTGAGAGAAATGTGGGTGATGGGGATGTGGCTTGTGAAGTCGCAGAGGGAAATCTGAGAGCTACTTAAAGACTACCAGGGCCATTGCATATTTGTTATTTTGAATTAAGATTCTGTGGCTCCTGTCAGATGAGTAGAAGAGTCAATTAACAAGAGACCAGCACTGCTGAAGCGAAACGTTGGTTTAACTGGACATCTGATGCTGCTTGGGTGGAGCTGAGAATTAGGCAGCGATGAAGAAGAGACAACATCACTGAGGTAAAATCTTCTGGAGAGTGTTTCCGTAGAGTGTTCTAGAGGTGGTCAAGGTTGTACTTTGAGCTGGTAGAGCTGGTAAGAGTCATTCAGATGGAAGTGGTTTTGCAGGCATGAAGTGTTCATGAAGAGCAACTGAGGCTTGGCACTGTGAGAGGCCATTGGTGAAGGTGTAGCCTCAGCAGCAGTTGGAGGCCCGGGATTGAAGAAGTCGTGCCTCGTGAGGTTTGGCATCATGAAGAGGGCTCTGGAGAGGCTATTGGTAAAAGTATAGCTCAGATACAGCAGAGACCCCAGCATCTTGGGGATTTTAGTACCACTAGCTGACCACCAAGAGCAGCCCCAGTAGTGGAGTGGAGGCTGCCTTAGCTTAAAGACAAGCTGTGTGTGCTGTAGAAGGCAGAGCCAGAGAAGTGACCCGCAGTCCTTGGGGGAGCCCAGCTTGTGAGAGAATCCTAGACATTGGACACTGGGTTGTTTACACTATTGGGATTTGGTTTTGCTTCCATCTGACTGTGACTGTGCTCTGCTTCTTCCGCCTCGAATAAAGTATTAACTTACTTCTGATTTGACATGAGCCCACACCTGAAAGACTTTGAACTTTTAAAAAGACTGAATTTTAAAAGAGATTGAATTTTATTTGTTTGTTTGTTTGTTTGTTTTTCAAGACAGGATTTCTCTGGGTAACAGTTCTGGGTGTCCTGGAACTTACTGTGTAGACCAGGATGGCTTCGAACTCACAGAGATCTACCTGCCTCTGCCTCCCAAGTGCTGGGATTAAAGGTGTGTGTGCCACCATTGCCCCAGCGAGATTGAATTTTAAAGTGTTTGAATTTGTTAAGACTGTAAAGTGTTGGAATCTGTGGAGACATTTTAAAGTTTTTAAAATGTTTTATATTGTGATGTTTCTACTAATGTGTGATCTTAGGGATGAATAAGAAAGGAAATATTGTGGCTTAACAGTGACCTGTTTGTGTGTCATGTTGACAAGTGGTCAGTTATGCTGGCTAGATTTATGTCAACTTGACACAAGCTAGAGTCATCAGAGAGCAGGCAGCCTCAACTGAGAAAATGCCTCTGTAAATGCCTGTAGGGCATTTTCAAAAAAAAAAAATCTGTGATTGATGGGGGAGATCCCAGCCCATTGTGGGTGGGGCCACCCTGGGCAAGTCTTGGGTTCTATAAGAAGGCAGTCTGAACAAGCCATGGGAAGCAAGCCAGGAAGCAACACGCCTCCATGGCCTCTGCATCAGCTCCTGCCCCAGGTCCCTTCCTGTTTGAGTTCCTGTCCAGACTTCCTTGATGATGAACAGAGCTGTGTAGTCAAATAAACCTTCCCTTCCAAGTTGCTTTGTTTATGATGTTTCATAGCAGCAAAAGCAACCCTAACCGCTCTAAATACTCATATTTGGAAAGCTGAATCCCCACCTGGTAGACTGAGTCATTGGGAAGAGATTTGATTGTGGGGGTGAATGATGTGATGTGATAACATTGTTGGGAGGTAGGTGGAGGAGGAGGGTTGTCTGAGAGCATCTTTGAAGCCTGCATTCTGCCCTTGTGCCTAGTCTCTCTGCTTCTTGGCTGCCACAAGGCTGATTCTGCCACATTCTCCACTACCATAGTATCCTGCCTTGCCTTAGGCCCAGAGAAATGGATTGAGCCAAACTTGGACTAAAACCTCTGAAGACGCGAGCAAATAAAGTGTTTCTGACTGATAGAGAGATAGAAGCATGACACTAGTATTTCCTTTTTTATGATAATGACCTCTTGCTCTGATTTGCACTGGCCTCTTGAATTATATTTACCTCTGGCAGCTGTAGATAACAATTGTGGAGGATCCAACAAACAGCATTTCTACCAGTCTTCCCAAAGAAAGCTCAGGTGGAAACCTTTGTGAGTCTTCAGAGAACGTAGCAGACTGCTCACCTTAATTTTTCTTCTTCCCAAATAAATATGGTGGCCTGTAGAATGCTTTAATACAAATACTGCAAGTGGACAGGATGCTATTATGGTCAGTTCTTCTTATGGCTACTTCTCTGTTCAGAAGGATCACTACTCATTATTGGTAGCTCTCGGTTCTAGTTTCTGTTCTGATCACTTTCTGTCATGGGAGCTGTTTCCAGTTTCTGATGATTTTTATGCTCTAATGTTATGGTATGTGCAGAACAAAGAGCCTACTTTTGTTATTTCTCTAAATAGTACAATTAAGTGGCATTATAAACGTGCTCTCCAGTTCCAAAACCATCTCACCGCACACAGTAAGATTCCCTTGACCCATTATTAAGAACAACTTCCCGCCTTCTCCACCCACTTGTCACCTAAACTTCCCATTCCGTGAATTTGTCCTTTCTAGGTGCTTCTTATAGATGGAATCATAAGGCAGTTGTCTTTTTTTGCATCAGGACAATTTTTTTTTTTAAAAAGAAAGTATCTCAGTATGTGGCCCACAAGTTGGCCATAAACCTGTGATTCTCCTGCCCCACTCTCCTAAGTACTGACAAGACAGGGGTATACCACTTAGCCTGGCTGGATCATCTCTTAGTTTTGTTCAGTCACACCTGTATTCTCTGTAGAGTCCTTTTCCAAAAGGAAAATCCCTTTTATTTCATTACTTCCTCCTTCCTGACTCTTCCTTCCTTCCCTCCTCCCCCTTTCCTCTCCTCCTCCCCTTTCTCCTTTTGATTGAGCCCACCCATAGTTTTGCTTGTCTTTTAGCAGCTGCTGAATCCCATTCTATATCGAGTCTTCGTTCTGTGACTCATGTAGAAGGTATCACCCACTCTGGTGTCATCTTGTCCCATAACCAGCCGCGGCAAGTAGAGTTTCCCCAGACCGTTGAGGCATTTCAGAAATTTCCTAAGAGCTCTCTGAAAGCCATCTTTGAAAGCTGAGTGCTAGATTTGCTGGGCAGTAGGTGGAAGATTATATCTTTAGACCCTGCTTCCCCTGGACCATTATCTGCTAGGCAAACCATCTCTTTAGCATTGCCACTTACATGGCTATTGGTGTTGTTTGTTTGTTTGTTTGTTTGTTTATTTTGTTGTTGTTTTGTTTTCCTCAGCAGAAGAAGTAAATGCATGTTGGATTTTGGAGGCTATTTAAAAACCAGAAATCTTTAAATGACCTTTAATTGTACTTCGTTTCACAAGCCAGTGCCTCATCTGATAAGGACACCAGAGCACAAATCTCTGCCAAAGGAGGAAAAAAAAAAAAGCTAACAGTATCCTTTCTAGATATGGCTGGAACAGAGTGAGAGCATGGACTGCAGTTATCTCAGAGCCTCTGCTGCTTATCAGTTTAGTAACATTGCAGTTAGGGTTATCTCCAAATAAAGGGAGCAGCGCCGCCAACCAAGGGAGCAAGAGAACTCCAACGACAACGAGACTTCTTTCCCAATGAGAGGAGACACTAACTTTCATGATGCTCAAAGGCTTGTGCTCGACTACTGCCTGCCATTTATCATTCTGCAGGATGGTATCAAGTTTTCCGTTCATCAAAGGGTTTTGTCCATGATAGTCTAATTATGTACATACACTATGTATACACGGCTTAGAAAAGTCTGGCGTGTGAGATCTCAAACCTGGGACAAATGGCTGAGGTGCCTATTTAACATGTCAAAGCCGATCTGCCTGGCTACCAGGTTCTCCCAGCACCCCCCCAGACCCCTATCTCTTACAAGGTATGCTTGGCATGCCCGCCCCTTACCCTAAACGTTTTTCATCTCAGTGGCTGGGCTGTTCTTCTCCACAGTTGCCCTTCCCAATATAATCAAGCCATTTTTCTTGCCAGTCCCTTTAAGTCTCCCCTTCCCCCTCCTAGTCTCCTGGCTCTCCCCTCCCCCTCCTCCTCCCATGTTCTGGCTCAGGGTCATGTACACTCTGGACTCTCCCAGATGTCTCTGTCTCCGGCTATGCCCTCCCTCATATCGACAATAAAATGTTTCTCCTTACTTTGGGAGTAGTCATGGCCTCCTCCTTTTTATTTATTTTCCATCCATAGAGAATGACTGGTTCTTTTTTTTCTTTTTTAGTTGCTTATTTGTAATCAGTAATTAGTGAATGGTGCTTTAAAAATATTACTTTTGTATTTTGGGGGTATACCCAACAGCCATCTAATTAGACTTAAAGCCCGTTCAACAGGAGGGAAAACATACCTAGTCCCGTAAACCTAGTCAACCACTCACGGCTGGTGAGATCATGGACAATAGAGGAGAACCTGCTGCTGACAAGTCCCTCAAGCAACACAGTTCCCAGCTGCACTTCAAGTGCTCATCTTTACACCCACCCCTCACGGCTCTCCTTCCCCTCATCGAACAAAGAAGCTTCTTTCTGCAGCAGGCAGAGACTGCTCAAAACAAAGAGACTCAAGCCTCAGCTGGTGCAACACAACACACCACAACACAACCTAAGGGAACATGGCAGCAGAGAGAGCAGAAAGATTATAAGACCCAGAGAACCTGGATGTCAGCTGCGAGACAGTGTCTCCTATGTAAGACAAATGAAGCTGCACTCACAAAAATCTCAAAACTACGTAAATGAGACCTGAGCTAGGATAATACCAAACTCTCATGGGAGCCCCACCCCTAGACGAGAAGCTATAGGCAATTGACAAATGCTGAGAAAGGGAAGCTCTTCTCCAGGCATGAGTCCCCAAGCAGTTATCCAAGTGCAGGTTGTTATCCCTGAAATCATATACACACAGGTGACACTAAATTGATCCAATGGGTTGCATTTATATATATATTTTTAATATATTTAACAATAAAAACTAAAGAGGCCATGAATTTGAGAGGGATTCAGGGGAGGGATATGGGAAGAGTTGGAGGTAGAAGGAGGAAGGGGGAAATGATTAATTATATTTTAATTATTTTTAAAAAGAAAATTGTTGTATGTGTGTGTGTGTGTGTGTGTGTGTGTGTGTGTGTGTTATTTTCTTTCCTTTTGCATGCAGCATTCTATGTACTCAGAGAGCAGAGGCTGACAGATGTTTCTACTGGATTACACATTAATGGGCTAAGCTTGGTTTTATTTCCAGGTTCAAAATTACTTAAGCAAAACGGGAAAAATAAACAACATGGCACAAACCTGCATGAATAAGTAAATCAGGAAATATATTTACAGACTTACCTGCCTTACACATTTATTTGGCCTTCATCCTTGATATCACATTCTCTATCCACCATAAAACATTCAGAAAGTTATGCTAAAAATGCCTCACACAACATGATCAAAGAATAAAGGGACAAATGTAAAGTTTTTTTTTTTTCTTTGAAGTTCTGATGCAGTTGGGAACTTGAGCTGAGCCAAGTTTACTGACATCTGACTATAATCTGATGATCAGAAGACAGACAGGAGAAGCAAAGGTTCATGGTGAAATGGTCTGTGCAGTGGGATTTTTATCTCAAAACAGCAAAGAACTGGGGAGACAGCTCATCTTCACAGGCATGAGACTTGAGTTCACACAAATAAGCCAGATATGCAACAGTGGGGCGATAGGGACAGTGGATCCCTTGGGCTTGCAGGCCAACCAGTTGAGTCTCATCATGCAGCTCCAGGCCACTGGGAGACCTTATCTAAAAAACCAAGATGTACAGCTCTTAAAGACGAACATCTTAGATTGCAATCTGTCCTACATACATGTGCACATACATACACACATGCTCATATATGTGAACATACATATGTAAACATACACCAAAACCAGAACAGAGCAATAACCCTTGAAATGGTAAACCTATATTGTTGCTAAATTTTTTTAAGGTGGAAGTTCTAATTTTTAATTATGTTTTAATGTATGTGTGTGCATTCATGTGGGGTTTCCACAAGTTGCAGCACATGTGTGAAGGTTAAAAGACAACTTAGGAGTTGGTTCACTCCTTCTATCATGTGAGGGTTGCACTCAAGTTGTCAGGTTTTGGTAGAAAGTGCCTTTGCCTGTTGAGCCAGCTTGCTGACCTCCAAATGGTTAGAAAACATTAAAAAGAAAGATTATATTTCTAATTACTTATATCTAATTGTTAATGCTACTTTTACAAAACAGTGCTTGTTTTTCAGTTTCTCCCTTAACCCAGGTATCACACAAATAACTGAGACCCCTTTGTATTTGTTTAATAATAAGCTTCACAATGTAATAACTGAGCTGTTATTACTCTATCCTAGTCTGGTTTCCTACCAGCGTACATCCCAGAGATACTTGCACTTTGAGGCTTTCCTGTTCCAGCTCCCTTTCCTGATGCTGGCTCCTCTCCCATGCCTGAATCCCATACTCTACGTCCTCCTCCCCTTGTTGGAAGGGAGTCCAATCCTCCTCTCTTCCCTGCTCAGTGATTTGGCACATCAGGGGACAATTGGGGAGCAGTGTTAACACAACATTGAGACAGGAGATTCTCAGGACAAGGATTGCAACTAGATTGTGTGTGTATGTCAGGGGCGGGTACAGAAATCAGCATTTGAATTACACAAATAACCTTTATGCCTACATCTAATACCTTTAGAACTATGGATATTTTTGATCAAATATTGTTAAAGAGTTCAGAGGATCTTAGTTAAGCTTATATGGTGTTTTGAATTAAAATGACCAGCATAGGTGCATCTATTTAAATATTTGATCCCCATCTGGTAAAACTGTTTGGGAAGATTGGGAGGTATATATGGCCTTGTTGGAGGAAGTGTGTCAGAGGTTTCAAAAGACTCATGGGATTCTCTCTCTCTCTCTCTCTCTCTCTCTCTCTCTCTCTCTCTCTCTCTCTCTCTCTCTCTCTCTTTTCCTCTGCTCCCCCCTCCTGTGTATTATTGTGGTTGTGGATCAGGATGTAAGCTCTCAGCTGTTCCTTGGCTCTGTCATCATGAATTCTAACCTCTGGAACCCCATTCAATGCTCTCTTTCAAAAGTTGGCGTGGCCATGCTGTTTTATCAGTTTTCAGTGTTTAGTGTGATCAGAACTGCCAGGAAGAGATGAGCATAGTGGTGGTGTATGCTTGTCCTTCCAGCACCTGTGGAACTGAGACAGAAGGATTGTTGTAATAAAAAAATATATATTTATTGCCTTTTTATGTGAATAAGTGTTTTGCCTGCATGTATGTCTTTGCCCATAGAGGCCAAAAAAAAAAAAGGGTGTTGGGTAACCTGGACCTGGAGTTACAGATAGTTGTGAGCATGTGTACTAGGAATTGAACCGTGGTCCCCCATAAGGGTAGCAAATGCTCTTAACCTAGGAGCCAACTATCAGCCCTGGGGTGCTCTCATTTTAAGACTAGTCTGGGCTAAGTAGAAAGTTCAAGGCAAGCTTTGTCTGTATAGTGAGACCCTAAAGGAAAGAATGAAAGGAGGAAGGAAAAAAGGAAGAAGGAAGAGACTAAAAGAAGGAATGGATGAAGGAAAGGAAGACAACATAAAAGACTAATTAAAATTATTAGTCCCACTCGATGTTCTTTATCAGTAGGTCTAGAATAGGTCTTCAAATCTGTATTTTAAAACAAATCTCTAGGTATGTGTGTGTGTGCGTATGCGCGTGTGCATTATATGTGCACGTGTGTGCAGCTGTGTGCATGAAGAGCAGAGGTCAATGTTGGGTGCATTACACTGCTGCCCACCTTAGCTGTTGAGACCAGGTCTCTCACTGAACGTAGGAGATGTGAGATGTTGATTTGCTAAACTGGCTGGTCATGGGCTCTAAGGGAGCCCCTTGTCTCTTCCTCCCCAGTGATAGGGTTACCGCTGTGATACCTACATGCCTGCATCAAGTCTTGAGATCTGAACCTAGGTCCTCGTGTTTGCACAGGAGTTACTTTACCCCACAGGTAGTTCTGATACTGTCATTTCAGAAGTGGAAAAACATGATTCTAGAGCAATCGAAAAGGAGCTAAGGTTCAGCCCAGAAAAGGAGCATGAGCAAATATGAGGGGCGGCAATCCGAAGAACCTTTTAAGCAACAGTAACTCACCTTGTTCTTGTTATTTCAACATTGCTAATGAGATTAATTCTCAAAGCATCTAAAGAATCTGCTGAAAGTCACAGAGCTAACTACTTTAAGAGGCAAGGCTGAAGCTCATAGACCCTGGAACCTTATGTTAATGGCCATGGTTTCCAGTGGAAGGCAGCACGCTGCGTGTGACACAGGCATTTTGTTTTTCCTTTTTAAAATTTACTTTAATTTTATTTTATTTGAGACACGGTTTCTCTGTGTAGCCTTGGCTGTCCTGGACTCACTTAGTAGACCAGGCTGGCCTTGAACTCACAGCGATCCACCTGCCTCTGCCTCCCGAGTGCTGGGATTAAAGGCGTGCGCCACCACCGCCTGGCTAGACATTTTGTTAAGCAGTCCTTGGACTTAAAGCTGGAGATGCAAGCTGCAGATGTTATTTTGTAGGCTTTAGATTCTGTAGGAAGGATTTTTTTTTTTAACCTGGGATGTCCATTGAGATGTACTGAAATCTTTGAGGAGGATGGTTCAATGAGTTCCAATGTATTATCAAGGAGGGAAGAAGGGATAGGAGGATGTAAGCCCATTTAGAAGCCCAAGCAAAAGGAAATGAGGGAAGCAACGAAGGCAGGTTAGCTGGAGTGATGTGAAGGTTGCAGTCCTTAGAACTATTTTGTGGCTAAATAAAAAACGATGCCTCCCAATCTTCCCACCAGCTGGGAATCCCGTGACTCAAAAGATTTGACTTACGTACCAAAGACTTAACTAAACAAAGATAAATGTCAGAGATCATTATTTTTTCCATTATGACACAAATGCAGATCAGAACCAACAGCTATTATCATCAAAGCTGCAAAAACTCCAGGATTGTTTTGGCTGTGGTAAGGGCAATAATCAACAGCGGGAGTGAAGAGTAATATAAAAATATCTTACTATTTTGGGGAACAGATCTTTGTCACTATGCCCACATCTGTAGTCATTCATATGATGAACATGTTCCACCTACTCTGGTGCCATTGGAGTCTGTGGAGGATTGGTGTATAGCTCAGGGCTTGCCTAAAATGACACAGACCTGGTTTCCATCCCCAAGAGCACTAGGGGTATATTTGGGTAAAAACCACTGGAATGTTTTGGTAACCTGAGACAGTAAATGTTGTTCCATACTGATGCAAAAGAATTTCAGACAAGAAAAAAAAAACACAAAACAAAACAAAAAAACTCTCATGAGGTTTTATGTGTAAATCTGTGATTTCCACGAGATATTTACAAAATCAAATGTCTTTCATTCCTGTTCTATGGCTCTGAAAACACAAAAATTTGCCACAGAATAATGTGTGAGTGTGGTCAGTAATGGGCCAAAGATTGTCTAGGTTTTGGGCTAAGCACTTAGGAAGAATATAGTGACAGGAAAGTAAAAAAAAAAAAAAAAAAAAAAAGACACCACATAGGAGGGCTGATATTAAAAGCGTAGTGGAACAAGGCAGGCATGCTGGATCGCCAGTCCCAACACGTAGGATCATCCATACCGACATCAATTAGCTCTTACAAAACAAGACAGAGGATGGGCAAGATGGCTCAGGAGGTCAAGTTGCTTGCCACCAAGACTGGCGACCAGAACTGACTTCTCTGAGTGGCCCTCTAAGCTTCACAGACATGCATGCTCACTGTCCGCCCCCCCATACACAGAGCCAAATAAATAAATTAACAAATACAAATAAAAAACATTAGAGACAAACAAGCTTTGAGGCCAGGCCTGGCTGTGTACTCATCTGATCTTGGCACTCAAGAAGATCAAGAATTCAAGGTCAGCCTGAGCTCTACAGG
Source organism: Acomys minous (assembly GCF_964271855.1). Classification (NCBI taxonomy): domain Eukaryota; kingdom Metazoa; phylum Chordata; class Mammalia; order Rodentia; family Muridae; genus Acomys; species Acomys minous. Next base: position 29,748,326 of record NC_140486.1, read on the forward strand.
GAGTTTAAAATCCGTCTGGGCAACATAAGGACACCTTGTTTTAAACAAAAAAGCAAATAGCTAAGTGAAAACAATAATAACAACAATGAACAACAAGAACAACAAAAAACAAATAGCAACCAAAGTAGAATTAAAAGGTGTTGAAAATTTGTTTAGAGCATAGAAAAACTACATTGATATTGATCTCTCTCTTTCTCTACTGTAAAATACCTTTACCCCATACATTTTTAGAACATTGTTTTTAGATGGATGTTTTCTTCTGATAGTATTCAAAATATTATACATGTCCTCTTGTCCTCTTTGTCACTGATCATACTTTTATGGAATAGAATAAGGGTGGGAAGACACAGAAGACTGTGACTACTGTTAGACCTACTAGTGGTTGCCTTCAGCTTTGTGGTCATGAAAGAGTTAATGAGCACCAGACCTTGCAGCTGCAGCTAATGATCCAATTCTTTACACTGTAGTAGGGTTCTCTCTGTCTCTCTGTCTCTGTCTCTGTCTCTGTCTCTGTCTCTGTCTCTGTCTCTGTCTCTGTGCTGTGTCTGTGTCTGTGTCTGTGTCTGTGTCTCTGTCTCTGTCTCTGTCTCTCTCTCTCTGTCTCTCTCTCTCTCTCTCTCTCTCTCTCTCTCTCTCTCTCTCTCCTTCCCTCTCTGTCATTTTTTTTTTTTCCTGACTGTCCTGGAACTCACTTTGTAGAATAGGCTGGTTTCAAACTCACAGAGATCTTTCTGCCTCTGCCTCATGAATACTGGGATTAAAAGCATTTGCTACCACACTCAGAAATGTCTGGTTTCTCTTCCATGGTAGCACTAAGCCTGAAGTCAGTCAGTTAAAGGTCAGGGCTCCAGAGAGGGAACATCTTTGTTTGCAGAAGCAAGGTTTTGGAGAAGACATAGGAAAGAAAAAAACAAAACAACAACAACAACAAAACAAAAACCTTTCCCTGTGTTTCCATATCTATTCCGTGGTAAACAGCAGAGCCACAAACACTACTCGTTAAGTGATTTGGAAATTAAATTTTGAGCAGTCATCACCAAAGGTACTGAATATCTTTTTGCAAAACCATATGAATCCTTGCTGGAGGAAGCGGCAGAGGGGACAAGTGCTAAGGTAGGAAGTAGAAAAAGCGAGGAGCATCCACAGAAAGCATGTAAACAGGATGATGACATAGAAGGACTCGGGGGGGGGGGGGGACAGCAGTGGCCATATTATGCTTAGCCACATGTAACTGAATGAATCACCACTTGTTAATGAGGGAAATTTAGAGGATTGCTGATATAGATCCAAACTGTTCGTCACTTACAGTTGGTATATGAATGTATGCATATATTTGCTTAATTTAGCTTGAGACTCTTAATTTATTCCTGCGTGTGGGCTAAGTCATTAACAGTTATACTTTTTCTTTTTTTTCTTTTCTTTTCTTTTTTTTTAAGTATACAGAACAGAATCTCTGCAGTGGTGCTACCCAGAGCCAGGTGGGTCCAAAATACAATTATAGCCAAGGTCTTTGTGCCCAGAATGGAGAAACTAGAGAGGACATCTCTGCTTAGTGGTGGCTCAAGCAGAAGGAACCTATGATGAGACGTTGTATAACCCTGGGCAGTGGCCTCAGGGATGAATGCCTAGGTCAAGGCTAACCAGGAGAATGCAGCTGAGCTCCTGCAAGCTATTCTAAGCTCCGGCAAAAAGGGTTTTCCCCCCGAGAGGTGCCTGGTGCAGTCACTGAGTGGCTTGCATGAAGTAACATGCAGCACTCTGCAGTTGCTGTGCAATTATCTAAACCATCGCAGGCACTCATCACCAGGCAGTCAAGACAAAGTGAAAAACACAGGGAGACGCTTTTAACAGTAATTTGTAGCAGAGATGTCCAGAAGAAGAGCGCATGGCTTGTTACCACTGGCTTTTGTGTTAATCACCTAATTGCAAATTGGCTTCCCTTAATGTCTGGATGCCTCGGAAATAATCCTCCACTTTCTCCGCTGCTTGCATCCTACCATCTGAATTTGTATAGAACATGCCCGCACATATAGATTTTTTAAAAAATTTCTGGAGACATTAAATCAGTCCATATTTTGTTTGTTGTTGGTTTTGGGGCCAGGGAAAGTAGACCAGTGAACCATGAAGTTGCCTCCTGTACCCATGGCTCATAGATATGATAGGGAAAAAAAAAAGAAGAAAAAAAGGAAAGAAAAATAAAAGTGATCATGGGCTACATATTAAGAGCTTTGCTCAGAACTAAGCAAAGAAAAAGTCAACAAAAAACAAGGAGGTGTTCTGAGAAAAATAAACTTTATTCACAGAAAAACCTACACCAAAGTCACTGAGATGACATGGCTGCCTTCGAAGATGTTTGTCTACTTTATGTCTATTAATGTTGGCTATTACAGAATGAGCCATGTACCTGGCCTAAGTGTCAAGCTTAATGATTCACTGTCTTGCTGTAAAGGTGACGTCTGGGGCTGGAGCGATGGTTTAGTAGTTCCTACCCCTGCGAAGACCTGGAGTTCCTAGTTCCAATGCATGGTGTCTCACAACTACCTATACCTGTAACTCTAGAGGATCTGATACCCTTTTTTGGCTTTTAGAGGTGCACATACTCAGATATACACTCAGACACATAAACTGAAAACAAACCTTATTTATTTATTTGAGCTAAGATCTCTATTGTATAGCTCTGGTTGTCCTGGAACTCACAAAAATCCACCCGCCTCTGCTCCCAAGTGCTGAGATTAGCGGTATGTGCCACTACCACATCTGGCTTTTTTTTTTTTTTTTTTAGATAAGACAAAGAAAAGATGTTTGCCATTGCCCACTAATGAAAATATGACCACTGTGGTGGCAGACATCTTTAAACCCAACACCCAGGAAGCAGAGGTAGGAGGATCTCTTGTGAGTTTGAGGTCAACCTGTCTACATAGCAAGTTCCAAGACGGTCAGGATCACATAAAGATATGCAACAGTGGGGCGATAGGGACAGTGGATCCCTTGGGCTTGCAGGCCAACCAGTTGAGTCTCATCATGCAGCTCCAGGCCACTGGGAGACCTTATCTAAAAAAACTAAGATGTACAGCTCTTAAAGAAAGAAAGAAAGAAACCAGCCATTAGTCAGTTGTTGTTTATGGGACTTGTTAATGTAAAAGTCTAACATGACACTCTACCCGGTCATCTCTAGTCCCTATGTCTATGATATATATATACACATATATACACATATATACACATCAATATATACACATATAACATGTATATGAATAAGTGGAGTCTAAACAAACTGGTTGGAAGTAGGCTAGTTAGTGCAATGTACAAAGGGGAGGGCAAACACTGGTTCCTCCTCCTCTTTCTCCTTGTCTCCCCCCCCCCCCCTCGCCTCTGCCTTTTAAAACCCCTAACATATATCAACTGGTTATAGGGAATTAATGCAATTCTTCATGTAAGCACAAAAGAGAAAACTCTCCCTAATCCTGAATAAATGATGTAGATGTTCTGCAAGTTTCCTCATCCTATTTCAAGGTCGTTATTTCTGAGGCTGCTTTGGCAACAGCAAAGCTCTATTAAAAAATTATATATATATTTATATCTCCAGCCTTGCATTTCTGAATTAGTCCTCTCTGTCCAAACTGTCTGGAGAAGCAGAAAAACTCAGTTTTTCCATTCAGTTTTATCAGTTATTTTTCTGAGGGTAAATCCAGTCAAGCTTTCTAACGCCTGGTTTTGTAGCTTGCCCAGCCTCTTCGCATCAGGCGTATGTTCACTGTGGAGCCCTTTAAGCCTCTAGTAATGTCTTAAAGACGCAAAGGCGTGTGTCCACCTGGAGCACCATATCCGCTGCAGCCTCACAGTTCATTTAACACATTACAGTCATCCGGCAAGCAAGGACCTGCACCTGCGTCCCAGCGTGCGGGGCAGAGCTTCTGAGCTGAACCTGAGCAGGCTGTTCACCCTCCCGAGTGTTTCCGTTTTCTCAGGGGTTGTTGAAATATTGCTCTTGTGACTGCAGAGGGGTGGAGGGGGTGGATCTGTAAAACAAACAGCTCCCATGTGTCCTGTTTTAGATCCTTGTTAGCATGTGTTTCTGGGGCCAATTTGGAGTAGGTTCTCCCGTGTCACGGTTCAGGTAGGCTGGATAAACGGAAGTGTCTCACCTCTCACTCCGCAAACCAGGCTACACCAGAAGGAGTTAAAGCTTCCTTTCCTAATACAGGGAAGTGGAATACCCCAGCAAGCCAAGCTCCAATTGCTTTTCTAGAACTGGCTTGGGGATCTGTAGGTAGATGTGATGATCTCATAGGTTTTTTTCCACAGCTATCACGTGAGTGCTACTGGTAGTTCTTAGAACTCAAAATTTCCAGATCTGGACAATAGCTGTGATTTGGCTTGAATTAACCTTTTAAGCCACTTTGTTCCTTAGACCCTTGAAGCCACTGCACAATAAAAGTCCAAGCTGCTAACCTTCATTTATTTTGCAAAGCCTCATGGTAGGCGATCATTGTAAAGGTCTTTTCCAGGCTTAGCTAACCTCTACTGGTTTGGATTAGCAAACTTGAACGCATTCCACCTAGGGAGTGGTTTTAGTAAGCCTCCGAGTCAACTGTAGCCACATTATTCTTTTCAATAGAAGCAACAGAGGAGAGTATGATTCTCATTTAAAGGAATATCAGTTATTTGTAAAAAAAAATATATATATGAATTAAATGTATAATTAATTTAGCACATATTCTTCAAAAACTCTTATCATAAAGAAACTTTGCAAATTATAGTTACAGAGCCATTTCTGTTACTAGTAAATGCTAAAATATGAGTTAGAGAGCTTTTGTTTATATTCCAGATGAGAGGAGAAGTATTGTCTTCATGGAGAAAGTGAAGAAGACAACAAATGAGTATTTCTGGTGGCTGCATTTTAGCTTTCTGTACTTCCTTATCTCAACAGTGTATTTCCTAGGATTCTGCCCATTGGCATGAGGTGGGATCCCTTTTCTATACTTAGGACAATCCAGTTTCCCAGGAAATTACATGAGAACAATCCTACTTTAAAGAAAATCTGTTTAGCTCTAGTATATAGTGCACGAAGAACTCTATCTAGAATATTAGCAAAAGGGCTATATATTTGGGAGTGGCCCTACAGAGGACCTCTTGTCCCGTAGGTACCACTCCGTGTCTGCCATTTTGTCTTAAAAAGGAACACAAAACGCCCAACACCACTTGATTGTTATAAACACCTTTACACAGACAATTTACAGCCATCTACTACCATTTAATAAACACTTTTTGAATTCCTGCTTTGAGCTAGGCTCAGCAAATATACTGAAAAACAGAGGTATAACATAGTTATTAAAAGCATGGATTTGGGGTGCTGACAGCAGGAGTGAGGTTACTATTTCTGGCAGACAAATTGTGCAGTGTTGGGCAGGCAGCTGGACTTCTCTTTGCCTTGGTTTATTCAGCTTTCAAGTGAGGGCAATGAGCTATCTATTCTACAGAGATGAATGCTGACTAAATGAATTAATGCCTTCACCACATTTAGAATAGTGCCTGGAATATGGTCACGCTATGTATTTTAGTTATTAATGGTGCTGAGACCAAAGCTTAGAGATAGAGTCTTTACCTAGTGTGGGCTAGGTCCTGAATTCTAGACCCACCACTTGTATCATTTACAGTAAGTATATAAAATAAATAAACATAGTTTCTCTAGATTATTTTCATTATAAACTTTCACCGTAAAATCTGCATCGCTTTTTTTCATAGTTGCTTCTTGTCATGTTTTAAGTACATTTTCTTGAGAGCTTTAAAATGTTGGTGCTTTACAATTAGAAACTCTGTTTTATAGATAGAAATTAGGCTATGAGTGTTGTAAAGTGTGTAGCTGATTGGCTGCTGTGATCATGCCTTTAAAACAAAACAAAACAAAACAAAACAAAACAAAACAAAACAAAACAAACCTTCACTGTGAGATATTGGTGATTACTTTTCCCCTCCTGATCATCCACAGTGCTTCCAGCACCATGAATACAGTCAGTAGGAGGTGATGCTTCTAATTGAGTGCCGGCTAGATTTCTCCATGTTCCATGATGTAAGTAAGTGGTGTCTTGTCAGTAGGGCCTTCCTGTCAGATTGGGAAGGGTAACAAATAGCCTTGGCAATCACCTGTGCTGCTTGAGGAGGGGGTCTATGGGACCCCTTTGGCCAATGGCTCAATAAGATGTAACTCATTCCTGGAACTGGAGGTTTTACTTGGTAGTTTAAGATGACATTGTCTCCCCCATCATATCACTCAGCTACAAACCCTGCAATCTAGAACCTGGTACAATAAAAGCAACTAACCAATTTTTAAAAAAATTCTATTTAAGGCCAACCCCATGAGATGGGACCAGTACCTGATACTGCTAAGTAGCCAAGAACCGGAGACTAGATAGGTCATGGGCCTAGGGGAAAACCTGCCACCATTATTCTGCTAAAGGAACATGGTAAGGAAATGACTCTTAATGACATGTTGTTATGCTCATAGATGAGCGCATCACCCAGCCATCATTAGAGATGATAGTTAGCACAGACACCCACAATGGGACAGTGTGCGGAGAATGAGAGACTTTTGGACATTCAAACTTGAAAGGCCTTTATCAAATCCCTTCCTTCAAGGCTTAAGTACCTATGTATGATCTATGGAGCTGTAAACATTTTAAAAGCCATGGTAGATGACTTCAAGGAAACAGCATCTTTCAGACACAACAGTACTGACACATACATGACCTCACTGCGATTGTGATAGCCTGGGCAAGACCAGTACACGTTCACTCCAGACAAAACCCCAGGAAGTAGACACAAGTTCCACCCCTTACCAAGAAGTTATTTGCAATTTATATCCACCAGGAAAGGGGAAATCCATTTTCTCCAGTGGAATGACATTGGGTATATCAACTGTACTCCAGCATAAAATAAACGCCATGAGTTTTGCGTGTTTTTTGCTTTGGTATTTTTGTTGTTGTTTAACTGGCTTTATTTTTGTTGTTGGTTTTGATTTTAGAGTTTTGTTCTGTCTTGTTTCAGAGAGAGAGAGACAGAGACAGAGAGAGAGACAGAGACAGAGACAGAGAGACAGAGAGAGAGAGAGAGAGAGAGAGAGAGAGAGAGAGAGAGAGAGAGGAGTTTAGCTAGGGAGGGAGGTGAAAGGAGCCTGGGAGAAGTTAGGAGAGGGGAAAATATAATAAAAATATATCTTATAAATTTTTTAAAACAACGGCAGCAAAATGCCTCACTGTGGCTTAAAGCTAAACATGGCACTGCTGTTGGTCTGCTCTGACTTACCCATGAAGACCTCAAGCTCCTTGCCTGTCTGTCCTGTTTATTTTTGGACCCATCATCAGCAACCCCCTCACCACCAAGGTCATTGCTTGTAGACGTGAATCTCCTTTAGAAGAGAGTTCTCACTCCCAGCTGTAAGCAGTCTTTCAGCAAGCATTAGGGTAAGTGGAAACCAAGGCAAAATGTCTTATACCCAAACAAGGCTTAGGATAACAGAAAGAAACATGTTGCCTTAATTTTTCCAGAACAACTTTCTCTCCTTGATAGGGACGTGATCACAGTTTTAGAGCTTTCAAGTGATGGGTGTGTAGTCTGGTTTAGACTGTGAGGAATGAAGTGTTCTGAATGGCCCAGGCTGAGTAATGTGGCCATCTCTAGGACTGTGGTTGGAAATGTGAATGTGGTTTATACTGAGTAAAAGAGAGAGAAGGAGGTTAAAACCTATGTTATGCCTAGCTTTCTCCGGACAAGCTAGCACCTCACATGATATGTATATATGTAAAATATACATCTCAAATTCATTTGCTTATAAGGAAGATTGAATACATGCTCCAAGGAATAACCTAAATATTTTGTATTTTGTGGCCCACACACTAGAGTCTGAAATTTCATTCATATTTTGAATGTTTTCAGAAATTTGTGGGCTGTAAAGCTAACAAGAGAGTTTAAATTACACACTATTCTTTCCTATGGCAAGCTGCTTTCTGACTCCTGTCAGTCTATGACTTAAGAGCCTGACAGAAGTTAGCGACTCGCCCACTGTTTGTCATTACTTGCAGCTTTATAGGCGGTTCTCTTAGGTCACACATGGGGGCAGTGCTTATCTGCCACCTCGAAGATGAAGAAACCAAGGGTCTAGTTTGCACTGGGTTACTTATTCCATTGGTAGGAGAACATGAATTGGTTTGTTTTTGTTTTGTTTTGTTTTTCATTCCTTGTCAAAGATGGTTTCCACACACTTTGCTGAATGTACAGAGAGAGAGACAAGGGTGCCTGTTTCTCAGTTTGGAGGCAATACTGCATTGCATAGAGTGTGGTAGGAATGGGGGTCAGGGTGTACCTCAACACATATTTGTTGGACCTGGTAGTCTTAGTCCTTGCTCACATCGCCAGGTGAATGCTTGTCAAGGTGGGGGGGGGGGTGGAAAGTCTGCAGGCAACAGGGAGCTCTCCCACCCAGGTTGCCGTGATGGCATCCACCAGGCCTGGCACCTTCCTCAGCACTGGGCTGAAGGAGCTCTTTCTTGTTTTCTTTCCTCATGCGGATTGCCAGATCTTTGTGTTTGAGTTTAAATTGATATGACAGCACGTCCTGTGTACTTGGATTAGCTCACAATTATTCTTTTTGTCTGCTGCTCTACAACACAGGGGTTACTTTTTATACCTGACCGGATGATGAACACGTCCTTTATGTGTTTGAGTTTGTTTAGTTCTCGCAAATACATTTCGTCACTGTATTGAACAACTCAGTCAGTTTGTAGGGTCGGGGCTTAGGACATAGGCTCCTTTGACTGTGAGCTAAACAGTTGACTCTCTATTTAGTAGTACTTAAAACTACCACAAGGCTCAGATTTACCTGTGAGATCAGTTATAATGTTCTCAATGGCACTGTTTGATTTCCCAAATCAGCACCCAGTGCAGAGAATATGGACTGGAGGAAACAATTTTCCGGAGATCCTGCTTGTGTTTCAAAACTGAGGAGCCACAGACCAAAGCCCAGAGAAATGAGAGCATAAACTTTATGCCCTGAAGGAATCAGTGAAACCAGTTTTTAAAATGACACCTCACTTCCAAACAGGCAATAACAGAAGTTATTCAGAATTGGCCAGTTCTTTTCACCCGGAGTGAAAGGTGAGATTCATTCTGTAGTTTTCCCTTCGAAGTCCTAAGCTCTTTGCAAAGAAGCGAATTTAAGTTTCATGAAAGTGAGAGGCTGATTTAAAATGTAAGGACTGGAAATTTTCCATTGATTTAACGTATAAAGATTGGAAATTTTCCATGTGCCATCTGTAGGACTGTTAAAAGTCGATTAATAAAAAAGGTAATCTGTGGCTGCCTACATGGGTGACTCAGTAAGCCGCCTTATGTGTTATACAACTGTGTGTGTGAACACCGGGCTGCCTAAATGCTGGTCTCACTCATAAAAGAAAAAGGAAGGCTAATTCTACATTTAATCTTGTAGATTCTCACTCATTGTATTCTTCCAGTGGGAACACACTCACATCTCTTGGTGGTCTATGGTTTGGGTATATTCCCTTTGTAATTTTATAGTCTCAGTGCACGAGCCACGCTTGAGGTAGCACTTAGCCTCCTTCTATCTAATCATATGATTTCGTCTTTCATCTTTTCTTTTATCAGCTTTCTCAGCATGATTTGTCTCCATAACTTCATAAAATCTCAAATGCTCTTGCTTTTTCCGCATTCTTTATATTCTTCGTCTTTCATTCTCATGGCCTCTCCAGGGGCCGCTCTGGGTGTCAGGAAGTGAAAAGGGGAGGCGTGTACACTTGTTGGCATTGTCAGTCAGGCTTTTGGTGTCCAGAGTCATAATTTTCTGGGCATTCATTTTGGTACTGCCTCCATGTGTGGAGAAAATACCTGTTTCAGATGGTGCTTAAAAATCTGAAGTTTGTAACCTATGTCATTTTCCTGAAACCTTTATGAAAACTTTTAGGTGTAAGTTACAGTTGTTAGAAGCCTGGATTTCTGTATATGGAAAAGGAAAAAAAAAGGGGGGGCCTTATGTTTATTATCAGGCCCAAGAATTAGCTGATAAAGACTCACTTAGCAGGAGAAGAGCCAAGTCATGCCTGCCTCTGGTTAAAACTGCTCATGTACTCATCTGCAACTCTGGGCTTCAACAACACTGAACACAGGCACTGTGTGCATGACAGCCCCCCCCACCCCACCCCAAATCCTACTCAGAAATTGCTGATTGCACCTTGGGTTCCAGATTCACTTTTTTAAAAAAAAGTGTTTTGAGTCTCATTTATCTTTTACTATTTATTTTTCCTCTTTGCCTCTATTGGGTCTCCGGGTCTCCATCCTCATCACTAAGGGTTTCTAGAGATAAGGGAGAATGACAGACAAGTTCCCAGTGCCAATTGCCTGTGGTGGCTATCCCATGATGTCATTGTCAAAGACTCTTCTCAAGAGAGAAGGTGTTTATTCACTGTGTCTGTCCATCACTGTGATGGGTTAGGATTCCTATACCCTGGAATACAGCTATACAGCTGTATACAGGTATACAGCTATACCTTGTCTTTTCCAAAGAGGGAACCCTATACATTCAGTACTGAGCTAGCTCCGTCCTTTCCACCTCTCAGAACCTTTGTGCCGATGTTGCTGTGTCTGTCCCAGCTTCAGGCTGTCACTTACAGACTCAGGGCAGCCCTGCTCTCTCTCCTTTGGGAACCACCCACTTCAGTGTCCCTCACACTGAGTAAGTTACTCCGTCTTTATTTCAAGGGTGGCCACCCACAGTAGCTCAAAAGTGGTTTATTTTCTAAAATGGTTTCAGAGTGGTCCCAAGGTACCAACAGGTTTTATTTTATGTGTGGGGGTGCAGAATTGTGTGTGTATCTTTCTTGATACAAAGATGATTTTATTGATCTTGTCTAGATGTCTATGCAATTTGTTTGATTTTTTTCCTCCAAAGTAGGATGGCAGGGATAATCGTATCAGGACTCCAGTCATAAGCAAAGTGAAGTGTCGTCCTCAGTCACTTTAAACTTCTTTCATTAGAGAAAAAGAAAGGAAATATTTAGTCTATGGTTAAGCAACTTGCCGAATTTTAGGCTTCAAGGGAAAATGTAAGTTTGTCTTCAAGCACAGGTGGGGCATTACACTAATCACACAGAGTTTCCAAACTAAATTTCCTTGATGTTCACAGTAAATGCTAAATAGGCACCAACTACATGCCCAAGCATACCAAGCCAGGGCAGATGCACACATGGGTAAGCTGTCCACTAGCCGTTCTGAAAACAGAGTCATTCTAGCGTCCACACCTGCTACTTCCTGAGACAACGGCTGGTGCTCCCTATGTTAGATGATGCTCACACTGAAATTGTTTGGTTCCCTAGAAATAACGCTTACAAGTTCCTTCGTTAGTATTTTGATGTCCTTCTATACAAATAACAAGTAAATTCCATGGCTTTGACTGAGGATCTGCCAATATTTTATTCCCCTTTAAATTGAAGAATATGGTGATTAAAAAAAAAAAGTATAATCGTAGCTTAACATCAGTCATTGTTTTCTTAGCTTCAGTCATTGTCGACCTTAACTTTCCAGATCAAGAAGACAAAAGTGCTGGGTTATATTTGATGTGGGGAGCAAGAGGCTTACACGGTGCCTTAGGCTGGCTCAGAATATTTTTGTAGGCAAATACCTGTCTCGCTGGCACAACTAAATTCAACAAAGTATTAAAATGTCTTGGATTCATGACAATATGTTTTGGAAACACTGCTAAATGGCAGAGGCCATTTTGTTCTCATTGTACACAGGATGGTCTTTTTGTAAAGCTTTTTGCAGAGGACAGTTTGGGGCCTCTTCCAAGGGGACGTGCTTCTTGCCTGGCTGTTCTATGAGTTAGTTACTTGGAAAGTCATGTAAGCACCTATGGCAGATGCTACCAGTCGGGGCAACTAACACGCACCGTGTTGAACACACAGCAAAGCCTCACTAGCTCAGCACTTTTGGGTGCTTGGGGATACCATGAAGGCAGAGGGGGTGAGGTCACTGTAGAGTGCGGATATCAGCATGCCGTGCTTGCAGGTGCTGGGAAAACAGTGACGTCTACTCCACCTGTGTTTCTCTTGATTTGTTTCCCATAGGATAGGCTTAGCTCTCTAGACTCTTAGAATAAATGGGCTTGTCTTTAAATTAAAAAAAAAAAAGCAACAACCAAACAACAAAACAACAGAAGGAGGAGGAAAAGAAAGAGTAGATGTGGTCCTCTGAGGCATAGCTTCACCCAGAGCTTGTGAGTAGGAAGATCCTGGTGTTGGAAGTCTTCCTGAATTCCCTCTCCTAGCATCCCTGATTCCTCTTTCAATTCTGAGTAGAACTTTTGTTTTCATTTCATCTATCTATTATCTATCTATCTATCTATCTATCTATCTATCTATCTATCTATCTATCTATCTATCATCTAATGTGTGTTGATGTTTTGCCTGCATGTATGTCCGTGTGAGGGTGTAGGATCCCCTGGAACTGGAGTTTCAGGTAATAGTGAGCTGCCATATGGGTGCTGGGAATTGAACCTGGTACCTTTGGAAGAGCAGCCAGTGCCCTTAACCACTGAGCTATCTCTCCTGCTCCTAAGCAGAACTTTTTGAGTCCTTTTGTTCTAGTTTAAAGCCATGTCCCAGGCCTACCTACCCTGTGAACCCTTTCCAAACTGGCGAACTGACTTGGATTCCAGCTTCCTTAGTGTGTGGTCTATGGAAAGCTCTTTGTACACAGTGCCTGCAACATGTTAACAGTGCAATACATGCTACTGCATTTTGATTTTCCTTCCTCATATCTCTCCTCATTGGGGCTTTCATTTGGCTGGCACATTTAGATTGCACCCACGAATGAGAATTGTGTACTGTTTGCGTATTAAAGGGATTTAGAGTGGAATGTTTAGGGAAATGTTCTACACAGCCTCAGGTTCCCCTGGGGCATCCTGAGACCAAAGACACTCTACTTCTATTAAGTTTGAATAATAGAATTTTTTTTGGTAAGATTTTATTTTGGAATTTGAAAACTGATACCCCACATATCCCTCCTACGGCCATTTTAAAGAGAGTTTGAAATGATGCTTCAGCCAATTTTTCATCTTACTGATTAGGAAAATGAGACCCAGAAAGATTAGAGAGTGAAGCCTTTGCCTTGTGCTTTCTACACTCTAATTGCTGGACCACTGTCCTGCTTCGAGTATGCCTTTTCAATGTCTTTAAGACACTTGGCCAGACTCTGTGTAGCTTCATTCAGTAAGCACTGACTGAGTTTAAACGTCTCTCCTCCCCGCCCCCCCCTCCCCCCCACCACACACGCATACTATTAGCACTGTAGAAGCCTCCTGTGAATGCTGGCATAATTCTTACTAGGGTATTGATGTTTGCAAAGATTCCATTTCATTATTCAATGGATTCAGGCCTCAAAAGGCAAACACATTTAAAAAAATATTTAAGAGAATTGCTCAAGTTGTGCATAAGCCTTTGTTATTAAACATTCAAGCAGCACAGACAGGCCCATGAAAAGTCAAACCCGGAAGTGTTTCTCCGTCTCTTAGTCTTACGCCGAGCGAGGAGTGAGCCCCAGTCAGTCTCTATTTACCTGTTGAACCCATTAATTATTAAAATGTCAACGCACACAGGTATTACTTTATATATCTACAAACATTCACATGTTGTTTTTCATATGTAAATGAAACCAAACTCCGATTACAGTTTGCGGTAGGATTTTTTTGCCTTCTAAAAAGTATACTCCGTTTACTCTGTTTTTAAATGTGAACATCACTAAATATTGGTAAATAGATAGTTTCTTGTTTATATTTTGCTGTTGTAAATAGGCTTGTAGGGATTTTTTTTGCACCGATTTGCACGTAACACATTTGAAAGTATAATAATCATTTACGAGGTGTATAGTTACAGTACAGTACCAGCAGCATCATGCTCAAGGGAGGCTGAGGCAGGGGAGTCATGAATTCAAGACTACCTCAAGACTACCAGAAAGATAAAAAGAAGAAATGCAAAGGTGTTTTTTGTTTGTTTGTTTTGTTTCGTTTTTTGAGTGGCTGTCTGAGGCATTACAGTTTGGATCTGAAGTGTCCCCAGAGGCTCATGTGGCAAAGACTTGGTGGCCATCCATTTTTCCATTAGGAAAATGATTGGCTCACAAGGACTCTGATCTAGTCAATGAATTAATCCTCAATGGAGTCATATTTTGATGGCATATTGGGAAGTGGTAGAAGTTAGGAAGTATCTTTGAAGGGTCCACTTTGTCCCCACTCCCTTCCTTTCTCTCTCCGCCCCCCCACCCCCTTCCTGCTTCTAGGTCTTGGTAAGTGACCAGCTTTGCCCCACCGTGTTCCCTGCCACAATTTTCTGTCTCCCCACAGCAATCGAGGCCACAGGCAGAGACTCCTGAAACCCACCCAGCTGAAACCTTTCCATGCATGTGTCTCTAAGGGATTTTGTTTCAATGGTGAAACTTAATCCACCTGTAAATCTCACAGTCAATTGAAACCTGGCATATACACACAGACTGCCTCTCAATGTCTGCATAGTTTATGCTCCTGCTGGAGTTCACATGGGTTTTTTTTTTTTCACTTTTACTAAGTTAAGTTTAGTTTTTAATCTTCAATTTTTCCAACCCAACTATACAGCATGATTCATTATTTTGTAGGTCTTTGTTTATTGACAGATTTGACTCTTGTGCAAATGTTATCTCCAAATGCATGTTACCTATGCTATGGATGTATTCTGTAAATGGGATGTGTCTTGGTTAGGGTTACTCATGCTATGATGAAACATCATGACCATAAGAGGGAGGAGAGGATTTATTTGGCTTACACTTTCAAATCACTGTTCGTCATCGAAAGAAGTCAGGGCAGAAACCTGGAGGCAGAGACGATGGAGGGCTGCAGCTTACTGCCTTGTTTCTGTGGCTTGCTCTCCTAGAACCCAGGACCAGCAGCTCATTGGTGGCACCACTCTCTCGCATCAATCACTAATTAAGTAAATGCCCTACAGCTTTGCCTACAGCCTGAGCGTACAGAGACATTTCTCAACTGAGCTGCCTTTCCTTTTGACGGCTCCAGCTTGTGTCAAGTTGACATAAAACTAGCCAGCAAAGTGTGTTTATATGACTACATATTTTTATTTATGAAATTACCTCTGCTTATTGATTTATGCCTTCTCTATTATTTTATTTTGTTAGTACCGGGAATTGAACCCAGGACTTTGTTCATGGTAAGTATATACTCTACAATTGAGTTATACCCCTGAGGCTATATCCTTTTAAAATATTATTTACTTTCACATGTAGTTTAATAATAAATCTACTTATTTTGGTTCATATAAGGCCTGCCACCAAGTTATCATTCCACTCATCCACCTATTCAAACACCTCTTCCTTTGGATCTTGTGGCTAAAGTTTTTAAAAAATGTACTTACTGCCATTTATAGGGTTCAGGAGAATCCTATAAGTTATTGGCAATCTAATTCACCTCTAAACCATAACACTTTTGAGTGTAAAAGAAATTGCTACCACATTGAAAATTATAACCTGGGAATGCTCTAGCATATGATTAATCAATTAACTGCAGAAGTTACTTAGGTTACAAAACCTTTTGACCCTTTATCACGTGGGTTTGTGTTTTACACTTCTATACCATTGTGAGAATACTGTCTATTCCAATATGTCTATTTATCCTAATGAAGGTTGTATTATTGGTATTGTTTTTGTATATCTCCATGTTGGGCTATTTCTTGGGATTGAGTTACATTTACTACAGAACTAATACTTTTCACAAATATGTTAAATATAGGATTTATACATTATTGATAATAATGACATTCTTAAGAAACATATCTATTCCATTTGAAAATGTCTTTAAAAATACTTATTTTTTTCTTTATATAGGTCCTGCATAGTTTTCTGATCTTATGAAAATTTCTTTATACTGTTTTACACTGATGTAAATGGAATCATGGAATAACTTCCTATGTTGTACTTTCTTACCCATTAGTATTGGTGTGTAGAGAAGTTTTAATGTAAGTGTTTATTTTATAATTAGAGTCCTGTGTCAGATGCTCTCTTTCATGCTTTTCATTGTTAGCCTCGGATGTACCTGCAAGAGGGAATCTTTATTGAGAAATTGTTTATTTTTTTCCTCTTAACTTTGAGATTATAATTACATCATTTTCCCCTTCTCCCTTTTCCCTCCAAATACTTCCATATGCCTTTTCTTGCTCTCTTTCAAATATGGGCTCATTTTTCTTTTTTTTCCTTTAATTAATTAATCAATCCCAATCACAGCTTCACCTTCCTCGTCTTCTCCCAGTCCCTCCTTCTCTGTCACCTCTCTCCACCCACCCCCTCCCCCACTTTGTCCTGAGAAAAGGGAGGCCTTCCACGGGTATCAACCTGCCTAATCATATTAAGTAGCAACAGCACTAGGCACATCTTCTATTGAGGTTACACAAGGCAGCCCAATAAGGGGAAAGGGCTCCAAAGACAGAGTCAGAGACAGATCCTGCTGCTCCATCTTTTACCCTAGCACATCTTGTAGGCAGGACAAATTGTGGGCCTAAGGTTCTGTGGCTGGATTGGTGTCCCCATCCCTCCACTGGAAATCTTGCTGGTTACAGGAGATAGCTGTTTCAGGTTCTATATTCCCCATTTTTAAAAGTCTTAGCTAGGTCACCCTCATAGATTCCCGAGAGTTTCCATTGTCTTAGGTTTCTATTTTTCATTAATTGTTGTTACGTGTCTATCTATATCTATATCTACACCTATGTAGACATACACACATATATCTATGTTCCTATATTCCTAAATTCCTAAATATAACCTGCTCAGCCTATATAATGTTACTTTTATGTATGTTTTCAGGGCTGACCATCTGGTATTGTATAACCAACTTGCTCTTCCCTGGGGGAGACAATTTTTCTCACTCCCAGCATTCCTTGGTTGCCTATAATTCTTTGTAGGGCTTCCTGTGTTTACTTTAGCATGTTTCTTGTCGATGTCCTTGTTCAGTTCTTGTTTAGGCGCTCATGCTAGTGAGACTTTATGGGCGGACCTCGTTATGCTACTAGGAGACACAATCTCACAGCAAACTTCCTGATCCTCTGGCTCTTCCAATCTTTCTGCCCCTTCCTCCACAACATTCCCTGAACCTTCCACGTGGAAGTTGTTTTGCTGATGTATCTAGTGGGACCAACTCCACAATTCTGCATTTTGATTGGCTGTAGGACATTTTCTTAATTGCTAATTGATGTAAGAAGATCCCACCCACTGTTGGCAGTGACAGCCCTAGGCAGGTAGGCCTGGACTGTATAGGAAAGCCAGAGTGAACAAGTGAATAAGTAATGCGTCTCTGTGGTCTTTGCTTCTGTTTCCTCCCTCATGTTCCTGCCTTGGCTTCCCTTAGTGGTAGACTGTAACCTGTAAGATGAAATAAACCTTTCATCCATAAGTTACTTTTGGTCAGTGTCTTATCACAGGAACAGAAAGGAAACTAAAATAATGCTATTTATGTAGGAAATACTGTGTGGAATATAGCGGGGGTTTTTTTTTGGTCTATTTTTGTTGTTTTATTTTTCAACAGGGCCTACAGTAACATCTCTAATTTGTTCTTTCATGTATTTTGGTAGTTGCTGCTCTCTTATTGCTATTCTTGTTTTCTTCCTTCACTCCAGAAAGGCAACTCTTTCAAGGATGGGCTAAACCCTGTGCTCTGTTGATGTCGTCCATACTAACACCAGTGGCCAGTGGGTCTACAAAGCACTCGGATTGGCAAGAAACCATCTGGCAGCCAAACGATTGCTCTATGAACTCCTGTTAGTTCCTGAAACTTATAAAGAAAGTCTTTGCAGTGACAGCTTTGCAGAACTTTCCAGAAAGAAAAGTCTCTAACAATAGATAGGCAAGTTATCTCATAAGCTTGCCTATATAAAATAATTACTGTGTAACACCTACACTTTCATTTCTTGTGAGTTTTCATGCAGGATCCCTTATTTGTCTGTAGTAGATGATAATAAACCTCTGGACCACCTTGTGTGCCCAAATAGCCATGCAAACAAGGCCCTTAATTCAGCTTCACATTCAATTAGGATTCAGATGAGTGGTACCCAAGGCAGCTTACATCACAGCTTCCAGTTTCAACTAAATGCGATATTACATTTGGACACTTCAGGGAAGAACAGTCACAGCCTCCACCACAGATCTATGTACCAAGGGACCTGCTGTTGTCACCTACATTGATTTCAGTTCAATTTGTGCTAGAAGGAGGATTTTTCACTTAAAAGTCACAACAACTAACAGGTTTTTTTGAATGTTTGCTATGTGTCTCTATTACAGTTAACAATGTATGCATTAATGTACTTACATTTTCAACACAAAGCATTGGGTGGAAATAGAGAAAAGATGTTTCTCATTTCCTGTGGATTCATATTCTGTGAGACCCGGCCTGTTTTGTTTACTGTTGTATGCTTTGATGGTAGGAGAGTATTTGGCACATAGTAGTGCTCATTAAATCTCTGGAGGATGAGTTTATGCATGCTCACATCAATGAATGAATTCTAAAGGGACGTAAACAAGTAGGGCCCAGCTGTTTAACCCAGATGGTTCATGGGCTGTGATGGCATTTTAGTGTCATTCTGCCGAGAAGCAAAAGCCATGGTCACCTTCCCAGGGTCCCAGGCTACCGGGTTAGGAAATACTGCCGTAATAATAATTATAGGCCTGATAATAAACATTATTAGGCCTTACTGGTAATTTAACCGCAGCACTCTCCCACTCATCTTTGGAGAAGCACAATTCCCCTTCCTCAGGGGAGAGGAGGGAAGTCTGCTAGAGGAAGGACAATGGCCCTGGGGAACAGAGAAGAAAAATGTGTTCAATTGCTCAAGGACCCCTGCAGGTACCACGTCCCTTTGCAGAGAGTCCAGCACGTGTGTGAGTATTCTGAGATAATCCTGGCCGTGGCGGGTATGGAACAATAAGCCAGGCTGACTGAGGGGTTGTGGATGTTGGAACACACCCTGATTAAATAGATTGTGAAATGCTGTCTGTAACGTGTAGCTGGTTTGAGGTTAAGGAAAGCAGCCTTTTTGGAATTTTTATTACGGGGGAAGGATTAGAGTGACATATCACCAAGGAGTCAGGTTTTAAGGAAAACCTGGAATCTTAAAAATGCATACATGTGGCTGAACACATCCTCACAGAGTAAGGGAGTGGGTCCTTAAAGTGCAACCTGAGTGCCTTGAACGGCTGGCTCTGGTTCTCTTGAACTTGACCTCCATGCTTTGGTGAATTGGGGAAGGGTTTTTCTTTTTTCTTTTTCTCTTCTTTTGCTGACCACTCCCCTCCTCCTCCCCTTTCTCTTCCCCCATTTCTTTGAAATAGGGCCTTTGTAGCCTTTTTAGCCAAAGCAGGGGCCTGAAACTTATCACCCACCCCAGCCTTCTGAGTGCTGGGATTAATACATGCCTTGCCATACTTACCTTGATTTTTTTTTTTTCATACTGTGTTTTGTTCATTTCTCTCAAACATTGTCAGCTCTGTTGTGGCATTAGAAATACAGGGACAGAGGCACACGGACAGACCGTCTTTGAGCTTAACATCTGTATTTTCTTTTGTTTTGGGATCGGGGGGAGTCTTCCTCCGCACACCAGGCTGTCCTCCTTGCCAGCCCAGGCTACATAGTGAGACCATCTCAGAGATGTGAAATGCATTAAGTACATGTAGTATGCAGTAGAGGCTTTTACAAACCAGGGTCTCAAGAGGCCTGAGCTTTCTTAGGTTTTTAGTGTGTTGTGCTCATCTCACAGTGTGTTAAAAGTTTAGAAAAAAAGTTAATTCCCAAATAGGACACTCAGCCTGGGCTAAGAGAAGTTCTTGTGATAACAGCCTTTTATCCTGTTGTATGAGACACTGAGTTTGGGACCTGCAAAAAAATATCTGACAACAGCAAGTTTTCTGAACATGCAATGGCCAAAACTTAATTCAAAATCAAGCATGTAATGAATTTAATATTTCTGACAGTTATTACCCATGATGCAATTCTAGCGTTCACGTCAGCCTTGGTTCTGAAAGCAAAATATGCATATTTTGCTCTGTGCATACCTGCCGTGCAGTGCAAATGAACGCCACCTAAAACATCTCAGCTCAGATTTCATGCTCTTCTACCCTCTGAATTGCCTTTTCCCCCTGCTGTACTTTCAAACTCTTCTGTTCTTGGAGAAACATAATGTTTTAACTACCAAACCCAGACTTTTCAATACTTTCTTGACATCATTCCTTTGCAGCACCGAATTATTGTATCTCTGGGCTGTACAGTTTTAGAATGTCTAGATTTTATTGTGCTGGTTTGATTTTTAAAATTGCCATTTGATGACCTGACTGGCAAGTGATACCAATGATGGAAATAACAGCAAGAATAGCATGAGGTAACCAACTGCGTTCTGGTAAGACCTGATCCACAGGAGGAGGCTCATGCCTGGTACTGTAAATCTGACCAGTGTAGATATGAGGACCTTACCAGCCTCCATCCGTAACTAAGGACCTACTGACAGCTGATGGCTTCTGGGTATTATACATATACATATGTGTATTATTATACATATACACATCTATCTATCTATCTATCTATCTATCTATCTATCTATCTATCTATAACATTTATTTTGGAAGTGGATTCATGAGGAGTTAAGGTATAGACCAGTAAATTTGATCAAAATACATGGTGTGCATATAAAATTCTCAAAGACTTAATAAAAAATATTATTAAAAACCAGTGATCTTAAACTCTCCCTTGTGGAGCCTGTGCCTACACTCGGGTATGTCTTATTTTCTACGACTTGACTTTTCGAAGCCCACACCTGTGACCTCAGGTGTGTCCTACTTTCTTCTGAGTGCTTCTCTTTTTCCACTAAACCTCCTGCTTAACTCTATGTTAAGATCTTCAATGAAATCCTCAACTTTGCCTCAGAAAAACTGCTTTTGAGTTGCTGAAGTAGGTTTTGTATAAATTTGTTAAATGAATTTTTAACTTGAGTTTGATTCAGACTTTCCAACTTTTTTTTGCAATGGCTTTAAAAAATACTTCTGTAGTTTTGTTTTGTTTTTAAAACATGTGGGTTATTTACTTTTTATTTAAAGTTTTTTTATAGCATTTACTCTCATCAGTGTCCCTTTTTTCATCTCCTCCCAGACCTTCCAAGCCTCCAACCATTCCAACTCCATGTCTTCTTTCTCTCTCTCTTAAGAAAACAGAAGTAAACAAAAAAGACAAAGATAAAACAAAATGAACAAACAAACAAGGAACTAATAAAAAGCACAAGAAGCACACACACCAAAACAACACAAAGTGAGAAGCCATTATATATAGCAAAAACCCAGCAACGTTTAAAAAAAAAATGCTCAAGTAAAGCAATATGAGACGAAAGCCCTCCAGAACACTGTGGATTCATTGTGTCTTGGCCATCTACTGCTAGGCTTGGGGCCTGCCCTTAAGAGGAGTTTGTATACTCAATGAAGCACCCTTGGAGAAACTGATTTTTCCTTTGTGAGCGGTTATTAATTGTTGGGTATGGCAGCTGGTGTCCACTTCTCTCAGCACTGAGATGACGTCTGGTTTGTTCTGTTCAGACCCTATTCATGCTACCACAATCTCTGAGTTTTATGTGCATCCGTCCTGCTGTGTCTGGAATATGTTCTACATCCTCACTCAGGATTCCTCCTATAGTATTTTTGTAAGAATTAACATAAAAGTTTGAGCACCTGAAAAAAATAAGTGAGTGGGACAAGAAGTTAAGAAGGGGTGAAGAGAAATAGTGGTTGGATCTGGAAGGTGCTAGAGGGAGGAGTAATAGGTTAATATAACCAACATATATTGCATAAAATCATCAGATAATTAAATTAATATATTAAAATGACTTTATTTATTATCAGTAAATGTTTGAGTCATATACCCATTGTATAGATCTATATGCCTTGAGCCTCATAAAATTGCTGGGGCAAAAAATGAGTTATGAGTGGTCATTCAGAACCTTCATTCTAGACAGAAAGCGACACTTCCCCAGTCTCACTGTGCCCTTGAGCCTGGCCACACAACAGCGAGCGCCATTGCCTCATTTCTGTAAAATGTCTTAGAGATTTCAACAGAGAATGATGACCTTGAGTGGAATGTTTTCTCCTTGGAATAAGAGACAAAACAGCCACGCTTAGGAATGAGAGTTAGAGAGAAGGCAAACATGAAGTCCCATTTTTCTTCTCCTGTCTCCCACAGGGCCATGTGAAGAGGGCTGTGGCTCTGTCTTATCTCATTTCCATGAAGGCTTCCCATGTCCCCCTTTGCCTGTTTTCCTCTTGTATTCATGTCTTTCTTTCTTTTTAAAATTCTGTTATTTTAATTCTTACTCTGTTGAACTCTGTTCCTATCCTCTCTCCTCACGCTTCACCCCCACCCCAAACGTCTGTAAAGCATTCTGAGACTAACAGGATTAAGACCTGTCTTCCTTGTCTTCTTCAAACATAAAATGCAAAGCATCTTTGACAGCTAAATTGCTATTTCTCTGACAAGTTTTCTTAAAAACTGGAATGCTGTGGCAAAAAAAAAAAAAAAAAATACAGATTTATTTGGGTGTAGCAATGTGTGAGCTGTGCACGTCAGCACCTGAGATCTGGATCTCAAGTAAGATAAGATAAACTTATCCTTTGTAAGTGCTAGAATAATTCTACAGAATGTGTGTAATGTGGAGGTGATTAAGTGTGTTTGCTGAGATGTTAGGTGAACCAAACTATTAACCTTATACCTCCGTTTTCTAGCTAAATAGGTATGCTACGACTTGGTAGTAGAGCACATGTTAAGCTTTGGGCCCAGGAACCTCTAAAAGCAAACAAACAAAGACAAACCACCACTACCACCACCACCACCACTAACAACAACAACACAACAACAACAACAGCAAATGTTGTAAAGCTAGCCCCGTACCTCTGGGCCACCAATCCCACTTTGAGTAACTCACATATGCAAAACAAAAGCATCAGCACACTGCTGTATTCTAGCTCTCTTCCTCATGCAGTGACAGAGATAGGCAATAGTGGAAAATGCACAATCTTCTGATATTAATTATTTTATTTGCTAAGTAACTTTTGATATTAACAGCATTTTCACTTTTCCACGATTCACAGTTAGCTCTTTGCTGGGCATTAGAAACACAGTGGGTGCTGATCACACAGACAGATTGTTGTTGAATTTAATTCTATTCCTTCCTTTCTTCCTTCCCGCCACCTATTCTCGACCCTTTTTGTCAATATCTCATTATAGAAACCAGGCTGTGTGGGGACTTGTTCGCTTCTCTTTGCCTCTTTGTACTACTGTCTAGCTTTACTTGTGGCTCTTTTTTCTTCCTTCTTTCTTTCTTTCTTTCTTTCTTCTTTCATTCCTACTATTCTCTTAGTGAATATAAAAGAGACAGTCTCATTCCTGTACCTAAATATTGATGATCTCAACATAGCAACACTAGGCTCTTGAATATAATGAATCCTATTTGAGATATTTGGGGTAATAAAAGTATTCTTTGAAATGAATAATTATCAGTCTTGTAGAGTAACTAAAATATTAAGTCAATGGATATAATATATTTTATCAGTAGCTGAAAAGATGACTTCAGGGGCTTAGGGTCCTAGGAGTTAAAATGCTCACTGCTCTTGCAAAGAACTGGAGGTTAAGTTTCCAACACCCATGCTGTGTGGCTCACAACTATCTACAACAGGAGGAACCATGCCTTTTTCTGGCCTCTGAGCACATCTGCACACAAATATGCACATGTACACACACACACACACACAGACACACACACACACACACACACACACACACACACACACACACACACCCCTAGAACAAAAACAAAAGAAAACAAAAATAACAACAACATTAGAAAACAAAACACAAAACTAAAATTCCTAAACTTATCACCATTCTACAAGCAACATCCAGATACAGTCTTTGAGGAGTATTCACATGCAACAGACAGTTGGCTTTCTTTTTTTTTTTAAATTATTTTTTGAGGTAGCCTTAAGATTGCTTTTAGAGATAGTTTTCATGCTACAAATGGACAGATGTACTGCATGGGGTATAATTCACTTTGATAAATAGTTACATTATCTGCACTCTCTAGCATATGTCTACCACCCCAGCAGCTTCCTTTCTCATCTCCAGTGATGTTGCTCCCTTCCCTATTCCCAGCCCATTACATCCTCTAACCGTAGTGGGCTCCCCTGACCTTAGACTTCATATAAATGGGAGGAGGTAGAATATACTGCTTCTGCTATTATGTAAACCTGTAGCTTATTCCTTTTGGATTCTTAGCAACATCTCATTATAATATCATTGCCATATTTGTCTTTCTAATTGGAGACAATGCCTTGTGACGTAGCACAGGTTGGTCTAAAACTTGTGGTTCTCTTGCCTTGGCCTCTCGGAGAGCTGAGACGGTAGATATGCAGCACCAAGTTCACCTTGTCCCATTATTAATGGGTATTCATGTTGTTTCCATTTGTAGCTATTATAATAAAGCTTCTAAACACATCTTACTGTGGAGTTCCTGCCTCTTCCTATTTCTTTCGGGTAAAGACCTAGAGTGGCATTTCTGGATTATAATATAGTGTCAGAATTACTTTGCTGTTGTTTTGATAAAATGACCCAACAAATGCAACATAAGGAGAAAGGGTTTATTTTGGCTCATCATTCCTAGAAACAGTCTTTGGTGGAGAGGAGGTCATGGCTACAGGAGGTTGCAGGAGCCACTCCCACTGTCCATGGATGCGGAGCAAAGGACTGTGACTACTTTCGCTAGCTCACTTTCTCATTTTTACAAAGCCCAGGATCCAAGCCCAGAAAATGGTGCCGCCCACAGCAGGTGGACCTCCTCACTTTAATTATTCTAGGAAAGAGAATCCCTCATAGGCCTAGAGGACGCCTGTCTTTTTGGGGCCATTCCAGAGTTCATCAGACTGATAATTGAGATTGGACATTGGAGGTAAGATTCTGTTTAGCTTTATAGGAAACTGTCAAATAACTCTCCAAAGCCAGTTGCTTCATTTTATATTTCCATCAGCAACAGATGAAAAGTCTAGTAGAGCCACATTCCTGCCTGTCTTTCAAATCCAAGTGTGGACATTCCTGGTCCTAAGTGACACAGTGCCCGACTACGGTTTCAGTTAGCATTTCCTGATGACTAACTGTTTTAAACACTGCTTATGCTATTATTGTTTATCCCTACATTTTCTTTTGTCTAGAGTCTGTCTTCGCATTTAAGATGTATTTTTCTAGCTTCCATTTTGGGTACACTTTATGTATTAGGGGCTTAATTTGGACAAATACATCAGAAATAATTACATGACTATTTTCTCCGAACCTGTGGCCCTTTCACATGTCTTTCCCCAAATATACTGCTATTTCCTGTTTATTTCCATTACTAATCTCAAATTACTTCACAACTTTGAAATACAAAAGGCAAGACTTCAGTCTTTCATTTAAAAAATGGTTGTAATATCTTGTTATGAAATATGAGCTGCCTTTGCCAGTGAAGTGCAATAAGTGTCCTAGGGTGGGCACAAATCAGGGAGGAAAATTCAAAATGGCTTCTGGTCACATAGCGCTGGAAGTATTTTTAGCAAACTGTGACTTGAAAGACATCTACATGATTCTAGGTAGAGGCCTAGACAGAGAGGAGGCAGGGACAGGGAGGGGAGAGAGAGATAGAGAGAGAGGGAGAGAGAGAGAGAGGGTGGGGGAGAGAGAGAGAGAGAGAGAGAGAGAGAGAGAGAGAGAGAGAGAGAGAGAGAGAGAGAGAGGAGAAGCCCCCAGAGGAGAGATGGTTACTGGAGTCAGGCTGATAAAGAGGAAGGAGTAGACAGACTGAGGAAAAAGAAGAAGGATTTGCTTTCATAGATGCGAGAGGTAAGCAAAGACAGGAGCAAATAGAGAAATGTGTTGAGAGAGAAAAGACAATTCATGGACCGTTGTGGGAATTCTGGCAGGGATGAGAGAAAGGACTTCAGGTCTGAAAGGAAGGACAGTGGTTTCTGAGGTGAAGCATTCCCTCCCCAGCCACACCACCCACAACTGTTCCTATCAGAGAAGAAGGGGAGTGGGGGGAGCCAGGTCCCACAGGTGGAGAAGGACATCAGTAAAATGACAGTCTTTAAGCTATCATTTTTGTTTTTTTGAGACAGGGTTTCTCCATGTAGTCTCGGTTGTCATGGACTTTGTAGACTGGGCTGGCCTCGCACTCACAGAGATCTGCCTGCCTCTGCCTTGCAGAGTGATGGGATTTCAGACACGTGTCCCCGTGCCTGGTTTAGCTAATCTTTAGGAGGGAAGAGTTCATGGTCAGAAGGAAGCTGGTGGAATGGAAAAATATAGTTGTCTTAAAAGCCAGTGCATCATATGATGCTATTTGTAATTCAAGAGCAACCTGAAGCCCTATTTCTTTTTCTGCAGGACTTTTATTGTCTTTTCACAGGATCTTGCTATGTAACCCATGCTGGTCTTGAACAGGTGATCCTCCTGCCTCGGCCTTTTGAGGGATTACAAGTATACACCGTCTCTCTCAGTGGCATTCTAATTTTTATGAGAAGGATCAGAAAACCTATACCAGGAAAAAAAATTATCCTAGGGCTTTATGAAGCCCAAGTTCCTTTACTTTCTCATCGGCAGGTCTAGCGATCTCATGCCCTGATTTTTCTCAGTCACGGACTGTTCCTCAAAGTGCAGGATGACGTAAACCCTTTCTTTCCTCTCCAAGCTGCCTTTGGTCTGCATGTTTTATCACTGAAATCCTAACTGAAACACAGGTGGTGTGCACGTAAGAACTCTAGGCTGCTCTTAGCATTTCAGCTGGCTTAGCAAGTCAGTGGCTACGAAGAAGGAACCAGGGATTCTAAGGCGCTATATTTTTAGTTTGCTTTTATTATTTCCCTATAGGACCTATTTTATGTTTGGCAGAGTATTTAATGCAAAAGGACTGGCCTATTTTCTTTCAGTGATGTACATAGTGTCCCAGAGAACTGATAGCAGTAAGGCTGAAATGGCCCTTCTAAGAGTATACTGTGTATGAGAAAAAGAAAGAAAGAAAGAAAGAAAGAAAGAAAGAAAAAGAAATCTACTGAATGGAGTTCTGGGGTAGAGGAATGCCCATGGCGATTCGATCACTGCCCCTTAGCAGGATGGCCTTGCAGGCACACAAAGGGGGATGCAGCCTATCTTAGATGAGACCTGATAGGCTGTGGAGGCTCCCCCTTTCCTCCCACCCACTCCCCCACCCAGCTTGGAGGGCTAGGGGAGAGGAATAGGGCAAAAGAGGGAGAGAGAGTGGGAACAAGAACTTAAGAGTGAGGGGATGACAATAGAGATTTAATGCTGTGAATATATCCACCCACACAGTCTTTTGGGCGTGCTCTCTTTCTGGGGCACTCAATATTGGGAATTGTGGAGACAAGCCACCTCTCGGTATCAGCTAGAGAAAGCTTCCCTTTATTTTGACCAGTCCTGTGAAACCAGGTCAGTGCATGCTGTATTCAGGGCTTCACAGAGCTCTGCTTCCATTCTTGCTGTAGGCCGATCTCTATTCACGATCTTTGTTGTGGATGGCCACCGAATAAAAGCGATGGGATATCCTGTTGGCTGGGCCGGGATGGGCAGGACTGGGATGGGGAAGCCTCTTAGCCTCAAAACTGGCTGCCATTGCAGGTTGCACAGTGCCTCTTGCTTCCCTGGCCCAGTTGTCGTTGTTTTTCTAGGTTAAGGTAATAGAAAATGTTAGTGTCGCTCCAGGTTAGTGAGAATGCAATGCATTTGTGTAATCTTGTGGGACCAAATCCTGAGGATTTAACATACTATACTGTATAGCAATTCAATACTCGAGTGCCTAAAGTAGTGATTTGTGTATGTTCTTTGTTAAAAACTAAGTAAATGTGCATGTATGCAATTTTTACTATAATTACACACACACACACACACTTAAGTAAGTAGGGGCTATAGAGATGGCCACCCACATGGTGGCTCATAGCCACCTAAAACTACAGTGCTAGGGGATCTAACTCACTATTTGGACTTCCATAGGTTCTGTACCCATGTGGCACTCATACAAACGTTCAAGGATAACACCCAACCACATAAAATAACATAAAATATTTAAAAAGTAAATAAATAAACTACTGTATTACAAAATCAGCCATCTATCATTCTATGACGCTATCATACATACAGTCACGTTGCTTTCACATATTGGATCTGTCCCTGAGATTTCTGAGCTGCCTGGGATTCCACAGATCATCTAGTCTGACCATTTTACAAAAAAAAAAAAAAAAAAAAAAAGAAAGAAAAAAAAAAGAAAAAAAAAAAAAAAGAAGAAGATTAAGGTTCAGAGGTAGCAACCAAATGCTGGCCAACCAACCAGCCCAGAAGCTTTTCTAGGATATAGTTTATCACTGAAGATACTAAAACTGAGAGGTCCCAGAGTCCCATCCCCAGGAGGATATGGGCAACACAAGTTGTTAAAGTGTTTTTAAGACAAGGTGATGGTGGGTGTGGGAGGAGGCAGGGGGAGGAGTAGGGGGTGAATGTGGTCAAAATATATTGCATGAAAGTCTCAAAGAATGAATATGTAATCATTTAATAATACACACACACACATATATATATATATATCTGAAAGTAGGAAATGATATGCAAATGAGAGTAAGTTGTTCATACCAACAAGCAGCTAGTTAATTCAGGTTTCACATCAGTTACTGATATACTGTAGGCTAAAACCCATGTGGTCTTCTGGAACAATGCCTTTTTCATGCTGTCAGAACACAGTTTTCTAGATGTTTGCTCCCACTACTTATTCAGGCCATCTTAACTCTACAAACTCAGCATTAGCAATAAATTTTTAATGCAATTTAAATTTAATAAAGGTAGGCTATTCTTGTCTATTGAATGGGGGGAGGTGGGAATCAATAAAGTGTACTGAGGATGGCAAAGCACTTGTTCTGGAAACTAGTTCAGGGCTACAGTGATTGGCTCTAAAGTGTATGAGGCTTAGATTAAAGGTACAGGACAATGGACAAGAGTTTATTTTAGTGAAAATGGGGGCTGGTGGTGCAGCTCAGTGGTAGTGCTTGCCTAGCATGCGGTTGGGACATGAATCCCAAGTACTTTATTGATAATTCTTCCACTTTGACTTCCTCCACGTGTAACAATAAAGTGAACTGACATTTGCAGCTTTCCAGGCACATTTACTTTACTCACACAGCTCAGGATGCTTCTGGTGACTGGTGATAACAATAACGTGCTTAAAACCCAAGCTAGGAAAGCTCACTGAACTCATACTCAGACAGGCTGTCCTGGTTAGCTTTGATTCCCAACACAGCCCGGAGTCTTCAGACTGAGACGAAAAGGTTCAGGTTGGGAACTACCTAGATCGGGATGGTCTGTGGTTATGCCTCTGAGTCTTGATGTTTGATGTGGAAGGCTCCATCCTACTGTGGGCAGTATCATTTCTTGGGACGGTGGTTCTTAGCTGTATATAAAAAGTTAGGGAGACATGAGCCAGAGAGCAAGCAAGAGAGCAGACAAGCAAGCAATGTTACTCCATAGGTTTTACTTCAAGCCCTTGCCTTGAGTTTCTGCCCTGATTTCTCTTAGTGGTGGATTATGACCTGGGATTATAAGCTAAGTAACAACCCTACCCGAGGTTGCTTTGGGTTGGAGTGTTTTATTACAGAACACTGGTGGCCCACTCAAATCCACTTCTTGAATGTTGATTTGCCAGGTTCTGTGCAATTGCTATTTTTCTTCCTATATCACATGTTAGGAACAACCCCCAATTTCATTCATGGTTTCAGTTTTTCCTGTAGCAGGGTCAGCCAGCGTGCCAAATGCCTGCCATTACCCTCTCACTCATGCCTATGATGGGCATCATGGTTTGTCTCTGTCTTCTTTCCTCCTAAACCTTGGCTTGGCCTCACAGTACTTCAAGGCAATGCTACAAAGTGATCTGACCTGTTACCAAGACAAAAATATACTTTTGAATCCAAATTAATCCCAAATTCATGTGTTTAATCTAGACTTCCTCCACAGGGCCTTTGTGAAGGGATAACTCAAATGCTTCCAGATGTTTTGATGGTACCTCCAACATCTCTAAATCATCAATTCTCATCTACAGCATTGGACTCTGCCCTATCCTAGCTGTTTCCTCTCACTACTCAGGGGGCCACAAACCCTGTGCTTTGATAGTTCTAGAACTCTCTGGAATTCTGCTTTCTGTCTCTGCTGTTATTGCTTTATTCGGGCTCTTGCAAAGCCAGTCTGCTGATATCTTCACCCCTATTCCTCTGTCTTTCAACCATGTCACTTCCTACAAGGATGCTCCTCTGAATTGTATATATAAGCATGTCATTCTTCTTCACACAGGTGCTGAATAGGGCCTATAGGTTTCAATATATAATTTAAGCCTCCTCACCCAGTCATAATAGCTTGTCATTAATCTATGTCTGCTTTTCTACAGAAGATAGCTTCTTCCCCATTTATATATTTGATGAAGCTTTGAATAATTTATTTGTCTTTCAAAATATTGCATCGGTTTCTCATATTGTTCAAATTATTCCTCGCAGTTCTGCATTTTATCAACATCTTCCTGATTTCTTTGATTTTATTTTCATTTATGAAGTTTCCTAATTCAAGTACTTATTTAACTTAATCCTGGATTTTCTTGCACCAATTCTCTTAACCACATTCCGCAGGATGTATTCTACTTTAAATGCTGTTTTAACCTGATTCTCTTTCAAATTTGCTTTTGATTCCATACAGGATTTATTATAGAGACGTTTGAGACAATTTGAGGGTGAATGGAATAATACTTTTCTTGTGTCATTAATACATTATGCACTAGAGTTAGAAAAATGTAGTTGGAATAATTTCTGCACTTTGAAATTTAATGAGAATGTATTTGTATAATATACATATTTTGAACTATCCCACAAACTTAAGAATTTTTACTCACATACTACTGTGTATACTGTTCGTTCCACATGTTAAATGAAGCACACTAACTAGGGGCTTACATATTCTGAGAGAAATTTTCTTTTTTAAAATTTTTTATTGAAAAATAAAATCATTCATATTACATTTCAATTGCTATCCCATCCCGTGCATCCTCCCATTCCTCCCTCCCTCCCACTTTCACCCCATTCTCCTTCCCTATGACTGTGACTGATGGGGACCTCCTCCCCTTGAATATGATGCTAGGGTATCAAGTTTCTTCTTGGTAGTCTGCTATCCTTCCTCCGAGTGCCATCGGGCCTCCCCATCAAGGGGATATGGCCAAATAAGGGGCACCATTTTGGATATTAGACCTTTATTAGATGAAGGAGTGGTGAAGATCTTTTCCCAGTCTGTAGGCTGTTGCTTTGTTCTCTTGACAGTGTCACCTGCCTTACAGAAGCTTCTCAGCCTCATGAGGTCCCATTTATTAATTGTTGATGTTAAGGCCTGGGCTGTTGGTGTTCTGTTCAGGAAGTTGTCTCCTGTGCCTATGTGTTCCAGACTCTTCCCCACTTTTTCCTCTAACTGGGTTAATGTCTCTGGTTTTAGGTTGAGGTCTTTAATCCATTTGGACTTGAGTTTTGTGCATGGTGACAAATAGGGGTCTAATTGCATTTTTATACATGTAGACATCCAGTTAGACCAGCACCATTTGTTGAAGATGCTGTCGTTTTTCCATTGAATGGATTTGGCTTCTTTGTCAAAAATCAAGTGGTCAAATGTGTGTGGATTCGTCTCTGGGACTTCAGTTCGATTCCATTGATCCACCAGCCTATTGCTGTGCCAGTACCATGCTGTTTTAATTACTGTTGCTCTATAGTACAACTTGAGATCAGGTATGGAGATTCCTCCAGAGGATCTTTTATTGTATAGGATTTTTTTTGCTATTCTACCCAGAAGATGCACTACCACACAACAGGGACATATGCTCAACCATGTTCATAGCTGCCTTATTCATAATAGCCAGAACTTGGAAACAACCTACGTGTCCCTCAGTAGAAGAATGGATAAAGAAACTGTGGTACATCTACACTATGGAATACTACTCAGCTATTAAAAACAAGGAATTTCCAAAATTTGTGGACAAATGGATTGAACTAGAAATTGTCATAACGAGTGAGTTCACACAGAAGCAAAAAGAGCTAAATGGTATATACTCACTTATATCGAGACACTAGTCCAAGGTGTACGTCCCCATGAAAAACTGTACCTACCAGGAAAGTGAGTAAGAGGGGAGGACATCCTATTGAGACTTTAGGTGTGAGAAGCCTGGGAGAATGAGGAAATAGAAGGATCCAGCGGGTCCTGGAAAACTACAGGAGAGTCTGGGCCCTGGGCAAACTATGGCAACAGCCAAGGAAAATATAGGCAGTAAACCTCGAACCCCTACCCGGACTAGCCGATGGACAGGACATTGTCCACTGTTAAGTGGAGAAGGAGATCTGACTTTCACACAAACTCTGGTGCCCCATATTTGAACATGTCCCTTGGATGGAGATGCCTGGTGGCACTCAGAGGAAGGATAATAGGTCACCAAGGAGAGACTTGATACCCTATGAGCATATACAGGGGGAGGAGGTCCCCCTCAGACACAGATATAGGGGATGGGAGTAGGGGGGAAGTGGGAGGAAGGGAGGAATGGGAGAATACAAGGGATGGGCTAACAACTGAGATGTAATATGAATAAATTAATAAAAAATACATTTAAAAAAAGGGGCACCTGAGTTTGTGTGAAAGAGATTTTCTGATGGTACATTTTCTGATGAAGGATGTGAGTACATACTCTATTAAAGATAGTGTGTGCTCTTTTTAATTAATTAATTTATTTATTCAATTTACATCCCAATCATAACCCCCCTCCCTCCTCTTCTCCTGGTCCCATCCTCCTTCCCTCCCTCTTTCCCCACTACTCCTCAGAAAAGGGGAGCCCCACCTCAGCACATCAACTTGCATCAGAACTGAATGCATCCTCTTCCCCTGTGGTCTGATGAGGGAGCCCCACCAGGGAGAAGTGATCAAAAAAATCAGGTAACAGAGTCCATGTTAGAGACACCCGAGCCACACTGCCCTTACTAGGAGAGCCACATGAAGCCTGAGCTGCCCATCTGCTACATCTGTGTAGGGCGTCTAGGTCCAATCCATGCATGGTCCTTGCTTGGTGTGTTAGTCTCCACAGGCCCCTCTGGGTCCTGGTTAGTTGGCTCTGTTGGACTTCTTCTGGAGCTCCTGTCACCTCCAGGTCCTTCTATCCTATCTTCCCCTTACTTTTCCACAAGACTTCTTATGCTTTGCCCAACGTTGGCTGTGAGTCTCGGCATCTGTTTCCATCCGCTGCTGGGGGTAGCCTCTTCACCCAGAGAACAATTGTGCTAGGCTCCTGTGTGTAAGCATAGCAGAGTACTGTTAGTGTCGGGGGAGGGGGGTGTAGTTCTCTCCCATGGGGTGGGTCCCATTTTGGGTCCAAGTGTTTGTGGGTGGGCTGGTGTTCCCCTCCCTCTGCTAGGAGTTCTATCTATTAAAGGGTGTCCTCTTCAGTCTCCAAGACCCCTGCTACTAGGAGTCTCAACTCAAGTCACTCCCACATCCTCCCAGGAGCTTACCCTGTCTTAGGTCTCCAGCTTGTTACTGAGATACCTCCACCCACGGTTTCTCTTCTCTCTGCAAACCCCCTGTCCTCCGACCCCTGCTCCGCCCAGGTCTGATCTCCACCCTCATTTCCTTTTGCGTTCCCTCTCCTACCTTGTTCCCTCTCTTCAACCTCTCCTGCTGAGGTAACCCAGACCCAGAAAGACACACACGGAGGGACCTAAGGGAAGATGCTTAAATCTCACTCAGAAGGGGAAACAGGAGCAGGGCATGGTGGCGCACGCCTTTAATCCCAGCACTTGGAAGGCAGAGGCAGGTGGATCGCTGTGAGTCTACAAAATGAGTCCAGGACAGCCAAGATAACATCGAGAGACCCTCTCTTGAAAACCCCTCCCCCCAAAGCAAAGCAAAACAAACAAAACAAAACAAAAAAGAAGAAACACACACACACACACACACACACACACACACACACACACACACACACACACGGGGAAACAGAACAGGCAGTGTGCTCTTATCTTCTAGTAAGATCTTGCTTTGGCTGTAAGTCTAGATCCCAAATGCCTGCTCCTTAGAGCTTGCTGATGCTGTTTGCTTTCTAGCAATGATTTTTGCAGATAAAAAGCCAACGTTAATCTGATCATGTTTCCTAATGGTACACTCTTGGCCCCCCTCACGTGCTTTTGGCTGCTTAACCATTTGGGTCCTGACATCAAGCTGAGGCTGAGGGAATTCATCTTTATTTTTAGTGTGAGATTTTCATGTGAAAATCTGATAAGAACATTTTAATCTCTGACTGTGTTTATTATTTCTTCTATAACATCCCCTCTCTTCTGCTTTTTTTGGAATGCTTACTAAGTTAATATTTATTCTTTGGGCTCTTCCTCATACTCTTAAAGTCTCCCCTCACGTCTCCCATCTGTGTTCTTCTCTGTTTTATGGTCAGAGAAGCACCCTGCATTCTTATTGACTCTTCAGCTCTGCATAGTTTGCTCTTCTGTTCCAGGGCTGTCACTAGATCAGACTTTCCAGTTCAGAGCTCGCTACTAGTGCGTCCATCACTGAATCACATTCAAAGCAACTTGAAGAAGGTCTTCATTTTGGAAATTTTAATTTTTAATTGTTTATATTTTCTTGCATTTTTATTTGCTTCGATTCTGTCATTTCCCTGGGGGTTAATTCTGTTTATTGAGTTGAGAAGTTAGTTGTTGCTATATTTGGTTACTTCTTTACAGCTGGTTTTCCCTCGCTGTTACATTTCTAGCTACAGGTGTAGATCACAGGCCAGATGACCATGGATGCTCCTGCAGTATCATAACACGTTCTCAGTACAGAAGACCTGATTCCACAGCATGTGTGGGGCAGGTAACAAGCAGCAAGAATCCTCATTCTCCTTAGTGTCCACAGTCTGCTCAGAGCTCTTCCAGCTTCAGCCATTGGTCTTCCCATACTCCAACTTCCACTTAGAGAGCTGTCCTCCTGCCTTCAACCTGGAGAGCAACCAGGAGTCTGGAGCTGTAAGAACTAACCACTCCCTTCATGACAACAGAGCCGTGGGTGAGCACTGATGTAAATGTTTTGACATCCTCCAATTAATCACCTCACCAGCCATCTTCAACTCGCTCCTTCCTCTGGTTCCCACTGCTTCCGCTGTTTGGATTGTTCTGGGGCAACTGGGAAAGCAAAGTCTTTTGGCATCCCCTCTCTATTTATTGAGTCCAGAACGTAATTGTTGCTACTATTTGGTTACTTCTTTACACTTGGTTTTCCTTGCTGTTACATTTCTGCTGGTCTGTTCCTAGCTACAGGTGTAGATCTTAGCCCAGATGAGCATCTATGTTCCTGCAGGTCTCCTGGGCTTTACTTTCAAATTGTATTTTCTAAAGGCTAGACATGTTGACTGGTGACATCAGTTTCAAACTTGCCACTTTAGGATTTTTCAAACTTGCCACTTTAGGATTTTTTTATTCATTTATCTTATACAAGGTTTTCTGATATTTCAAAGGCATCCCTTCCCCATAACATAAATTCAACTTGCCAGTGTGACTCAAAAATTCCAACCAATTGCTTAGGACTAGTAAGTTACCTGTTTTTTGTTTTTTTTGTTTGTTTTTGATTTGTTTTGTTTTTGTTTTTGTTTTTGTTCTTCTCATGCTTTGGCTGGAAGAATGTAGAATCAGCATCAAAGTCATGTCTGAAGTGTTCCACAAAGTGCTGTTTCTCACCTCACAATTACTTGGAGTCTAATGCCCAAGTTAGGTGTCTCTTACTGGAGAACTGAGAATTTGGGGAACCTCCTTTCTTTCACCGCCTAGAAAATCTAACCACAAGGCTTTGGACTTATTTTGTTTGTTTGTTTGTTTTTCGAGACAGGGTTTCTCTGTGTAGCTTTGGCTGTCCTGGACTCGCTTTGTAAACCAGGCTGGCCTTGAACTCACAGTGATCCGCCTGCCTCTGCCTCCCGAGTGCTGGGATTAAAGGCGTGCGCCACCACATCCGGCCTGGACTTATTTCTTAAACCTCAACAGAGAACTTGGGAAGCTTGGGACCTTCAGGCAAGGACTCCTGCTGTGCTGATTTGGTCCCTCTAAAGTCACTCAAGTTTGTGTAGCCTTTTTTTTTTTTTCTCACTTTCCTTGGACTTTCCCACTGATTTTCACTTAAGCTCCTTGGCACTTTCCTTTGTGGCTTAGAACATAACCTTCATTTCGCTCATGAGGAACATGGTTCAGGAAGGTTATTTGCCAAGTCATACAAATTTTTATTTTATTTTATTTTATTTATTTTTAATTAAAAATATTTTCAAGCCATACAAATTAAAAACTAGAGAAGAGCTAGGTCTTAAACCCTAAATGCCTCCCTATTACAGGTCTCCACCATCTATTTTGCCTAACAAGCTTTTGCTCCACTTTCAACTGGCTCTTGCTTCCCGCTCTACCAGACAGACAGTGGGTCAGGGTTAACTGACCTCAGCTGGACTCACTTAGTGTGACTTCACTTTGAGGAGCTGGTTACTCTGTTCATGTGGCTGGTGCTTGGATGGTTGGCTGTTGGCTGGAGCTGTGTCTGTTATTGTCCCATGGACCAACCCAGGCATATTCATGTGATGGCACGAGGCTCCTAATGCAATGCATGCAAGCTCCTCAGCCTCTTTAATGATTGGAATTGCTATGTCCAGTGTATTTTGTTGATCAAAACAGTTCATAAAGCCAGTCCAGATGCAAGAGACTGAGGAAGAGCTTGCAAAGCCATACTGAAAGGGTGACAAATACAGTGACGAAAGCCCTGGATATTACTTTTTGCAACAGTCTAGCGCACTTGGCACTTGGTCTGCGTCTCAGGGGCTGTAAGTATAGGCTGCTGACAGGTTATGGATGCCTCTAGGTGTGACAACATCAAAATTCCAAAATTCGTATGAAGGAACTCTCACCGTATGCATAACTGCACGTGGATATAGGGCTTTTAGGGGGTGACCGAGGTTAAATGAAGTCACAAAAGTTAAGCTCTAAGGCAATAGGATTGTAGCCTTATAAGGAAAGGGAGAGGAGAGGGGAGAGAGAAATGAGGAAGATATATATATATATATATATATATATATATATATATATATATATATATATATATATAATTTCATGTTAAACTGGTGAAGACACAGTGAAAAGATGTCTGTCCATCTATACACCTCGCAATGGGCCTTTATCACCAACTCTGCTGGCCTCGAACTCCATTGTCCAGAATGAGAAAATAATTTCTATTGTATAAGCCACATGGACCATGTACTCTGTTACAGAATCCTGAGGTGACAAACTTGCTTCTGATTTTGGGGAGTTAGTGCCTAAGCTCAGGGGGTGGGGTGGGGTGGGGACTGTCTGGCAAGTTATCGTGGATATGGGAGGACAAAAGGCTGGTCCTTATCACTCAGAAGCCAGCATCTACTTGCTGCCTTTTGAGCTCAAGCCTCCCTCTAAATCAGTGGTCCTCAACCTCTTAATGCCGCAGCCCTTGAAAACAGTTCCTCATGTTGTGGTGCCCCCCCAACCATAAAATTATTTTCTTTGCTATTTCATAGCTGTCATTTTGCTACTGTTGTGAATCTTAATGTAAATCTCCGATATGCAGATATTAGATGGTTTTAGGTGACGCCTGTGAAAGGGTCATTCAACCCACCAAGGAGTCACAGCCTACAGATTGCGGGGCACTGCTCTAGATCAAAGCAAGGGAGGTGGACTTGGTAGATCTGTCTGAGACCACAACCTCTACCCCCTCCCAGCTTTCCTTCATTCTCCCTTTTACAGGCTTTTGCTGAAGGATACCACCTTGGAAACTCAGACATTCTGCCTGTGTCTCATCCCTTGCTTCCAGCATCCCTACCAAGGCAGTTGTCACAGAATGACACTTGCCA
Source organism: Acomys minous (assembly GCF_964271855.1). Taxonomy (NCBI): domain Eukaryota; kingdom Metazoa; phylum Chordata; class Mammalia; order Rodentia; family Muridae; genus Acomys; species Acomys minous. The sequence continues at coordinate 29,786,431 of NC_140486.1, forward strand.
CCAGCACACATTCGTAAGCATAGCTGCATGTTTTATAGCTGAGTCTATATGATGTCAAAGTGCGGTTTTGTACTCTGGTGAAAGTGGCAATGATGAGTGTTTTCTGAGTGCTGGCTAAGTGCTGCGCAGAGTGTGCAGCCCACATGTGATTTAATTTACTGCTCCTCATGCCCACTTGAGACAGCCACTGCTGTGTGGGATTTTGACTGGGAGTGGTTTCTAGATCACTCCCTATCTGCGATTTTGATCTATTATTGTATGCTGTAGCAACAAAAGACTTCTGGGCCGGCACTAAAATAGCCTTTGACACATGGCATTCAGGAAACACCTGATAAGTGTCCCAGACAAGACAACTTAACCTCATTTCAGCTTGGAAGGTCAGGCTTTTCTGGGTTCGTTCCTGGGCAACCTAACTAGGGGAACGTAGTGTCCAAGAGAGTGGTCCTACCTAAGACAGAGAGCTCTTACTCGGTGTTAGAAAGGCTTTGCTGAATAATATACGTTTGGTGCCGGCATACTTCTCATGTTAAAACAGAAACTCCACTTCCCCGTGTTTGTATTCAGTAGGACTCACCCTTCTGCACAGCAGACACTCGTGTTTTCATCACCATTTGGGAAGTCTTTCTATAATAAGGGTTGTGAGCCCTGCAGGAAGGTGAGTAATGAGCTAGTAGCAACCGTCCGCTCAGGGTTTGGTGAATTTCACCGGTTGGAGCAGGAAATAGGAAATCTTAAGAAGGGAGGGTCTAGAAACAACACCACTTCGTTGTTAGTTGCTTGAAAATGCTTTGTCTTTTTTAGCTTAGGCGGAAATGACCTCTGACTCCAAGGAAAACCCAGGAAGGCCGGTTAAAGCTGTGAGCCTGAAGCAAGACTTGGAGACGTGCAAGAACAGCCCTGGGACTCACACCACTAGGACGTAGTGTAATCTGAATTTAAGCGTGAGGGCTTCGCTCGCTGTTGAGACAGCAGGAAGTGAACGGCGAGATACAGCCTGGTGTACAGAGAGCTTTCCCAGACACGGGCTTACGTTCTACGGTTCCTTCCACAGTGAAAGTAAATAAAAGTCGAACAGGTGGCATTCGGTGGACCTTGTGTGATCCCACCGCCGAGCTAAAACACAAGTTTATGTTAAGGGGATTCTAACTGGGCTCATAAAACAAAATTCATTAGGTTCCCAGAATCAGGGGAGGCATATGAAGAGAGTGGGACAGAGGAGAATGAGTGTGTTTCTGAGTTTAGCTGGTTTGAAATTGATGTTAAAATTGGTGAGAAACTGCTAAGAGCTTTGAATATCATTAGAGCTTTTAGAAACAAAGGTGTTTTTTTTTTTTCTTTCTGAAAAGTGAATAACTAAGACATAATTCTTTCAGTGAAAGAAATATAACCTGATTCACCAGGAGAGTGATCAGCTTGTTTATTAGTGGCTGGAAACTGAAGGCTGCCCCTGGCACTCTATGAACACGTATGGGGGCGGAAGCTTGCTGGCACAAGCCCACAACTGACCCAACTGTTTACACACGAAGGATTCACACATATGGCACAAGTTCCCAAAGACTGTTTTTTGGTTTGTTTCTTTTTTCTCTCCAAGAAAAACACAAAGCCAGATGTAGTGGGCTCATATTTGCAATACTAACACCTGGGAGGCTGGGACATAAAGATTACATGTAGTTTAAAGGCAGCCTGGGCTACACAGTACATCTCAAAACAGCTGAGGAAATATGGAGAGAGAGAGGCATTGGCGGGGGAATCACTCTGGGGTCCCAGTAATACATGGTGTAGTCTATTTTTGTGGATTTTCTATTTTTGTGATTCTGTGCCTTAAAAATGGCAGATGATTTCTGCCTTGGCCAGGGCTGATTTTCTGTTTCAAGCAGGATGCAAGGCATGCAGGTCACCTCTGTCACCTACCAAGCTGGGAGGTGTTTTACAGAGAGAGCGATGAGAGAAGAAGAGAAAGCCTAAGGGAAATAGATTGCACTAGGTAAAAACAGGAGAGCCAAGGCCTGGTGAGCCAGCCTTGGCAATGGGCCTGGAGCAGCTTCAGGAGAGGGTCAGAGCCCAGCTCGAGCATTTCCTGCTTTGGGTTAAAAAAATAAATCCAACTACTCTCTAAGAGGTGGTCTACTCTTCCTGTGAAGCATTAGGTCACTGATTTGAAAATTGCAGGTAGTAATAAAAACAGCAGTCGTTCGCTTAAAGCAGAGCTGGTGGGCCGCTCCCTGCTACACCCACTGCACACCTGGGTTATACTATGTTACCTGTATGGGGCCAACTTCTAGAGTTCAGCCTGGGCGGAGGCCTGAAGCTTGCTGTTAGTTCTCTGCAATTTCCTATCTACTTCTGTTTATTTCAGCTCAAAATCTTTGACAGAACATATAAGCTAAGCAGCCTATAGGATAGGGAGCAGTGTGTGTGTGTGTGTGTGCATATATGTCTGTCTATCTGTATTGTGTGTTTGTGTATGTGTGTGTATTTGTGTGTGCATATGCATATGTCTGTGTTGTGTATGTGTGTCTATGTGTGTTTGTGTATGTCTATTATATTTGTGTGTGTATGTGTCTATCTCTCTGTTCATTAATATTGGAATTAGAAAAATTCTGTCAGGCTTCATGTTTTCCTAGCTTTTTGGAGGTCACTGACTCCCTTCCTCCACAGGACTTTAGCAGTTTCCATGGTGTTCCACAGCTCCGCACTGTCCGTCTAGCTGGACTTCCTTCTGGAAGCAGACAAGTGTACCTTTCAGTCTTATTTTGAGAGCTAAAGCAAACCTGGAAGTGGGGTACTTCACTTTAGATTTCCAGGCTTGTGACCATGTTAAAATTTTCCTGTTGCTTGCACAACCTGTAACAGGACCGCACTGCTTTGAACCCCAGCAGGTGTACAGTTTTACAGTGCAATATTTTCAGACAGAATTTGTCTTAATCTTCCAGTTAAGCCTCTTTATGTGAACGCAGCTGCCAAGATGACAAATGCAATTCACCTACGAGTTGTTTGTCTAGTTAACAGTAAGTACGCAAATCAGTTTCCTGTTCACACAAAGGGTTCTCTTGTGTTGGGAATCTTTGACTGAGGGTACCTTGGCCTGGATTTTTATAGGGAATTCACGATCTTGATTATCTATAGTACCTGGTGCCCCAGGATGTGAGGTGACTTAGTAAGCAGCTGGCTAGAACCGAGCTAGTGTAAGACCTGTGTTTCTGAAAAGGACCTTTGTGTGTATACTACAGGGCATTACAAAGGAGCCGCAAGGAATCGGATCCTAGGCAGCGAGTGGTGTTAGGAAGTTAGAGGGCAACACAGATCGGGAGAAACAGCAAGATTTGCTGTGCAGATAAAACTGAGACAAAGGCGGCCCATGCCTTTCCCCGCCCCCACCAGGGTTTCTGTTTGGAATTTACTCTTCTGCTTCTTTCTTTCTTGAATGTTTCCTTCTTTTTTTTTTTTTCCCCTCTCTCTTTTAAGAAACATGAAAACACGAATAAGTATTTTTAAAGGAACATCTTTTATTTATACTTTGACAATTTCTCTCTCTCTCTCTCTCTCTCTCTCTCTCTCTCTCTCTCTCTCTCTCTCTCTCTCTCTCTCACACACACACACACACACACACACACACACACGTATTTGGATCGTATCCACTCAGCTTCCCAGCACAACCTCTCCCACCTTCACATCTTGCCATCTTTGTTACTGTTAGTAACAGAGTCCGGTTAGTGCCGCCAGCCAGAAGGCTCCCTCATCTTGATGCCTTCCTTGATCTTGGGCAGGTGAACATAGCTGCGCGGAGTTCCTGAGTGTGATGGATGGTCACGCCGTGCTCAGAAGACAGCGTTGCCCAGCACTTCTCTCTCTCCTCCGGCCCCTACATTCTCTCTGGTCTCTTCCCCTTGTTGTTTTCCGAGAGTTTTGGTGGGGAGGGGTTATGATACACATGTCTCCTTTAGGAGGGAGTAGAAATACGCTCAGCCCTTTAAATAGTTTGAATCTTTGAATTAACTGCTGTCCTTGGTAAGAGTTGGGCTCCCTGAGTAAGACTGAGAACAGCACTAGTCTATGGGTATGAACTTAAATACTTAGGAAGTACTTTGACAATGTGTTCATTTAGCAAAAACCAAAGCAAACCGAAAGCAAACAAACAACAAACAAAAACTCTAGTAGGTCTTCCCCGCCCCAACCAGGTCCTATGACCTCCAAAACTGTGGGCTTTTGACCAGTTTTCCTATTAGAAGGGTTAGTTACCACTGTTACTGCCATGCCACTGTGGCACCAGTGTGGGGCATCTTGCCTGGCAAGTCAGTAGTGTAACATTCAGAGTTCATAATGGGATAACACTGTAAAAGTATAAACCTTTAAAGATGCTTTTCTGTTCTGGTGGTAGCAGCTCTGGGGACCAGCACAGGGAGAGATCCAACCTAAAGCCCCTATGCATGCCAGGCAAGCACTCCATCACTGAACAACATTCTCACATTCTCAGCCCTTAGTGGGTATTTTTTAAGTGCATTGAACTATGGGCTTGGGAAGCAGCTAGGTGGAAGACTGCTTGCCTGGCGAGCTCAAGATCCTGGGCTCAACCTCCAATACCACAGCACAACAAACAAATCCTGAAACCATGGCCAACAGTGTCATACCCAGAGCTGCTGGGTGATTGTTATTGCTCGGTGTGTGTGTGGGGGCCATGGTCTCCTGGGTGTATCCTTCCGTCTGTCACTGGCCACCATATCAGGCTTTAAAGGGATTCCTGCATCTTAGGAACAAGCATATTTGTGCTAACGTGAAGTGCAAGTTGCGGGCTGGGTGGTCAGGGGAAGCCCTGTATGGTCAAAGCACTGGGTGTTGAGAAGGAAGGATGTCACTGGAGCATTTCCCTGTACATCCTTCATAAAAGACAGGAGACTTCACAGAAGTGCTAGTCCACCCTCCTGTACTAATGTTGGAATTTGTCCTTTTCAGGCTCTTTAGATGTCTTGTCCTCATTTGTTTATCCTAAGAGATGCTTCTTCGGCAGGATAACTAAGGTTAAGAGTTGTGTATTGATTGCCCTGCGGCAACAGTGGCTGCTGTGGACCCAGAATCACATAGATAGTGTAGGCAGGATCTGAAGTTCAAAACTTGCAGTTCAGCTGGGAACATCCCTGTCGAAGCCATTGGGAAAATAGAGGGAAACTCATAAGGGAGGGTTGGAGCAGACGCCCTCAGGGGAATGAGCTGTTTTCCTGAGCCACCCTGATGTAGATACATATATAGACAAAACCCAGAGGATCAGTCATTCGAAACAGCAGAAAGCCATAAAGAGTCCTTGGTTTCACAAGCATGTGAGTTTGTATGCAAAGTCATGCAGGTTCTACTAAGCCTCTAGCACGAGCCACTGGTGTGAGCTGAGGCAAGTCACTGAGATACACAGGCACTGACACGGCAAGAAGGAGGAATTATTTCCTAGAGAGAATGGTAGGGCTATGTATTAACAAATGGATGCCAGAATGCTATGTGAGAACAAGCCCAAGATTTGTATTATCTACCGGAGCCATAGAGAAAGGGAAAACATTGTATTTGGTCTCTGTTTACTGGCAGACAGGATAGCACATACCTGGAACAGTAGGCCGGTGTGAGCCTGACACAAAAATGGATACCTGCTGCCCTGCTACAAGGATGCTATCTGCTTACATTCTGTCAGACTGATTAGCGTCATCAGTTGCAGGATAAGGCTAGAAAGGAACAGATGCCTGTGGTTAGAAGGAGGTAAGGGAGGGAGAGAAGAACAGGAGGAAGAGAAAGAAAAGGAGAAATAGGAGGAGGAGAAAAAACAAGAGAGGGAGATTGAGGAAGAAGAAGAGGAGGGGAAGGAGAAAGAGGGAGGGAGAGAAGGAGAGGGAGGTGGGGAGGAAGAAGTAAGAAATTGAATTTTTTATTTATTGAGCTTCACACTTTACGTGTTTGTAGAGTCACACTCAGTTCTAAAAAGTGCCAAAGTATTTCAGTATTGCAGTTGTGAGAGATGTCCTATATATTCTTTCTTTGGTGTTCTCTAATGGCAACAGATTGGAAAGGTCCCGGTGTGCTGTCAAGGGCAGCATGCGTCCACCACAGGGAACTCCATGACCTTTTTATCCATGCCCTGTGTTTTCTGCAGCTCCTATACTCTATAACCACTAATCCATCCTATTTCTGTAATTCTGCTTTTTGGGGAAAAAAAAGTATTTATTTTTTCTGAGACAGGATTTCATGTAGCCAAGACTGACCTCAGAGTCACTAAGTAACCAATGCTGCCCTTGAAGTCTTTATCCTCCTGCTTGCACCTTCCAAGTTCTGGCATTACAGGCAATAGCTACCACGAGACACTGTTCAGCTTGAAAGTTTTAGTTCTTATTCAATTTTAAAAACTGGCTTTGTTGATAGAGAGTTGTAGGCTGGTAGTGTCTTTTAACTCAATATAAGAATGTCCCTTGCTTTTCCCCTTGAATTGTTTCTGATGAGAAATACAATGTAATTTGTGTCTTTGTTCCTCTATAGATATGGTGTTTTATCTTTTGTATTCATTCAAGAATTTCCTTTTGTGTCTATTTTTTTTTAAAGATTGAATATAATATGAATAACCACATAGGGTTCCTTTGCCTTTGTTTTGGTCTTATTCTTTGAGAATGTGTAATTTGGTGCTTACCACTTATTTTGGAAAGGTCTTGGCAATTCTTAATTGAAATATTTCCACGCTTCTGTGTATTCCAGTTACTCTGCCTTTACACATCAATTTAGGGTGGTGATTTAAATGTATTTTAAATGTTTTGCTGGAATTTTATCATAATAGTAATGAAACTGTGCATTAGTTTGAGAGAACTGATAGGTTCTTTGTGTTGCCTTTTCTGACCCACCAACATAGCATGCCGCTCTCTTTATTGGCTCTTTCTTTTATTTGCAGTCTCAAGCTTTCAGCATACAGGCTCCGAACATGCTTTGTTAGATTTACACCCCAGAATGCTTGATTAAAAAACATGACTGTAATGATAAATGATGCAACACCTTTTCCTCAATACGGATTAATTGCTACTATATGTAACAGTTGAATTCACTTAGTACTCCCAGGGAGCTTTTTGGCAAACTGTCAGACGGGGGAGTTTTGTTTCTCACTTTCTAATCTTTATGCTCGGACTTCCTCTGGTTGCCTCCTTGCGCTTGACTGTGCCTTCCAGCACTCCGCTGAAGAACATCGTTGAAGCTGCACAGTCCGCCTTGTTCCCAATCGCAGTGAGAAAGTTGCTCCATCCGTCACCATCCACTGTGTTACAATAAGTTCCAGTAGGTAAGATTTTTCTTCATTTGGCAGCTCCAGGGATCAAGCAGAGGTTCTGCGAACTCTCGGCACGTGCCCCGTTCCTGAAGTACGCCTCCAGCCCGAGAGCAAATTCTTAATAAGAAAGTAAGTTAGGAGCTGGGCATGGTGGCTCACACCTTTAATCCCAGCATTGGGGAGGCAGAGGCAGGTGGATCTTTGTGAGTTCAAGGCCAGCCTGGTCTACAAGTGAGTCCAGGACAGCCAAGGCTACACAGAGAAACCCTGTCTCGAAAAACAAAAAACAAAAAACAAACAACAACAAAGGAAAGTAAGTTAGGCCTGACTTAATTAGTTTTTAATTGCGAAAGTATTTAGGGTTTTGCCACAGTTTACTTTTCTCTGCATAATCTGATAAGGCTATTTGAGTTTTCACCTTTAGTTTGTTAGTATGATGCATTGCATCGATTGAATTTTGGCGGTGGGGGTGGCGTGGGAGGGTGGGGAAAGGATGTCACTATGAAGCTCAGGTGGGCCTTGGCCTTGCTATATGGCCAAGCCCTGCCTATAACTCCAGATCTTCTGTGTCAGCCTCCAAAGTGCTGAGGTTACAAGTGTGCACCACTACGCCCAGCCTCCACAGCTGTTTTAGATGTTGAGGCAACATTAGATCTATAAAATGAATGTAAAGCAGTCTATGTTTTATAGTAGCTAATTTTATATTTAGCCATGTCAACATGACTAGACCATGATACCCAGGTATCTGGCCAAATATTGTTTTGAATATTTCTTTGAATGTATTTCCTACATAGAATAAGAAAGTAAGAGTTTAAGACTTTAGTGTGTTGCCCCATAGATAATTTGAACCAACTGTGTAACTTTTTTTTTTTTTACCCTATTGTAGTTACTCTCAAGCATTTGATAAACTTTTGTTAATACACTAACCCAGCTGGCTATGTTTCAGGAAATTATACAGGAAGGTGCACACTCACAACATGGTAAAAGGTGATGGCCGTTCTCTAAGCTGCTGGGCTCAAATTGAGAATGGTTGGGGGAGGTCGAGACTCACTAATATAATGGATTTATACAATAAAATATGAAAATGTCTCACTAGGTTCCTATAAACCTCTCGTGGAGCAGAACTCTGGAAGTCTGTGTAGGTAAAGGCATGGTGTCTTTTCTAGCTGCGTTTTGAACAGGAGAGTTTTAATAGTGTGGCTCATGTGAATTCAGTGAGAAAAGTCAAGTCTGTATGGACTCCTTTTATTTGTTTATTCTTATCTTTACTTTTAAGGTTTTTGAGTATTGATGTTGAGCTTCAGTTCTACCATGGTGGCAGGAACGCCAGCCGGTCATCTAGGGTCTTCTACTGCCTGGTCTCCTACCAGGGTTCTTGGTACTGAACACCTCTGTCATGCGATGAAGCTCAGAGCTCTGTCCTCCCAGACACTGTGGTCCTGTAAGGCCTGCTGCTGGCCACATCCAAGCCACACCAGTGTATGGAACTTCAGCAGGGTCTGATGTCTAGGGCTTCAGAATGTCCCCTGTATGCTATCCCATGAAGCTGGTCCTTTTCAGCTCCTTCCATATCCTACAGCCATGACAAGATACAGAAACGGCTGGTGGAAATGCACCCCTCATGTTCCTCTCAGAGGCATGTTCTTTCACTTTAATTTTCTTAATGTGGGAATAGAATGGGATACATACAGAAAGACAGATGTACCAATGATCTAGAAGGGAAGTTTTTGGTTTTGATACAGAATCATAAACAATGGCTATGCTTATTTATTGATATTTATTTACTTATTTTTTAGCCAAAGTTCAGTAAGGTTTGGGACCCCTGGTTAACATATTTTTCTTATGATGCTTGCTGACAATAAATATGTATAGGAAGGTTTGTGTGCTGAGTATATAAGGTATACCCATAAGAAAGTAAGCCTCAGGCCTGCTTCTGAACACATGGTTCATTTAACTGAGCAATTCATCTCATTGCTCTACATCAGGGATCAGCAAGCTTTTCCTGCCAAATAGCAAGTCATTTAGATTTGCTTATTGTCTAATCAAATGAGAATGGGTGTATTGCAATAGTATGATCCGTAGACAGTCAGTGTTGAATTTCATGTAGCTGTGTCATGTGCACTGCTCTCTTTAGAATAAGAGCATTTAGAACATAAGGAACAATTCTAAACTACTCAGTCCTCGCAAAGTCCGGAAGCACCCAGGTTTGGTCCTTGGCTGTGGTTTGTCAGTTTTACTGTCCTAATTGGGAGATACGTTAACTCATCAGGACAAGTGGAGGCAAACGTATTCCTTTTCTTTCTCATACACCGCATGAAGAAGCTTCCATTTTCATCCAGGTTGAAGGTAAAAACAGCTAGACGCGCAGTTGTCATGGTAATCCCTCCACTGACGCTTGTGGAAACAAGAGTGGAGGTCTGGGAGTGAGGGAGGCTTCTTCCTGCCTTCAGGAAATGCTGGGTCTGGTAATGATCACTCACCTACTTACCTGTGCTTGTAGTGTGGGGCAAATGGCATTCACAGAATTTCACCCCGTAAACACCAACATTCAAAAATGTTGATGAGAAAGACACAATGGGCTCTTAGTCAGGGATAGTTTGAATGTGTGCTTTCTCTAAGTTTGACATGTGCGTTGAGTCTGATGTGTAATCTACTCATTTTGAATATATATTGAACTTATATGTTTATATCTTAATCATAAGTCAAAAGCTCAAGATACTGATATTTTAAAAAGATTTATTTACTTATTATTATATATCCATTGTTCTGCTTACGTGCACACCAGGACAGGGCATCAGATCACATTATAGATGGTTGTAAGCCACCATGTGGTTCCTGGGAATTGAACTCAGGACCTCTGGAAGAATAGTCAGTGCTCTTAAACTTTGAGCCATCTCTCCAGTCCAAGACACTGAAATTTATGGTAGTACCACTTTACAACATACTATACAAACTGTATTTCATCAGGATGTGACAGAGCCAAGCAGGTAAGACAACTAACTGTCTTAAGCAGGCCCAGCCAAGACAATCCGGAGTTGTGGGACCCTGTGTAAACTGTAGAGTGCAGCCTGTACTCTTTACAGGAATATTTATTCTAGACAAAGCAAAGCCCAATGGATAAACAGAAACCAATTCTTCTCTCCCTCCCATCCTCTCTCCTTTCCATTCTCTTTCCTTGTGTTAGGGTCCATTGAGCCTAGGGTCTTTCACTCATCCTAGGCAGGCACTCTACCACCTAGCTAACTCTGCAGCCCCAAAGCATAGTTCACACTGAACCAAACTAGTTGATCAACTGAATGTGGGCAGCTTTTGTCTTTAAACCATTGTTGTGGATCAAGTTTGGTAAAGGAGGTACCCATGGAAAATTCTTTTCCTAAAAGAGGAATAGAGATTAATTTGTGAAAGCAGAGAGACAAGGAAGATCTTTGTTATAGAACCGCACAGGGGTGGCGGGTGGTGAAAAGTGTACTTGCCTGGAGATGTATATCTTGGTCCTGGCATTTTATAGTAATAAGTTTGGTGGTTTTTCTTTTTCTTTTTTCTTTTTTAAATCTAACTGAAACCATATTTTTAAAAGTAAAACAAAATAATTCAATTTGAAATTGTTTCAATTAACTGGGAAATATCATGAAAATATTAGTTATACTTTTATAGTCATAGTTCATTCTTCTCAGTGCATGTCCCTAACAAGATCATGAGTTTCTGCTATTGTTAACTTGTTTTCTTGTTTTTTGTTTGTCTATTTGGTTTCTTTTCTTCATCAGCAGCAACTAGGTATTGAGGCATCCCATTTTATAACATGCCATTATAAGGTGAGGTAGCATCAGCTTTTTTGGAGTTGGAGTTGTAATTTGCTAGCCCAGCCCACACAGAGAAAATAGCTAGGGCTAAGCTGGCTCACTAGGCTGCCATCATTGGTCACTGTTGGGATAGCATCATTCACTGGGGAAAAAAAAAGCTGGCCGCAGAAGGACTCTGTAATCCAGTAGGGAGGCTGAGTCAAGAGAATCACAAACTGGGAGCCAGCTTGAGCTACATAGCAACTCTATCAATAAAAAAAAAATGTTATCAGGCCACATGCTCTGTGGTTTTCCATTCGAGAGCAGAAGTCAGTCTTATTGGGTTTGGATGCTAAGGGGTCACTCCTTGCTAAATAAACAAACAAACAAGTAGCAACCAGCTGATCAAACAAAAGACACATGTAAGTGTTCTAAACGAAGATGGTCAGACAGCCCAGGCTCTCCCTCCAAAGGCCCAGGCTACTAAACACGTAGTGAGTATCCGGCCTTGGAAACGTTTTCCCTGGGAATCCGGAAGAAGAGCTGTTTTTGTTTTGTTTTGTTTCGTTTTACCATAAAACCATAATTTCATTAGGTGTGGGAAACTTTGTGACTAGCCCTGGTTTTGCTGTGAACTTTGTTCCAGCACACACATTCCTTTATTTTAGAAGGATCATTTCCTACTTGAACTTGATTCTTCTCAATAAACAGGAATGCTCTCCCTGGGAAATCTTAACAAAAAATTTTGTTGTAAAAATTATTCTTTATAGTTTTGACCAGTTCTCCTCCCTTCCTCTCTGCCCCACTCTCTTCCTATGGGAAGGGACTCATACATGCCAAACACACACTGAGCTGTGCCCCAGTTGTGTTTTCAAATCCCAAATCAGTTTGATTGGACCTTCTGAATCTCAAAAATTGGTTTTCCAAGTCCCCCCCCCCAAATAAAAACCCCAAAAAACAAAAACAAAATTTAAGGACTGGAGAGATGGTTCAGTGTTTAAGAATACACACTGTTCTTCTAGAGGACCTCTGTTTCTGTTGCTAGCATGCACATCAGGCATCTTACAGCCTTCTCGAACTCCAGGTCCACGGCATCTGACACCTTCTTTTAGACTCTGGAGTCATCTTCACTTAGACCCCCCCCCCCAGACCACACACACTATATATAATTAAAGATAAAAATAAATCTTTAAACAGTTTCTTCAATTACTTGGTGGGGCGCTGAAGAAATAGCTCAGTGGTTAAGAGCACTGACTGTTTTTCCAGAGGACCCTAGTTTGATTCTCAGGACCCTGGTGATGGTTCATAGCTGTCTGTAATTCCACTTCTAGGGGATCTGATGCCCTCTTCTGGCCTTTGTGGGCAGTAGGCACACACATGGTACATAGACATACATGCAGGCAAAACATCTATATACATAGAATAAAAAGAAAATAATAAAGTTGCTGGGACCTGCAAGGCTTTGGGATTGACCTTCCTGGGGCGAGAGGGAATGAAGAAAATGACAGATTCTGAGAGATAGGCACCAGCAGCCCAAATCTCAGCATGCTCATTAGGAACTGCTGAAGTTGGAAGCAGGTTAACCAATCGGTAGGGGGTCTCTGCAGAGGGACAGCCTCAGTGAAGCTGGAGGAGGAAGCTTGGTTAGCCACTCCCTCTTGCACTGCTTGGACCAGGGACCAGGGACCAGGGTCAGGCCTAGCTGTTCTTCTGACCTGGGGAAAGACTTGCCATTCCCATGGGTCTGAGGCATTCAGGTCCTTGACATGGTTGTGCTTGTGTCAACAACACACACTTACTCAGAACTCCATCTGCTCCTGACATGAATAAAATAAAATACTTTTGAGGATGGTTTCATCCTTTTGTCCTTAGACTTGTTAATTGCTAAGTAAATACTACTTTGACGTAGGCTCACAGACTCTACCAACACTTCTCTATTCATTTTGCTAAACCAAACATTTCTTTACATTAGCGTAATGTAGAAGAAAATAATTGGATTTGGGAGAAGGCACAGTGTAGCAGATTATAGCAAATAATTGGAATTTGGTTGAATTCATTATTTCCTAGAAATGCATTTAGACAGGTTGTCTTAAATTGAGCTGAATTCTCATTTGTATTTCTGGGCCAATGACTTGACTTATGTTCATTTTCAAAGTCTAGTACAATAAAGCAATTTCATCTTGCTATAAACATATTTGGGAGGATTTGAATAAAATAATGAAATGAAATGATTGCTAATTCCAACATCTACTCAAATTAACTATATATCTCCATATTCAATTTAACTTTCTAGGGGGAAAAACTCACAATTAGTGAAAAGGTATAATAAAAGCTATAAATTTCTAGAAATGATTTTAGAGTATTAGAAAATGGCTTCAATTAATTATTAGGTTTTTTTATTTGCTGGGTTTTGTTATTTTAATGGTTATCTGCATGTGTGTGTCTCTCTCTCTGTGTGTATGTATGTGTATAAAGTGTGCATCTATGTGTATACTCCTCTGTGTGATTTTGGGCATGTTTGTGTCCTAGCATGCACGTAGAGGTCAGAGGACACCCTTGGGCACTGGTCTCAGCTTTCTACCTTGTTTTGGGCAACATCTTTTTGTTTGTTATTGCTTATATTTTTCAACTGCTTCAAACTTGAGGAGAGCTAGCTTTTGGGCTTCCAGGAATTCTTCTGAGGGTGTGATTTTTTTTCCCACTTATAAAGTGCTTGAAGGCCAATATCTCCCTTGCTCCATAAATCCTGGGCATTGAGAGAATTCTTGTCACCAAAATGTCTCCAGCACAAATTAGGCTATTTATGTTTAGATCAAATCCCTTCCCACCTTCAGATTTGAAGGTGACCCAGACCTGAATCAAGATCAACTTCTTATAAAGATGGCCTTTCAGAGTACAGTGACCCTTGGCTTCTCTCTCCAAGGGCTTGAGTGTAGATATGTAGAGGGGACACAGGCTCAGTTAATTGTTTATTGCAGGTCTGCACCTCCTCCGTGTGGCTACTCTCATGCTGAGCTAGCTCAGGCACTAACCAGGAAGTTGATGTAGAAGCTAACATGGGCCCACATGGGGTACGATGGCATTTTCCGCCTCATTCTCCCCTCCTTCCTCATCACCCTCAGTGCCTCAGGGGCTTAAGGCAATCTTTCATAAAATAAAGAGCTGGAAGCTCCCTTAGCACATTAACGTAGTAAATCAAAATGAGAAGATTTGGCTTGTCTGGGGGAATGTTCCACTCTCTCCAAAAGGTGAAGATTTAAAGATTTTTCTCATGAACACAGTGAGGAGATGCCAGCACTCAGCATCATTGTTACATCAGGGGCAATGGGCAGAACATTAGTGCCACAGCTGGTATCCAAAGCTGGTGTTAAGGGTCATGAAGCTAAACCGAAGGTGATCATGCCACTTAGGGTGATGACAGGGTACCAGAAGAAGGGATGTGGATTCTGTAGGGCTGATGTAGGCAGCTCAGAAAAGGCAGAGAAGTGCTGTCAGCTGCTTTTTGGAGTCTGTACTCATTAGTCTCATCTCTGACATTAAACAACACACACACACACACACACACACACACACACACACACACACACTATATGAAGTTGAGGTTATGTCTAAATATAGGAGGATCATAACTCAGCATGAAAACCTTAATTACTGGTGAGACCCTTAAAAATTATTTTGTGTTTTTCTTTTGATAAGTATATAGAATCTCAAAGCTATCATATGTCCATAAAAGGCTCCATTAGCTCCTTTAAAGATAAAGAAAAGGAGAAAAAAAGGGGAAAAGGAGAGATGAGAGGGAAGAGGAAGGGAGGGAGGGAAGGAAAGGACAGGAACTCTGGATTGCCAACTGTCTTGCTGGTGGTCAGGACACAGAATCCGACTATGCACTCTTTTAACAGAGCTGACCTCATATCAGCTTGCAAGGAGCAATTGTCCATGGATCAGGGGGTAAACATATAAAACCTGAGCTTGAAGCCTGCCTAAAGCTGTCTTCTTGGCTTATGCTCACCAGGAAATCTATGGCTCATTAAAAATGTGTATTTCCAGTCCAACCCCAGAGGCCAAGGCTATGCATTCAAACCAACCAGCAAATGAGAGGACCTCCTCTACAGCAGGCAGGCAGAGAGGCAGGCTCCCTGCCCCTGACTCACTCATGTTCTCGCTGCCACTTCCTGTCTCTAAAATCACCCTATCTAAGGAGGCTCTTTTGTATGTATATGGACTCCTTACTTATGAAAACGGATTCTTAGATTTGCTGTGTTTCTGACATCTAATGAGTGTTTGGAGTATTACATTATGATTCCTATTTGTTGACCTGGGTGAATTGCATCGAGTTGTAGCAATACAGCCGCACTTAGAAGTCAGCCAGCGTTGCTTGTCGTGAGGTTCACTGACTATGAGAGTTAAGGTCTGAGATCTTTCTCTTCAGTGCCCTTTGGATAAAGATGGATCATAAGAGTGGGAAGGGTGGGAGAGGAGAGAGACAGGATTTCTTGCAGTCCATTAATCATGGGTTGCTTCCCTTTGGCAAGGAAGCCATTTTCTCTGCCATTATTTTACAGTGCTTATTGCTATGTGGTCGTCCTAATAGAAGTGTGTTTTTCTTTTGTCTTAAGTCTTTCTCCTAAGGGGTGGGGTGGGGGTGGGTGAAAATCAATGTTGTGTGTTTTCTCAGAGAGATACTGTCCAGAACCTTTCCCCAAAGGATCACAGCTCTGATTCATTTTTTTTTTAAATTGCTTCAGCATTGTTTTGTTTCTACCCTTGCTAATGCTCGTAAAATTCATGCCATAAAGAAATAAACTTTAGGGGACATGAAAGGACAGTCCTCATGGCTATTTACTCTCTTGGCAATGATTTTCCTCTCCCATGCACTAAGCTTCCCCAACTTGAAGCTGGCCCTCCAGCACAGCTTTCATTTCCCCAACAGCGCTGCCCAAAGGGGGTACTTACTATGCTTCCTGCACAGTGTGGAAACATCTAGTAAGAGGACAGTACCAAGTCCTTTCACCAGCTGCCTAGTTTTGTGTGCCCCCCCCCCCCCACTGTTAACCAGGAATGTCAAAAGACACAAGATTCTGCCGCTTGTGTGGGGCTAGGTGACTGCTGAGTGAGTGAGGGACTCTTCCAGGGTCTGCTTCTGAATGCTCCCCGTCTAAACATGAACACCGTAGGGGGTACTCAAACCTGTAAGCTTGACATTGACAGATTATTTGGGTTTTGGACTCCACCTTGATGACACCTAATAAACTTTAATTATTGTCACATGGGAAATCTATGTCTCCTTATTAGAGGCCACAGGAACACTCTTTTCATCATCACATACAACGGGAGCATCACATACAACAGGGGACTCTTGCAAGTCTTCGGAAAGTCTCTCTTCCTCTTGGGGAAGCTGGGAGCCTAGCTCAGCTTCTAGCTCCTCGATCTTCTTTTCCTTTTCTGCTAAGACTTCTTCGAGCTGCGTGATCTTCTCAGTCTGAAGGGAAAGTTGCGTGGACAGCTCCATGATCAGGCTAATCTTTCTGTCCCCCTCTTCCACCGGTGGGAGACCCCCATAGAGCACCTCCACGGAGTTGGCTGCTAAAGCAAACAAACGAAAGAGGAAAGTCATTTTCCATCGGCCTTCTCAGAACTCAGAGAGCGAAGCCGAAAATGCTTCATTTCTCACGTTCTCGGAAGACAGCCCAGATGTTGCATCATCTGGTTAAGACACGCTGAGAACGGAATCTAGATCCCGCGAGGGGAAAGATTCAGGGTGCTCATGAAAGAAGAACTTGGAGGCCTCGGGAGAGGGAGAAAAGTCAAGTCCTTGCCAAATCTCTATTTTATTATTTATACATGCGCTTAACTTTCAATTAACTGTGGGAAGGAGCCGACCTTGAAAATACAAACCCCAAACAACGGCCTTCCCAGGTTTCATATTTTCATTTCCCCCAAAGAATCATTTTCAAGAGCTTCAATAAAGGAAACTATGCTTAAAATTAGATTTTAAGGTAAAAAACAACAGCAAAACTTGGCCCTTGTTCCTTTGGGGGGGGGGTATGGTATGGAAAGACCAATTCTCTCCCCCCCCCCAACCCCCTCCCTTGGTGCTCCAGAGTTGCCAGAAATATAATGCAAGCCCAGTCAGGGAGTTGCTTGCATGGGATTTGTCATAGAGGTTCAGTTCTTTTAGGTCTCGAACCTAGTCAGCATTTTAAAATAAAATTGAATGTCCTCTAGGATGTCAGAGTTTATGCAGTATCGTGGTCGTTGGTGAGTCTGTGCGCTGAGGATGGAGAACTGAAGGAGGGAAAGGCGGGTCCAACAATGAGATGAGGGATGAGTCCTTGGCCCCAGGAGTCCTGGAAAATGAATCTCACTATTCAGTTTAGGCATAACGGAGCCAATAGCATCTGGATACATGGCTTCAATGGTGGATATAACCCAAAGTCCATTGTTTTTCCCATTCCCAGTGAAGACCAAGCCAAGGACTGCATCTGATATACTATTGCCATCCATGGATAAACAGGCTTTCTATATAAGCCAGATATAATTATTTATGCCTGTATATCTAGCACTCAATGGATAAGACAGGAACATTGCCATGAGTTCTAGGCTAGGGAGGTATATAGAGTGATAGAATGAGACTCTTACTACACACACACACACACACACACACACACACACACACACACACAACTGCTGTAAACCTATACCTGCTATTCTCTCTCTTTCTGCCTCTGTCTGTCTGTCTGTCTGTCTCTGTCTCCTCTCTCTCTCTCTCTCTCTCTCTCTCTCTCTCTCTCTCTCTCTCTCTGTGTGTGCGCGCGTGTGTGTGTGTGTGTGTGTGTGTGTGCGTGTGCATGTATGTGTGTTCAGGAAAATAATCACTAGTGAACAAAAGTTAGCAGGCACTAACGCATCCCTGAAGGACCTTGGATGGAAGCTTGAGCACCTATGGCATAATGTGCAGCATCCAGCAGGTCACAGAAGTGATGCAGAGATGCAGAGACACCAAGCCATTCTCTGATCTCAGAAACTATCACTACAAATTACTAAACTTTAAGGATGTCTGGGACATTTTAGTTCTCATTATGTGAAATCCTAATGCTGGTGTTGAAGGATACAATGACTCGTTCAACTCTCTTAAGAACAACAAAAAGAGCTGGGAAGACACTCAGTGGTCCAGAGAACACACTACTCGTCTGCACCTGTGTCTGGAGGCTAAAAACCTCCTGAAAGTCCATCTCCTAGGGGATGTGATAACCTCTGATACCCTCTTCTGGCCTCCACAATCATGGGCATACACGTGACATAAATTCACAGAGATGGGCAGGTAGACACAAACACGCGCAGGCGCACTTACACACACACACACACGCATGTACACACTAAAACATATATTTTTAAAGAACAGTGAAAATATTACAGTTAAAAGCGTTGTGTGCTTTATTGTCTCTGCAGTAGGCATATGCCCTCTAGCGCAGATAAAGCTGCCCATACAGCAGGGGGCTTTTCTTAGCTACTGACATACCAGGACCCTACTTTTTACCTAGCAGCTACAGTAACCACATATGATGAGTAAGCAATTGGGTGTGGCAATTCTGGTTTGAGATGTGCAATAAATTTGAAATAGGGATTAATTTTGGAACACAGAACATTTGGAAAAATGTGAAGCAGGTCATTAATTAGTTGTCTATCATTATTAAAGTAGTTAATACTTGGATATCTTGCACTGGATAAAGCATGCTTTTGAAATTTATTTTATCCACATGTTCTGAATTTAAGAGCGTAGCTACTGGGAAGTTTATATCATGTGGCTTGAGTTTGTGAAGCTCTTATATTCCTTCTGGGTAGTGTCAGGCAGGCATTTCCTACAGGTAAGCAGTCTCTGAGATCCAGGTGGCCATGTAACGTGTAGACTGTACAGAGCTACTCAGCCCTCACAGGTGTTTTGGGGGAGATCCCTCACTCTCAACAGATCATTTTTCTGTGTCCCTTGAGGGCAGAGGCATGGATATGCAGGCTTGAGATGGGTACTTATGAGCAGAAGTTTCAACAGCAGTGGAAGGAATGCATCTGGCCTGACTGCTCACGTTTCTGTGTCAGCCTGGAAGGACCGAAAGTTAGAAGAACTGTGACCTCTGCCTTGGGACATTTCCATCTTCTCATTCATAACCTCATAGTCACCACACTCTTAACAATGTGCCCCACAAGATACACAAACTGTTGCACCAACCAAGGACAATGCATGCAGTAAACCTAGACCCTCTGTTCAGATCTAACGGTTGTGGGAAGAGTGAGGGACTGCCTCTGACATGAACTCTGGTGCCCCCTGATTTGATCACTTCCCCTTGGTGGGGAGGCCCAGTGGCACACAGAGGAAGGAGAAGCAGGCTACTCGCATGAGACCTGATATGCTGTGGTCATATGTTAAGGGAAGAGGTCCCCTTCTTCAGAGATCTAGGGAACTGGAATAGGGTGGAAGAGGGAGGGAGGGTGGGAATGGGAAGATACAAGTGAAGGGATAACAACCGGGATGTAATCTGAACAAATTATAATAAATTAAAATAAAAAAGAATTATATAAAAAATAACCAATAGTACCCAAGTAGATTATACCAGAGGGAACAGCATTTAAAGGGATAGCTTAGAACCTGAGAGTTGAAATGCATTTTGAGGGCCACCTGCTTTTGTTTGTAGCCACTACAGGAATTCTGAAAAGCTCTGCAATGACCCTCTAATCTGGTGTCCCCTCACACTTTTCATATATTAGCCACTGAACTGTAAATAAAGTCTGCAACTTGTCATTACTGTGAACACCAACGTATAGAGATAACGCACAGGTACAAAGCTGTCATGGACGGTCTCAGATGGGAGCAGGGCAAACCCACTGCTGAAGGTGTAATATTACATCAGAGGGCCTATAAGATGAAAACATCTGTTTGTGAGTTCGTACCATGCTGAATGGGGGAAGAGGTGGCTGGTGAATAGCTTTATAACACCCTTGCTAATGAGGAATGTCCCCTTTAAGTCCCTTTACTGCTGTCATTCCCCAAGCACTGGCTGAGCTGAAAACCACTGTCTAGTGAATCAGATGCCTCCAACAATGTGGCATACTTTGTTTTCAGCTGGGACACGAATGTCTTCTACAGTCATGTTTAGCTGGAAGTCATGTTTTTTTTTTTTCTGGCAATTAGTGATTGAGCCCCTGCACACAGAGCAGGGGTATGGTGTGATGCTGGCTCTGGTAGCCATGCTCTGCTATGGAGCATGAGAGTGACAGCCCTAAGCGAAGCCTTAAGGGACAGTCAGGATTAGCATGAACAAACACCCTCAATGAGTACTCACTGTGACAGTTTATTTTTTTCTCTTTGTTTTTTAAGCGGATGCTGAGGCTGCCAAGTATTTACTCAATAAGAAAGACTCAGCGTTGAGGTGATTAAATACCTCATCCAAGAGCCACCCAGGATTACTGTTCAGCCTCCAAGACGGTGCCAGCCTCCTCCTCTGGACAAAGGCCCATCACTCTGAGTCACTTAGGGCTGGTTTGGAAAGCTGTGTGTGCTTGTCAACATCCACCGGGGAGTCCAGGTTCACTCCTTGTCATACTTGGGTTTCTCAATTGGCACACCTGTAAGGATATGCCTCTCCCACTTAAATAAATAAAATAAAATAAAATAAAAGAAAGATACAAAAATCTCCCAGTTTTCCTTAATAATCATTTGTGAATGAAAACTCTCTGAAAGAAATGGTTCTCCCTCTCTCTCTCTCTCTCTCTCTCTCTCTCTCTCTCTCTCTCTTTCTCTCTCTCCTTCCCTCTCCTTGTCTTTTACTGGCAAACACACAGATTGCTATTGTTTTGAAGTTCACTCCATCCTGTTGCTTCCGTGTTTTCATTGCTCACAAAGACTAGTCTCTATGGTGCCAGACAAGTGACTCCAGAGGATTTTCAATTTCCTTCTACCAAGCTGTGCACAATTAGAAAACTTTTAAAGTTGGCACTTGTTAACTGATTTGGCAAGAATTAGACATACTGTGATTCATAGATAGCTTTGGTCACTTAAAATATAGTGTAATATTTGTTATCAGTTTTTGATGACCAGCCATACAATGAGATTGCATTTTAGAAGAAAATGTCAGATACATTTGCAGACTAAAGAGAAGGCTGATCTTAAAAATATCTACCTGTAGCCAGGCATGGTGGCCTGTAATCTCAGCATTTAGGGAGGCAGAGGCAGGTGGATGTCTGTGAGTTGGAGGCCAGCATGGTCTACAGAGCAAGTACAGGACAGCCAAGGCTACACAGAGAAACTCTGCCTCAAAAAAAAAAAAAAAAAAAAAAAAAGAAAAGAAAAGAAAAAAAGAAAAAAAAAGAAAAAGAAAAAAGAAAAAGAAAAAAGAAAAAGAAAAAAAAAATCTACCTGTTTTCCCAAGCACCTCAGAAAACAAGTACAACGGAATGCTCCAGCCCAGAGTGTGCAGCTGTTTCACCCATCTCACCTGAAGCCTCAGGAGAGAGGCTGAGAGCACTGTGGGGATGGAAGGCCGGAAAACCAGGGGCCAGCGAATAAGCCGGAGATAGTTGTTTTAGTGTTCAACAGAGTCCCAGGTGGATGCGATGCCCATGTGACTCAGGCATCCACAACAAAAGACTGTAGGCTGGGTAATTTGTATTCAATAGGTGCTCACTTGGAATAGTTCCTGAGCAGGAGAACCCTAGAATTAAGGCTGCAAGCCAGGCCAGTGCCTGGGAGTGATCCTTTTCTCAGAAACGTACCTTCTAGCTGGCCTTGAGGGGTGGGTGGGACAGCAAGCTTCATCTACACTGCAGGGATTACATTCACCTTCATGACCTGTCCACTTCCTAAAGGCCTCACTGTCCAGGAGCACTTTGGGATTTAGCTTTCAGCAGAATTTTGGAAGGGCACACACATCCTGACTGTAGCGCTGCAAGAGGCTCCAGGACCAGAGAATGAGGTCTAGCTGATAGGAAAGCTCTCAGGACCTGGTTAGTAGTTAGGGAAAGCTCTCTTCTTTGCTAGCTGCACACATGTGGTGCTTAGCTTCTCTCCGCAGGACACTGACAATTAAGGGGAGCAAGGGAACGGAAGACTCCCTTCTTCTTCCTCATGTACTCTCTAAGCTGTGGTGGCATCACTACCCACCACAAGCATCATTTATGTGAACACTCACTCACGGTGTATAGAGGGAAAACATTCCATTCCCATTTATCCATCCTGTTTCTGCTATCAGGTCTGTTTTCAATATAGACAGCTTCCATTCATATAAAAGCATGAGCTATGCCAAGAGGCCTTCTTACTCTTACCGTGACTTTTTTTTTTTTTATCTCAACAAGATTAAATAACCCAAATGCTCACAGAAACACCATGTGACCTGGGTTCCTCTCCAGTTTCAACACAGCACTAAATCTCCTACATCCCCACTATCTTTATTTCTACTCTTAAGAGATTGGGCATCTTCCTACCATAGGGCCTTGGCTTTTGCCATCACCTCTGCCTGATTGTAGCCCTGATAAAGTACATGGTTTGCTACCTCAGTTCCTTCAGGTCTTCACTCTACAAAGTTACCTTCACTCAGTAAGGCTTTCCATGGACATCTTACCTATGATTTCAACTCCCATTGCTGAATACTTCAAATCTCAGCTTCCTGCTTTAATGTAAATGACAGGGAGCATCTGAGCACTTTTACCATGCTGTAGTCTCTCTTGCTCCCTAGGATGGAAGCTCCATGAGGATACATCTCCTCCACTGCCTTGCTCCCTAATATAGTAGGTCTTCTGACCAGGTAAAAAGCAGCACATGTAATACAAAATCACCATAGGAATGGACTAGCCCAATGACATCATTTGTTATGTCATTAAGATGGTATCAGAGAGGAGACTAGACAAGGACAAGTGATCTGAAGTGGGGAATGGGGAAAACAGGGCAGAGACAGATTTTATTAGGGAGGAAGGTCAATCCACAAAGAGAAGGAATAAAATAAAGTAAGGATGCCTGGAAAAGTCACAAAAATCCGACTATTAGTGATTTACCTAAAATTGCATCTAATATATAAAAATCTATGTGCATACATATACATGTGTAGTTTGAATAAAATTTCCCCACCTGGGATGACAACGCTTTCCCCAAGAGCCATAGATGACCTAACAAAACCCCTCAATGTCAGACATGAGAAGCCCCCTTTTGAGTTTTTGGTCAGTGAAGTCCAAAATACTCCCAAAACATTATAGACTATTGCTGTTGCCTTGTTTGCTTCCCAGAGGCTGAAGATAATCCCCATTGCTGAGGAAACATGGACGTCAGAATCTGAAGGATCTGACCTGAGAGCCTCTTCCCTGAGGAATAGCATTCATGGTCTCAGAAGATGCCGTGCAAGCTTCCAGTGGAGGAAAGAAGCCAGTAGCCCTACCTAGTTTTCTGATGCCTATGACCTTCAGCAATGACCATATCATGGCCCAACAACCCTTAGTGTGCAATAGTGGCACACGTACGTATCTTGATGGTAACCAATGGCTCTCTAGTTGGACTTAAGGCCTGCTCAATAAGGAAGAAATCATGCCTAATACTGGAAACCTAGTCATCTATGCAGAACCAGTGAGTTTGTGGGTCTTTGAGGAGAGCTTACAACCTCCACTTTACTAAACCAGCATAATTCCTAATGGCATCCTAAATATGTATCCTTATACCTACAGGAAAGTACAGCTCTTACCCCTCATCAAAAAAAATTCTTTTTGAAACAGATGGATATTGTTTCAGAAAGCTACGGAAAATCAAACTACAAAGAACAAATGATTGTGTGGTGACCACCCCTACTGATATACTGATAGCTCTGCACCACAACCCCTGCACCGGAGGCTCAGGAAACATCATGGAAGAGGGGGCAGAAAGACTGTAAGAATCGGAGGAAGAGGAAATCTGCTTTGAGATGGTGTCTCCTAGAATGTCAGGGAAGCCACACGCATGAGGTCTCAACACTATGGCTGCCTAAATATGACCCGAATAAGGACAACACCAATAAACATGCTAACACAAAAGAGGGACATCCAATGGGGCCCCAACCCTTGACAAAGAATGTCAGACAACCAAGAAATACTGAAAGCAAGGAGGGGAATAGTCTTCCTCAGGGGTTTTCAGCAGAGCATGGCTATCCAATACCAAACGGTCACCCCTGAAATCACACAAGTGACATTACACAGACTGATTAGGTTGTACTTATATATTTAGGAATATATGTAAATATGTATAAGTGTGTGTGTGTGTGTGTATTAACAATTGAAGAAAATGAGGCCATGAATTTGAGAGAGAGCAAGGGGTCATTTGCGAGGAGTTTGAGGAAGAAAAGGAAGGGGAAATTGTGTAATGGATTTTAATTTCAAGAAATAAAAGTCAAATAAAATTTAAAAGATGGTACTTAGATTTCTTCCCCTGGCACTTTGTTTTAACTACTGCCTTAAAATAGTAATGATGATATAGGAGAAACTTGGGTGATAATTTGGTGTAATATACTAAACGCTTAGGAAACCGAGTTACATTTAGTAGAAATTAGCAAAGGGAGCCCTCAAAGGTGTGTAATACACTAGCCAGACTTGTTAAAACTACAGAAAAGATACTGTACATCTAACATAATCAAAGTTTAGTTTGCTGAGAATATCTTTCCATTAAGATCTGATCACTAAGATTGCTACCAATGAAGCTCTATTCCCATAGCAAAATGAAACAGCACGGGCTCACAGCTTGCCCATAGGCCTATTCCCAGCTCACAGACACACAAATGCTTCCACAGGGCAGCACTGGGACAAGTCTGGGTTCTCTTATCAGGAAGAGTGCAATTCTCCCTGGCAGACATGCAGCATGACCCTCATCAGCAGCTGCTGGTCAAAGCAGCCTTGTCTATCTAGGATTAGCTATGACAGTAGTTTTACACCATAATAGAATTTGTCTCAACAACCATGTTGCAATCTCTGTCTCTGTGAAACATGTTTAATTGCTTCAAGTGTAACTTGGGGCTGTGAAACTAAGTAAGTTGATGGGATTTTCTGTTGGGGGCTGGCTCCCTTCTGAGCATTAGTCTGGAGTCACGTGCTGTTATTCAAGAGTTTTTTCTTTGTTAATCTCTAAGTGGTGGAGTGGTTTCCCACTGGGAAGGCATATCAATTCTTTTTGCCTGTTTTATTGGTTTCGTGTTGAGACGGCTCTTTCTATGCAACCCTGGCTGTCCTGGAACTCTATGTATGCCAGGCTGGCCTCGAACTTAGAGAGATTTACTTGCCTTTCTTTTGAGTGTTGGGGCTGCATATTAATTCAACAATAAAAATATACTGTCCTGATTCTGTAATTCTGAATGTAACATCTCTGAATTTATTCTCTTTAAAAATGGACATGTAATCGTTAGGAGAGCTAACCTAGTAGGACCTGCCAGTCCCCCTTGAGATCATTTGGCTAGATTCTGGATGCTATTTAACTGATTCCCAAACCTGACACCTGGGACGTCATCAAACCAGGCTTCAGCCTTGAAATTCTGTTCTGGTGAGTGGCCCAGAATGCCTGCGAATCTGTGTTTTCAAGAAGATCCATAGATGATTCGGGTCAGCCAGGTTCCTGCTGACCTCTGTGAAGCATGGTAGGTTGAGCTTTTGACAAGACTGCACTTCAGAGAGCTCTTGGTGCCTCTCCCTGGCTGTGCCACAGGGCTCTGCTTCTGAACGTTGCTGGCTAACTAAATGTAGCCATGGCCCTCCCAGCCTCTGCCCTCCTTCGGTTAGATTGCATCCCAGAAACATCCCAACAGTTTATACTTGGCTAAATTATCTCCAGGGTATCCAGAGTAAATCAAGAGGGTTGGAGGGTTTGTTTTGTTTTGCTTTTGTGTTTCTGTTTTTGTGCTTGAAGGATTCATTTCCGTTCTCTGCAGGGGAGTCTCTTCCCATGAGGGATGGAGAGAGAGAGAGAGAGAGAGAGAGAGAGAGAGAGAGAGAGAGAGAGAGAGAGAGAGAGGGAGGGAGGGAGGGAGGGAGGGAGGGAGGGAGGGAGGGGAGCGCTTCACAGGGCTGAGGAAGTGAGAACCACACCTGAGATGGAAACAAGACTTCCTGGATTTCATGAGTGAGTCCCTTTGTCCCTAAAGCTTGCTGGATTCAGATCATATGTCCTCCAAAAGACCTAAGGACGCTGCCACAGAAAGATGGAGTGAAACCTTGGTGTCAGCTTGGGAAGTTGGGTGGAAAAGCAATGAGAATATATCACAGCTGACGACGCAAATCTAACACAGGTTGGTGTGGAAGCCTAACAATGGCATCCTGAGATGTAAATCTTCCACACATTTCTTGGTGACTATTCAGACAGATCACCAACAGAACCAGCTCTTCATTTTGTAAATGAAATTAGTCTCTAAAAAGAAATTCACATTGCTGGTGTAAGAGCCAGTGCCCATAAATAAGCTTTTCTGTCTGGTATTCTTTCTGCCTAGAAAGGATCCTTTCTGAGGGAGAGGTTGGGAGGGGAAGAGAGGTGGTGGGGGTGGGGACCTGACATGGTGTCCAGTCAGAGATCGTCAGAGGTATATTTTATTGGGACAATTCTTCTAACAAAACAGTTCTTCTCTGAAAACTTGCCCTTTCAGCATTCGAGAGCCCGCTCCAATCTCCACCTCTTCTGGAACCTAAGCCCTATTGTCTTAGGCCTGTATAAGTTTCATCTGTCTAGCCTTCTTTGAGGTGTACATATGTCGCCATGTTTTGTGCCTACTGTCAGCTCTAGGTAGCCTAACATAACCACAACTTCAGAGAGAATGTATTCAAAACCTTCCTGAGCTGCTCAGTGGTAGGAAGAAGGGAGGAGTTCAAGTAGCTAGATGTCGCCTGGGCAGCCGAGGTCCCACACTTTGCCGTGTGAGTTACTTTTACATCATTGATGAGATGACTCATCAGCAGAAACAACTGAGGATGAGGAGGCCGCCTTACTTGGCTCGCAGTTTCAGAGAGCTTCGGTTCATCACAGTTCAGAAGGCAGGGGATGTAGGTCAGTCCTGGAGCAGCAGACATGTCTCGGCTGCCCTTCACAAGGTGACAGAGCAAAGGCTAGGGAGCTCTGGATGGGGACCAGGGAAAGTAGAGCCTTCAGAGCGGCCAGGACTGGGAGCCTGCTTTTCCTAACCGGAGCCTTGTCAGATATTTGGTCACAGTGTTGAGAAAAAAAAATAACTGATACACTACACTGCTGGCTCTGCAGGTAAGAAAGGTATTCAGTCAAGATGTTTAATTGCCCTATAGAAACTGCAATGTTCCAAGAATCCTGTTTTTAGGACTACTAGTACTGACACAGCCCCATTGCCTGTTGGCACCTTGACTATAGGCCAGATTCATTTGTTTTGAACTTTTGACCTCCAGAACTAAAACATAATACAATTGGGCTGTTTTAACTTACTGAGTTTGTGCTCATTTGTCACAGCTGCAATAGGAAATCAATCGAGGGCAAACTAATGTACCACTGTGTGGTAGTGAGCCCAAAATCTCACCCAGGTGGGCAGCTACTGCTCAGGCTCTGGCATTTTAACTCAAGGGTGCTGATGGCTTCTCTTAAATCTAGAAAGATCTGGATCTCAAAGCGTCCTGTTTCCTGTGGAATCTTAAAATATTGTTGCCTCTTGCTTTTGTAAACGTTAATGGTTCCACACAATTTAGACTTACTCCTGCCATCTTTAAAAGGACAGAGAACACTTTATTCTTTAGTTACCTCAGCAGAGCTTCTAGATTCCTCTTCTCTGTGTCTATGTCCTGCTTTCCTAATATTTGTCTGTTACCCCAATGGTAATATGACTTTTATTTTGTTTTGAGGTTTTATTTATTTGAAAGAGTCTTTCACTGTAGCCCAAGCTGGCTTCAACTTCTCCAGTGTTGACCCCAGGCATGCCTCGTCACCATGCTGGGACCCTGGATTTTGCTTTTAATTATCATGTTAAATTTAACCATGTGAGTTACTGATGCCACTAAACTGGATGGACTTGTTTCATGATCATCTAATTTGACCCCTAAACCCAACACCTGTTGACAGCACATTCTTTCTTTGACTTCCACGGCACGGGTGTTTCTCTTTCAAACTTTCTGCTACACCGTTAGTCATATTATGTGGACTTCTCAGAGCAATTACTACAACTGACAGTCTCACACTCCTGTTTCTAAACTTCCTTTCTCTCTTCAGGTAATTTATTTCACTTCTGTGGATTTGGTTGGAATCTATTGCAACAAATGGTGGCCACGTTTACAACTATTGGTCAGACCTCTCGTGTAGACCATGAAGATTTATGTTGAGATACCATCATGCATCCATTTGCTAAAATTAGAATCCCAGAATTATATTTCTTCTTTACTCCTAGCCTCTTCCACCTACTGTGTGTGTGTGTGTGTGTGTGTGTGTGTGTGTGTGTATGTGTGTGTGTGTTTATGTGTTTGTGTGTCTATGTGTATGTTTGTCTGTGTGTGCTGGAGATTGAATCCAGGGCCTTGCACATGCATTGAGCTGCACTTCTATCCATCTTATCACAAAGTCCTATTGATTCAAATTTCTAAACGTTTACTAGTTTGTCTATCTTTATCCAAGTTAGGTATAGAATCCACTTCTGCAACTCCCCTCCCCAACCCCCCCAAGTACATGGCATTTTTAAAGATAAAATCTGGGACTCTAGCAGCCCCATCATACTGGACTTAGCCATGTGTCCCAACTGCACATTAAAGAACCAGATACTGATGAAAAGCAGAGAAAGGAGATTCATCTACTGTGGGCCCATTGAGAAGATGAGCAGATAAAAAGAACCCGTGACCACAAGGCCATCTTTAGTGGAGTAAAAGGAGCTGAGGGCAAGAGGTAACATGAGTAAGTGGTCCTGGTCAAGGTGTGCTTGCACCCAACACTCTCTTGGTTCTGGTTCTGCAAAGTGCTTTCTGGAAGTCCACATTCCTGTCATTCTGTCATCCGTTGAGAGACTACATTCATGATCACTTACATTCCAGGGTGCAGCCTCTTGCCTCATGGGTAATCATCCTTATCTGGTGCTTATTTTGACCTGCAAGGGATTACTATTTCAAGAGCTCAAGATAACTGCACTTTGGGGATTACTATCTCTGTCCTTTGAGCAAAGTAAAGGGACAGATAGACAGGATGAAAGCAGAGATGTGAATCTTCCATTCTCTTTTACCCTGTGGGTCCAGCTGAGAAGCCAATGCTGTTTAGAAAAGGTGGGTTCTAAGTTTTCCATATCTGTATAATTCTTATTCAGACACTATGTGTTCAGGGACTATATATGTATCAATCTCTATGGGTACTGAGCTGTAGTTTCTGAATGCTGTCTTCCCTCCTGCTTTCACAACTTTACGGAAATATAATAGATGCAGGACTAGCAAGCTGGTGGTGAGGTTCATCTATAAGATGACACCGTGGGCTTTGAGTGGCATGCTTGAGCACTTGGACATTTATTCTTGGAGTACACAGGGACTGATTCAGAAGGGAACAAGAAAAAAGTAACAAAGAGGGATAGAGACGATGAGTGCCCAAGTGTATGAGAAGCAGTAGCTGAGCTGAAGTAACAAGTGGGAGGACTTTTGCCCACTGGAGAGGAGAGGTGCAAGCAAGCCAGGTCTGCTCCCCACTCTTCTCTCCAGTGTAACATCTTCCTCCCTTCCTCCCTTCCTCCCTTTCTTCCTTCTTTTTTTTTTCTTTATGATTTTTGAAATCATGCAGCTAGTCTTAAACTCCCTAGGTAGTCCATGCTGTCCTTGAATGTGGAATCCTCCTGCCTCCGCTTGCTAAGTGCTAGGATTACCGGTATACACTACCACACTAGCTAGACTTCATTTCCATTAACATTTTGCTGTGTCACTTTTATTTTGTGCAACTTCCTGATAGCTTAATAAAACAGTAAGAAATGGCCAGAAGTGTGCAGTGCCACATTCAATTGGCAGCATAAAAACACCTGGTTTCACCATCATCATCATTATCTCTTAGATAGCCCAGATTGGCCTTGAACTTCCTCAGCTGTGAATGACCTGGAACATGTGATCCTCCTGACTCTACCTCTCCAGCATTGGGGTTATAGGCATGTTCTTCCACAAGTAGAAAAAAAGTAGGTGAGAGACAGGGCTGGAAACTGGGAAAGTGGAGTGGTGGATGGGTATGATCAATATACATCGTATAACTGTATGAAACGTTCACAGTATAAACTACTATTTAAAATAAAACAGAAACAAATGCCCTGGTCTTGAGGGTATCTTCTAGAACACAGTTGTTTCAATTCCCACTCCTCGTGGAGTGCTATTCCAATTTTATCAGCTTGATTTTTTTTTCCAGCTTCAAGATGTAATTTCATCTTGAAATTACATGAGATAATTCAAAAGTGATAGATAAAACTCTCCCAAAGGAGCTCAAATAAGCTTTCCTTTCTTTACAAAACCTCCTCATATTCGGTAGAAATGGTAATTCTCATAGATATTTCCCCATTAGTTTTCTACTTTATCTGGTAAGTTATATTTTTTTGAGAACATTATCAAAGCTAATTATTTTCAGCATGGGCTTAAATCCAAAGCACTTTACAGAAGTACAAAAATATGTAGAGGATTGATAAAATACTTAGCAAAGACACTTTTGTGTTGAAATCAAATGTTTCATTGTATATGTTTGAAATATATTGGAAATTAAAATCAGGAAAATAATATATCAAGCAACTTCCATAAATGAATTCATTTGCTTGTGTTCCTTATATATTTTATTTACTACTATTTTAACCATTGTATGTGTGGTAGACACATATGTATGTATGTATGTATGTATGTATGTATGTATGTATGAGAATATAGTTCATACATGACATGCACGTGAAGGTCAGGATTAGAGGACAACCTCTTGTGCCCATCATTGCCTTCAACTTTGAGACAATCTCTTTGGGTGCCGCTATCTGAACTAGTCGTCCTGAGAGATTCCAAGGGATCTTCCTGTCTCCGCCTCCCATCTTGCCACAAGAGTGCCTGCAATTCAAATCTACATTACTACATCTAGCTTTATGTGGGTCTGGATGCCAAGTTATAAATAAGCTAAATAATTATACTTTGCTTCATTGTTTTGGTTGGATGCCCCTAGAATCTCTGTGTGAATGCATAGTCTTTCGAGACTTACATCTTGTTACTGAAGTTTCTATGGTCAAAGCCTTGTCTCTGCCACTTGTCCCCATTATGCTAATTAAAGAGACAACCAAAATGGAAAAGCAGAGAATGACTTATTCAATATGGTCATATTAAAAAGAACAATTGAAGAGGGAGTATGGTGATACCCAAGCCTGTCTTCAGGGTACTTTCAGGGGGTTTGGGTTTAAATACATGGCAGGTGTGTGCATAATCAAGCCATATCCCCTCTTATGCTTGACTCATTGGCCAATGCTTGTCTCAAGTCTAGTCTCTCCTGCAAGGTAGTCACATGAGTTGCAGAAATATACGGAGTCTCTTCTTGGGAGGCAAGTCTCTCCTCTGTCTGGCACCCAGGGTTTAGCCTTTCCTGGGGGGAATGTCAATTTCTTGAGGTCTTTTGTTTCAATGGTCTCGTAGCCAAAGTGAGGGGGCATAGGTGTTGTGTCTTCCTATGTTACAATCTTGCCACCGATGCCATTTCTGTGTAATCACTGTGCCACTAGCATCTCCTTTTCTTACTTCACAACATGCCCGTGTGATTATGGAAGATTCCTACTGTGCAAAGAATGGAATGCCCCCTAAGTAACACAGGCCATTGCTCTTAGTGGCCCACCAGAACTTAATGGTAGGATCCTATTATGGAAAACACCACATCCTCTGATCGCATGCCATGGAGAGATTAAGTAGGTGCTGATGAGGATGTTTTCTCCACACTGGCTAACTTTTATAGTACTGGGAGATGCTATGTAGGCTGTGGGGGTGAGAAAAGTCATTAACAGTATTAACGGTTCATTTTTCTTTCAATTTGATGCAAGCAGGGATCATCAGTAAGGAGGTGATCTTGATTTTGAAAATGCCTCCCTCTGTAAGATTAGCCTTTGGCATGTCTGTTGGCATTTTCTTGGTTAATGATCAGTAATGGACTGTGATCACAATTTGTAATACAAATAAACCCATTCTTTCCCAAGTTGCCTTTGGTCATGGTATTTATCACAGCAATAGAAAGCAAATTAGGATAACAGCCTTACCAAATTAATGGTCAATAATGGACTGTGATCACAATTTGTAAGACAAATAAACCCATTCTCTCCCAAGTTGCCTTTGGTGGTGGTATTTATCACAGCAATAGAAAGCAAATTAGGATAACAGCCTTACCAGTTGTGAACTCTGTGTGCTACAGTAATGATTAGCATTTTAACATATGCCCATCGGTACAATAATGGCATGAAAGCTATGGAGGTAATCAACCACTTTCTAATTGGATTTAAGGAAAGCTCCACAGCAGGAAATGCATGCCTGATACTATAAATCTGACCAAGAACATGTTATGCTCAAGAAATAGGTCCTAGGGGTTATTTTGCTAAATGGACATGGTATTAAATTGCCCTCTAAGTATGCATCTCTTTACCCAGTGATCAGTGCAGGTCTTAGACCTCATTAGAGAGGTTTCTTTGTACAGTGGTTGGTAGCTAATGTAAAAACTCACAACTGGTCAAATTATAGAGACCAGGTATCTGTACAGTGATCACCAACAAATAGGATTCTAATATCATCCTACTCCTCACAAGGTTCAAGGAGGCTTGAGGAAGACAGTGTAGAAAGATCATAAGAGACAAAGGTCAGGAAGTGTGAGAGAGAGTGTTTTAGTCACCATGCTATTGCTCTGAGGAGACATTGTGACCAAGGAAACTCTTATAAGAGAGCTTAATTAGGGACTTGCTTGTAGTTCCAGAGGCTTAGTACATTATCAGGCAGCATGGTGGCAGACAGGTGTGGTGGTGGAAAAATAGCTAAGAGCTACACCCTGATCCATAGGCTGAAAGAAAAAGAGTCTGGACCTAGCATGGGCTTTTGAAACCTCAAAGCCCACCCCCCAGTGACACACTTCCTCCGGTGATGCCACACCTCCTAATCCTTCCCAAATAGTGTCATTTCCTGATGACCAAGCATTCAAATATATGAGCCTATGGGGGACATTCTTATTAAAGAATCTTGCCAGTGAGACAGGGCCTTCTAGACTTTGCAGAGCCATGGAATTTTCAAATGCATTGCAGCTGTGGTTATGTGCACCAGACTTGCACAAGAACAAACCATTCAACAGCTCAGCATGGAAGGAGGAGGGGCTTATGACTCCCTTCCACAGCTGAGGAGTTATTGACAGTAGATAGATTCTAGGGGAGATATACTCATCTTTTAGTAGTGTGAGCCCCTGGTAGCTTGCTAGGTGTAGTGACCTTTGCACCCTGGATGTGTCCAAACCCCCAAAATCTCAATCTTGAGACCATCAGGAGTAAGGATCACTCCCTCTCTCTTTTGTGCTTGCATGCCCCAGTGCACATGGCATTGCAACCCCCACCTCCTCTATTCTAAGTAGTAGTCATGTAGCCTGGTGACCAGGATATGTCCAGCCAGCCAGACCCTGGAATTCCTCTCCAAATGTAAATGAAGCATTCTCAGTGCCATAGCTCAAGCCAATGATGTACACTCACCTAAAAGGCCCTACTCACTTCCCCAGGGTTTATATAGGCCCTAGTCTCCACAATAAGGAGAGCTGTATTAGTGAAAGAGCTTAATCAGAGACTGTGACCTCAGCACTCGCTGCTGAATCAGGATCCTGCTGGCCCACCCACCCAGCTAAGCTTCATCCCTGTGAGTCCAGTATTTGTATGGACGAGTGCCTGGATGTCCTGAAGGGAAGAAGCAGACCCTGGGCACCGGAATGACAGTAGCTCAATCATGTGCCTTTGGATGACCCTACTTCTTTGAGTATATGGAAGGTATAAACCAGACTTCGTGAATTATAAAAAGAGGGGGCATGAAGTTGGGAGGGGTGGGGAGTGGAAGTGAATCTAGGAGGAGTTGGGGGACGAATATGACCATAATACATCTTATCCATGATTTCAGTTCTTAATAAAATATTTCATTTTTAAAAAGCAAAAGAGGAACAACACAGTAGGTCAGGTGTCTAATTCGCTTATGATTCCATCTATTACTGGCTTATGATCTAGCAAATGCTAAGAATCTTAGGAGTTGGCAGCATGGTTGCCATTAAGACTCATGGGCATTTGTTCTGGCTGCTTTCCAAGATGGCCCTCCCAGTGTCCTCTGGTTCTAACCACCTGGATAAACAAAGACTTAGAGCGCACATTCATTTCAGCAACCCAGCCTTTTAGCGATAGCTTAAGATGCAGAAATTGCTTAAATTTAATCTACATTATATGGTAATTGGCCAACTTAATTCTTAGAGCCAAATAAATAACACCTTCCAATGACAAAGTTTGCCTAAAGTTGATAAAATATGTCTCCTTTCCATACTCAAGCTGTCTTTAATCAAGTGAGTAAGTTGATTTTATACTTAAGGTTAGCCTCAGAAAATTAATACTGTTCCGTGGCTTTATTGATTGAGCTACATATAAGATGGCCCATCTATCAACAACTTAGACAAAGGGAAGTTAGCATTTCATATAGGTGAATATGGGGAACTCCAGTGGTAGTTCATTTTGTGGCTTCTCTTATTTCTGGCCTAGTTGCAAGGTCACTGCATTCTTCAAGGAGCTTTATCTAAAAGTTGGAAGAGAAGAGAGAATCCTGTCTCATCTCCCATGTAAGTGGTAGGGAAACTCCCATGATGCTGGCACGCTGGCACAGTCCCTTTCCTCTCCATCCTCTTTATTTATATATGCTTGTAGAGAGATACTAGGGATATGCCTTGTAATTTTAGAGTATTCCCTAAAGCAGTCTTAAGAAAGATCCCCCATGATTGGCATGGCTAATGAACATCCACGTTCTGTGTTGTGTAAGGAAAATTCCTAAAACCTAGTGTTTGCTTAACTTACGAGTAAGACTGGAGTTCTGGTAGTGAAAAAGAATGGCATCTTTTGTGTAGGTGACTAATAGTGTCTGCCACAGCAAACAAAACTGTTTTATGTATTAAAAGCCAATAACGGTGTGTATCATTACCATTCAAAGCTATTTTTGTTCAAACAACTTGAGAGCCCGTGCCAAACTGGCTTAAGTAATGAAGAGTGTGAGCTGGCTCCAGGCAAGACTTGAGGTAGCAGTGTGAATTGGCTTCGTCTGGTCTCTCTGCTCATTCTTTACAATGCCAGGTTCTTCGGAGGAAATCCTCAACTCTTTTGGGAGATAGACGATTGTCACTGTCTTATAGAGACAGACATTTCCAGCCAATGTCAAAGAGAACCTATTACTGCATTGGTCACAGGAAACCAGGCAGCTTGTCTTTCTTATAAGCCTCAGAGATGATGTCCTATCTCGTTGTTCCATTTAGGCTACAGGATTATCTCAGGGCCAGTGGAGGACCCATGCGGTTTTTGTTTCAGCTTAAGGTCATGTGTTTAAACGATGCAATTTATACTAATAATGTGCGGACAGAAGTGAAGAAGAGTTAGGAAGCTGCAATATGAGTCCCATATTGTAGGCATTTTCCTAGTGAGAGTTTCAGTAAGCTGAACAACTGTTTCTAGAAGATGCCTTAAAATAAGATAAAATAAAATTAAAAAAATCAAAATTGTAGAAAATGTGTAATGAAGTCCAAAGCAGTATAATAAAATCCTGGTGGAATAAGTGGAGACTTCAGATATAGTCAATTTGTTTTGATGAAAATTAAGAGACTATTCATTGTGAGATGTTAATATTGGAATAATTCAATTAACTATTTCAGAGGGTAAAATTATATACAAAATTTTATACAAAAGGTTCACATTTGGTTTTGATGGCTATCATTTGAAGATATCAAAAACATCAAAATAAACCAGAAATACTTAGTAGCATCTACATTTAAGCATGTAGCTGTTTGAAGTTCTACACGAGAGCACAGGTTTTCCAGGAGAGCATTGTGCTTTGCATTAGGCCAGTGTTCCCCAGAGCATCCTCTGCTGGGCCACCACATTCCCACAGGTTTCCCCCCTGCCACATCCCACCTCATCCCCCACCCCCACTTGCTTTTGCTGCTCTGTGCTTCTGTTCTTTAGGACACTGACGGGACAGATGCCTTTCCTAAAGTACAACTCTCAGGTGAGCTAAGGCCAGCTGAAAAGACTGCTGCTTGTCTTTCCAAATGGTGTTGCAACTACACATCTTGGGCAAGGCAAACTTAGAAATACTATCTGTTTTGGCCTATAGTGTGGCTATAAGTACTTTCCCTCTTTTTACCATGTTGAAGTTCTGAATGAACAATGTTTCAGCTATAGGCATGGGAATCAGAAAGAACAACCTAGCCCTGACAAGCCAAGATTTGGAGTGGTAAAACTAGATGGGCAGCATCATTTCCCAAAGGCTTCTAGAACAATCCATTCTGAATGTGCAACACTTTCCATGTATATGGCAACGTTATACCTACACACACATTAAGATACTAACTGTAATGAGAAGAGGCCAATTCTAGAAATGAACTCAGCCCAGTACAAAGCTGTGAGCTCATCCTTGCTGTTAGTGCCACACTTACATCTGAGGCAAGCAAGCAAACAAACAAACAAACAAAGCTGATTTCATATGAACTTGTAAAAGAGAATTATAAGGCAAGAGGAAAGTGTAAATAAACTGAATGCTGCAAGTTGGCTTTCCTGAAGGAGACATTGATTTGAGTGGGGTGGGGTGGGGTGGGGTGGGGTGGGGTGGGGTGAGGCGAGGTGAGGAGGGGTGAGGCGGAGTGGGAGTGGCTAGTGATCTGAACCGTTCATTCATCTCACATAGCGTGAATTCATGCACAAGGTGCTAAGTTTGGCTCTGTGGATTAACAAAACAAAACACCAAAACATTTCCATTAAGGAAAATTAAAACAATCTATTTCTCTTACATTATTCAAAAGCTTTCTATGTGCCAATAATCTGCTAATCAGCTCAGTTTCCAGATAATGAATTACAGATATTTGCAAATGCAAAAAAGAAACTCCTAAATGAAAACTTTAAAATGTAAAATGTGTCCCTTAATTTCTTAATGTCAAAAAGAATATGCCTAGACTGCTATTTTCAATTATAAAATTTTAGTATTGAGAGAACGGAGCGAGTTATGTGTTAAACTTGGTCCTTTCTGGTTACTTGCTGTCATTCATTTCCTCATTTGGCAACAGGTCTATAAGTACTGCACCAGGATGTCTCATGCTTTCCTAAGAGACTTAGAGGATAAATTCAAATTCAAAATTATAATTATGCAAAATGAACACAGCAATAAACTGCCCACTGATTAGTGCATTTCTCAACATTTTGCAATAGATGGAAATTCATACCGAGACTCTAACTGGTTAATATACAATAAGAGAGTGGGAGGTGTTTAGTTCTAAATAGGAAATCTGCATCACACCTTCTCCCAGGGCTCAGCTCATTGCTGCAGGGAGGGGCGCAAAGACGGTAAAAGTTAAAGGAAATAGAGATGCCTGTAGAGAAATGGTATTTGTTGGACATGGTAGCGTCATTGCACACAAACTTGCCATGGCTTAAAACTGCATGCAGAAGATCAAGTGAGCCAAAATCTGTGAATGAATGGGGGGGGGGGGGAACTCATGAAGTCCCGTCCTTATATGAGGAACTATTAGCGAACAGTGGCTGCTGGAGATGAGAAGACTTAGCTTTCTTTGCATGTGGCACTAACTGAACTTAGTGTGTTTAAGAAACAAACAAATAAAAAACACAGGAAGTTTGGAAGTGGTGGTGGGGATAGCGGAGGAACTGTAGGGGAGAGGATAGTGGTTGAATAAGAGCAAAGCGCATTATATGCACATTGGATACTACATATTATACATTCTTTAAAAGACCTCGAGATTCCTAGGGGACTAACTGGGAGGAAGGGGGGTTAAAGACTGGGAAGGATGAGAGGGTGAAGGGGACTGCATATGATCACAATGCATTCTGTAAGAATATGTTGTCAAACTTAGTGAGTTAATGAAAAGATAAAGAACTGCCATGAGTGCTGGCAGGTTTTTTTTTTTTTAATCACCTTGATACAAGCTGTGGTTATGTGGGAAGAAGAAACCTCGATTGAGAAAATGTCTTCTTCAAATTGGGAGGTTCTCAAGTCTCGGAGGGGGGGGGGCATTTTCTTGTTTGATGATTAATGTGGAAGGGTCCAGGCTACTGAGGGAGGAGGGTCCACCCCTGGGCTGGTGGGCCTAGGCTGTAGAAGAAAGCAGGCTGAGCAAGCCACAGCCGCAGGAGCAAGCCAGGAAACAATGTTTGCCCTTGGCGTCTGCTTCAGGTCCTCCCGCCCTCTATTCTGACATCCATTCGCAAACAACTGCAAGCTGTAAAATGAAACAAACCCTTTCCTCCTCAAGGTGTTTTTGGTCAGTGCTTTATCACAAGCATAGAAGAGCAAACCTGAGCACAGTAGGACCCGGGATCCCACGCTTTGGTACAGGTGGAAAGGACTTCACACACTACTGCAAGGGGACTTGCACATCCATGCTGATTGTTGCTGTGTCCACAATAGCAGCTAAGTGGAACCAGCCAAGAATCCCATCAACAGATAGATGGATAACGAAAACCTGGTATATATACACAACGAAAGCTTACTGAGGTATAAGGAGTGATACAATTTTGAGATTTTCAGGAAAATATTCTATCAAAGTGATTCAAGTTTATAGAGATGAAAATTACACTTTCTTATTTTTTGGACCATAGTTTGATGTATTATATATATATGAGAGAGAGAGAGAGAGAGGAGAGAGAATAAATAGAAGTAAAGACTGACAGTTAAAAGGGACTCCAAAAGAGATATTGAGGATAGAGGCTAGAAGGCCAAAGGATACACATAAAATGAAAGAGGGGGGATTCTGGAACAAGATAAAGTTTAAGGGGGCTGAGGAATATGGGGAAATGTATTTAACTAAAACAATATTTGTTGGAAAATGTCATAATAACACCTAATACTTTGTAGGTTATTTTTTAAAAAAATACATTAAGAAATTTAAAAACTTAAGCTAGTGCCTGGCTCATACTAACTGCTCAAGAGATGTAAAATATAGTTACTGCCCAGGTCGGCTTCTAAACCCGCTCTCTAACTTGCCCCATTTTCCCGGGGATCAGCTGATGTGCTGTTTGTGGTGCAGTTGAGCAGTTCTCATTTGTACAAGGCCCCAATCCCTAGTCTTGGTTTGCAGATTCCCAATAGCTA
Organism: Acomys minous; assembly: GCF_964271855.1. Taxonomy (NCBI): domain Eukaryota; kingdom Metazoa; phylum Chordata; class Mammalia; order Rodentia; family Muridae; genus Acomys; species Acomys minous. The sequence continues at coordinate 29,825,791 of NC_140486.1, forward strand.
AAGCTCTAGGAGTCAAAGTTTTGCATAGCTCATCTATGGAAAGCCCGACCTGACCTGATCTCAAGTTATTTGGCCACAGAACTCGATCTGAACAGGGAGGCTATTTACAGTGCTTACACATCCTCTCCAGTGTAAATATTGCTGTATTTGATGATGGAATGTTGTCCCAGGCTCTACCTGGTTGCCTTTCCAATTTGAGAAACTCTGAATTCTGAGAAACACCAGGCCCCTGAGATTCAGACAAAACGTTGTAGACCCGCCGTGGTTGCGTAGGCAGCATAGCAGTGATTTCAATCTGTGACTCTGTGAGTCAAGATTTATGAAACAAGCGTGTATATCGCTTGATTTATAAACATGCTGATCCAATCAGCTTTCCAGATCTGAGCAACGTGAACCTCATTTCCTCCGTGGCATTCACTACCGAGGCCAATCCTCCCTCCTACTTGTTGTCTCTGCTATAATTTCCAAGGAACACTTATTTTGACTTTGGAACTTTTTTCACATTGGAATAATCCCCCTCACCCACCATTTTAATTTCGGCTCCATCTCTATGCACGTCTGTATAGATACATAATTAAGTAGAGGACAAAGTGCTCAAGTTTGGCAGAGGTCACAGTGTCCCCTCCGTCCAGTTTCTTGGTGGCTTTCCCACCTAACTCTACCAGAGGGGAGTAAAGAAACCAAGAAGCTTGGTGGTGACAGTGTTCAGTCCTCCAAGTGTCCTACTGCAGGAGACCAGTATGCTGGCTGAAGACCTGGGTGGTCTTCAGGAGGTTCATCTGGTCCTATTTCCAGAAGGGACAGACAGATCACAAGCTCTAGATCCTATTGTTACTAACTACACCAGATCTCTGGAGATCTAGGAGAAAATTCTTCTCATAGCCCCCTTCTGTGGGGTCTCTAGGAAGCCTAAAGTCTCTGCCTGCATTTTAAAACAGACACAATAAGCACATTAGAGTGCTTACAATACTGACATCCAGCTTTGAGAACCAGACCTCACTTCCATTTCTAATAGAAAGCAACAGGGCAGGTAGAAATGTGAGTCCTCCACTGGTCTTTTCTTTGTGTGTATTGCAGACTCCAGGCTCCCGGGGACTTTCGTGTTGTTTAAAGAATCCCTGCTCCCACACAATTAGCCTAGGCTAACTGCTGAGACTCATATTTCTTTTTCTGTTAGACTCCCAAACTACTGATTTTTGTCCTTTAAATCATGCTATCTCTGGAAAATTCACACAGGATTTTTACTTAGCATGGGTGAGGAGGCCCTGGGTCCAACATCCTCTCTACAAAATAGAAACAACCAAATAAGTACATAAGTGAGAAGAGGCTGGAGGGGCTCCCTTGCCGAGAACCCATCATGTTGCCTGGTATTCGAACACTGTTGACTTTCTAGAAGACTTCAAGATCTCAGTGTCTCTGATATACTTGCTAAAACATTTTATTTCTTTGGAAACATAAAATACAACTGCCTCTGCAACTCTCCTCCCCAAAAGAACCCTCAAGAATCAGTTCAGTGGGGATAAGAAGAAACCATCTGTTCAATCTAAATTGGGGCAAAATATTCTGACAAAAGCAACCTTAAGACTTATATTTGGTTCAAGGTTGGAGGTAAACCTGGTGATCCTGGTGGGGCTGTCATGGCAGGAGGAGTATGACGCAGCTGGTCACATCGTATCTATAGTCGGGATTAGAGATCAGTTAATTCTGTGCGCAGCTCATGGTCTACTTTTTATATACCAGCTGCCAGCATCTCTACACAGAAATGGTGTCACCTATAAAGAGGCAAGTTTTCCCCACCTCAGTTAATCTACCATGAGCATGCCCAAAGGGCCGTCTCCTAGGTGATCCTAGATTTCATCAAGTTGACTATTGAGATTAACTATCACACAAACCATTATTGCGTAATATTAATGAGAATCCGTGACTAATGCGTCTAAAGGAGGCCATTGGAATGGCTGCCAGAAAATGCTCTCAGGCAGCAATATTCTTTGCTTGATGTTAACGGACAAGGATCTTGGAGGAAATGGAGACCAGAGGCAGGTGGAGGTAAATGAAAGAGTAAACGCTTCAGAAAAAGAGAAGCTAAATAAGAGAAAATAAAATTGTAGCTTATACTTTTTAAGTTTGAATATTTTTGTCTTATCCATGGACCTAAAAGGAAATACGTTTTAATCCAGTCTAGCAATGAATGCCTGTACATTAGAGTGCACCAACTTGTGGTGGTAGGGGAAGTAAGATATGTGATTTGTTTTTAGCTTCTGCTGATTGGTTATAGAAAATGGCAAGGAACAGGCCCATCTAGATACTGAGTAAATGGTCCTATTCCCAGAATCATGACGTCATCCTAGAACACAAAGCAGTGGGCATTTCCCGCACTTTTTTTAGCCATCAGAACACACTAGGTGGTTTTTCCCCTTTGTGTGTGTATGTTTGTGCTATATGTGTGAGCACACGGAGAGTGAGGGGAAGTGCCTGTTTGCGTATGGGGGCATGGGTACACTCACTCCGTGGTGCACAAGAAGGAGTCAGAGGACAGCTTCCGGGTGGTGGCCTTTGTGTTTTCAGCTAATTTGGGACAGGATTTCTGCAGTGCTGTGCAAGTCAGGACTGGCTTCTGTAGATCCTTTTGTCCCATTTTCCATCTCCTTGTTGGGAATCCTTCACACCATTTTAATGGTTCTATGTGGCTTCTGGAGAGCCAAACTCGGGTCATTGGGCTTTTGTGACAAGTGTTTTTACCCACCGGGCCACCTCTCCAGACACTGTTTTACTGTTCTTTTGTGTTCGTTTTCACCTACCCACATCTCTG